>NC_079192.1:214679625-215879625 GCF_029499605.1 Hyla sarda | reverse complement strand
ATACAAATTTAACCAATGTATATTATAAATATAATGTTATTTTCTACATTATATAAAAAGTTGTTGCTAATGACAGGAACACTTTAAAAACAGATATGTTCCTATCAGCTTTTTAAATGTAATGATATCAATATAAGCTATTTTATATGTTTAAATTGGTAAAAAAATGTTTACAATTTCACCCTTATTACTTTAAGGTAATAATCTCAACTGGAGTTTCAGCTGGACTTAACCTTCAAGAGTCCTATGAAGTAAATGTGGTTGGCAGGATCCCAACTGGGTAAGTTGCTTTAGACTGAAAATGTATTGATCTCTGGTCTACATATTTTGGGAGCCAGAATAATGTTCAGGAGCCTTAAGCATGTTAGCATATTGGCACAGCAAATTTTTGAAATCTGTTCTTACAGCATTGTGTCTCTATGCTTCTCCATATTGTTATGTCTGTACATTAGTATATGGAAAATACCAGCACAGTAATGGCAGCAGCAACACAGAATAGATCATTGTGCCCACCATGCAAGTTCGCTCGGCTTGGTTCGACACGGACCAGCAATTAATAAAGCTAGAGCATTGTTGATTCACATCCTTGTGTACGTGTGGTCATTCAGTGTAACTCCTGACCGGTCCTGGCACAAGAGATTAAGATGGAAAGGGGAGAGGGATAATGGCGGAGATGGGGGGGATGAGGGGTATGGGGAGTAATAAAGCACAAAGCATTAAATTTTAACCCCTTAAGGACTCAGCGTTTTTCTGTTTTTGCTTTTGTTTCCTCATCACCTTCTAAAAATCATGACGCTTCCAATTTTGCACATAAAATTCCATATGATGGCTTATTTTTTGCACCACCAATTCTACTTTGCAGTGACATTAGTCATTTTACCCAAAAATCCACGGCGAAACAGAAAAAAAATTCATTGTGCGACATAATTGAAGAAAAAATTAAATTTTGTAACTTTTGGGGGCTTCAGTTTCTACAGAGTGCATTTTCTGTAAAAATGACACCTTCTCTTTATTCTATAGGTCCGTACGATTAAAATGATACCCTACTTATATAGGTTTGATTTTGTCGTACTTCTGAAAAAAATCATAACTACATGCAGGAAAATGTATACGTTTAAAATTGTCATCTTCTGATCCCTATAACTTTTTTTTATCTTTCCGCGTACGGGCCTGTATGAGGGCTAATTTTTTGCGCTGTGTTCTGAAGTTTTTATCGGTACCATTTTTGCATTGATCGGACTTTTTGATAGTTCTTTATGATATAGAAAGTGACCAAAAATACGCTATTTTGGACTTTTGAATTTTTTTGCGTGTACGCCATTGACCGTGCGGTTTAATTAAAGATATATTTTTATAGGTTGGACGTTTATGCATATGGCGATACCACATATGTATATTTTTATTTACACAGTTTTGTTTTTTATGGGAAAAGGGGGTGATTCAAACTTTTATTAGGGAAGAGGTTAAATGACCTTTAACTTTTTTTTTTTTGCAGCGTTATAGCTCCCATAGAGGGCTATAACACTGCAAACACTGATCTTTTACCCTGATCCCTACAAAGCCATAGCTTTGCATGGATCAGCGTTCTAGGGGCTCGATTGCTCAAGTCTGAAGCTCATGCTTGGAGCAATCAAGCGCTCATCGGACGCGACGGAGACAGGTGAGGGGACCTCCGTGCGCGTCCTAACTGATCGGGACATCACGATTTTATCGCGACCATCCCGATCAGCCCGACTGAGCTGCCGGGAAGCTTTTACTTTCGTTTTGGACGTGGCGATCAACTTTGATTGCCGCGTCTGAAAGGTTATAATAGCGCGCGTCACAACGATCTGTGCCGCGCGCTCTTAGCCCAGGGTCCCGGTGTGATGCGGGGTTGTGTATGTGTAGGCCTGGCTGGAAGTAGGGTGATGGTGGATTGGTGTTACTAATAATAGCCAACGTACAGCAGATGGTGGGGAGGTAATGTTATCTGTAGCCAGCAGAGAGCAGGCATTGGTGGACTAGGTATACTTCTACCCAGGCTTTGTGAAACTTAAGGTGCTGACGTATAGACATAATTCCTAAATTTGGACCCTGCCTGTGCCGAGAGAGCACTGTGCCTGCTTTGTTGCATCAGGAAACATAGTAAAGAATTTCATAAATAGTACATAAACACCTGATTGTGCCCCTGTTCTTTTTTTTTTTTCTAAAGCCTTCAGGTCATGCACCACTGTCACCATCACTCGCTCTTGAGCTCCTTGGACCAGATGGCCCGCTGACATCCTCCTCTTTTAAACTCCTCTTCATCATCCCTACCACTCCTCTCATCCTCTCCGCACTTCTGATGTGTCACTGTGGCCTCCTTGTTCCCCTGCACCAAATCCACCATGATGCCTTTTAGAAACCTCACCATGACTACCCCCAGTCCCACTAGTTCTATGCTCGACCACTGCAGCCCCTTCCCCCACCTCAACGACACGCTCCAAAGGCTGACCATGACCCAACTCCTCATCGTGGCTAGTGCTATCCTCCTGCGTAGTAGTAGGGGGGAAGCAAAGACAGATGAGGAAACAGACCCTCTAGAATGGATAATTCCTTTACTAGACATATTTTGTTAAGGATCATTTTATCTTTTTTGTTTGTTCACCATTATATTTTTATAGTTCGGCCTTTTACGCACGCGGCGATACAACATGTTTATGTTTATTTTTGTTGACATATTTTTTTTTTAAATGGGAAAAGGGGGATGTTTCAAACTTTTATTAGGGAATGGGTTAAATCACATTTATTAACTTTTTTTTTTTTTTATACAATTTTCTTTTAGTCCTTTAGACTATTACATGCAATCTTCTGATTGCTTACACTGTTCAATGCTTTGCCATAGCATAGCATTGATCAGTGTTAACAGCGCTCTGCTGCTCCAGCCTGCTGAGCAGGTATGGAGCAGCAGATCGCCGATTGGACAAAAGGAGGCAGGTAGGGACCTTCCCCTGTCCTCTCAGCTGTTCTGGACGGCCAAACTGAGCTGCTTTCACTTTAGACACGGCAATCAACTTTGATCACCACTTCTAAGGGGTTAATGCCGGACATCACAGCAATCGGTGATGTCCAGCATTAGACTCGGGTCCTGGTGGCTGGTAACGGCGTGACCCCGTGTCATAGCAGGGGAGTGGGGCTAGGGCATACAGGTACGCCCTTGGTCCCAAACAGGTTAATAAAACCAAAATTTTAAAAATACAGTTGCTTTAGAAGCCTAATATGTTTGGAATGCACAGGCTTTTTAGTATAATGCGTGTTTGCGTGTACACAACTATATTGAAAAGTACATAGAAATTTTTTTATTTTTTTTTTTTTTTGGGAGCGTTCCCGGAAATTCTTCAATAAATAGTACTTTTTACTTCAATACTTAAAGAAAAGCACTTACACTTGGTGAGTGGCTTTTATCAAACCACTCACACACTTGAAAGGCCCGTGTAAAAAGATTTCAATATCTCGTATCGGTCCTTATCTGCTTCAATCCATTTCGGTAAGTAACACGTCACTCCGAATATCACAATGAAAATAGAAAAAAGCAAAAATTGGACAGCGGACAGGATCGATATTCAAATGCAACCAATTCATGCAAGGATATTAAACTCCCACTTACTTCAGCGAAAGGGCTTTCTCCGTCCTTAAACCCCTCTCAATCCAGCGAGCCTTTAATCTAGCACCTGGAACACACCAAGCCAAGTACTTCACACACTTGAACTCTTTCTTTAGGATTTGACCGAAGTTATTCCAAGGAGATACTGCGATCCACAGTTTCTTACTTCAAGATAACAATTTATTCTGTTAAAACATCCATATAAAATACCATTACATCTAGATCCGACGCGTTGCGGGGATAATTCCCCTTCCTCAGGGATACCTAGAGGAAGGGGAATTATCCCTGCAACACGTCGGATCTAGATGTAATGGTATTTTATATGGATGTTTTAACAGAATAAATTGTTATCTTGAAGTAAGAAACTGGATCGCAGTATCTCCTTGGAATAACTTTGGTCAAATACTAAAGAAAGAGTTCAAGTGTGTGAAGTACTTGGCTTGGTGTGTCCCAGGTGCTAGATTAACCCCTTAAGGACCAAGGGCGTACAGGTACGCCTTTGCTCCCTGGTACTTAAGGACCAAGGGCGTACCTGTACGCCCGTGGGAATTTCGGTCCCCGCCGCGCGCCGGGCGGGGATCGCGCCGGGGTGACTGCTGATATCTATCAGCAGGCACCCCGCGCAAATGCCCAGGGGGGTCATTAGACCCCCCCATGTCGGCGATCGGCGCAAATCGCAAGTGAATTCACTCTTGCGATTTGCGCCGATTCCGGGTCATACGGGTCTATGGTGACCCGGTGACCCGGAATAGAAGGGGGATCGCGGGTGTCCTAGACACCCACGATCCCCCTGTAGCGATAGGAGTGAGGTGGCAGAGTTGCCACCCCTCCTATCTCTGCTATTGGTGGTCTAGACGCGACCACCAATAGCAGATCAGGGGCGGAGGGGTTTACTTTCGGTTTCCCCGTCCTGCCCTCCCACAATAGGCGGGCAGAACGGGGAAACCGACAGGGACCGGCGCCGAAGATCCACTTACCCATCGGCGACGGCAGCGGCGACGATCAGCGGAAGAAGAGGACCGCGACGCAGCTCCCTGGATCCAACGGAAGCCGGTAAGTTACTTAGCAACATCTGGAGGGCTACAGTCTGAGACCACTATAGTGGTCTCTAAACTGTAACCCTCCAGATGTTGCAAAACTACAACTCCCAGCATGCCCAGAGAGCTGTTTAGGCTTGCTGGGAGTTGCAGTTTTGCAACAGCTGGAGGTCTACAGTTTGAGACCACTGCAAAGTGATCTCTATACTGTGCACCTCCAGATCTTGCAAAACTACAACTCCCAGCATGCCCAGACAGCAGTTTGCTGTCTGGGCATGCTGGGAGTTGTAGTTTTGCAACATCTGGAGGTCCACAGTTTGGAGACCACTATGCAGTGGTCTCTAAACTATAGCTCTACAGATGTTGCAAAACTGCAACTCCCAGCAAGCCTGAACAGCAAACAGCTGTCTCTGCATGCTGGGAGTTGTAGTTGCGATCCCTCCAGCTGTTGCATAACTACATCTCCCAGCATGCCTTTCGGCGATCAGTACATGCTGGGAGTTGAAGTTTTGCAACAGCTGGAGGCACACTGGTTGGAAAATACTGAGTTAGGTAACAGAACCTAACTGAAGGTTTTCCAACCAGTGTGCCTCCAGCTGTTGCAAAAGTACAACTCCCAGCATGCACGGTCTGTCAGTACATGCTACGAGTTGTAGTTTTGAAACAGCTGGAGGTTTGCCCCCCCATGTGAACGTACAGGGTACATTCACACTGGCGGGTTTACAGTAAGTTTTCTGCTTCAAGTTTGGGCTGTGGCAAATTTTTCACCGCAGCGCAAACTCCTAGCGGTAAATTCCCTGTAAACCCGCCAGTGTGAATGTACCCTAAAAACACTACACTACACTTACACATAATAAAGGGTAAAACACTACATATACACCCCCTTACACTGTCCCCCTAATAAAAAATAAAAAACGTATTGTACGGCAGTGTTTCCAAAACAGAGCCTCCAGCTGTTGCAAAACAACTACTCCCAGCATTTCCGGACAGCCACTGACTGTCCAGGCATGCTGGGAGTTTAGCAACAGCTGGAGGCACCCTGTTTGGGAATCACTGGCGTAGAATACCCCTATGTCCACCCCTGTGCAATCCCTAATTTAGTCCTCAAATGCGCATGGCGCTCTCTCACTTTGGAGCCCTGTCGTATTTCAAGGAAACAGTTTAGTGCCACATATGTGGTATCTCCGTACTCGGGAGAAACTGCGTTACTAATTTTGGGGGCTTTTTTTCCTTTTACCCCTTATGAAAAAGAAAAGTTGGGGTCTACACCAGCCTGTTAGTGTAAAAAAAAAATTTTTTTTACACTAACATGCTGGTGTTGTCCTTTACTTTTTATTTTCACGGGAGGTAAAAGGAAAAAAAGACCCCCAAAATTTGTAACGCAATTTCTCCTGAGTACGGAGATACCCCATATGTGGGCGTAAAATGCTCTGCGGGCGCACAACAAGGCTCAGGAGTGAGAGCGCACCATGTACATTTGAGGCCTAAATTGGTGATTTGCACAGGGGTGGCTGATTTTACAGTGGTTCTGACATAAACACAAAACAATAAATACAGACATGTGACCCCATTTTGGAAACGACACCCCTCACGGAACGTAACAAGGGGTATAGTGAGCCTGAACACCCCACAGGTGTTTGACAAATTTTCATTAAAGTTGGATGGGAAAGTGAAAAAAATATTTTTTTCACTAAAATGCTGGTGTCACCCTAAATTTTTCATTTTCACAAGGGAAAATAAAAAAAAAGCCCCCCAAAATTTGTAACCCAATTTCTTATGAGTAAGAGCATACCCCATATGTGGATGTAAAGTGCTCTATGGGTGCACTACAATGCTCAGAAGAGGAGGAGCGCCATTGGGATTTTGAAGAGAAAATTTTTCCGGAATTGAAGGCCACTTGTGTTTACAAAGACCCCAAGGTACCAGAACAATGGACCCCCCCCATATGTGACCCCATTTTGGAAACTACACCCCTCATGTAATGTAATAAGGGGTACAGTGAGCATTTACGCCCCACAGGTGTCTGACAGATTTTTGGAACAGTGATCCGTGAAAATGAATAATGTAATTTTCCATTTGCACAGCCCACTGTCCCAAAGATTTGTCAAACGCCAGTGGGGTGTAAATGCTCACTGCACCACTTATTAAATTCTGTGAGGGGTGTAGTTTCCAAAATGGGGTCACATGTGGGGGGGGTCCACTGTTCTGGCACCACGGGGGGCTTTGTAAATGCACATGGCCCCTGACTACCATTCCAAACGAATTCTCTTTCCAAAAGCTCAATGGTGCTCCTCCTCTTCTGAGCATTGTAGTTCGCACGTAGTGCACTTCACGTCCACTTATGGGGTACCTCCATACTCAGAAGAGATGGAGTTACAAATTTTGGGGGGTATTTTCTGCTATTAACCCTTGCAAAAATGTGAAATTTGGGGGGAAACACACATTTTAGTGAAAAAAAAATATATATTTTTTTACATATGCAAAAGTCGTGAAACCCGCGTGGGGTATTAAGGCTCACTTTATTCCTTGTTACGTTCCTCAAGGGGTCTAGTTTCCAAAATGGTATGCCATGTGTTTTTTTTTTTGCTGTTCTGGCACCATAGGGGCTTCCTAAATGCAACATGCCCCCCGAGCAAAATTTGCTCTCAAAAAGTCAAATATCACTCCTTCTCTTCGGAGCATTGTAGTTCGCCCGTAATGCACTTCATGCCAACTTATGGGGTACCTCCATACTCAGAAGAGATGGAGTTACAAATTTTGGGGGGTATTTTCTGCTATTAACCCTTGCAAAAATGTGAAATTTGGGGGGAAACACACATTTTAGTGGGAAAAAAAAATATTTTTTTTACATATGCAAAAGTCGTGAAACATCTGTGGGGTATTAAGGCTCACTTTATTCCTTGTTACGTTCCCCAAGGGGTCTAGTTTCCAAAATGGTATGCCATGTGGGTTATTTCTGCTGTTCTGGCACCATAGGGGCTTCCTAAATGCAACATGCCCCCCAAAAACCATTTCTGAAAAACGTACTCTCCAAAATCCCCTTGTCGCTCCTTCCCTTCTGAGCCCTCTACTGCGCCCGCCGAACACTTTACATAGACATATGAGGTATGTGCTTACTCGAGAGAAATTGGGCTACAAATATAAGTATACATTTTCTCCTTTTACCCCTTGTAAAAATTCAAAAATTGGGTTTACAAGAACATGCGAGTGTAAAAAATAAAGATTGTGAATTTTCTCCTTCACTTTTCTGCTATTCCTGTGAAACACCTAAAGGGTTAAAACACTTACTGATTGTCATTTTGAATACTTTGGGGGGTGTAGTTTTTATAATGGGGTCATTTGTGGGGTATTTCTAATGGGAAGACCCTTCAAATCCACTTCAAACCTGAACTGGTCTCTGAAAAAAAGCGAGGTTCAAAATTTTGTGAAAAATTGGAAAATTGCTGCTGAACTTTGAAGCCCTCTGGTGTCTTCCAAAAGTAAAAACACATCAATTTTATGATGCAAACATAAAGTAGACATATTGTATATGTGAATCAAAATTTTTTTTATTTTGAATATCCATTTTCCTTACAAGCAGAGAGCTTCAAAGTTAGAAAAATGCAAAATTTTCAAATTTTTCATCAAATTTTGGGATTTTTCACCAAGAAAGGATGCAAGTTACCACAAAATTTTACCACTATGTTAAAGTAGAATATGTCACGAAAAAACAATCTCGGAATCAGATTGATAACTAAAAGCATTCCAGAGTTATTAATGTTTAAAGTGACAGTGGTCAGATGTGCAAAAAACGCTCTGGTCCTAAGGTGTAAAATGGCCTGGTCCTTAAGGGGTTAAAGGCTTGCTGGATTGAGGGGGGTTTAAGGACGGACAAACCCCTCTCGCTGAAGTAAGTGGGAGTTTAATATCCCTGCATGAATTGGTTGCATTTGAATATCGATCCTGTCCGCTCTCCAATTTTTGCTTTTATTTCTATTTTCATTGTGTACACAACTAGAAAGATTAAAGGTGTGTTTGCTGAAAAATGTATAAATTCAGCAAAACTGTATTAACAGGCCAGACACATGTCAGAGGAACACACTTTTGTGTGCCAGAGATTACTGCACAATGTGTACTGACTGTGTTTGCATAACTATATGAAATGCACCAGACCTGTATGAACGCTACAGGCTAGATACGTATAACTTCAAAACGCTTTTTGACTGGCAGAAATGATTGCACAATGCGTACTGACTGTTTGTGGAGCTATGTGAAATGCACCAGAACTACCGGCTAGATACAGATCACGGCACTGGCTACTGTAGCTGGTTAAGGAACACTATTCAATTCAGGTATTTGCAGGTATGGCTTTGGATTTGTCGTAGCAAAAGATGAGTCCTTCAGAGGCTGTGAGAAGGATGGGACCCTAACATGCTCATTCCACTCACCTCTGCTGAGCATATAGCCTCTGACTGTGTGACATGCAGGATCCACTATCAATTCGAAAACCTCCTGTGATCACTTCCAAACGGCTGAAGATATTCCGTTGGAAATAGATACACATGTCAGCTAAAAATATAGGATAGTTAGATTAACCCTAACTCACCCCCATTTGCGAGGGTCAAGGTTTTTTTTGTTTGAAGTCCCATGCAAGTCTCTAGCACTTTCAGTACCTTAGTCCACAAGCTCCGCTCTGCATCAGCGGGTGAGTTTGTCGGTCTGGCTTGCAAGCCACTCCACCACAGATAGCCCCTCCCAGAAGTCATGTTCCTTCTATTTTCAGACCTTTTTTTTCTGTTTAAGCTCAAGGCAGAACAAAATGTCTTAATCACAGCTCAGCCCTTCCTTTCTCCACAAGCTCCCCTCTGCATCTCTGGGTAAATGTGTCAGTCTGACTTGCAATCCACATCCCTCCCACAAGCCACACTCCTTCTATTGTGGTCATAAATTGTGTGTTGTTCTGGCCTGCAAAGCCACTCCTCAATCTATTTACAACCCTTTTTGTTAATGTGGCTTGCAAGTCATGCCCACTCCCATAAAGCCACGCCCCTTCTATATTAGACCTACAATCTTTTCACAAGTTAGCCTCACCAAAGGGGGAATATGAGGTCGTTATATGAGGACGAGTGTCCTCATATGTTGCTTTTCCCCTCCATCAAGGTTTAGGTAGGGAAAACCAGGCAATGTCAAATTATACAAAAAAGAAGGTTGCAGCAGCACTCTTGGGCAAAAAATGGAGGCACTTAGTGCACTTTTTGATCAAAATGTTGTCGTATAATTTATACGCGAGGAAGATAAAGTAATAAATGTTATCTCTCAAAAATAAAAATATGAGGACCGCGGATAAAAAAAACGTAAACAAGTAAGATCCTCAGAGGCCGACACAAAAAAACACTCTATTATTCGTTAATATTTAGAAGATAGGAATATCATTGCACAAATAAGACCTCAACAATAAAATATGTAAAAATAGATATACAATGTATTAATTAAAATAGAGAAATATAAATTACGATGGAATATGCAGATCAATATGATGTCATTATACCATACAAAGTCACAGTAATACCTAACTTTGCCCATTTGATGGGAGTATACTGCCCTAGTTCACAACGATATTCAAAATTGACCATACGATGGCAACATTGATATCAACGGTATATAGCATATATGCAATTGGTATACATAAAAAATGCATGTATTAACATATCTTGTATTTAATATACTCACCAGTGATTTTCCCGCTTAGAGATATTATGAATAAAACTTTGTCTTGATAAATGATAACATATAAATTATTGATGGCTATACAGAGGGGAATGTCCCTTACTAATTCTATAATTTGGGACTATTTATTTTGGAAAATATGAATCACAAGTACAATTAAAGTTATTCTGTTCAGATAGATGTCAGTGTCTGCAGATTCAATAAAGTTATACCTGGACAAAATCTATATATTCATCCACAAGTTATGCGTAGGAAAATATAAATTACCTTAAGTACAAACTCTCCCTGCTATAGAATAGCCAACAATAATCAAAAGATATTAAAGTTCTTTTTTAGTTACCACAAAGTAGAAATGCCAGTGGGTCAAGCAAGTTGGATGGGATCAGCCTGTTCACTCAGCAGTCACAGAAAGATAATCCGGGATGCTCTCCAAAGAAGGAACCAAGGATACCTTATCTTGATCAGATAAGAAATTAACCAATCATGTCTCTAGAACAAAAACGTCCTAGACCCTTGTCTCGCCCAGATGTAACTATTTCGCTGACCAGAGAGGGCACTCTTGTCTGAGTTGCTAAAATATTTTCTTAAAAATTATCAGTCATTACCTAAGATATAGATATATCATGTCAAGGCATCTCTCCAATTAATGGCTAATAAATATAGTAAACTGGATTAGATTTCGACATCTAGCATACACACACAGCAGACATCTCGGGATTTTCCCAAGTCTTCTATCTGAATCTGACATTAATGGTCCCTCCCAAGTCTAACTAATGAATAGATTCTCAGTTCTGTCTATTCTTACATTAATAAATCTATCGGATAAGACATAACTGTAGACTCTATTCATGGGACAAAATCAGAGGACCAGATTGCATACATGCTAATTTATGGATGTAGGAAACTAAATAGGTTATAAATGGTATACTGACACTATAACATAAACATGCTACTAATAATAATCATAATAACAATGAGAGATAATGCATATCTAACTACTATCAAGAATTATAAGCAATCTTATAAATGTGTCCACAGAGCAGTTAGTACTACAGAAGTGACACCACAAATGTGGCCATAATACAATACACTTTTCTCCTTCATGGCACTGCTCACTACTGTACTTACTGGAACTTACATTTGTGCATTTATTCAGCAACCATTCAAATGTTGTGCAGTATCACCGTGTAGCCTAATAAGCAAGATGAGATTATAATCAACATTATGTGGTTTTTAATATGACAATAGCATCTGTAAAGAGGTGGGATATATCAGGCAGCAAATTAACAGTCTTTTCTTGAAGTTGATGTGTTGGAATCAGGAACAATGTTTAAAAGTTACTTCTCACATGTCATGGTGACATTTCAGAAATTTTGAAAGGTGGTTGTCCGGCTGTTAAAACTGTATCTGTTCTTTTCTTATATCACCTCTTGGCTTGGCACTGCGAGTGGTGTATGGATTGACAGAAAGCCCATAGAAAGTCTGTGGCTTGAACACTGCTGCTCATTCATTTTAGGGATCAGTGGCGGTTCTCCACACTCTGACACCAATAAATCAAACTTCTGACATATCCAAATGCAAACAAATGCAAAACCAGCTTTCACCTGGATAAAAGGAAACCACATGAATGGATGGTCTGGAGCAAGACCACAATTCACATGAAACAAAATAGGAAGTTCCAGCTTGCCGGGAGTCCTTAAAAGTGTAATACTTTTCTTGCAAAGTCATTAAAATCGATATCCACATGGAGGAAGACAGAGGGGTCACAAGGATCATAGTCAGATATAATTATTAATTATAATTAATTACGATCATCAGGTGTACTTAAAGTGTGCCTGTCATTAACAGAAACTTTTTATATAGTAGATAATACAATTATATGTATATTTGTAATATATATTGGCACCACAAATATATAAGCGGGGCTCTGTGCACTGAGGACAAGCGGGGCTCAGTGCACAGAGCCCCGCTTGTCCTCAGTGCACAGAGCCCCGCTTGTCCTCAGTGCACTGAGGACAAGCGGGGCTCTGTGCACTGAGGACAAGCGGGGCTCTGTGCACTGAGGCTCTATTACATGCTCCCGACTCACACATTAGGACGATTGACAAGACAGGAGCCTGCACAGGGACCGCATTTTTTTACCCAAAAATATACAAATTTTTTAAATCAATGTATATGACAAATATACATATAATAGTATGATCTACATTATGTCAAAAGTTTTAGTTAATGACAGGTACACTTTAAGAACATACAAAGAAGTCATATGACTTTTACATCAAATCCTGCTAAACATGTCGAAAAAAAGGAATGGTGTGCTGACCTAGTGTGAACGAAGGCTGAGGCCAAAGAAATAATTTTGTTTACCATTAGGTCCAAATTAGGATGTATAAAAGTGTATTCACACACATTGGCAGACTGGGTTCTTAAACAGCTGTACTAAAATTAGCACTACATAAAGCCCCTACACGTAATTCTGCAAACATAGAATGTGGAGCAAAAAATTCAAAATATGTCCAACAGAATATATACACACAAAAGGATGAAAATAAATAAATAAAGGATCACAAACAATGAACATATACGACCCCCTATGTACAAAGCCTTTTCTTTTTAAGCAGTTTGTGCTCTAGTAGCTCCAGCTTAACTAAAAAAAATAAAGTTACATTTTTGAAGTAACAATTTCAACTACATCAATGTCAGAAATTAAGGTATTCCAGCAGAACAGTGCCTGGGGCATCACCCTGGTTCTACCGTCTTTTCTTTCTTTCTGTAGTGCATCCTGGTGCCATCTCTTCCTCTGGTAAGTAGTGCAAAGACACTCAGCCATCTGCATAAGTAAAGAAAATTTTTTTCCAGACCACCACATATTCTTCCATGTGTTCATTGTAGGTAGTTTTAGCAGTAGATAGGGATCAGTATAGGCACTTTGAACAGTCTACAGCTATACAGCATGCTGTGTATTCTGAAACTCTTCTGTTACAGCCAGCGCTAACTTTTTTTTTTTTTTTTTTAGCAATTTGTGCTACAAAAGTTCTTCTATGGAATATACCCAGAAGGGCTAACCTACGCTATCCAAATGCATCACAGATCATGACTTTGTCACCAGTTCAGCGGTTTTTTGCCTTGGGCCACTTTTGTTGATATTAACAACTGAATACTGGAACATTGGAGATCCTCTGACCCAGTCATCTTGCCATCACGGTTTGGCCCTTGTCATAGTTGCTCAGATTCTTACACTTGCAGGGTACATTTATTTAAGGGGTAGTCCAGCTAAAAACAACTAATCCCCTATCCACAGGATAGGGGATAAGTGTCTGATTGCGGGGGGTCAGTCTGCTGGGATTCTATGGATAGGAGGTAAGTTGTTTTTTTTTGCCGGCTACCCCTTTAATTCTGGATATGTTATCAAAGTGATAAAAAAATGCAGGATGTTGCAGCAACACAGACTGGTCAGCGGGCCCATGCTGAAACCTATCACCTGCTTAAAATGCCTACAAAGGGCAAGGGAGCACTTAAACTACACCCATGGAACTTTTGAAGAAGGGGGCCAAATTTAAGAATTACATTTAACATTGTTTGGATGGCTTGGTGTGTGCGTTGCTTACCTGAGAAAGAGATGGCACCAGGATACATATATAGGAACAGAAGGCAATCCAGTAGAGGCAGTATGATGTTCTGGGCAATGTTCTAACGGGAAAGCTTAAGTCCTGGCATTCATGTGGTTGTTGCTTTGACACATCCCACCTACCTGAAAGTTGTTGCACATCAGTTACTGTGTCATGGCCACAGTATTCCCAAATGGCAGTGGTCTATCTCAGCAGGATAATGCCCCCTACTACCCTACAAAAATTCTTTAAGAATAGTTTGAGATGGTTTTGAGAAGTCCTGAGGGGCCCATACCTTGACTGGTAAGAGCTGTTTTGACATAATGGTGGGGACCTAATATTAGGCAGGCTGTCTAATGTAACGGTTTAGTGTGTGTTTATTCACTATATCTACGTATGTACATACACACACATTGCTTTACTATCCATATTTTTATAACTAGATGTGTCAAGGTTAATGAGAATTGTTATTTTGCAGGTTTCGTCCCCCAGATCTCCCAGATGTTAGCCTATTTTCAGCAGTTTTTGTGGATGCAGTGGCTATAGCAGTTGTTGGATTTTCCATGACTATTTCAATGGCCAAAATATTTGCACTTAAACATGGATATGTAGTTAGTGGAAATCAGGTGGGTGTACAATGACATGTTGACATGAGCCTTTCAGGAGTTCATCAAAATAAAAGCACAAAAAAACCTTCTGTAAAGCACTGTTCATGCATCAGTACATTTATTTAGTTTACTTATTGGGACATTCATGCTATTGTCATTTTAACATGTATAAACCATAAATCCTTTAACTTAATGTGAGATATTTTTTAAGGTTGTTAATTTAGCTTAGTAAATTATAATTGACTAACATTGCCTTTCTCCCCAATGTCGATCTGACAAACGGATTACCTTTTAAAGGGGTTGTCCTAATAAACAAATACATCATTATTCAGTTATTGTATAGTGGAAATTAATACATCCCTAATATACTTTTTCACCATTGTAAGTTTTCATAATCTCTACTTGCTGTCCTGAGAAGAAATCTTAAAGGTGTTATCTGTGCTGTGTGTTTTATATGTGTTTGCTTAAGGGGTGGGTAGTTAAAAACAACACATTCTTACTGTCCTTGCTGCCATGCCACTGCTGGTATTATGAAGCTCTGATCCCTGTTGTGCTGCATTTTAAAAATGGCACCCGGATAACCAGCCCAGGACCTGACAAGTGAGGAGAACAGCGGTGTCTCATAGATCACAGAAATAACTTTAATCCGGGTGTGTGGTGACTGGTATCCAGTCACAGGGGCGGGAATATTCCAGTCACACTCACTGTTCCTTTTTCCTGACCATATTAGCTTTATTGACAGTAATATGTATTACTGTGTAAAGTGATTTAGAATATAATAGTGCTACATACTTTATATGGGCAACAATAGATTATTCTGCTGTTAAGGTTTCTTAATTGATTGTCATTTTCAGGAACTTATTGCACTAGGATTATGCAATTCTATTGGCTCTTTTTTCCACACCTTTGCTGTGACTTGTTCAATGTCTCGTAGTCTAGTTCAGGAGAGCACTGGGGGTCATACACAGGTATGTGTTGTTCATGTTTGTTTGTTTTTTCATACAAAATGTTACAAAACTATGTAATGGTTTAAAAAACAAAACAAAAAAAACAATTGCATGAGAATGCACACACTTCGTTTCCATCCTTGCCACACTCAGCTAGCTAGATGCATTAGAATTAAATGCCTCTTTTCTAATGCATCAATATAAAGAATATATGCTAATGACAGTCTCAAAATAATTGCTTGTTCCATGGTCCCTAATTTTTGTCTGCCCTAACCTTTTCCTATATATAAGAATACATGTTATTGTACATGGCCTCTAAGGGAGTAAGACATCAACAAAACTAAAATGAAAATCCTTTATTAAGATTTTTGGTTTTTACTTAAACAACCATTCAGGATTTCTATAAATATTGTTTGTGGAGTGGTTATGGTAATAATTGGCATATACAATTAGATTGCAGGTCTGTTGTCCTCTTTTATGGTGCTTTTGGTCATATTGGTCATTGGATACCTCTTTGAACCATTGCCACAGGTATGTAAATCTTGTCTTTTGTAAGTACTAGCCAATACTATACCTTTATTTCTTCTGTTACTATAAGCAGTAGACCTGGTGGAGATGTTTATTGTTAAGATGTGATTGGTACAAAGTTGTGAAAGGACTGTGGAAGAAATGGTGTTAAAGTCATTGATTTTCTGCAGGTTATAGAAAAGTCCTCTGGCAAAAAACTGTAATCCCTTAACCGCTATATATTGTGTATATATATATATACATCATAGTGGAAGGTAGTGATGGTTGCCAAGGCATCTGGAAGGAGAATTTGTACAAAAAAAAATACAGCTTGTCTTGCAAAAAAATAAGGCCTCACACAACTCTGTTGGTTGAAAAATAAAAATATGGCAACACAAAAAAAAGAGTGTTTGGAGATGGGGGGGGGGGGGTGAAAACTTCAATTTCAATCCAGGGATTAACATAAAAAAAAATTTAATGGGCAGTTTTTAGAAATATCACGTTTGGCCCAGCACACTGCTTCACTCACATAGGCCTTTGAAATAAAAGAGGACTTTCTTTTTATTGGGGTTTTTTCAGGTACCATATTGGTTTATCAAAAGAGAAACACCCCACAACTCCCCAAAAAAAAAAGACCCCATTTAAAAAACTGCACCCATCTAGAAATTTTATCTAGGGAGGTAGTGAACTGTTGACACCCAACAAACATTTCATAGACTTTATTACAATTAGGTTGTAAAAAGGAATATATTATGTAGTTGCAAGGGAAGGAGTTCCATTTTTAGTATAGATGTTGCTAAAATAGTTTTGGGGTGCCATGTCAGTTGTTAGTGTTAGTAAGCATTTTGAACCAACACATGTTTTTCAGAACTTGGCACTAAAATCATCGATCTTTGGCCAGATTCCACTTTTTTCCACCATTTTGGTTATCCCAGAACTACAACTTATTACCCAATTACAGGATCGGTGATAAGTGACTGGTGGAGGTCTGACAGCTGGAACCCCACCACCCATAACAATGGGGCCCTGATTGCCCTTGTTTGAGTGAAGCCATGGTTGTGTATGAGCACTACCATTTATTCAATCTCTTTGGAACTACTAAAAATAGCAGATAAGATAGTGGCACACACAGCCTGGCTCTCTTGAACAGCCTCATAGTGTGTAAATGAAGCAGCAGTCCAGTATGCATACTTCTACTCCATTTACAAAGCAGCTCTCAGAACCCCTATTTTTGTAATTAGTCAGATTCACAGTGGTCAGACCCCCACATTCACTTGTCACTTATCCTTTGGCACTTATCCTACGCCATGAATTGTTATCTTGGTAAAACTTTGCAAAGGTAGCCATAACGTTAACTATATTAGCTTTATTTTATTTTTCGATTCACGCTTGTTCTTTGCATGACTAGTTGTAATTTTCATTGGTACGAAAATGTATGACTGTAAGAATGTATGACTTGGTGATCAATTTCAAGTGTATTTAAAAAAAAATTTTTTAATTCTATAATTGTTTTTTATAATGGCGTTCACCATGCAATATAAATTACATGTTTTCTTTATTGTGCGGATTGGCATCTACTCCTCAGGATAAATAATATTTGAGTCTTTAGGGACATGGCAATACCTCTTTTATGTAAAGGGTTTTTTTTCATTGTTTTTGTTATAATATAAAAGGCCTTTACTGGAAAGGTGTTTGACAGCTGGCTTATGCCGCCAATCAAGTGGGCACTGCTACTGACCTTCAATTCAAATACAGAGAATGCGATTATAGATAAGTAAAAATTAGGAATTTACAGACCTGCTCAGACGTTTTTTTTTAGCTTATTTCAGTTTTTCATTATTCCAGCTTTATAGCATGTATTTCATGGGATAGGTGAACAGAGCCATTACATCCAAATCCATAGCTGAGTTCAACACTACGTTTCAAGGAGGATGCCCTTAATCTTGCACCTGATTAAGGGGATCCTCCCTGAAACATAGCATTGGACTCAGCTATGGACGCATCCTCTGTATTAGAATTGAGAACAAGGTGGAGCTCTGTAGACAGAGAGACTTTGCCTTAAAGGGGTATTCTGGTGGAAAATTATTTTTTTCAATCAATTGGTGCCGGAAAGTTAAACAGATTTGTAAATTACTTCTTTTAAAAAATCTTTATCCTTCCAGTACTTTTAAGCAGCTGTATGCTACAAAAGAAATTCTATGCTTTATACATTTTTTTTGTCTTGTACACAGTGCTCTCTGCTGACACCTGATGCCCATATCAGGAACTGTCCAGAGCAGGAGAAAATCCTCATAGCAAACCTATGCTGCTCTGGACAGTACGTGACACGGACAGAGGTGTCAGCAGAGAGCAATGTGGACAAGACAAAAAAATTCAAAAAGCAAAGAATTTCCACTGCAGCATACAGTTGCTAAAAAGTACTGGAAGGATAAAGATTTTTATATAGAAGTAATTTACAAATCTGTTTAACTTTCTGGCACCAGTTCATTTAGAAGAAAAAGTTTTCCACCGGAGTATCCCTTTAAGGCTATCTTAAAGAGTATCTGTGTACCGTATATACTCGAGTATAAGCCGAGGCCCCTAATTTCACCCCAAAATCCCAGGAAAAGTTATTGACTCGAGTATAAGCCTAGGGTGGGAAATACATCATCCCCCCCCCTGTCATCATCCAGACCCCCGTCATTAACATCCTCATCATTATCACCCTGTCATCATCATCACCTGTCATCATCCCCTTGTCATCATCCCCTTGTCATCATCCCCCCCCCCTTCATCATCCCCTTGTCATCATCCCCACCCCCCTTCATCATCCCCTTGTCATCATCCCCCACCCCCCTTCATCATCCCCTTGTCATCATCCCACACACCCCCTTCATCATCCTCTTGTCATCATCCTCTTGTGAACTATCCGCCCTCAGTGGTCTTCAACCTGCGGACCTCCAGAGGTTTCAAAACTACAACTCCCAGCAAGCCCGGGCAGCCATCGGCTGTCCGGGCTTGCTGGGAGTTGTAGTTTTGAAACCTCTGGAGGTCCGCAGGTTGAAGACCACTGCGGCCTTCGACATCATCCAGCCCCCTCTCACACCCTTTAGTTCTGTACAGTACTCGCCTCCGCTCGGCGCTGGTCCGGTGCTGCAGGACTGTCCGGTGGGGAGGTCGTCCGGTGGGATAGTGGTTCCAGGCTGCTATCTTCACCGGGGGCGCCTCTTCTCCACGCTTCAGGCCCAGAATAGAGGCGTTGCCTTGACGATGACGCAGAAGGACGTTGGTAATGAACGTACCTCTGCGTCGTCGTCAAGGCAACGTGACTATTCTGGGGCCGGGCCCGAAGCGCTTAGAAGAGGCCTCCCCGGTGAAGATAGCAGCCCGGAACCACTATCCCATCGGATGACCTCTTCACCGAACAGTCCTGCAGCACCGGACCAGCGCCGAGCGGAGGCAGGTACTATACAGAACTAAAGGGGGTGAGAGGGGGCTGGATGATGTCGAAGGCCGCAGTGGTCTTCAACCTGCGGACCGCTAGAGGTTTCAAAACTACAACTCCCAGCAAGCCCGGACAGCCGATGGCTGCCCGGGCTTGCTGGGAGTTGTAGTTTTGAAACCTCTGGAGGTCCGCAGGTTGAAGACCACTGCGGGTGGAGAGTTCACTCGAGTATAAGCCGAGGGGGGTGTTTTCAGCACGAAAAATCGTGCTGAAAAACTCGGCTTATACTCGAGTATATACGGTATATACTTAGCGTACGATGATGGTAACTGTACAGTTACATCATTGTACGCTAAGGGATTAATTACGGTATGTGCTTGCTTTTTGCTTCACAATAAATATTTTTTTGTGTGTTTTTTAGTTTTTATTTTTTTTATTTTTTTATTTTGAATGTTGCTAAATAAAATCCAATATAAAATCCTGCTATACTAGCCAAAAGGATTTATTAAAAGGTGCTTACAGGCCAAAATGCATTAGCAGCCAATCACAGCTCAACTTTAATTTTACTAGAGCAGTGTGAGAAATGAAAACTGATCTGTGATTGGTTACTATAGGCAAATCACTTTTTTGTCTAAGGCTAGGTTCACACTACGTTTTGTAACTAGGGTTCCCGTATACGGCTGGGAGGAGGGGGGCGGGGCTTAATCGCGGCGTCCGCACTCAGCCGTATAGGGGAACCGTATTTAATGCATGTCTATGAGCCAACCGGAGTGAACCGCAGCCTCCGGTCTGCTGCTTTTTCAGCCGTATGCGGTTTCCCGATAGGAGGCAAAAACGTGGTCGACCGCGTTTTTGCCTGCGGTCGGGAAACCGCATACGGCCGAAAACGCAGCCGACCGGAGGCTGCGGTTCACTCCGGTCGGCTCATAGACATGCATTAAATACGGTTCACCTATACGGCTGAGTGCGGGCACCGCGATTAAGCCCAGCCATATACGGGAGCCATAGTTACAAAACGTAGTGTGAACCCAGCCTTATACAGATTAATAAACCTGGGCCACTGACTGCACAAGCTTCTTTTCAGTTTTTATTGAACATACTGTAAATATCTCAGTATATTGCTAATAGAAAAATGGCCAGAAAGTACAGCAATGAAAAAAAAATCTGTAGGGTAGAAAAAGTACTTCTTCACTAATATTTCAGGGAACTTGAAATTAAATTTTTTGCCAATTCGGGTAGAAGAAACAGGCATGGTCTCACATCTACAATCTTGTATAATGATCGGATTGCTTCTCAGAATAATATCAAAAACTAACAGGTTGTTAGTATACATTTTTGATCAAAAAGTACAAGCCCACTCGCCACGTCAAGGCCACCTATTTAGAGTGGGTCCCTAACGTCCCTAGCATAAAATGGCGTAGCACTGGGCGGCGACCACCACCGCCGCGACACCAGTGCCCACGGGGGGAACGACCCACTGGCAGAGCAGCCCCAATGCCACTCAAACCAGTCTATGGGTCGCACCTCCCCACCAACACGGCGCCAGCAACGGACGCCGCACAGCACTACACCAGTGTGAACAAGGTTTTTGCCAATGTTCCCATGTATTGTTTTAAACAGTTTTTTCACCCTGCTGAAAAAATAGACTAAAAGCAAAAAATGGCGTTTTAAAGGGGCACTCCGTCCCTAGACGTCTTATCCCCTTATCCCGTGCGATCTCCCTGCTGCACCTGATGTTTGTTTAGAGTGTCAGGGGCATCGCCGGAGGCTCGTGACATCACAGCCACACCCCCTCAGTGCAAGTCTATGGGAGGGGGCGTGATGGGCATCACACCCCCTCCCATAGACTTGCATTGAGGGGGCATGGCAGTGATGTCACGAGCCTCCGCCCCGCATTGCCAGTCATCCGGCACGGAGCAATGCGGGGCCCCCCAGTGGCGGGACCCCCCGCGATTGGGGATAAGATGTCTAGGGGTGGAGTACCCCTTTAAGAACATACGTCCGGAAATATAAACAGAATAAACTTTAACCTACAGAACTGATTGATCTACAGTTCACAATGTATTTGGCATCTCTCTGGGATTGGCCATTACTCCTTTTTTCCGTCCCGTTTTTGAAAGCCACATGCTGTTTTGAACATTCCCTCTTGAAGTCAGTGGAGGAGGCAAACAAGTTTTTTGAAGCATGTTTTCACCCATGTGAACATACACTAAGGGTGATTTGTTAAACTTCTTGTCTGGTCAAATAACATTAATTATATTGCTATTCTAGACAGCTTTAGCAGCGATAGTGATGGTGAACTTAAAAGGAATGTTCAAGCAGTTTGCTGATATCCCACATTTATGGAGAACAAGTAGACTAGAACTGGTAAGTGTGAACATAAATTAGCAGTCTTATAACCATTTCCACATTGCATTTTAACAATCTCTCCTGCTGAGGATTGGTGTCAGACTATTTTAAATGTGTGGATGCAGCATATTGCTAAACTGTTAGAAGATATCGTCACTGCACTAAGCATATATTCATAATCTTAAAATTGAGGTCATTATTTCTGTCAGTGGAGGGTTATTTAAAGGGGTATTCCAGGCAAAAACATCTTATCCCTTATCCAAAGGATAGGATAAGATGTCTGATCGCAGGGGGCCAGCAGCTGGGAACCCCCGCGATCTCCCTGCAGCACCTGCATTCTATGCGGGGCTGTGTCTCCAGTTTCGGAAACATCCGGGTTTCCAGGACTGGGGGCGTGATGTCATGGCACGCCCCCTCCATTCATGTCTATGGGAGGGGGCGTGACGGCCATCACGCCCCCTCCCATAGACATGAATGGATAAGCTGACTTGTAGGCAGGACTAATGGCATTATAGATGAGCTTTGTACACCTCACATAAACTAAAATGTATTGATGCAGATTGTCATAGGGATGCAAAGTGGCCTATAGCACTGAACTGTGAACCAAGCATCCTGGTTTCAATACCTGCTCTGTGTGACCTTGAGCAAGTCACTTTATCTCCCTTTGCCTCAGGTACTTAGAATGTAAGATTCTTGGGATTGCCTTAGTAAATGTGTTCCATATATATGCAAAACAATCTAATAGTAAGAACCAAACATTTTTGCATAGCTATAAAACAAAAATGGCCCATAGCCAAAAATGTGATAATTTACATTTTTCAACCTGAACCCTGTTATATATGAAAGTTAAGTCGGAGACAGGCCGAGTTGGAAGATGAGCAGTATCTCTCCCCACACATTGTTACCCAGATTTATTTAAATATGTGAGAGAAAAACTAGAGATTTTGCCTATAATAACCATACCAGTTCAGCTTTTATATCTTAACGAGCTGTGGTAAAGTATAAGCTGAGCTATGATTGGTTGTTATGGGCAAAATCTCTCCAGTTTTTCTCACACACAGTCTTATTTTTTTTCATATCCTCTGCAGTTTTTTTTTTTTTACTTCACAAATTGTTTACACGGTTAACTTTTAAGCAAAAATATATTTTTTTATGAAAAGAAAGTAAACTCGGAGCCAACATCAAACACAAGGCATTTTCTGCACAGTGACTAAATTGTACATATTAATATATTTGGCATGATCATGCATGTAGATATTCAATATTTCTCTGTCAGATTTTACATGTAATGTCCAGCATATATTTCATAATTATTCTGTTACAGCTATTTGTCATGTTAGAAACCTTTTTTTTTTTTCCTACTTTGTATAACACATTCTTGCACTTTTCAGGCAATTTGGGTGGTGTCGTTTTTGGCCTCTGTTTTGCTTGGTCTTGACTACGGTCTGCTTGTTGCAGTGGCATTTGCCATCATAACAGTGGTCTACCGGACACAAAGGTTTGAATTTACCATTTATATGCCGTTCTTGAGAAAGTGCACATGCTAGTGTCTTAAGCTAATGTCTGGTTTACACTGGGCATTTCTCATTATGTTTGCGGAGTGATTGTAACGCTAACTGTCCATTGTGAATAATAATGAGAAATGATAATTCTGTTGTTTAGCACCGAACTTAATTGATCGTGCCTTTGTTAAAAAATTATTATAGACAACATAATTAGATAATGAAAACCTAGCTTGTAACCTAGCCATTTACAAGAAGCATTGCTGCCTAGTGCATGGCTTCAGCAAGAGCAATTGCTGCAAAAACAATGACACTGCTCTTCACCATCTAAAAGGAATGTTCTGATGGAAATGAACATTGAATCCTTGCATAAGTTTTTAAACCACCCACTGTTAATTAAAAAAGTTTGGCTCTCTGTCCTTGACTTGTGAAGATATTTTCAGATTCCTATGGACATGTTCATTGTGTGCACCAGGAGCTTCCCTGATGTGTGCTTCAAAAGCAATGTGAACTCTCCTGCCCTTCCATCTAGGTTATTACTTTCATAATTAACAGGAATGTTTATTAAAAACTACTTTTGACATGTTGCTTAGACGTGTCAAAAGTTGTTGATCACATCGGGTCTCACTCCTAAGACCCTGGGAAGCGAGTAGTATTATGCTCCACCTGCTGGCCAGCAGATCAGTCTTTTTCTCTGCATTGAAGTCCATGCCGAGAAAAGGTCGGAGCTGCTGAGCTGGCCTGGGAGTGGAGTATATTGGGAATGAAGTATTTATTTAGCATTTTCAAAAAAGAACATACAAAACAAGATATAAAATATACTCCATAAGTCACAAGGCAAGGCCTAAACATTGTGAACAAGAGAAACTGCAGTAAGTGCAAACAGCAGCATAAGGCAAACTTTTGACATGTCTAAGCAACGTATCAAAAGTAGTTTTTAATGACAGTTTTTAACGCTTTAAGACATCCCATTCAAATTGTTCCATCATCTACAACATTTATCTAGTAGTATATATTGGGGAACTGCAATTTATGCCATCTATTTATACACTGGCATTGTTTAACTTTCACTTGAGAAGTGAAATGGAAGCTTATATGTAAGTTTAATATGAGATGATCGTGTTTTTCTTTTCTTTTTTTTTAGTCCACAGTACAGAATTCTTGGACAGGTTCCAAATACAGATATATATTGTGATAAAGAAGAATATGAGGAGGTATGGATCTTACTGTATTGTGAACCCCTAGGTCAATCTGAATTTTCACTAATAGAAATTTAGGATTGTAGATGAAGTTATCTAGCAGTGACTGTTAGGCCTCTGAAAGGGGCCAGTATTAAAAAAAAATAAATGCCTAGAGGCAGGACTTTGGGTACAAAAAAAAAACTGTATTCCCACCTCAGATGGTCAGTGTGTAACAGTGCAGTCAATCACTGGCCTCAGGATGCAGAAAAAGACTACTGAGGCCAGTGACTGGATGCAGTGTCATATACTCAATGTATGGGACATCAGTGCAGCACTTCTGGTAGAAAACACAGAACTAACTGAGAGTTGTCCAGGCTTTCCTTTATTTTTCACCCTGGTCCATGCCTATGGCCAAAAAAGTTCTTGAAGTATGGGAACATCTTCATGGGCTTTTCTTAGCCTTAACTTTAGCCAGATAACTTGGCTTTAGCCAGTTTTGAATGGAGCAGCGGTCCACAGACTAATACTGCAATTAACCTCTATGAGTTTGCCAAAGGTAACAGAGTACAGGGTTGGGCTATATTCTGCAGTTATACAGAATTTGAATGGGGCAGTATTGTGCACACTGCTGCGTGATTGGTGGTGGTCCAGTAGCTAGACTCTCACCAATCAAATACCTTTTAAGTTGGGCACATGATAAACAGGAAATGTTATTTTTTTGATGGCTGGCTGCATTGTAAGTTGATGCTGTATTCAAATTACAATGGCCGCTGAAAGCCAATCATAAGTTGAATCGATTTTATGTGTTGATGCCATTGAATCCAGGGGGTTACTCTATTGTGTAGCTGCAAGAGAACAATGCATTATAAGCAGGAACTATTTGCACAATTTATGTGAAACAAATATTTTTATGAACAGCTTATTTGTCGTAAATCCAGGAAATACTACTCACAGAACCCATAAAATCCCAGGCTCCTCAAATCACAAACCCCTCACTGCTAGAATCCTATTAAAACATAACTTTTATTGAACAAGTCTAAAAATAAGAATAAATGTTTATACAATAAATCTCACCTAAATGACACCACCCCTTACTATAAGGAGGTATATAACTATAGCGGATAACCCAAATTGTCTGAACAAACCAAAACTAAATTTTCAGAAAGCATATGCCACAACTTGATAGCAAAATATCTAAGTCCAACTCTTTTCTGACAACTTTCCCTGGCTTCTACATTCATGTCACATTCTTTATCCCTTTTGGTTGTTTCATCAGCCATCTTTTTTTATATGTTTTTTTGCTCTAGCTCTTCATGTTCATTTGCTCTGGTTCCTCGTGTTGATTATTTTTGCTCCACTTTCCCTTTCTTCTGTCTATTCTTATAAAGGGAAGAACTGGTCCCTTTATAACCTACTGCACCCTATGCTTATTTGTTGCTTTATTCCTCCAGATGGAGCATTCACACTAAAAAAAGACAACCACAACACTTTCCCTTTATTTAGGTCCTTTCGCACCCTATTGATACCTGCTATATCATTTTTTCTATTGAATAATCTATACACAAAGTAATTTCTCCTATTTCCTCAGCATGTTTCTGTTGCTGTAACGCAACGTCATCACGGGGAACGAAGTGCATATTCTACTGTACAAAAATTGTGCGTTCAAAACAAAAACGAAACCGAGACCTAAGAAATAGTGGAACGTGTATGGCGTTCTGCACACACAGCAACTTATTTTAATAGCTAATTTTTTATTTTTAGACTTATTAGGAAATAACTTTTATTGTGCAGGAGTCTAGCAGTGATGTGTTTTTGTTATGAACAGCCCTGCCTACTGATCGCACTAATGCTAGATTTTGAAAGAGAAGACAAAAGCAAAACTTGAAAGGGTTGCCTAGTTGTCTTAACTTGTATCGTAATGCACCATCAACAGGAAATATTGAAACAAACCTATTAGCAAATCTTATGTGGATATGTTTTGTTAATAGCAGATTTTAGGTCAACTCTGTTATTAAAGGGCATTTCTGGGACTTCAAAATTTTTTTAACAAACTTTTAGAATACAAAATTATTATTTTCTCTATTATTAACTATAATTGTTGTCCTTGATGGCTGCGATCACTTCTGTGTCCAGATTAACTGCAAATTACGTAGGATAAAGATGAGTCATTGTTTATTATTTAAAATATATTTTTGTAAACCTAAAATATATAAATATATATCTGTAACCCTAGAAAACATGTTACAGTTTCATAGTCATTGAATGACCAGTTTTCACACCAGTTTGCTTCTACTTCACCACTTTGCTTTCTTATTGTTTGTGTCGCAATTTTATCTTTGGACACACTGATTTTTCAGTCTTCCGTTAACATATTATCCCACCATTTTTTTTATTTTTTATTTTTTTATTGATTTTTATTCACTTTAGAAAGCATGTAACATATTCTCCAGATTTTTATAACAAAATGTTTTTCTTTTCCTAGATTAAAGAATACCCTGGTATAAAGATATTCCAGGCCAACACATCTTTGTACTTTGCAAACAGTGATCTCTATGTCTCTGCTCTGAGGAAAAAGGTATAGTGCATTATAGATGGATTTTAATAAATGGATTAGATATAAAATATGGCTTTAAAATATTTTATTGGGAAGTAAATACTCTGTATGTTACCTTTTGTAGACTGGAATAGATCCTGGTGCAATATTGATTGCAAAGAAAAAGGCTCAGAAGAGACATGCCAAAGAAATAAAGAAGTCTACTAGAAATGAAAGAAGAGCAGTTTTAAAGCTTGTAAGTCACTGATGTACATGCTAGGCTGGAGATTAATGCTGCACAAGTCTAGGACTCTTATTTCTTGGATGTTGAATATTTATTGTGCTGAATACTAGAAGGATGAATTTAATAGACACTATATATAGTCATGGCAGTAAATATTGTCACCTCCTGAAATTTTTCAAGAAAATGAAGTATTTATCACAGAAAAGGATTGCAGTAACACACGTTTTGCTATACACATGTTTATTCCATTTGTGTGTATTGGAACTAAACCAAAAAAGGGAGGAAAAATAGCAAATTGGACATAATGTCACACCAAACTCCAAAAATGGGCTGGGCAATATTATTAGCACCCTTTCAAAATTGTGGAAAAATAAGATTGTTTCAAGCATGTGATGCTCCTTTAAACTCACCTGGGGCAAGTAACAGGTGTAGGCAATATAAAAATCACACCTGAAAGCAGATAAAAAAGGAGAGACGTTCACTTAGTCTTTGCATTGTGTGTCTGTGTGTGCCACACTAAGCATGGACAACAGAAAGAGGAGAAGAGAACTGTCTGAGAACTTGAGAACCAAAATTGGTGAAAAATATCAACAATCTCAAGGTTGCAAGTCCATCTCCAGAGATCTAGATTTGCCTTTGTCCATAGTGCGCAACATTATCAAGAAGTTTGCAACCCATGGCACTGTAGCTGATCTCCCTGTGCATGGACGGAAGAAAAAAAATTGATGAAAGTTCTCAACGCAGGATAGTCCGGATGGTAGATAAGCAGCCCCAAACAAGTTCCAAAGATATTCAAGCTGTCCTGCAGGCTTAGGAATTATCAGTGTCAGCGCGAACTATCCATTGACTTTTAAATGAAGTGAAACGCTATGGCAGGAGACCCAGGAGGACCCCACTGCTGACACAGACATAAGAAAGCAAGACTACATTTTGCCAAAATGAATTTAAGTAAGCCAAAATCCTTCTGGGAAAACTTCTTGTGGACAGATGAGACCAAGATAGAGCTTTTTTGTAAAGCACATCATTCTACTGTTTACCGAAACGGATTGAGGCCTACAAAGAAAAGAACACAGTACCTACAGTGAAATATAGTGGAGGTTAAATGATGTTTTGGGGTTGTTTTGCTGCCTCTGGCACTGGGTGCCTAAAATGTGTGCAAGGCATCATGAAATCTGAGGATTACCAACGGATTTTGGGTCGCACTGTGCAGCCCAGTGTCAGAAAGCTGGGTTTGCGTCCGAGATCTTGGGTCTTCCAGCAGGACAATGACCCCAAACATACGTCAAAAAGCAGCCAGAAATGGATGGTAACAAAGCGCTGGAGAGTTCTGAAGTAGCCAGCAATGAGTCCAGATCTAAATCCCATTGAACACCCTTCCAATAAGAGAGACCTGGAGCAGTTTTCAAAGGAAGAGTGGTCCAACATTCCGGCTGAGAGGTGTAAGAAGCTTATTGATGGTTATAGGAAGGGACTGATTTCAGTTATTTTTTCCAAAGGGTGTGCAGCCAAATATTAAGTTAAGGGTGCCAATAATTTGGCCAGCCCATTTTTGGAGTTTGGTGTGACATTATGTCCAATTTGCTTTTTTTCCCTCCTTTTTTGGTTTAGCTCCAATACACACAAAGGGAATAAAGATGTGTTACTGCAATCCTTTTCTGTGAGAAATACTTAATTTTCTTGAAAAATGTCAGGGGTGCCAACATTTAAGGCCATGACTGTAGTTGTTAGTTCATACCCAGCTTACTTACAGCCATATTTAAGGATGCAAGAGGTGGGATCTTTTTAAACATATTGGCCCTCATTTACAAAGACTGGAGTGTCGGTTAGGTTTTTTTTTTCAGTGTACTCGTCTTTTTTTCCTTTGTGATTTACTAATCTGTCGCCCAATTTCCCTTTCTTTTTGTCGCAGTTTTTTTTTCTGTCGCACAAAATGTATTCTGTGTGACAGAAAAAATTCTCTGCAAATTCTGACTACATTAGTGCTTGTACTACTACCCCCATCATGGAACAGGGTCTGCTCCATGTTAGGAGTAGTAGTACAGGGGCTGAGGGATTGATCGCACCGGGTCTCACTTCTGAGACCCGATCCGATCAGATGTTATTAAGCAGGGGAGCGGGGGGCACGTTCCGATCCCTTGCAATGTACTGTAAACTTTCATTTTTAAATTCCCCACCAGGAGCCCTGAATGGCTGGGACCGAGGAGCCAATCAGGGCTCCTGGCAGAGATTTTAATTTAGAAGCGCTGTGGTGGGCAAAGATGTATAGAATCGCTGGGGGGGGTATATATCTGGCCCCTCCAGCGTTTCTATATATCTTTCCCCCTGCTGCGCTACATCAAACTTAGTGCCCGCTGCGCTTGAATAAATGTACTGCCCCCCCAGCGCTATTATATATCTATACTGACCCCCGCTGCGCATATACTGACCCCCGCTGCGCATATTTAAATATATACTGCCCCCCCAAGCTGCGCATATTAATCTTCATGTTCTCACTCCCCTGGCTGCCAATGAATGAAAACTCTTTTAGCGGGGGAGCGGAGGGCTGCTGCCCGCTCTCGCTGCTAAGAGTTTGTCATTCATAGTGGGCAGCAGCTGCATATCATGCTGTGGCGGTCAGACATATGGATATATGTCTGACCCTCGCAGCATGCATAAACAAATGCCGGCTCACCGCTATGAATGACAAGTAAGCTATTGGCAGCAGCAGCGGGAGCCTCCGCTCCCTGCACTGCTTTACTTGTCATTCATAGCAGTGAGCCGGCACCTGTATATATAGATGCGCGGTAGGGGTCAGACATATGGATATATGTCTGACCCTCACAGCATCTATATATACAGGTGCCGGGTCACCGCTATGAATGACAAGTAAAGCAGTGCAGGGAGCGGAGGCTCGCTGCTGCTGCCAATAGCTTACTTGTCATTCATAGCGGTGAGCCGGCATTTGTATATGTATGCTGCGAGGGTCAGACATATATCCATATGTCTGACCCCCACAGCATGATGTGCAGCTGCTGCCCGCTATGAATGACAAACTCTTAGCAGCGAGAGCGGGCAGCAGCCCTCCGCTCCCCCGCTAATAGAGTTTTCATTCATTGGCAGCCAGGGGAGGGAGAACATGAAGATTAATATGCGCAGCTTGGGGGGGGGGGGGCAGTATATATATATAAATATGCGCAGTGGGGGTCAGTACATGCGCAGCGGGGGTCAGTATAGATATATAATAGCGCTGGGGGGGGGGCAGTACATTTATTCAAGCGCAGCGGGCACTAAGTTTGATATAGCGCAGCAGGGGGAAAGATATATAGAAACGCTGGAGGGGCCAGATATATACCCCCCCAGCGATTCTATACATCTTTGCCCACCACAGCGCTTCTATATTAAAACTCTGCCAGGAGCCCTGATTGGCTCCTCGGTCCCGGCCATTCAGGGCTTCCGGTGGGGAATTTAAAAATGAAAGTTTACAGTACATTGCAGGGGATCGGAACATGCCGCCCGCTCCCCTGCTTAATAACTTTTGATCGGATCGGGTCTCAGAAGTGAGACCCGGTGCGATCAATCCCTCAGCCCCTGTACTACTACCCCCAACATGGAACAGACCCTGTTCCATGCTGGGGGTAGCAGGATTTACTCAGTTTTGAGTAACTTCCCGACAGCTCTGAGCTGTCGGGTTTCTGTGAAGCAGAACTCACAGGTTTTCCTGTGAGTTTTCTTCCCACTCGGAGGGTTTTTTCAGGGCAGACCTACATTCCATAATTATTTAAGATTGGCGTAACTTAAGTGGTCTGACCTATCATGCCGCAGCAAAGGCTTGAAATTGTTCTGCTGTGGTGTTATACCGCTAGTTGCCTCTAGCCCATTGAAAAAGTCAAGTCACCAGTGAAACATCAGTGTGGCGATACTTTGATTTTTAATAATCTCCCGTGTTCAGCATAATGTCTGTCATATACAACATTAAATAGTACCTGTCATATCCCACAAAAAGTTATGTTACTGAGGGCCTGACGAAGTGCAGTTTGCGCGATACGGACCGTCGCCCAACACACTCCCCTTGTTCCTGTCCGCTCTCCCGCACTCCATGAGAACGGCAAGATTTTTTTGATGCAACAAAGAAGCTTTTCTCTATCAAAGACCGGGTGAGTGCTCCATCTTTCTATATCTTTGCATTGGATCTATATCTCGTTACCTATGTGAGCACCGAGAGGGTCTGACGGCTGCAAGAGTTACATGAATATTCCCATATGTGAAGTAACAGTGTTATCTCTGTGTTAGATACATATATTTTTGTGTTTAGCACCTATATTTCTCTCACAAATACCTTCTTTCTGTTGCTTACTTGGTTTTTAAGACCAAGTAGTTTCTATGTCTATCATTTTCTGCTGTTTGAATTTCTTGATATGTCTGTGTAGTGATTTGTCTTATTCAAAGCTCTGGTAGTAGCCATAGCCACCACTAGAGGGAGCTTACTGAATAGTACTGTACTTTATTATTGCTGTCAATCTTTGAAATCAGAATATAGTTAGGGACAGTTTTCTGGCCCTAGGTGAAAATTGGGGGCCCCAAATTTTATAATATTTTACCAACAACACAGTCACATAATATATTCTAGTCTATAATCTTTGTAAAGACTAGTATTACTAATAATACCACTATTTAAGGCCCAAATAATACTGCCACACCAGAAATACTACCTTTACTACTAAATAGCAACTGAATAATACCATTATACTGTTGCTGAATAAAATCACTATACAAAGACCAATATCCTCTCCCATACAGTGCCTTTATAGTGGTCAATACCAGCTCTACACTGTCTCTGTACACTGTATAAGTGATTGTCGTACATCCACTGACTCCCAGGTGAGGTTTACTGTGAATGGAGTTGTTCATCTTCTCGATTTTGCCGATATCTCCAATATGACTCCTCCTAGCTACAACGTGCAAAAACATTATAGGCTACTCACTTTACCAGCACCCTCTCCACCATTTCCCCACTTATACATACTTTTGAGCCATAGTTCCCCAAGGGGTAATAATGTCCCCTTATAATGCCCACTTATTAAGTAACACCCCACCCCCAGTGTAGGACAATGCATTTGGAAAGTTTCAGACCCTTTTACTTTTTTTTTAACCTGTTTTGTGTTGAGCCATTGTGCTAAAATAAAATAAAAATTTGTCTATGCCCCATACCCTATAATTAGAATGAGTAAACAGAACATTTTTGAAAATGTTTTTAAACGGAAAAACTAACATTTCTCAATGGCATAAGTATTCAAACCCCGTGTTATCACACTTGAAATTTAGTTCTGTGTCCCTCCCATTTCTCTTGATCTTCTCTGACATGTTTCTACACTTTGATTGGAGTCACATGTGGTAAATTAACCTGTTGGGGACGAAGGGCGTATGCATACACCCTTGCGTCCTGGTACTTAAGGACGAAGGGCGTATCCATACCGATCAGCAGGCACGCCGGTTGTCTAAGACACCCACAATCCCCCTGAAGGGATAGGAGTGAGGTGGCAGGGGTGCCACCCCTCCTATCCCTGCTATTGGTGGTCTAGACGCGACCACCAATAGCAGATCGGGGGCGGAGGGGGCTTTACTTTCATTTCCCCCCTCCTGCCCACCCTCAATAGGCGGGCCAGAACGGGGAAACGAAGAGGACCGGGCGCCGACGTCCACTTACCCGTCCGGAGGCAGCGGAGTGACAGTGATCGGCGGGCAGCGACGGAGGTCTGCGTGCGGCATGCGGCAGAAGAGAACGGCTCCCTGGATGCGATGGAAGCCGGTAAGTTGCCTAGCAACATCTAGAGGGATACAGTCTGAGACCACTATAGTGGTCTCTAGACTGTAGCCCTCCAGATGTTGCAAAACTACAACTCCCAGCATGCCCACACAGCTGTTTGCTGTCTGGGCATGCTGGGATTTGTAGTTTTGCAACATCTGGAGGTCCACAGTTTGGAGATCACTGTTCAGTGGTCTCTAAATTGTAGCACTCCAGATGTTGCAAAACTGAAAATCCCAGCATGCCCAAACAGCAAACAGCTGTCTCGGCATGCTGGGAGTTGTAGTTGCGAACCTCCAGCTGTTTCATAACTACATCTCCCAGCATGCCCTTCTGTGATCAGTACATGCTGGGAATTGTAGTTTTGCAACAGCTGGAGGCACACTGGTTGGAAAATCACTGAGTTAGGTAACAGAACCTAACTGAAGGTTTTCCAACCAGTGTGCCTCTAGCTGTTGCAAAACTACAACTTCCAGCATGCACGGTCTGTCAGTACATGCTGGGAGTTGTAGTTTTGAAACAGCTGGAGGTTTGCCCCCCATATGAACGTACAGGGTACATTCACAGAGGCAGGTTTACAGTAAGTTTCCTGCTTCAAGTATGAGCTGCGGCAAATTTTTCGCCGCAGCGCAAATTCCTACCGGGAAACTCACCGTAACCCGCCAGTGCGAATGTACCCTAAAAACACTACACTAACACATAATAAAGAGTAAAACACTACATATACACCCCCTTACACTGCCCCCCCCCCAATAAAAATGAAAAACGTATTGTATGGCAGTGTTTCCAAAACGAAGCCTCCAGCTGTTGCAAAACAACAACTCCATGCATTTCTGGACAGCCACTGACTGTCCAGGCATGCTGGGAGTTTAGCAACAGCTGGAGGCACCCTGTTTGGGAATCACTGGCGTAGAATACCCCTATGGCCACCTCCTATGCAATCCCTAATTTAGTCCTCAAATGCGCATGGCGCTTTCTCACTTCGGAGCCCTGTCGTATTTCAAGGAAACAGTTTAGGGCCACATATGGGGTATTTCCATACTTGGGAGAAATTGCACTACATGCTGGTGTTGCCCTTTACTTTTTATCTTCACAAGAGGTAAAAGGAAAAAAAGACCCCCAAAATTTGTAACGCAATTTCTCCTGAGTACAGAAATAACCCATATGTGGGCATAAAATGCTCTGCGAGCACACATCAAGGCTCAGGAGTGAGAGCGCACTATGTACATTTGAGGCCTAAATTGGTGATTTGCACAGGGGTGGCTGATTTTACAGTGGTTCTGACATAAACGCAAAAAAATAAATACCCACATGTGACCCCATTTTGGAAACTACACCCCTCACGGAATGTAACAAGGGGTACAGTGAGCATTTACACCCCACAGGTGTCTGACATATTTTTGGAACAGTGGTCAGTGAAAATGAAAAATGTAATTTTTTTGTTTGCAAAGCCCACTGTTCCAAAGATCTGTCAAACGCCAGTGGGGTGTAAATGCTCACTGTACCCCTTATTACATTCCGTGAGGTGTGTAGTTTCCAAAATGGGGTCACATGTGGGGGGGTCCACTGTTCTGGCACCACGGGGGGCTTTGTAAATGCACATGGTCCCCGACTTCCATTCCAAACAAATTATCTCTCTAAAAGCTCAATGGTTCTCCTTCTCTTCTGAGCATTGTAGTGCGCTCGCAGAGCACTTGACGTCCAAACATGGGGTATTTCCATACTCAGAAGAAATGGGGTTACAAATTTTGGGGGGCATTTTCTCCTATTACCCCTTGTAAAAAAAGTAAAATTTGGGGAAAAAACTGCATTTTAGTGAAAAAGAAAAGTTTTTAATGTACACATCTAACTTTAACAAAAAGTTGTCAAACACCTGTGGGGTGTTAAGGCTCATCGTACCCCTTGCTACGTTCCTTGAGGGGTGTAGTTTCCATAATAGTGTAGGGGGGGGTTTGCTGTCCTGGCACCATAGGGGCTTCCTAAATGTGACATGCCCCCCAAAAACCATTTCAGAAAAACTCACTCTCCTAAATTCCATTGTTGCTCCTTCCCTTCTGAGCCCTCTAGTGCACCCGCCAAACACTTGACATACACATATGAGGTATTTTCTTACTTGAGAGAAATTGGGTTACAAATTTTGAGAGGATTTTTCTCCTTTTACCCCTTGTAAAAATTCAAAAACTGGGTCTACAAGAACATGCGAGTGTAAAAAATGAAGATTTTGAATTTTCTCCTTCACTTTGCTGCTATTCCTGTGAAACACCTAAAGGGTTAACACACTCACTGAATGTCATTTTGAATACTTTGAGGGGTGCAGTTTTTATAATGGGATCATTTATGGGGTATTTCTAATATGAAGACCCTTCAAATCAACTTCAAACCTGAACTGGTCCCTGAAAAATTCCGATTTTGAAAATTTGGTGAAAAATTGCAAAATTGCTGCTGAACTTTGAAGCCCTCTGATGTCTTCCAAAAGTAAAAACATGTCAACTTTATGATGCAAATATAAAGTAGACCTATTGTTCAAAAATGAAAGTTAAAGCACACTGATACATCGCAGGGTTGCACAGCATGCCACCCGCCTGCCCCCCTGCTTAATAACTTTGTATTGCATCGGGTCTCAGAAGTGAAACCCGATGCGATCAATCCCTCAGCCCCTGTACTACAACCCCCATCATGGAACAGACTCTGTTCCATGATGGGGGTAGTAGTACAAACACTAATGTAGCCTCCCCAGCTGTCTGCAGACTCCCGCAGCTAGGGAATTACTACTCCCATCATCGAAACAAGTCTGTTCCATGATGGGAGTAGTAGTAGTCCCTCAGCACTGCAGGAGTCTGCTGATGTCACCTCTTCTGAGCATGCTCAGAAGTAATAACGGATATTATAAACTGGGTGCAAACGGATGACATAAAGGCTCATCAGTCAGCCATAGACTTCAATGTAAAAAAATAACGGCCGTTAATTTACCCATTTCTTGTGACGAAAGAAACATTTGTGCATGTGCCGTTATTTCTTCTGTCACAACTAACGGCCGTTATTCATGACGGACTATAATGGGTCATAACGGATAATCAAAAAATCCCATAGACTTTAACCCCTTAACGACGCAGGACGTATATTTACGTCCTATGGGACCTATAACACTGCAAAAAAAGTTAAAAAAAAGTGTTAATAAAGGTCATTTAACCCCTTCCCTAATAAAAGTTTGAATCACCCCCCTTTTCCCATAAAAAAATAAAACAGTGTAAAAAAAAATAAACATATGTGGTATCGCCGCGTGCGTAAATGTCCGAACTATAAAAATATATCATTAATTCAGCCGTACGGTCAATGGCGTACGTGCAAAAAAATTCCAAAGTCCAAAAAAGCGTATTTTGGTAACTTTTTTTTTTTTCATTCAGAAGAGTTTTATTAATTGAGCAGTAAACAAACAGCAGCAAAGAGCATTGTTAGAGTACTCAATGAGAATCTTCATCAGTCGAATCAATAGGAAAAACAGCATGAAAAAGATAAGGCAATGAACATCTGGTACAAAGTATCAATAGGAAAGGAACGTCATCTGGGGGCAATATACAATGCCGTGGATACTAACAAGTTGCACCAGAACAAACAAGTACTTAAACTGTCAATAAACATGTCTCTATATCCTTATGTGTTTAGGAAGAGATAAAAGTCAGTGATACAATAAAATAAAATTTAAATAAAATAAAGTAAAGGGGTAAAGGGAAAGAGCTGGGGAAGACAAGGGGAGAAGTAAGGAGAGTTGGAAGAGGAGGGAGGAGAAACATCAGAACTCGGGTACTCACTTGAATCGCTACGTAAGGGTGCAGCCACCACCCCAACACTCCGGTCCCGGTCCACGAGAGGGTTACCTCACCTCCCTCAGATACCATCATCCGCCGCGTAGAAGGGTGAGTTAACAAAAGTGAGCCAGGGAAGCCAAATCGTAGTGTATTTCTCTTGTCTACCCGAGGAGTCTGCCATCAGTTCCTCCATACGGCACAAGAAGAGTATCTCCCTGTACCATTCAGAAATGGTCGGGGGGCAAGGGTCTTTCCAATGTCTGGGTATGACAGTTCTCGCAGCCATGAGGAGGAAGTGTGCCAGTGCCCTAGAGGGGGTTCTCCTAGTGGCGGGTAGTATGGAAAGTAGGAGGGCTTTTGGGTGGTTCATGTAGGTCACACCAGTAATGGAGGCGATGCGGGCAACCACCACCTCCCAGAAACGGGTCAGTGAGGGGCACGACCACCAAATATGGGTCATTGTTCCACCAGGTGCGCCGCAACGCCAACATAAGTCCGGTACAGTGGGGTACATGCGGTGCAGAGTAGAAGGAACCCTGTACCACCGGGATAGTAATTTAAAGTTAGTCTCCTGCGCCCTACATGATACCGACAGTCGGTGGCACATGGTAAAAGCAGTCGTCCAGTCCGAGGGAGCAAAGGTCGTGCGTAGCTCCGACTCCCACGCCCCCACATACCTTGGAGGCGATTGCTCAGCCCCATCCATAAGTAAGCGATAAATTTGTGATACAGGCCTGAGGGGCGCAGAGTCAGAGACGCACATCTGTTCCAAAGGCGAGAGAGGTCTTGCCAGGAACAGTGTCTGTCCCATGGTCCGGATAAAATGATCTAATTGTAGGTATTGCATCTGGACTAGCGGTGTACGGGAGCGTTCAGGGACCAGTGTCTCATAGGGTTTCAGTCTCGTGCCGTCCAAGAAAGTGTTAATCGGGAGGAACCCTCGTCCTGTCATCCCTAAGAAGTCAGTACGGTGTAAACCAGGAGTGAAGAGGGGGTTGCCAGCGACTGGGGTCAGGGGTCCACCTGGTATAATTAGTTCAGTCTTCGTTATATAGCGCCTATAGGTCGTGACCATTTCCCTGTATTTTGGTAACTTTTTATAACATTAAAAAGTGATCAAAAAGTCAGATCAAAACAAAAATCATACCAATAAAAACTTCAGATCACGGCGCAAAAAATGAGTCCTCATACCGCCCCGTACGTGAAAAAATAAAAAAGTTATAGGGGTCAGAAGATTACATTTTTAAACGTATAAATTTTCCTGCATGTAGTTATGATTTTTTCCAGAAGTGTGACAAAATCAAACCTATATAAGTAGGATATCATTTTAACCATATGGACCTACAGAATAATGATAAGGTGTAATTTTTACCGAAATATGCACTGCGTAGAAACGGAAGCCCCCAAAAGTTACAAAATTGCGTTTTTTTTTTTATTTTGTCGCACAATTATTTTTTTTTCCCGTTTCGCCGTGCATTTTTGGGTAAAATGACTAATGTCACTGCAAAGTAGAATTGGCGATGCAAAAAATAAGCCATAATATGGATTTTTAGGTGGAAAATTGAAAGGGTTATGATTTTTAAAAGGTAAGGAGGAAAAAACGAAAGTGCAAAAACGGAAAAACCCTGAGTCCTTAAGGGGTTAATGTAATTTTTTAACGGTCGTTTAACAGGGCTTTTCTAATGGACGTTTGTAACGGATGAATTTTTATAGTATGAAAGCAGCCTTACTTTTTAAGTTATGCTGGCAGTAGAAAACTCTTTTAAAGGGGTTATCCAGGAAAACACTTTTTTTTTTATATATATATATTTAATAATATATATATCAACTGGATCCAGAACGTTAAACAGATTTGTAAATTACTTCTATTAAAAAATCTTAATCCTTTCAGTACTTATGAGTTTCTGAAGTTAAGGTTGTTCTTTTCTGTCTAAGTGCTCTCTGATGACACGTGTCTCGAGACATATACAGTTACTTTACAGTTGTTAGGTGTCAGATAATTTCCTTTAGCCTCATCAAACAATGATTTTGTACAATTGGATAATACAGAATCATAGTTATATACTATGTAAAAAGAAAGACATGCAAAGTAGCTCTCTGGTGCCATCTTTTAAAGGTAGCTTTTTTTTAACCAAGGTTCATTTAGAAAGCCTCAGAACATGACTGGGGCAAAGTGGCGTCCATGCGCCAAATTTATCAAATGGCACACGGACATTAATGCCCACTGAACTGCTCTGTTTAAATGTTGCAGGGCAGTGGTGGGACGTGCAACAGTTGTATTAAAAGTGGCACAGACCTTAATATAATTGTCGCATGTACACATATAGGGCAGGGTTGAATTGCCCTGTGATTTCTTCTAAATATGGTCCGTACAACTTTTTTGTGACTTTTTGCAGAAAAGTCACACATGATAAATTAGTGACCACTGCATTAGTGATCTAAATTAGATAACTTTGTGGTAATAAAAATTAAACAGCCTGCGACTTTTCCTGCAACAAATTTAGATGAAAAAAGCGAAGTCTAAATTGCTTGATAAATTCCTCTCCATATCTTTATGGTGCTCTCCCCAAAGAGAAACATTACCTCTGTGACCATGCTATACGATAAAACACTGTCTTGCTTGGTCCGTAATTTGACAGTATTGGTCAGGTCACCACAGTACGTATGTTTTTTTTCAGACTAATGATGTGGAGATGGCGGTGAAACATGAACTGATGAATGATGATCCAGCTAAAGAGTCAGGAAATGTGAAAAATGGATCAGCGGATATAAACTTGCATAATTCACCTTCTGAGGAGTTAGAGTATTTTATGAATCCAGTCATCACCACCCATTCAATAATTCTGGACTTCACACCTGTCAACTTCATAGATTCTGTGGGAGTGAAAACACTAAAATCTGTAAGTTGTCAGTCAGCTAAACTAAATCTGAGTAAACAGGCATGGCTATCTAACCTAATGGACCATTGCTTACTTTTTACATATTATATAGGTTATTTGTTAATGGAATTGGTTCAGGCTTCACTTAAAGCAGCACTCTAGCAAAATGTTTTTTTTTCTTAACCCAAGTTAAAGTCCACAAAAATGATCTATAATTTTAAAACTTTGTTTATCCTTCTACATGCCATGTGATTCAGTTCTGACTAGTGGTATTCTTTCTGCCCAGACAAAAAGTCTCACTCTGCTTCTCCTACACTCTGACCCCATCCACCTATCCTCCAAACTCTGCCCTCCCATATTCTGATATTCTTTCATTATAGGATATGTAGGTCCGGATCTGAAGTAGAAGAATTAGGAACAGTCTGCCTGCCAGCTCCTCCCAAACAGATAACACAAACAGATCAGACAAAGATCATTTGATTATTTACATCAATTTATCATGCTAGCAAAAATACATAAAATGCTTTGAGTAACTTGTCACAGATTAGTTACAATAAATATTATTATGTTTTTTATTTTAGCCTTTTTCCTGCTAATTACAACTTAATTTATACTTATTTGGCTTTTGCACTGCTGCTCTACAGATAATCAAAGAATACAAAGAAATTGGTGTTGACATCCTCTTATCCGGTTGTAATGGTAAGTCATGGATCATTCTTATCTCTGGAAACTATTCATTTGTTAGTAGTAATAATACTGATAGTAATCATAATATGATGTACCATTGGCATGTGACTACAACCATATAGCATAGCTTATATGCCCTTGCCTAAGGTTGGGTTTAGTTGTTATAGTTATTTATATGTGAAGGTGAGTACCTTTTGCATGTCAAGTACGTAAAGAGCATTTCCTCTCAAAATTATATTTAGTTAATACTTTCCTTCAGAATTGTTTTATTATTTCATTGGAAATGCATGTGCTTACAAAAAAGAGAGGTCAGGAGAGGCCATAGGTTGAGAGGCCATATGATCCCAATCAATGAAAAATTTCTTCAAACACTAGTAAAGGCAGGTATCGTCCACAATACTCAAACATAAAAGTGCAATTATTATTTTTATTTTAATTGATTAAAATTTACTGGGGGAGATTTATCAAAACCTGTCCAGAGGAAATGATGCTGAGTTGCCCATAGCAGCCAATCAGCTCACTTCTTTATTTATTTATTTTTTTAAACATATTTTTATTGAACATTTTCTGAAATTAACAGAAAAGCTAGCATAACAAACAATACCAGGCGTTACACAGAGCATCATAAAGAAACATAAATAGCCCTCCATGCTTGAGTACAGAGAAAAAAAAACGTATGCCACAAGAGAGCACCTGAAACTACCCCCACCCCAGTCCCATTGAGTCAAGAGCAATTGGAAGAGTCAATAAATGGTAAAACAGTGTGCCCACGATCTGGTTGAAACAGCATTGAGAGAATGAACACCCATAGATCACATAGGTCATGTTAACCCTTTAAGGACCCAGCCAATTTTCACTGTAGGACCCGGCCATTTTTTGCACATCTGACCACTGTCACTTTAAGCATTAATAACTCTGGAATGCTTTTACCTTTCATTCTGATTCCGAGATTGTTTTTTCGTGACATATTCTACTTTAAGTTAGTGGTAAAATTTTGTCGATACTTGCATCGTTTCTTGGTGAAAAATTCCAAAATTTTATGAAAAAATTAAAAATTTTGCATTTTTTTTTTTACTTTGAAGCTCTCTGCTTATAAGGAAAATTAATATTCCAAATAAATTATATATTGATTCACATATACAACATGTCTACTTTATGATTGCATCATAACGTTGACATGTTTTATCTTTTGGAAGACACCAGAGGGCTTCAAAGTTCAGCAGCAATTTTCCAATTTTTCACAACATTTTCAAAATCAAAATTTTTCAGGGACCAGTTCCGTTTTGAAGTGGATTTGAAGGGCTTTCATATTAGAAATGCCCAACAAATGACCCCATTATAAAAACTGCACCCCCAAAAGTATTCAAAATGACATTCAGGGGGTAATAGGAGAAAATGCCCCCCAAAATTTGTAACCCCATTTCTTCTGAGTATGGAAATACCCAATGTGTGGACATCAAGTGATCTGCTGGCGCACTACAATGCTCAGAAGAGAAGGAGCACCATTGAGCTTTTGAAGACAGAATTTGGTTGGAATAGAAGTCGGGGGCAATGTGCGTTTACAAATCCCCCCCCGTGGTGCCAGAACAGTGGACCCCCCCCCGACGTGACCCCCATTTTGGAAACTACACCACCCACAGAATTGAATAATTGGCGTTTGACAGATCTTTGGAACAGTGGGCTGTGCAAATGGAAAATTACATTTTTCATTTTCACGGATCACTGTTCCAAAAATCTGTCAGACACCTGTGGAGCGTAAATGCTCACTGTACCCCTTATTACATTACGTGAGGGGTGTAGTTTCCAAAATTGGGTCATATGTGGGGGTCCATTGTTCTGGCTCTATGGGGGCTTTGTAAACATGCGTAGCCTTCAATTCCGGACAAATTTTATCTTCAAAATCCCAATGGTGCTCCTTCTCTTCTGAGCATTGTAGTTCGCTCGCCAAGCACTTTACATCCACATATGGGGTATTTTCTTACTCAGAAAAAATGGGTTTACAAATTTTGGGGGGCTTTTTTCCTATGTTTCCTTGTGAAAATGAAAAATTTTGGGTAACACCAGCATTTTTGTGATTTTTTTTTTTTTTTTTGTAATTTTTCCATCCAACTTTAATGAAAATTTGTCAAACACCTGTGGGGTGTTAAGGCTCACTATACCCCTTGTTACGTTCCGTGAGGGGTGTAGTTTCCAAAATGGGGTCACATGTGGGTATTTATTTTTTTGCGTTTATGTCAACCGCTGTAAAATCAGCCACCCCTGTGCAAATCACCAATGTAGGCCTCAAATGTACATAGTGCGCTCTCACTCTTGAGCCTTGTTGTGCGCCCGCAGAGCATTTTACGCCCACATATGGGGTATTTCCGTACTCAGGAGAAATTGCGTTACAAATTTTGGGGGGCTTTTTTTCCTTTTAACACTTGTGAAAATAAAAAGTAAAGGACAACACCAGCATGTTAGTGTAAAATTTTAATTTTTTTTACACTGACAGGCTGGTGTAGCCCCCAACTTTTCCTTTTCATAAGGGGTAAAAGGAGAAAAAGCCCCCCAAAATTTGTAACGCAATTTCTCCCGATTACGGAGATACCTCATATGTGGCCCTAAACTGTTTCCTTGAAATACGACAGGGCTCTGAAGTGAGAGAGCACCATGCGCATTTGAGTACTAAATTAGGGATTGCATAGGGGTGGACATAGGGGTATTCTACGCCAGTGATTCCCAAACAGGGTGTCTCCAGCTGTTGCTAAACTCCCAGCATGCCTGGACAGTCAGTGGCTGTCTGGAAATGCTGGGAGTTGTTGTTTTGCAACAGCTGGAGGCTCCGTTTTGGAAACACTGCCGTACAATATATTTTTCATTTTTATTGGGGGGGACAGTGTAAGGGGGTGTTTATGTAGTGTTTTACCCTTTATTATGTGTTAGTGTAGTGTTTTTAGGGTACATTCACACGTGCGCAGGTTTACAGTGAGCTTCCCTCTAGAAATTTGCATTGCGGCGAAAAATTTGCCGCAGCTCATACTTGAAGCAGGAAACTTACTGTAAACCCGCCCGTGTGAATGTACCCTGTACGTTCACATGGGGGGGCAAACCTCCAGCTGTTTCAAAACTACAACTCCCAGCATGTACTGACAGACCGTGCATGTTGGGAGTTGTAGTTTTGCAACAGCTGGAGGCACACTGGTTGGAAAACCTTCAGTTAGGTTCTGTTACCTAACTCAGTATTTTCCAACCAGTGTGCCTCCAGCTGTTGCAAAACTACAACTCCCAGCATGTACTGATCGCCGAAGGGCATGCTGGGAGATCTAGTTATGCAACAGCTGGAGGGATCGCAACTACAACTCCCAGCATGCCGAGACAGCTGTTTCGGCATGCTGGGATTTGCACTTTTGCAACATCTGGAGGGCTACAGGTAGAGACCACTGCACTGTGATCTCCAAACTGTGGACCTCCAGATGTTGCAAAACTACAAATTCCAGCATGCACAGACAGCAAACAGCTATGTGGGCATGCTGGGAGTTGTAGTTTTGCAAGATCTAGAGTGCTACAGTATAGAGATCACAGTGCAGTGGTCTCTAAACTGTAGACCTCCAGCTGTCGCAAAACTGCATTTCCCACCTTGCCCAGCAGCTGTCTGGGCATGCTGGGAGTTGTAGTTTTGCAACATCTGGAGGGCTACAGTCTCAGACTGTAGCCCTCTAGATGTTGCTAGGCAACTTACCGGCTTCCGTCAGATCCAGGGAGCCGTCCTCTTCTGCTGCACGACATCGCCGCCCGCGCCGATCGCCGCCGATCCCGTCCCGCAGCTTCCACCGACTGGTAAGTGGATCTTCGGCATCCTGCCCCGCCTATTGTGGGTGGGCAGAACGGGGAAAACGAAAGTAAACCCCCCGCCCCTGATCTGCTATTGGTGGTCGCGTCTAGACCACCAATAGCAGAGATAGGAGGGGTGGCACCCCTGCCACCTCACTCCTATCGCTACAGGGGGATCGTGGGTGTCTTAGACAACCGCGATCCCCCTTATATTCCGGGTCACCATAGACCCGAATGACCCGGAATCGGCGCAAATCGCAAGTGTGAATTCACTTGCCATTTGCGCCAATCGCCGACATGGGGGGGTCTGATGACCCCCCTGGGCATTTGCACGGGGTGCCTGTTGATCGATATCAGCAGTCACCCTGGCCCGGTCCCCGCCCGGCGCGTGGCGGGGACCGAAATTCCCACGGGCCCAGGTACAGAAGGCGTATCCATACGCCCTAGGTCCTGTACGGGTTAATAATGATAGGCTAATCGAGGAGGCGTAGGGCACCCAGGGTATCCTGTAGAGCTTCTAAGCTATACCATACCATCCAGCGGAACGGGCGAACAAAGTCCCATAATTCTGATTCTGAGTAGTGTGTGACCATTTAGCGAAAAATTTCTTGGTGCCAGTGGTTTTATAACGTTCAGTGTCTAATCTATCAATCCCACAATAGACTTTCAGTTGAGAAATTAAAAATGGTATGTCAGGAGGTGAAGGGGATATCCAGGAATGAGACACCTTAGGGCTACATGTAAAATGATGTGAATGATTGTCGGCCTCCTGAATCAGCCTCCGGAGGACTGAGTTGGTGGAATAGGACAGCCTGAGGTGTCAATGGGAGTTCTACTTCCCAGTGTGTATGTATACAAGTAAGAACAGAGGTCCAATAGGTGTTTGTTGCCGGACACGTCCAGATGCTATGCCAGAGATTCGTAAGTGGTTGGGAGCATTTTGGGCAAACCATTATCCTGTCCGGGAACGTCGGTGAGGGCAAGATATTGAAACCATACAAGGCTTTGTGAGCTAATTTAAAATAAGTTTCCGGCCAACGTTCATTAATGATACACTTCCTGACAGTAAGCCAGCCCTGGAGGATGTGGTGTGTGATGGTGTGTGAGGTATCCAAGCCCGACACGTATCAAACAGAGTGTCTGGGTCGATTTTAAGGAAATGGTCCCTCAGTGGACGGTACAGAATTGATATGGACAGTCTACGAGGTTTAGGGCCCATAATATTATCAAGAATGTGTGTGGGGGCTTCCTTACTGAGATCCCGCAATCTCGCATGACAAAAGGAGAGGACCTGGTTGACCGCTAGCGTATGGGAGGAGGGGAGATCAAAGCGATCCATGACCGCCCTGGTAGGAGACCATCGTCTATTCGTCACATCCATAAGATCCCCAGCTAAATTGAGACCTTTGTCGAGCCAAAACGTGTGCCCGTGAATCATGGAGTCCCTGGTTAACTCTGGGCGACCGACTAATGGCATATGTTTGGAGAGAAGGAAGGGTAGATGGAAGAGCTTTCATATTTCTTTCCATGTAATTATTGTGTCGCGGAGTAGGGTGTAATGCTTGATCTGGGGGGGTAAGAGAGAGTATTAGGCATGCAGTAGAGCCGCCAGATTCCAGGGGGCAGCCAAGGCCCTTTCTAGAGAGAAGTTAACAAAATAAGAAGATCCATGTATCCAATCTAGGAAATATCTGAATAAGCATACTAAATTATATCCCCTGATGTTAGGGAAGTTCAAGCCGCAAGCTAACTTGCCCAACATCAGTTTTCGTAAAGCGATACAAGGCCGTTTACTTGCCCAGATAAGAGGTAAAAGCTGAGTTGAGGGAATTAACGTCTGCATGTTTCAACAACAACGGTAAGGTCTGTAAGGGGTAAAGTAAACGCGAGAAGCTCACCATTTTTATAAGGTGACAGCGACCCATAAATGATATCGGAAGATTATGCCACCTGCTAAGTTCTGCACAGATTTTTTTAAACAGGGGAGGGGAATTTATAGCGTAGAGAGATTCTGGGGTCTTGCCTATTCTCACACGCAGGTAGGTCACGGCAGTGTGGGCTACCATGAGGCCCAAATGGGCGATACTGGGAAGCCAGCGTGGGGGAGACCGGCCAAGAGGCAGTAATTCAGTCTTCGCCACGTTAACTTTGTGACCCGAGAAGGAGCCATATGTATGTAATGTATCTAGCAGGGTGGGTAGTGAGTGTAAGGGGTTGTTGAGAAAGAGGAGAACGTAGTCCGCAAACATTGCCAGTTTGACTGATTCCGTTCCTACTGAGATGCCGTCATAGATGGGGAAGTGTAAGAGATTCTGAGCCAAAGGCTCTATTGCTAAATCAAACGAGAGGTGAGAGCGGGCACCCTTGTCTTGTCCCCTTGAAAAGAGGAAAGGGAGAAGACAAGATCCCCGGCGTGTGTACTCGAGCCCAAGGTGAAGAGTATAGACTAGATAAGTAGGTTCGGAAGGCCCCTGTGATGCCAAACCTGTCCAGCACCAAATCAAGCCATGCCCAGTGAACATTATCAACTGCCTTCTCGGCGTCTAAGGCCAAAAGGGTCGGCTGAGCAGTGGGCGCGGGTTGCTGCTGTACAAAGTCCAACACAGAGAGGACCCTGCAAATATTGAGGGTGGCTGAGCAGTTACGGATGAATCCAACCTGGTGAGGTCCCACAAGTCCCAGTAGAAATTGCGCTAGGCGGTTAGCTAGAATTTTCGAGAATAGCTTTATGTCCTGATCAATGTGTGAAATCGGTCTATAGGAGCTAGGATTTAAAGGGTCCCTACCCGGCTTCGGCAATACTTTGATATAGGCCATTGATGCCGTAGTAGGAAGCACTCCCGACTGTAGGAAACCATTGAAGACTTCAGTTAGACAGGGTGAAATCTGGTCTTCCAGGGACTTATAAAACTCCCCAGGGTACCCATCCAATACCATTGTGAAGATTGTGTATGGTAGAGCGAACCTCCTCTTCCGTTACTGCAGCATTCAAGTCAGATCTCTGGGCATCAGTCAGAGACGGAAGGGACAGGCGATTCAAAAAGTCAGTTCCTGCTGGCAAATCAGAGGGAGAGTTAGCGTATAATGATTCATAAAAACCAGCAAGCATCTCATTAACATGATGAGGGTCTATTTGCACAACCCCGAGCCATCTCTAAGTGCTGTGATTGAAGTAGGCAGGGAGAGGCCCTTGGCCAAGCGGGCTAGCAGTCTCCCCGCCTTGTTACCATGCCGGAAAAGGTCATTATCAAAATGTGAGCAGTGCAAACGTTCTCTCCTGTCCAGCCACAATTCAAATGTGGCCCTAGCTGAAGTCCAGGCTATTCTATGGGTCTCCGTGGAGGAATCTAAAAAAGTGGCATATGTGGTACGTAGATCCGCATTAGCTTGTGCATAATTAGTCTGAGACGTTCGCCTCAGAGTGGCTACATGAGCCATGAGTTTGCCGCGTATGACTACCTTAGCCGTGGTCCAATGAAGCAGGGGTCCGTTCTATGTGAGTGATTGTCTACGTCGAATTCCAGCAACCACGCCCGTAACTGTTCGATAAAGGATTGGTCTTTAACCAAAAAAGACGGAAAGCGCCAGATATAGTCAGAGCCTCTAGGGCAGGAGGGTTGGAGCTCGAGGAGAACTGGTGCATGATCCGATATTACTAAATCTGCAATGTCCACCCCGCCCCTTCTACGAGCAAGGGAAGGGCTAAGAAGGAGATAATCTATATGAGACCACGCCTGGTGGACATTGGAGTAATGAGTGAATTCACGGGAATCGGGATTCCTCGTGCGCCATACATCCTGTAAACCTGTCTCCTCTAGGAATGGGGGAAGGACTCTTTCTCTGGATCTTATAGGTGGTGCTGGAGAGGCGGAGCTTTTCCTATCAACTAACAGGTCAAAGACCGTATTGAGATCTCCACCTAGAATCGGCAGCTCTCTCGAACCCCCCGAAGAGATAAGGATAGGGATTGAAAGAAGTCGTGATTGGCACCATTCGGGGCATATATATTGTGTATGCTGTAATGTTCACCCAAGTTATCAATGAGTAAATGGGACACCCTCCCCATCAGTAGTGTGTGAGAGCAAGGTAAAAGGGAAAGATTTATGTATCAGGGTGAGAACCCCCGCCCTACCCTCCAGAGCTGGCGACCCGTATACCTGACTTACCCATTGCTACTGCATTCTAAAGAACTCCCACTGCAGTAGATGGGTCTCTTGGAGGAGTACAATGTCCGGCTTAAGGCGTTTTAGATGGCACAGGACCAAGTGCGGTTTGTGGGGAGATCAGAGTCTTTGACATTCCATGTGATAACTGTGATCATGATCTAGAGAGTTGCGGACTTAGGGCCTATGCATTTGGCTACCTCTGCTGCCATATAGTCCATAAATGCAGCTAAAAGGGAGCATAGCTGCAGCTGAGATAAGGAGGCATCAGACTGTAAGGCTGAGGTCTGAGAGGGTTGTGTGGAGGAGGCAGGAGCAGGCTTACCGTGGCTGGTAGCAGTTACTATAGCTGATCCTGTGTGTAGGAGGGATGGAGCAGGCTGGGGATCACTGCATGTCCTGTCCGAGCTGTGGCTGCGTCTTATACCCGACTCATGCTGACTCAGAGGAAGCGAGAGCCTCTGACAGCTCATCCAGATCCTCCTGTGGAGACACTGTAAGTGAGGAGGAGGATAGTGTTGCGGTTGCCATCTTGGAGGCTGAGAGCAGTGGCGCAGGCTGTAACAATGTGGAGGGACGCTGCTGTTGTGCAGCACGCTGGAGGTACTGGTCCATCCACTGGTAAGTGCTGAGTCTCGGGCGGGTGAAGTGCGTGATGTAAGTCAGCTCCTAGCGGGGAAAATAGCAGAGAAGCAGCGGCAACAGGGAGGAGGTCCGCCTCGGTCCTGCTTACATGCCCGCGCTGGAACTGGAAGTCACTTCTTTCATTTTTAACCCCTTCCCGCAGAATGTCATATATAAACGCCGGGTTGTGCAGTGCGTTCGCGCATCCCGGCGTTTATAAATGACATGCAGTTAACCCGGCGATGCGCAGCATCGCACGGGTTAACTGGCAGAAGTCCCGCTGTTTCCAGCAGGGGACAACTTCTGCTTCACCCCCAGGACCATCAATTGATGGTCCTGGTCAGCGATCACTGTGATTGGTCCCTGTGGACCAATCACAGTGATCTGGGGTGAAAGTTCAGATCCCCCGCACTGCCCGCCCCTGGAAGTCGGGCAGAACGGGGGACGAAGGCTGCGGGGGCTCGCGGGGACCTGCGGCACACGGGGGGGAACAGGAGGGGACCGGCGGACTTACCTGATCCAGCGGCGGGACCGAGGAGCAGCGCGGGATCGGCCACGTGGACGAGCAGCGACGGGTGAGTATATGGTCCTCAGAAGCAGCAGTGAAGATCTTCACTGCTGCTTCTAGGAGTCTGAAAACTACAACTCCCAGCATGCCTAGACAGCCTTTGGCTGTCTGGGCATGCTGGGAGTTGTAGTTTTGCAACATCTGGAGGGCCTCAGTTTGGAGACCATTGTATAATGGTCTCCAATCTGTGCTCTTCCAGCTGTTGCAAAACTACAACTCCCAGCATGCACTGACTGTCCAGGCATGCTGGGAGTTTTAGTTAAGCAACATCTGGCCCTTCAGATGTTGCCGAACTACAACTCCCAGCATGCCCTTCAGCTGTCTGGGCATGCTGGGAGTTGTAGTTTTGCAACAGCTGGAGACACACTGGTTGGGAAACATTGTTTCTAACTCAGTGTTTCCTAACCTGTGTGCCTCCAGCTGTTGCAAAACTATAACTCCCAGCATGCACTAAAGACCATGCATGCTGGGAGTTGTAGTTTTGCAACATCTGGAGGGCCCCAGTTTGGAGACCATTGTATAATGGTCTCCAATCTGTGCTCTTCCAGCTGTTGCAAAACTACAACTCCCAGTATGCACTGACTGTCCAGGCATGCTGGGAGTTTTAGTTCAGCAACATCTGGCCCTTCAGATGTTGCCGAACTACAACTCCCAGCATGCCCTTCAGCTGTCTGGGCATGCTGGGAGTTGTAGTTTTGCAACAACTGGAGACACACTGGTTGGGAAACATTGTCTGTTTCTAACTCAGTGTTTCCTAACCTGTGTGCCTCCAGCTGTTGCAAAACTATGACTCCCAGCATGCACTAACAGACCATGCATGCTGGGAGTTGTGGTTTTGCAACAGCTGATGCAAGCCCCCCCTGCCCCGCCACCCCCGTGAATGTACAGGGTACATTCACATGGGCGAGGCTTTTACAGTGGGTTTCTCGCATCTTGAGATGCAGCAAATTTTGCGCTGGGAAACTCGCTGTAATCCCCCGCACATGTGACTGTACCCTAAAAACACTACACTACACTAACACAAAATAAAATAAAAAGTTAAAAACACTACATATACACATACCCCTACACAGCCCCCCTTCCTCCAATAAGAACGTCCGGTACGCCACTGTTTCCAAAGCAGAGCCTCCAGCTGTTGAAAAACAACAACTCCCAGTATTGTCGGACAGCCGTTGACTGTCCAGGCATGCTGGGAGTTTTGCAACAGCTGGAGGCACCCTGTTTGGGAATCACTGGCGTAGAATACCCCTATGTCCACCCCTATGCAAATCCCTAATTTAGGCCTCAAATGCACATGGCGCTCTCACTTCGGAGCCCTGTCGTATTTCAGGGCAACAGTTTAGGGCCACATATGGGGTATCGCCGTACTCGGGAGAAATTGCGTTACAAGGTGTGGGGGGCTTTTTCTTCTTTAACCCTTCATGAAAAGGAAATGTTGGGGTCTACACCAGAATGTTAGTGTAAAAATTTTTTATTTTTTACACTAACATGCTGATGTTGCCCTATACTTTAAATTTAAAGAGGTAAAAGGGAAAAAAGCCCCCCAAAATTTGTAATGCAATTTCTCCCGACTACAGAGATACCCCATATGTGAGCGCAAAGTGCTCTGGGGGCGCACAACACGGCCCAGAAGGGAGAGTGCACCATGTACATTTGAGGTGATTTGCACAGGGGTGGCTGATTGTTACAGCGGTTTTGACAAACGCAAAAAAAACAAAACCCCACATGTGACCCCATTTCGGAAACGACACCTCTCACGGAATGTAATGAGGGGTGCAGTGAGAATTTACCCCCCACTGGTGTCTGACAGATCTTTGGAACAGTGGTCCATGAAAATGAAAACTCGTACAGCCCACTGTTCCAAAGATCTGTCAGACACCAGTGGGGGGTAAATGCTCACTGTACCCCTTGTTACGTTCCTCAAGGGGTCTAGTTTCCAAAATGGTATGCCATGTGTTTTTTTTTTTGCTGTTCTGGCACCTTAGGGGCTTCCTAAATGCGACATGCTCCCCGAGCAAAATTTGCTCTCAAAAAGCCAAATATGACTCCTTCTCTTCTGAGCATTGTAGTTCGCCCATAGTGCACTTCAGGTCAACTTATGGGGTACCTACATACTCAGAAGAGATGGGGTTACAAATTTTGGGGAGTATTTTCTGCTATTAACCCTTGCAAAAAGGTGAAATTAGGGGGGAAACACACATTTTAGTGGAAATTATTATTATTTTTTTTTACATATGCAAAAGTCATGAAACACCTGTGGGGTAATAAGGCTCACTTTATTCCTTATTACATTCCTCAAGGGGTCTAGTTTCCAAAATGGTATGCCATGTGGGTATTTTTTGCTGTTCTGGCACCATAGGGGCTTCCTAAATGCGACATGCCCCCCGAGCAAAATTTGCTCTCAAAAAGCCAAATATGACTCCTTCTCTTCTGAGCATTGTAGTTCACCCATAGTGCACTTCAGGTCAACTTATGGGGTACCTCCATACTCAGAAGAGAAGGGGTTACAAATATTGGGGGGTATTTCCTGCTATTAACCCTTGGAAAAATGTGAAATTTGGGGGGAAACACACATTTTAGTGAAAAAAAAAAATTTTTTTTTACATATGCAAAAGTCGTGAAACACCTGTGGGGTATTAAGGCTCACTTTATTCCTTGTTACGTACCTCAAGGGGTCTAGTTTCCAAAATGGTATGCCATGTGAGGGTTTTTTGCTGTTCTGGCACCATAAGGGCTTCCTAAATGCAACATGCCCCCAAAAACCATTTCAGAAAAACGTACTCTCCAAAATCCCCTTGTCGCTCTTTCCCTTCTGAGCCCTCTACTGCGCCCACCGAACACTTTACATGGACATATGAGGTATGTGCTTACTCAAGAGAAATTGGGCTACAAATATAAGTATACATTTTCTCCTTTTACCCCTTGTAAAAATTTAAAAATTGGGTCTACAAGAACATGCGAGTGTAAAAAATGAAGATTGTGAATTTTCTCCTTCACTTTGCTTCTATTCCTGTGAAACACCTAAAGGGTTAAAATGATGACTGAATGTCATTTTGAATACTTTGGGGGGTGCAGTTTTTATAATGGGGTATTTCTAATAAGAAGACCCTTCAAATCCACTTCAAACCTGAACTGGTCCCTGAAAAATAGTGAGTTTGAAAATTTTGTGAAAAATTGGAAAATTGCTGCTGAACTTTGAAGCCCTCTGGTGTCTTCCAAAAGTAAAAACTCGTCACTTTTATGATGCAGACATAAAGTAGACATATTGTATATGTGAACCAAATTTTTTTTTATTTGTAATATACATTTTCCTTACAAGCAGAGAGCTTCAAAGTTAGAAAAATGCAAAATTTTCAAATTTTTCATCAAATTTTAGGATTTTTCACAAGGAAAGGATGCAAGTTACCACAAAAATTTACTACCATGTTAAAGTAGAATATGTCACGAAAAAACAATCTCGGAATCAGAATGATAACTAAAAGCATTCCAGAGTTATTAATGTTTAAAGTGACAGTGGTCAGATGTGCAAAAAACGCTCTGGTCCTTAAGGCCAAAATGGGCTTGGTCCTGAAGGGGTTAACAAGGCCTCTGCAAAATGAAATAAGCAATCTGATTGGTTGCTATGAGCAACTGGGTAACTTTTCCTCTGGACAGGTTTTGATAAATCTCCCCCACTGTGTCTATAAATATCTTACCTGATATTCTGTGACCAAATTACCTTCACAGGTATTGTGCACTCGGTAAAGATTGCTTAACCCCTTAAGGACAAGTGCCGTAAATGTACGGCGCTGCTAAGTAGTACTTAGCGGCCAGCGCCGTACATTTACGGCGCAGCTTTCCTGGATCACTGCGTCTCCGGACACGGTGATCCGAACTGGGTGACTGCTGATATCTATCAGCAGCCATCCCGGCATATTGCTTAGACCGGCGATTTTCCGCTATTCCGGGTCAATTGGGTCTCTGGTGACCCGGGAAAAAAGGGTGAATGGGGCTGTCCGGCATGGGTGCCGCCTCACGATCACGTGATTGATCGGTTGGAACGACCGACCAATCACGGACCTGCTGGGCAGTGATCGGGGCAGCGATCGGATTGGTATTTTTGTGGTGAAATAAAATCCCCAATTTAGGCCAAATGCGCATGGCGCTCTCTCACTTCGGAGCCCTATCGTATTTCAAGGAAACAGTTTAGGGCCACATATGGGGTATTGCACTACAAATTTTGGGGGGCTTTTTCTCCTTTTACACCTTATGAAAAGGTAAAGTTGGGGTCTACACCAGCATGTTAGTGTAAAAAAAAAAAAAACATGCTGGTGTTGCCCCATACTTTTAATTTTCGTAAGCGGTAAAAGGAAGAAAAAAGACCCCCAAATTTTGTAATGCAATTTCTCCTGAATACGGAAATACCCCATATGTGGGCGTAAAAAGTTCTGCGGACGCACAACAAGGCTCAGGAGTGAGAGCTTCTAAATCGGTGATTTGCACAGGGGTGGCTGATTTTACAGCGGTCCTGACATAAACACAAAGCAATAAATACCCAGATGTGACCCCATTTTGGAAACTACACCCCTCACGGAATGTAACAAGGGGTATAATGAGCCTTAACACCCCACAGGTGTTTGACAAATTTTTGTTAAAGTTGGATGTGAAAATGAAAAAAAATTTTCACTAAAATGCTGGTGTTACCCTACATTTTTCATTTTCACAAGGGAGAATAGGGGGAAAAAAAGCCCCCCCAAAATTTGTAGCCCCATTTCTTCTGAGTAAGAACATACCCCATATGTGGATGTAAAATGCTCTGCGGGCGAACTACAATGCTCAGAAGAGAAGGCATGCCATTGGGATTTTGTAGAGAGAATGTGTCCAAAATTGAAGGCCTTGTGTGTTTTAAAAAGCCCCCATAGTGCCAGAACAGTGGACCCCCCCCCCCCCACATGTGACCCCATTTTGGAAACTACACCCCTAACGTAATGTAATTAGGGGTACAGTGAGCATTTACACCCCACAGGTGTCTGACAGATTTTTGGAACAGTGGTCCGTGAAAATGAAAAATTTTAATTTTCATTTGCACAGCCCACTGTTCCAACGATCTGTCAAACACCAGTGGGGTGTAAATGTTCACTGCACCCCTTATTAAATTCTGTGAGGGGTGTAGTTTCCAAAATGGGGTCCCATGTGGGGGGGGTCCACTGTTCTGGCACCACGGGGGGGGGGGCTTTGTAAACGCACATGGCCCCCGACTTCTCTTCCAACCAAATTCTCTCACCAAACGCTCAATGGCGCTCTTTCTCTTCTGAGCATTGTAGTTTGCCCGCAGAGCACTTTATATCCAAATATGGGGTATTTCCATACTCAGAAGAAATGGGGTTACACATTTTAGGAGGCTTTTTCTCCAATTACCCCTTGTGAAAATGAAAAATTTGGGGTAACATCAGCATTTTTGTGAAAAAAATCAAATTTTTCATTTTCCTGTCCAACTTTAGTGGAAATTTGTCAAAAGCCTGTAGGGTGTTAAGGCTCATTGTACCCCTTGTTACGTTCCTTGAAATTGTATGCCATGTTGTTTTTTTGTTTTCGTTTTTTTGCTGTTCTGGTACCATAGGGGCTTCCTAAATGCGACATGCTCCCCAAAAACCATTTCAACAAAATTTGCTTTCCAAAAGCCAAATGCGACTTCTTCTCTTCTGAGCATTGTAGTGCACCAGCAGTGCACTTGACGTCCACACATGGGGTATTTCCATACTCAGAAGAGATGGAGTTACAAATTTTGGGTAGCATTTTCTCCTATAAGCCCTTGCAAAAATGTAAAATTTGGGGGAAAACCAGCATTTTAGTGAAACAAAAAATTCATTTACACATCCGACTTTAACGAAAAGTCGTCAAACACCTGTGGGGTGTTAAGGCTCACTGAATCCCTTGTTACGTTCCTTGAGGGGTGTAGTTTCCAAAGTAGTATGCCATGTTGTTTTTTTTGTTTTTTTTTGCTGTTCTGGCACCATAGGGGCTTCCTAAATGTAACATGCCCCCCAAAAACCATTTCAGAAAAACTTACTCTCCAAAATCCCATTGTCGCTCCTTCCCTTCTGAGCCTTGTAGTGCATCCACAGAGCACTTGACATCCACCTATGAGGTATTTCCTTACTCGAGAGAAATTGGGTTACAATTTTTGGGGGGCTTTTTCTCCTTTTACCCCTTGTAAATTTTCAAAAACTGGGTCTACAAGAACATGAATGTAAAAAATTTAGATTTTGAATTTTCTCCTTCACTTTGCTGCTATTCCTATGAAACACCTAAAGGGTTAACACACTTTCTGAATGTCATTTTGAATACTTTGGGGGGTGCAGTTTTTATAATGGGGTCATTTATGGGGTATTTCTAGACCCATCAAATCCACTTTTTGAAAATTTTGTGAAAAATTGGAAAATTGCTGCTGAGCTTTGAAGCCCTCTGATGTCTTCCAAAAGCAAAAACATGTCATCTTTATGATGCAAACATAAAGTAGACATATTGTATTTGTGAATCAATATATAATTTATTTGGAATATCCATTTTCCTTACAAGCAGAGAGTTTCAAAGTTAGAAAAATGCAAAATTTTCATTAAATTGTGGGATTTTTCACCAAGAAAGGATGCAAGTAAAGGCGAAAATTTACCACTATGTTGAAGTAGAATATGTCATGAAAAAACAAATCAGAATAATCGGCGAAAGCATCACAGAGTTATTAATGCATAAAGTGATAGTGGTCAAAATTGCAAAAAAGGGCTGTGTCCTTAAGCCTTAAGGTGAAAAAGGGCTCAGTCCTTAAGGGGGTTAAGGCCCTTTTAGACGGCCAACTGGCAGCAGTAAATGAGCGCCGATCTCTATGATCAGTGCATGTTAACAGAGCCTTAACAATCAGTTTTTTGGCTGGGTTACACGAACGATCGCTGGAATGACCATTATCGGCTGCACATCACCTGTTTACAACAGATCCATGTGCCACTGATAATGATGATTTTATTAGATGTGATTATCCAACGAACAAGCATATTCTTGCTGACTATCTGGAACGATCATTCCTTGGAAATTTTATTTACCTGGTAATTGACCCCTTTAAAAGGGACTTTACTTCAGCCAGAAGTCCTGCTGCACATTGTCACTGTACTAAAATTTTGAACATTTAAATATACAAATTGATTTTGGTTACATAAAAAAGCATGTAATTTACATGAATGCAAAGTATACAAAATAAAATGAGCATGTTACAAGGATTTCTTTAATCTGATAATCTAATCTGTGCATTTTTGTTTCTCTCACAGGACTAGTTGTACAAGATTTGACCAGGTTGAATTTCTTTGATCAGTCTATAAGAAAAGATATTCTATTCTACAGTGTTCATGATGCTGTGATCCATTGCAGGTTTAGAGCATCCTCATTGGCTCTCGCCTCCTCTGAAGAGCAAATCCTCAGCTCAGACACACAAAGCCAGATCTAATCTTCCTTTCACAAAGGAGCATGGTGCAATAACCCTTTTTAGACACTGCCTCAGATTTTGAACCACACATGCAGAGTTGGGATAAGATAAGACATTATATTTTCCTACACTTAGAGACCTCCCTCTGTTATAGCACTTTCAGCTGTTCTGGCTTTTACAGTATGACAGTATACACAAAGTAATTGTGCAAGATTAGGGGTTCTGAGTTTGTAGGATATATTATTTCTTTGTAAATGCTTTAATCCGAGCATATGCTGGGTGTGAAAATCGCCTTGTTTTTGCTTTTATAGTTATTCTTAAAAAGCATATGTCCCATTTTTAAGATTCTGTCCAGTGCCTCTGGTACTGCATGGAAATCAAGGGCTAAGGGGAAAGGGGGAAAAAACTTTGTCGCATAAATACCTTTTATACATTGGTGCCTTTAGATAAAATAGCACCAGCTCCACTAAGAGCTGAGACCAGTATGGTGAAATCTGTTATTTATGTATTTGTGATGCCGTGCACATTTACTGCTAGATGTCAAAATACCCTCCTGGTTCTTTTTTTCCCAAACAGGGTAAATATTCTCAACAATGGTGTAAGCTATGGCTCCATTCAGACTAGAATCATGGGCAAATGGGGGTCAAATATGTGTAGAGAAAGAGTGATGCAGTTACCCATAGCAACCAATCAAATGTCTTCTTTAATTTTTCAGAGGCCTTTATTAAAAAAAAAATAAAAAAAAATAAAAAAAAAGCAAGCTGATTGGTTGCAATAAGCAACTCTTCCACTCTTCCTCTACTTAGACTTTAAAAAATCTACCCCTATGTTTTTACAGAAGCTATCATAGATCTTATGTGATATTTTGTTTTTAACAACCTAATTAAATTTATAATGGGTGCGCCAGGTATCTGGTAGCTACTTAATGATTAGAATTGTACATTATGCTATGCTATTTTGCCCATTAGATCAATAGAAGTTTGAATGTTAAAGGGGTACTCATCCTCTATCCTATTGGATGTCTAGGGGAGAAGATGTCGAGCTGCGGCCCGGTACCCCAGCATTCAGAAAGCCAGCTGTGTTTGGCTGCGAGCACCCGTGGTCATCAAGCCGTTAATGTGGGTGTGATGGCTGTGGTTGCTTGTAATCCGGCACGGAGCAGAGTTTTTGCACCGTGCATGTAGAGAACGGGGTGCTGGGCTGGATATCGTGGGGAGTCACAGGGGCCGGACTCCCCGCGATCATGTTTAGGGACAGGATACCCCTTTAAGGATCCTTTTTGATATGTGAAGATACATACTGGGCGTCGAGCAATGATGTACCAAGTTAATAACGTTCAAAAGGCACTTTTATGTAAAGTTGTACTTTAAAAGTTTGCATACTTTGGCAGAAATTGTAAAATTTTGACACGGACAAGCAAAAAAAAACCCTGCCTTTTATTAAGGGATACTGATCATATAAAGCCATTTATTATCACATAGTTGTTTGTCTCCTTTTTAAATCATAATAATAACAGAAATCTAAATTGCTCTGATCAGGCGGGTACATACCCTTGAATATTTGGTCTTGTTAAGGTCCAGGTTACAGGCAATTAAAAGAAAAACCATTACAAAAGACGGCAATAATGCTAAAGGTCAATACATAGTATTAAGAACTACAGGTATGGAGTTTGAATATGCATCCCATAAGAGATGAAAGAAAAGTTTTGCCTGCTTACTCATGTGTTTTCTTAATTTTTTATATATATATATTACAAATCATCCAAGGGTATGCAAACTTTTGAGTACAACTGTATATATTTTCTTTCAAACTTTCGAGACCGCTTATCTTTATACCCTTCCTATTGTCTCAATGCATTTTGTGCAGAATCCGCAAAAAAATTCTGCCGTGTGAACAGTGCAGCAGAATCCCATTGAAATCAATGGGACTCTGCTGCACCGGAATTCCGCATGGAAATTTTGCGGTGTGAACATGGCCTTAGAGAGGCAGACCCATGCCAATTATGGTCACAGATCTAGCAGATTGGTGCTAATCTAATAAGCCTTTTACTTGACTGAAGGACTACACAGATTGATGTGAGGCCTTTATATATATATATATATATATATATATATATATATAAAAACAAATATATAAATATCACTAGCGCTGGAATGGTATGTTACCGGCTGCCAAGATAACACTGAGAGGGTCCTGACCACTCCTCACATGGATAGTAGATTAAAACTTAATGTAATATTAGCGTATCCGCGCACAGAAACAATGAAAAGGTATATTCAAACTTGCTCTGGATGTATTGATTAGCCGTATCCTCGATATGAGGGGCCGGTGAATGCTGAGACTAATAATTGTTCTTGTCAAATATACCAAAAATGAATTACACCAGAATGTCCATGGATTTAGTTACTTGCGACCCAGGTATTTACTATGATAGGGATGTAGACTGGAATCCACGGACATCTATTCCAGTCTACATCCCTATCATAGTAAATACCTGGATCGCAAGTTGGAAAAAACCCCGGACCACAGTCCTAACACGAGCGCTGCATTTATACAGGTACTGGTTCATTTTCTTTCTGTTTCTATGAAACACTTGGCCCCTGTCACATTTGTGTCAGAGATTGTAGTTATTGTATCTACACCAGAGACATTATTGAAACATTTGTAACGGGATGCATGCACAGAGACTGTGATCGCAAGTCAGTTGCAAATAACCTAGTATTTATTCAAATGTCCTTGTCATTGTACAGTGCTCAATACTCTGCTTTAAGTGTAACTAAATCCATGGACATTCTGGTGTAATTAATTTTTGGTATATTTGACAAGAACAATTATCAGTAACACAGTCTCAGCACTCACCGGCCCCTCATATCGAGGATACGGCTAATCAATACATCCAAAGCAAGTTTGAATATACCTTTTCATTGTTTTTGTGCGCGGATACGCTAATATTACATTAAGTGTGTGTGTGTATATATATATATATATATATATATATATATATATATATATATATATATATATATATATATATATATATATATATATATATAAAGCTGTTCACCCACACTATGGCCGACAGTCTTTAGACAATTTTTTTGTGTCTAGAAAAGGCGCAAAAAAAGGAGCAAGCAGGGTTTTTTGCGCCCTTTGGTTTACACATTTCTGCTGATTTTGAGTTGCAATCCACTGATTTTGGCAATACACATGATATGGATGGGTTTTATAAACTGCTCCTTTTTGTGAAAAGGCCCAAAGACTGAAAAGTCTCTAAAACTACAACATTTGTCTCAAATAATTTCTTCACTTTACCTCTGTAATTGAAACAGAGATTTAAAGGGCTACTCTTCAAAAAACATTTTTATATCAACTGGTGCCAGAAAGTTAAACAGATTTGTAAATTACTTCTTTTTAAAAAAAAATCTTAATCTTTCCAGTACTTATCAGCTGCTGTATACTACAGAGGAAGTTCTTTTCTTTTTGAATTTCTATTCTGTCTGACCACAGTGCTCTCTGCTGACACCTCTGTTCATGTCAGGAGCAGGAGAGGTTTGCTATGGGGATTTGCTTCTTCTCTGGACAGTTCCTAAAATGGACAGAGGTGTCAGGCAGAAAGGAAATTTAAAAAGAAAAGAACTTCCTGTGGATCATATAGCAGCTGATAAGAACTGGAAGGATTAAGATTTTTAATAGAAGTAATTTACAAATCTGTTGAACTTTCTGGCACCAGTTGATTTAAAAGAAAATGTTTTCCAGTGGAGTACCCCTTTAAAAGAAAGTTGGAACGATATATTTAGACATGTGACTGTTACTTTATGGAGTGTTGTGTAGAAAACTGCCTCATCCGTGCCATGATTCTAAAACTTAAAGAATATTTTTTCCATTCATAGAAATCATACAAAAACAGCACATACAGGGCAAAGGAGTGAAAGCATTGTCCACATATGAGTAGTCTCGGCACAGCTATAAGACCCTGAAAGTCCACTAGCACACTCCACTCCCTTAATGACAGGCTTCCAAAACGTGGTGCTCTCTGCAGTAATCACTATTCAAACCATAAATCTTTACGTAGATATGAAAAACAGGGCAATCACTATCATCTGAGTATTCGATCTTCTTTATTCATAGAAAAAATATATACACATCTTGAAAGTGCAGGACAGGTATGGACATACAACGGGAGGGTAGTGAACTTCTGGGCTTGCACAGTCACCCAGAAGTTCATCCCCCTCCCGTTGTATGTCTTTACCTTTCCTGCACTTTCAAGATGTGTGTATATTGTTTCTAGGAATAAAGATTGATTGGAGTGAAAACATTGTTAACCCCTTAATGACATAGGACGTAAATGTACGTCCTGGTACTTTACGCACCAGGACCTACATTTACGTCCTGTACATGACACGAGCACCGGTGTGGTGCTAGCTTCTTGCATGGCTGGTCCCACCTGCTATCAGCAGTCAGGGACCTGCCGGTAATGGCAGACATTAGCGATCTCGCTGATGTCCCCTATTAACCCCTCAGATGCCGTGATCAATACTGATCACGGCATCTGCGGCAATGCGGCTGTTCTAATGGATGATCGTATTGCCACTCAAAGTTAAAATAGGATAATTGTAAAGGTACTTATTTTGTAAAACTTTTTTTTTTTTTTTTAAAGCAGCACAATAATAGAAAAGTGCAGTACAATAATCAATAAAGTGTACAGTGTAAAAACAAAACCTTCCAAGGTTTGCAAATTTTCTGTTTTCTCATCAATTTCCCCACACAAATTAATATTTCTTTGGTTTTGCCATACATTTTATAGTAAAATGAGTGATGTCATTACTAAGCCTTCATATGGGTCTATGGAGGGAGACATAAGAGTTATGATTTTTAGAAGGCGAGGAGAAAAAAACAAAAATGCAAAAATAAAAGTGTCCTTAAGGGGTTAAAATCATCCAAAATTTCCTCAGTCATTGTTCTTATCTATGTTTGTACATCTTTTTTCAATACACTAACTTGGTCTGAAACTAAAAATCATCTAAAAATTACATAAAATTGAGTCTACACAGATTGGAAAAAATTGGTAGGAATACTGGTTGCAGGTATATACAAAAACACGTATGTATCTTAAAGGGGTACTCCGCTGTTAGACATTTTATCCCCTAGGATGTCTAGGGGATAAGATGTATGATCGCGGGGGGCCTCCGCCATCCCCCCTGCGGTAGCCTGCTACCTCAGCAGCCCGGAGCTAAGTTTTCTCAGAGGCTAAGGACGGGCGGTGCAGGGAAAGGGGCATCGGGACATCACTGCCTGCCCCCTCATGACATCATGCCCCGCCCCCTCAATACAAGTCTATGGGAGGGGGTGTGATGCCCCTTCCATAGACTTGCATTGGGGGGGGGCGGATGTGACGTTACGAGGAGGAGGGGCCGTGACGTCACAATGCCCCTTCCCCTGCACCGCCCGTCCTCAGCCTCGGAGAAAACTTAGCTCCGGGCTGCTGAGGTAGCAGGCTGCTCCAGGGGGATCGTGGGGGTCCCCAGCGATCAGACATATTATCCCCTTTGGATAGGGGATAAGATGTCTAACAGCAGAGTACCCCTTTAAGTATGTGGATGGGTCTGGCTGGTCCCAAAAGTAATACAACATGGTTCTGTTGCACATAGTAATTTAAAAGTAAAAGTCTGAGAATCCTGTAAAGTACACATCGGGATCCTTGGGTTATTGTGGTACCTTATTATTCAGTGCTTTGTTACTTTCACTTATGTATGCTCTTTTTTTTTTTTTTAAGTTAAAGGGGTGATTTAACCCGAAGTAAAATTCGTTTGGGGAGGGCAAAAGTAACAACTCTTACCTTCCTTGTGCCTGTGCCATCTCAGAACGCTGTTCATTCATTCATTGGTCACAGCGTTGGCCACTGATTTGGATGACCGACTGTGTGATATAACATCACCAAACCCGGAAGTGCTGAGCTCCGTGATTCCAGAGGTGGGGCAGGAGCAAGGAAGGTAAGAGTTTTTTTTTTCTTTTTAAACTTTCCCGCACCCAGAGTGGATTTTACATAGGATTAAATCACTGGAGTAAGAAAACTATTGCCTTCACTTGTTTTTTAGGCTCTGAGGATATTCTAAGACTATTTTTTTTATTTATCAATTACAATGTGACATAGGGCCTTCCTGTATTACTTTGGAGATTTCATGTAATTTTGAGATGATTTAGTAATGTCTCAATAAAATACTTATTTCACCCTTTTGCCCTGTATTTGCTGTTTTTGAAGCCTCTTCAATTGAACTCAATTGATATCAATGGGAGTTGGTTTTTGGGCTTCAAATTCAGGGTCCAGATCTGTGTGGATTATTTCCATGTAAATGGGGCCTTAGGAAAAACCTAAGAAACCCATTACACTTATTATATGAAATTAAAGGGTAACTCTCATTAAAACTAATTTTTGCTATTGCACTCCTTATGGTAAATAAAAAAGATTTCTAATATACTTTGTTTAAAAAAATGAAGTTTTCTAAGTTTTATTTGTGCTTAAAAAAGCTCAAGAGCACATTTTCCCCCATCATATACACAGACTTTGGACCAAAGCCCAAACACAGGAAGTGAAGTCTGGAGTGCTGAGGGGGGTGTCTCCAGACTCATCCAATCATAGCTCCTTCCACACTTAACTGCCATATGCTGTTGGTTGGACCCCCTCTCAGCCCTCCAGGCTGCACTTCCTGTGTTTGGACCTCGGTCCTAAGTCTGTGTATGAGATGAGGGAAAATGTGCTCTTGAGCTTTTTTAAGCACAAATAAAACATTGTTTAAAAAAAAATTACGTTTTCTATGTTTTATTTGTGCTTAAAAAAGCTCAAGAGCACATTTTCCCTCATCTCATACACAGACTTAGGACCGAGGTCCAAACACAGGAAGTGCAGCCTGGAGGGCTGAGAGGGGGTCCAACCAACAGCATATGGCAGTTAAGTGTGGGAGGAGCTATGATTGGATGAGTCTGGAGACACCCCCCTCAGCACTCCAGACTTCACTTCCTGTGTTTGGGCTTTGGTCCAAAGTCTGTGTATATGATGGGGGAAAATGTGCTCTTGAGCTTTTTTAAGCACAAATAAAACTAAGAAAACTTCATTTTTTTAAACAAAGTATATTAGAAATATTTTTTAATTACCATAAGGAGTGCAATAGCAAAAATTAGTTTTAATGAGAGTGCCCATTTATTACTTTGTATTGATTCTTTATGGGGGAGAATCCTTTTTTTTTTTCCACATTACAAATGAAAAAAATAAATTGTAATTGCCCACCAGGAGTTGTGTTCAATTTTAGTAAAGGAGTTTATCCAGCCTTTAAAAATAGGCCATTAACCCCTTAACGATGCAGGACGTAAATGTACGTCCTGGTGATGTGGTACTTAACGCACCAGGACGTACATTTACGCCCTGAGCATAACCGCGGGCATCGGAGCGATGCCGGCATCATGCGTGGCAGGTCCCGGCTGTGGATCGCAGCCAGGGACCCGCTGGTAATGGAGGACACGCGCGATCCCGCGGATGTCCGCAATTAACCCCTCAGATGCCGTGATCAATACAGATCACGGAATCTGCAGCATTGCGGTCACTTAACAGGATGATATCGGATCCCCCGCAGCGCTGCCGCGGTGATCCGATCATCCTGCACGGCAGACGGAGGTCCCCTGACCTGGCTCCGCTGCCTTCCGGGAGTCTTCTGCTCTGATCTGCCTTCCCGCAGACCAGAGCAGAAGATGACCGATAACCCTGATCAGTGCTGTGTCCTATACATAGCACTGAACAGGATTAGCAATCGAATGATTGCTTTAAATAGTCCCCTATGGGGACTATTAAAGTGTAAAAATAAAAGTGAAAAAACCCCTCCCCCAATAAAACGTAAATTGTCCCATTTTCCCTATTTTACCCCCAGAAAGTGTAAAAAACATTTTTTATATACATATTTGGTATCGCCACGTGCGTAAATATCCGTACTATTAAAATAAAATGTAAATGATCCCGTACGGAGAACGGCGTGAACGTAAAAAAAAGTCCAAAATAGCTGCTTTTTTATAACATTTTATTCCAAAAAATTTTTATTAAAAAATGTAATAAAAGTTTTGTATAAGCAAATATGGTATTAATAAAAAGTACAGATCACGGCTTATACGGAAAAATGAAAAAGTTATAGGTCTTCAAAGGGGATTTTAAACTTACTAATTTGGTTAAAAAGTTTGCGATTTTTTTTAAGCGCAACAGTAATAGAAAAGTGTATAATCATGGGTATCAATTTAATCGTATTGACCCAGAGAATAAAAAACACGTCATTTTTACCATAAATTGTACGGCGTGAAAACAAAACCTTCCAAAATTTGCAAAATTGCGGTTTTCTTTTTAATTTCCCCACACAAATAGTATTTTTTTGGTTGCGCCATACATTTTATGGTAAAGTGAGTGATGACGTTACAACGGACAACTGGTCGTGCAAAAAACAAGCCCTCATACTATTCTGTGGATGAAAATATAAAAGAGTTATGATTTTTTGAAGGGGAGGAGGAAAAAACGAAAGCGTAAAAATAAAGTCCTTAAGGTCCAAATGGGCTGAGTCCTTAAGGGGTTAAAGGATAATGCAGTAGCAAAATATACAAATGCTGCAAATGTACACAACAGACAGCCAAACAAAAGTGGTGGTTAATTTTATGAAGGCTTCTTTATTGAATCAACATCAAACAGTAGGTGGTAGATGATAACAAAAGCAGAGGCCTTAGGGTGTATTCACATCACTTTGTGAAAACTTTATGCAACCGTATGAAAAAAACGTATTTATTGACATCCCATACAAAATCGTACACAGCTAGATGTATCCGGTGTTGTATGTTTTTTTTTTTTTCCTGTACGCAAATCCATGGTCTACTACGGGTTTGGGCACAAGACTGTTTTTGGGTTCTTTCTTAATGTTATAAAGGGTTGGGTTGGTTTGTTATAACATTGCACTCACTGCTCAATGCATTTTGCATTAGGATGCATACGATTGTGTTAGTTTTTTGTTTCCCGTTTAGAGAAACAAAAACTGATACGGCAACGGTACGTGAAAAACAAGATGTGGTTGCAGCCTTAGACCAAAAGTTGCTTGTGTGAGAGCTGCAGTCCAATTCGCAGGCAGAATGTAGGAGCAGGAGGAGCAGATTGATATATAGTTCTATGGAATAAGATCTGTTAAGTAGCCATGTGGGTGGTTCTTCTCAATGATTGACAGCTCACTTGTACACAGCTAGCTGTTAGTCACAGAGTAGCACTGCCCACTGACTCCTTAGCACAAAATAATTTAGAGCTAAAATTTACATGAATAAATGACAAGTTATCTTTGAACTTCCCAACAAAACTATATATCTTTACGCATTACTACTTTAGTTTTATAACATGACACCTGCATATTAGACTGCATTTTTTATGGGACGGATTCCATTTAATTGTCGGCTTTGCGGTGTTGCCTTTGTAAAGCACGACAGGTCCTCTAATGCAATAGAGGCTTTTTGTAACCGTTTTCCACTCTGGCCAAGAGATGAGTGTCCTGAATAGGGGACATTTTACAATGACATAGCCCCTTTATCCATTTTTAATATTGCCGGCTACATTTTGATGTCCCTGCCTGCTCACTTAAATTGGTCCCTGATTGAAAAATTAAACTTTAGTTCTAAAAAATATAACTTCCCTACAATTTTTTTCCATCCCTACTGCATAAATTTTTTTTTTTTTATTCCATACCTCTTTTAGATCGCTAAAGTTTTAAAAAGAAGAAAAAGAAAAAAACTGAAAAACCACAATGTTAAAACCCACATGGCTTTTTTTGGGGCTTTTTTTTTTTACTCCCATAGACTTCTTTTGGCATTTTTTTTGGTAAAATCATGGCGATTTTCTCCCAAAGTCTCAACATGAGGTCATTTTTGAAAATCACCCACTGAGCCAAAAGGTTTAAAAAAAATGGCAAACTTAAAAACGGCAAGTGGATATGGCATTTCGCAGTTCCCCAAGGCTCCATTCACAAGGCAAATTTTCCAAGTCAAATGGTGGAAAAATTCAGCTCAGAAATTCAATTGCAGCAGCCTCCCATTGTTTTCAATGGGATTCTACTGCAACGAACACACAGCAGAAACATCTGCTGCGGAAATTCCAATTCTACACTCTGCATAAAATATTGACATGTCAATCTTTTCTGCTGAATTTGCTTGGAAATGCATTGCCGTCTAAGCATATCCAATCGGTCCTAGCACTGGCTTTCTCTGCTGACGCCTGCTGCCTGCGAAATGTCCACCAAGAAATTTTCCAAGCGGCCATTCCGCCGTGGGAATGGGCCCTAAAGTTGGCAATATTTGATGGAAAATTCTGCTAAGTTTCGTGGAAAACAGAAGTGTGAGAACCTACCTACAAATTCTTAGATTTTATTCTAGTAAGTGGATAACACAACATAAACTACAGGCTGAGTAACTTGGATTGATGAGTAATTATTTGTTATATCATTTTACTCTATTTCGAGGTAGTTAGTTACAAATGTATTCCAAGATCAACTCCTAGCTTGAAAAAAACAAAGCTAATTTAGAGAAAGTAAAATAACATGCCTTAAAACCGTGTTACTGTGACTTTTCTCACCAAAACCAGGCATTTTTTGTGTTCATGTTATAGCTTTGAAAATAGAAATTTTATTTATTTTGGTTAAAATTAATGTGGGTAAAAAAAAAAAAAAAAAAGTTGGATAAATAAATGGGTGCCTGTTACACTGACTAGGAATTTCACGTTGTTCTATGTGCTATTAGTTACTACTGATTATATTTTTGTTTATGTGGATATATGAAACTTTAGTCAAGAAGTGGTTTTACTTTACTATAAAAATATTCATTGTCAATGAAGATGGTTGATTTTTGTACCGTAAATATATTTTATTAATGCAAGTGTACTTTAAGATTGTAAGCGCTGCGGAATCTGTAGGCGCTATATAAATAAATAAATAAATTGTATAGATTGCTCCCTAAGCAATCTATACATTTTAGGTTTGTGTTAAATCTCTGCACTCTAATGTATCCTAGAAAAGATTGAAGCTTGCAGCAAACTTAAAAGTAGCTTCTCCTTCATGCCATGTAATTTGTGTTCCCATGCACAAGTCCACTTTTGATTAGTAGGACTACATAGAACTCGCTGGGTGTCACAGTTGTCTTAGGAATCTTACAGCCAATCATGCACCTACATCTCTCCATGCCTGATTTGCAGGAGTTCATCTTTACAGGCACCCTCTAGAGGGAAGCTGCCATCATTTTCATTCTGCCTGAACCACTACTTATCCGGACGATTGCTTGCAGCTTCTGCCCGCCCCACCAGCCATGATAGTTATTGATCAATCAAGGCATATACCTTTCTAATACAGTGTTATCGCAAACTGTACTGCCTTAAATGGGCACTGTCAGATACAAAAACTTTTGATATGTTGTAAAGCATGCAGAACCAACAGGTTTTGCAATTGCTTTAATTAGAAAATTTTCTGTATTTCATACTGAAAAAGCCTGCTGTGTCCATGCATCATCACCTATGCCATGGACACACTTCCTTGATTGACAGCTGTGAGTGCAGGGCCCACAGCTGGAAGAAAAATCCTCCCACTGTCATCTTGTGTCCCACTACGGTCAGTGAGGACAAGCTGGGAGTTGTAGTTTTGCTAATGCTAGGGGAGATGTGAGCAGATAGCATACTGAGGGAGGGGGCGGAGACTTGCACTGTGAGGCCATGCCCCCTCCCTTTGAGAGGAATTCAGACTAGTGAGCTAAATTAAAATAAATAAAAAATAAATAAAGGTGCTAGACACATAAAAATTAGATGCACATGGTCAGGATTAGGTACTAAGTGATTATATTGAAAAAAAATAAATGTTGTTGGATCTGACAGGTCCGCTTTGTGTGGTTCACCCCTGACAGAGTGTGGTGTAGTTCTTTCATTCTTAGATGAAAGATCTTGTCTCTGAGTGATGTCACCACCACATTTTTTGCGGGATATCTAGGGAAGAATTAGGTGTGTTTACTGCCTGCTGCCATGTTCTAAATAATGCCTAAGCCAGGGAAACAGACAGGGAATGACTAGCAGGTGCTGCAAACTCACTGTGTTAGTCTGCTGTGAAAGGATATGTTCTGCAACTGCTCTGGACAGGAAACTGGCAGGAGCACTGTGGAAGGGAAATAGGCTGGGATAAAGAGCTAAGGGAAAGCAATGCCTTCTGGCAGTTGTAGTACTGAGCAACTGCTCAGCCAGGAAGTACAGGACTAAGAGCCCCAAAATAAATGTATTTTTGTTGGTTTCAGGACGGGAGCAGACCAGTAAGCAATGCTATAGCATTTTTCTTTATATTTATTTTTTTTGTACCCCTTTAATTATTACCGGTAGAACAAAGCTAAGTCTCTTAATGGAAATCTACAACAACATTGGTAGTGTCAGGATATAGACATGGATGATTTCACAACTTAAACGTTACATAATCTACCGTATTTATCGGCGTATAACACACACTTTTAAAACTACAATTATAGGCAAAAACCCTGCCTGCGTGCTATACGCTGATAAATCTGCCGATGACTGATTGAAAGTGGCTGTGTTAAAAGATCAGTGGCTGCTGCAGCGCGGATCACACCTATCATTGTCCTCCCCCTTTTCCCCGGCTTTTCTCCCCTGCTTATTTGTAAATTTAACCTCACCTGGCCACGCTCGGGCAGGCTGTGGGTCTTTCGAGGCTGCATGGCCAGTAAAGCATTGAAAGTGTGCCGAGTGACGATCCCTGCCGGCTCTTCTGTGTGGCATCAGGGACGTCACTCGTCATTCCCTTCAGCTGCAGCGGGTGAAAGTGACGTTACTCGGCATACTTTCAATCCTTTACTGGCCATGCAGCCCCAGAAGCCCCACAGTCTGATCCTGAGCCTGCCGGAGCAAAAATCAGGGTGAAGGAGGGAGGACAATCATAAGACACAGATAATCTGGAGGGGGGGAATGATGAGGCACAGGAGGGGGATCACAGAGGCACAACTAAAGGGAAATGAGGCACAAGGGGATCACTAAGGGGAAATGAGGCACAGGGGGATCACAAATCATAGGTGAAAATAAGGGGAGGGGGGAGCAGATTGAGGAGCAGGAAAATTATTTGGCAAATGGGGGAGAATTATGTGACATTAAGTTCAGAGCTTTAAAGTAATTTATTCTACATTTATTTATTTTTTTTACTCACATTTCCCTGTTAAAATGAGGGTGCGTGTTATATGCCGATAAATACGGTACTTGCATGTACATTTATGTTTTTATGACCAGGGCTGCATTTTGACTTTGGACATCTCATGGATTACACAGCCAAACATTGCCATGTTGTACTTCCTGAACTGTACTACATCACCGTACATAATTAAGTAGATTTGCATTGCGGTCTGTAACTGGCCATAACCAGAAATTCATTCTGTGTAGTTTTCTGGCAATTGTGTTGCAGTTGTGGCCACTGGAATTTCTGCCTGAAAATTCTCTGTGTGGAAACTCTGTAGTGTGTAAGGGGCCTTGTATAACCACAGTTGCTTAGGAAATCAAAGTTAGATGTGGAATTCTGTAGTGGATTTAAAAAAAAAAAAAGGGTATTTGTTCATAGAAAATGTTAATGTGGCTTAAACTATGGGGATAATGCTTTACTTTGGACACTTTTTTTTTTTTTTTTATAAGCTTCCTTCAACCTATGCAAAACTATCAATTTATCATTGCTTGACACGGACACTAACAAAGTAGCAGAGTTTTGTGCAAAACAATGGAAAAGCTGCAAGTTTCAGCAGAAATAAGGCTTGCACAAAAATTTTGACTGTTTTACTGCCAGCAGTGAAAAATTCCCTGAAGTGATGTCAGAAGTGTCTAGGTATTAGTAAAACTGGATACAAAATAAATAAAAAATCACCATACATTTAAGCCACTGTCATTATGTGTGAATACTTAGCATGAAACCTACTTATACTGTTCATTAAAAAAATGATAATTTACTAGAGCACGGATTACTAGTATAAACAATATGTAGAGGTGAATAAAGTCTAAGATTGATTTCGGTAATTATAAAAGAAAATGTAGAATCTATATTTTTTTTACATTTGTTTAATTCCTGGAAAGGTCATTTGTCTGTAGACTCTATCAAAACATTTATCAATCAGATGTTCCTTTTAAATGCTTAATATTCTGAAGGTCCTCCCAGAAGGTGAATGGGTCCTTTAGCTTCTATTTGTCAATACCACAACTTGTCAACAGAGGATTTCTCAGTTTTTCTGTTAGCCACTACATGTGGTATTGCAACTCACCATCATTCATGTTAATAGAGCTGAGCCAGAAACAGGCCAGGCTACATGCAGCACGGTTTTGGGAAGTAAGTAGCCTTCATTTTCTAATCCTGGACAAGCCTTTAAGGGGTGCCTCTCCAAGATTGGCCCAAAAGGTGCTATGTAACCACGTACACAGCACTTGCATATTGAAGGAGTCATGGATGCAAACAACCGAGAGGTAATCATTTTAAAGTAGTCCAGTATAACAAAACGTATCCCCTATTTGCAGGATAGAGGATAAATGTAAGATCGCAAGGGGTCTGATTGCTGGGACATGTCTTTATTCATGAGGAGCGTGAGACGCTGGAGAGGAGATCGCAGGGGGTTCCAGTGATTGTCTGCGATACTGGATAACCTCTTTGGGGAAGATTTATCAATGTGTCTGTGTGCAGCCACTTCAGACTATTTGCTGGGTTTTTTGGCTTATGTGTGCCAAATCTATCAAAATGGCGCCATACTTTGATAAATTTTGCACAAATTCAAAACAACCTCAGAAAAATGACGTTCTGAGGCAAGGCAGAGGTAGTATAAATTAGCGTTTTTGTTTTCCTTTTTTGAACATTTGCACAATATTTTTGTGCCTTTCTAAAAAGACGCTGTTAATAAATCTTGTCCACTGCATAGTCAAGAATGAAGCACTGCATTTTACAGTCACTTTTGCCAAAGTTGTCTTATTAAACTGCCCAAAATTTCAGCCAATAAAATGTCAGGAAGGCAATGATAAATCTCCCCCTTTAAGTTCAGTTATTTTCATGTAGCAAAAGTGATAAAGAATATAGATAAAGAATTACATCTTACTTTACTATAAGAATGCTGATGCTCTAACAGCCAAATATCTTCTAAGCAAAACTGCCAAATATTTCAACTTGTTTAGGTCAAAAATATATACACAGTGTTTAGGTGCATGTACATTTTGGGAAGATTTATCAAGCGGTCTTAGTGTAAGACTCTTTGTTGCCCATAGAAAACGATCAGAGCTAAGCTTTCGTTTCTCTGTGGTAAAATGAAAGCTGTGATTGGTTTCTATGAATAACAAAATCTTACTATAAGAGACAGCTTGATAAATCTCCCCTTTCTGCTTGTTGCTATTGTAACTGGATTTCAACCCTGCAGCAAGTGGGAATGTATGAAGTCATAGGAACAGATTAATGAAGCTTTCCTTTTTCAGAACCTGAAATGACAGGTGTGATTGGACTGTCTCTTTTCAACAGCTTCATATCTCCCCCATAGTACTTGAAAATCAAATAGTTTTAATGGGATGTTGCAGTGTGTCATTTTGGCTTCTGTTCAGGATGCATATGTCAGGGTTTGCTGGATGGAAAAGTGCAGCCTCTGTGCTACTTTATTGAGCTACTAAATGCATTGTGAAACTTGCCAGATATTGCAACCATTCTCTAGACCTCTCTACATGTTTACCAACATATGGATGCCTCAATGAGATTCTTAAATACAAAATGTAATTTAACTGCCTTAACATGATTCTGATTCCATAAGCTGCTTAGTAAAATAACCAGTTCAAGGGTAGGGTCATACGGAACTGATCCCCCACGATGTCTGAGTGCACTGCACATGTGCAGTTTACTCAGACATCACAGCTGCTCCGCGATGTCAGAGTGGACTCGGCAACTCAAAGGCCCCCTGTGTGGCTGCTCATAGCTGGTGGATTGCTGCTCTGAGCGGGGCAGGGGTGGTTGGCAACAGCTGTAGGCACAAAAATGGGTCGGGTCACCGGCGGTTCTGCAGCGTGAAATACGCTGTGGATCCATTACGTGTGACCCTACCCCTAAAGTGAATTATTCAGATAAATGTCATCTTAGATGTCTTGTTACCTTTTACTATTTAAGAAAATAAAAGTTTAACACATTCCCACATATTTGTCTCTAAGGAAAACTACAGAAAATTGTTTTCTACAAAAAAATGTAATGAGATTGATGCTTGGTTTAAGTTGTTTCTGCATTACCTGCATTCTCATGGTTTTATACCAGACATCCATTAATTTTATAGCACAGAAAAAAAACTCACTGACCAGCACTGGTCTCTGTTTAGTGTCCTTCACTGGAGTTCTCTAAATAAAAATACAATTCTACTACAGAAAGTAATACGCCTATTCAGCTTCACATGCCACAGTTAGTTCAGTCATTTACAAGCAGCCAATATTACTCATGTCTAAACAAGCTGATGAAGTTTTAATAATTGTTCTATATATTGTGTTTACTGGAATATTATTTGAACAATGTTGGTGTATGTTATTTGCCAATAGTCTATTTTTCTAGATATATATTTTTATGTTAAATACTACAAGTGAATTTGCCTTCATAGATGATGATATTGTTTGCTCAAATGAAAATAAAATTATTTGACAATGTTTTGTTTTGGTTTTTCTTTATTGGTGAAAAGTCAAAAATATCTGCAGTATAAGTTGACAACATGAAAACGATTTCAGATTATTTTTTTCAAACAGAGTAATACCCCATATTAATATGGCTAAAGGGAATATTTGCAGATTTAACTAGATCAAAGCGTCGTCTACCAACACATTGTCACAAGATTTAATTGTATGTCATGTATCTGGGTGTGGCACTGAATTTAGCGTATGATTTGATAACCTTGTTTACAGCCTCCAAGAAGTCTTTCTCTGTTGCCACTTTGCGACGCGCTCTGATCGCAAACATTCCTGCCTCAGTGCACACACTGCGGATTTCAGCACCTAGGTAGCAAATAATAATCTTATATAGTGCCAACAGATCAGAAAGCATAAGGTACACATGTACATATAATGCAAAGGTTACAGACATTTCTGGTAAAATATGAACAAAATTATGTATATACCGTATTTAATCGGCGTATAACACACACTTTTTAGGCTAAAATTTTTAGCCTAAAGTCTATGTGCGTGTTATACGCCAATACACCCCCAGGAAAGGCAGGGGGAGAGAGGCCGTCGCTGCCCGCTTCTCTCCCCGTGCCTTTCCTGGGGTCTAGAGCCCTGCTACCGGCCCTTCTCACCCCCTGGCTATCGGCGCCACTGCCCGTTCTGTCCCCCTGACTATCGGTGCCGGCGCCGACAGCCAGGGGGGAGAGAAGGGGCAGCGGCACCCATTGCCGGTGCCGCTTCCCCGTTGCCTCCCCCCATCCCCGGTGGCATAATTACCTTTTGCCGGGGTCGGGTCCGCGCTGCTGCAGGCTTCCGGCGTGCGTCCCCTGCGTCGTTGCTATGCACGGCGCACTGACGTCATGCGCCGTGCAGCGCATAGCAACGACGCCGGGGACGCGCGCCGGAGGCCTGCAGCGGCGCCGACCCGACCCCGGCAAAAGGTAATTATGCCACCGGGGATGGGGGGGGGGGGTGGGGGGTTGGGGGGGGGGAGGCAACGGGGGCGGCAATGGGTGCCGCTGCCCCTTCTCTCCCCCTGGCTGTCGGCGCCGCTTCTCTCCCCCTGGCTATCGGCGCCGGCAATGGGGCGCCGGCACCAATAGTCAGGGGGACAGAACGGGCAGCGGCGCCGATAGCCAGGGGGTGAGAAGGGCCGGCAGCAGGGCTCTAGACCCCAGGAAAGGCAGGGGGAGAGAAGCGGGCAGCGACGGCCTCTCTCCCCCTGCCTTTCCTGGGGGTGTATCGGGGTATACACGCGCACACACGCACCCTCATTTTACCGTGGATATTTGGGTAAAAAACTTTTTTTATCCAAATATCCTTGGTAAAATGAGGGTGCGTGTTATAGGCCGGTGCGTGGTATACCCCGATAAATACGGTAATTGTGATTGACCATGAATACAGTTCTATCCTTGACATTCAAATATTTATTTAATAAATACACCTCAAAATTAACAAGTTGTCACTTATTATCCCACTGTAGTTAGTGCTAGACCTGCTGATCCAATCCCGCTTTATTCTATATCTCTATTATACTCCTGCTGAACTGAAACGTATTAGTGTTTCTCCCTCTGATGTATGTTTTAGGCGTCCGCTAGATGTGGGATTTTTCTGCATGCAGTGTGGAGTTGTCCCTGTGTGATTCCTTTCTGGAGAGTGGTGATGCAATTTTTGGAGGACCATTTAGACTTTCCATTTATCCTGTCTCCGAAGGTTTGTCTGCTGGATCTAATTAATGGATTAGTTGGGCTCCAATAGACTTAGTCTTCTTCATTTTCTTTGGTTCTGTGCTCACAAGGTCATTATTATGGCTTGGGAGGACACTATTACTCTCTCTCACACTGGATCAATCTGGGTAACAAGTATGTCCCGCTGTTCCAAACCTTATATACCAGCCGTAATTCCCTCAGGAAGTTTTATATAGTCTGGATGCCCGTGTTGGAGGCTTCGAATGATCCTCCTGGGCAGGTACACTTCCCAGTCTAGTTCAGTTTCGGATTTAGTCTGGGCTTTCGGAGGGGGAGGGAGTCTTTCTAGAGGATTGAATGGTGAGTGTATGTGGTTGTCTGTTTCTTGGTCGGGCTGGTTTTACTCCAGGGGTTGCGCAGAGTATACATCACTCCTGATTTGATGTTGCTGCTGCGGGCTGATATCTACTTGCGGTTATTAATGTACCATTCCCTGATGTATGCTTTCTTGTGGCAAATTTTATGTGCTCCTGTCATCTGGGCACCATGGGCGTGGCTACCTGGAGTGTTGTCATTTTGTTTAGTGTCACGATTCAAAATTGCTAAAATAAACACTTTTAACATTAACAAACAGTGAAGAAAAGACTTACCTGTGCTGTTTGGACATAGACGTGCCAGCAGCTCAAATCTAATATCTCGTTCTACACTCATTGACCGGGCATGAATTTTAAATATGTGTGTACGCCCCTTAAAAAGCAAAGACAAATGCATTGGTTAGGATATAATAAACGCCGGAAAATTTGTTTAACCTCTTAAGGACCCAGGGCATACCTGTACTCCCTGAGTCTGCTCCCGTTCTATAATGCAGGGCCCGGCCTCTAACTACGGCCAGGACCTGTGGCTAATAGCACGCAGCACTGATTGCGGTGCCGTGCGCTATTAACGCTTCAGACGCGGCATTGAGTTGAAAAGCTGCGTCTAAAGTGAAAGTAAACTGATGCCGGTTAGCTCAGGGGGCTGTTCTGGATCGCTGGGATGAAATTGCGGCATCAGGAACAGCTGTAGGACATGAGGAGGGTCCCCTTACTTGCCTCCTGGTGTCCGATCGCCGAATTACTTCTCAGAGCCTGAGATCTAGGCATGAGCAGTCAAGCGACAGAATCATCGATCAATGGTTTCCTATGAGAAACCATTGATCAATGTGAAAGATCAGTGTGTGCAGTGTTATAGGCTATAACACTGCAAAAAAAAGTGTGAAGAAAAGATCATTTAACCCCTTAAAGTTTGAATCACCCTCCTTTTCCCATAAAAAAAAAACATGGAATAAAAATAAACATGTGGCATCGCCGCGTGCAGAAATGTCCGAAATTATAAAAATTTATCGTCAAACCGCACAGTAAATGGCGTACGCACAAAACAAATTCCAAAGTCCAAAATAGCGTATTTCTGGTCACTTTTTATACCATGAAAAAATGAATAAAAAGCGATCAATAAGTCCGATCAATACACTCCAGATCACGGCGCAAAAAATGAGCCCTCATACCACCCCATATGCAGAAAAAAAAAGTCATAGGGGTCAGGAGTTGACAATTTTAAACGTATAAATTTTCCTGCATGTAGTTAATTTTTTTCCAGAACAACTACAAAATCAAACCTATATAAGTAGGGTATCATTTTAATCGTATGGACCTACAGAATAAAGATAAGGTGTCATTTTTACCGAAAAAATTACTGTAGAAACGGAAGCCCCCAAAAGTTACAAAAATTGTGTTTTTTCTTCAATTTTGTCGCACAAATTTTTTTTTTCAGTTTTGCCGTAGATTTTTGGGTAAAATGACTGTCATTACAAAGTAGAATTGGTGGCACAAAAAATAAGCCATAATATGGATTTTTAAGTGCAAAATTTTAAAGAGCTGATGTATTTAAAAATAAAATTGATTAAGGAAACAAAAAAAAAAAATAATAATCAATACTTCCAGAAAAGCACCATGCCTGAAACCAGCCTTTAAGGGGTATATCATAGTTTGGATAAAAAAAAAAAAAAGTTGCAGGCTTCAGGTTGTCACTCAAATGTATTCCCTTGATTGCTAACTCTCCACAGTATTGTGCAGTTTATATTGTGCTTCCTCACATTAGTTCCCAACTCACATGCTCTCCCAAAGGATAGGGGATAAGATGTCTGTCTGATCGCGGGGGCCCGCTACCGAGACCCCCCCCCTTGATCTCCCTGCAGCACCCGCATTCTATGCGGGGACTGAGTCTCTAGTTTCGGAAACTTCCGGGTTTCCAGGACTGGGGATGTGACGTCACACCACGCCCCCCTCCATTCATGTCTATGGGAGGGGGGCGTCACGCCCCCTCCCATAGACATGAATGGAGGGGGCGTGGCGTGGCGTGACATCCCCAGTCCTGGAAACCTGGAGGTTTCCGAAACTGGAGATTCAGCATGCGCATAGAATGCGGGTGCTGCAGAGAGATCAGGGGGGGGGGGGGGGTCTCAGCAGCAAACAGAGTAGAAATTATTTATCTTTACCTCAAGATCAGGTAAACTGAATTCAATCTTTCTGTCCAACCTTCCAGGCCTCATGAGGGCAGGGTCTAAGGTATCTGGTCTGTTTGTGGCCATCAATACTTTAATATTTCCTCTAGGATCAAATCCATCCAGCTGATTGATGAGTTCCAGCATAGTTCTCTGGACTTCATTATCACCCCCTGCTCCATCATCAAAGCGAGCACCTACGAATACAAGGAGAAATCAATTTCTTAATAAGTTCATTGCTTGTATTTTTATTTCCATATGAATTATGCAACAAAGCAGATCAATTGGATTTCTATAAAAATCCCTAACAAATAATGTATATAGACATTGAATTTATAAATATACTACCACAGTAGAGCTCCTACTACTGTATTCACGAGTTCTCTGTCAAATAGATTTTCTGTTGCTTATATTTTGCTTTTCAAAATGACAATTGAGACACACAGTATCCATGACTTAAAAAGTACCGGTCATTAAACCATATTTTCCCAACTAACTCAGATTATATTCCCTAACTACTCCTAATATCCCCCTGGCCCTTTAGAACATTTTCTGAGCTTTAAAAAACACATTGTGTGAGCTCCCGGCAGGAGAAAAGAGGGCGTTCCCCAACAGGCGCGACATCACGGAAGCCTGTGAGAGCTGTGCCTCGCCATACCCCGCAAGCACTACCCGAGTTTGGTCTCCTGCCAGGTCGAGAGGAGACCAAACTAACTGATTTGTGGCCAGTAACAGAAAAGAACCACCTAATTACATAAGGAACGATATTAAAAGTTTTAGTTTGGTGACAGGTACTCTTTAATGTTTACTGTACTAATGTTGAGCACATAAGAATTTCAGCTCTGTGGATAAGAAAAAAAAAAAGCCCTAAAATAGACATTTACCATCTCTATAGGGCAGCATAAATGTAGATATATTATTCATATTATAATTTACAATATAAAATAATAAAAGGCTTAGCTTTTTTCAGTATTTTATTTGTGTTTCAGTTTATTTGTTGCTCCATAAAAATGATGAATTCTTAGCCTATACATCAGTGTGCCACTTTTGAGTCACCAATGCATTTTCCTTTTACAATTAAGAGGGGGCTTTCTATTTTTGACAGGTTGTGGTTATTTATCTTCTATATTTAAAAAAATAAATAAAAAAAACTAAAGATCTACTGCTCAAAGAATCCCTGAAGGCACAGAATATACACTGTGCTATACAGGTCTGAGGGAAGACGTATGACACTTTGAATCCAAGCCATGCTCACCCCTCCTGCCCTGTAGTAGGCATAACAGTACAGGTATGCCTGCAGTGTTCCTATAAAACAAATAAAACTAGTTTTCCACACAGTCCCACTTCGGAGCTCCCACTAGAATCAATGGCAGCTTCACAGCCATACCCTTGCTTTACTCCCTTTAAAACTTTCTTTTCAGACCATTTAGATGGTCCTAGTAGAACCCAGATGTAAAAAAAAAAAGATTTTTTTTGTACTCCCTGTAAAATCTCTTTCTTGTAGCCTTCATTGGGGAACACAGGAGACCATGGGGTATTATGCTGCTGTCCACTAGGCGACTGACACTAGGAAAAAAAAAAAAAAGTCGACTCCTCCCATCAGGATATAACCGCCCACAGGTACAGAGCTAATCAGTTGTGTCACAAAGCAGTAGGAGAAGCCAAACAACAAAGGAGATACGTACAAACAACCTGACCAGGAACCAGAAATGGGAGGGTGCTGTGTTCCCCAATGAAGGCTACGAGAAAGAGATTTTACGGCGAGTACAAAAAAAAAAAAATCTCCTTTTCCCGGTCGCCTTATTGGGGAACACAGAGACCATGGGACGTCCCAAAGCAGTCTCTGGGGTGGGAAAAACAACCACCAGAGAAGGAAAGACTAAACTATACCCATACGCACAGGAACATGGAAGAGGCCCAGAGGAAGCCAGAAACCAGACACCTGGAAGCCCCTACCAAACATGAGGGGGGAGCTAGGACCCGAAAGGGAAGGAACCAAGCAAGGACGGAGGTACACCCTCTAACCAAATGCAACAAGAAACAGTTGCCTCAGAGGCCTTCCGGCCAGACACCCCCCCGGCCGGAGACAGGTGGGGGACAGACATATTCACCAACGAAGTCTTCGACCAGCTAGGGCCACCTGCCTTAAGCCAGCTCAGCTGGCAAACAGGGGCAAATGGGGACCCGGACCACAGGTACACCACCAGGTGCTGGTTGCTGGCGAGGGGGGTTGTCGGCCAATCCAGCAATGCACCATGCCCCAAGCTCGCAGGTGGGGGGGTAATCAGGCAGTGCCATGCTCCAGTCGCCCCACGCTAGAGAAAGCAACAAAATGAAAGAAAAACTAAACTTTAGCTGAAACTAGGAAAAAAAAAACTAAAGAAATAAGACCAGGTCTGGAGAGCTGCAGACACTAAGCTAAAACTAATTAGCTCTGTGCCTGTGGGCAGGTATATACTGCTAGGAGCAGCAGACTTCTTTTTGCCTAGCGTCAGCCTCCTAGTGGACAGCAGCATAATACCCATGGTCTCTGTGTTCCCTAATAAGGCGACCAAGAAAATGTGGTGGGCAAAATGTTATTCTGCAATGCTTACAGACTACTAGCAATACATACCACCAATAGCATCAATTTCATCAAAGAAAATAAGACAGGCTTTCTTTGTTCTGGCCATTTCAAACAATTCACGAACCATTCGTGCACCCTGAGGAAAAAAAAAGAAAGAAAAAAAAAAGTTAAAGGGGCAGGGACCAAACATTAACATAAGACATATTAACAACTTAAGGAACAGAAAAAAAAAAAAAAAAAAAAAAAGAGTAACTTACTTCTCCAACGTATTTCTGAACCAGTTCAGAACCGATAACTCGGATGAAGCAGGCATCAGTTCTGTTAGCAACAGCACGAGCACAAAGTGTTTTTCCTGTTCCAGGAGGTCCAAAGAGAAGGACTCCTTTAGGGGGTTCAATACCCAGATTAACAAATCGCTCTGGCTGTGAAAAGCAATTTACAACAAATTAGAAGTTTTGTAAGGTAGAAATGCAGATCATTTAACACAGGTCAGGACCTGCCCAAACTTTCTACTATAAAGTATGCTATAGTTATGGTCCCCAAAATGTATTCTGTTCATACAGATGGCCTTCCTTGATCAGGGTCAAGTGTATAGAGGCCTATGTAAATAATCCCGCTTGACTATGGATTTCCTATTTGTAATTAAATGCATTACTTCAGCAAAGGGAAATAAAGGCTGTAGGCATGTAGGCTAGCTTTTCCTAAATACAGAGTGTTTTACTATGCGAGCCTATATGTGAATAAAACTGTCAATTAGGGATGCTGGCAGGTAAAACACAACACAATGGTCAGATTTTTTATGGTTTTTGTATAACAACGCAGCATAAAGTTTTTAATAATTATAGGTACCAATAAATATCCTATTTTTCCTCAGTTACCTTCAGATACTCAAGTGTTATTGGTTCATTTTAAAGCTAGCCACACAAAATCCATTTTCCCTCGAACCAACTGGTATTTCAATATTTTTTAAATGGCATCATGGTTAATAAAACGTGCAATCGTCCACGCCACTGTGTAAGAGAGTCACAGAGGTCCCCCACCATGATCAGACTTTACACGCCCCCTCCCGTAGGCTTGCATTGAGGGGGCGGAGCCTTGAAGTCACAACGCTCCGGCCCCGTGATAGACAGTAATCTTGCACCCCGCAAGATCACGGGGGTCCCCAATGGCAGGACCCCCACGATCAGGCATCTTATGCTTTATCATTTGGATAGGGGATAAGATGTCCAAGCGCCTGAGTACCCCTTTAACCCCTTAAGGACGCAGGACGTAAATGTACGTCCTGGTGCGGTGGTACTTAACGCACCAGGACGTACATTTACGTCCTGTGCATAACCGCGGGCATCGGAGCGATGCCCGTGTCATGCGCGGCTGATCCCGGCTGCTGATCACAGCCAGGGACCCGCCGGAAATGGCCGACGCCCGCGATCTCGCGGGCGTCCGCCATTAACCCCTCAGGTGCCGGGATCAATACAGATCCCGGCATCTGCGGCAGTGCGCGATTTCAATGAATGATCGGATTGCCCGCAGCGCTGCTGCGGGGATCCGATCATTCAGAACGCCGCACCTTCCTCCGTCCAGCTCCCGGCGTCTCCTGCTCTGGTCTGAGATCGAGCAGACCAGAGCAGAAGATGACCGATAGAACAGATCAGTATTAGCAATCATGGTATTGCTATGAAAAGTCCCCTATGGGGACTATTCAAGTGTAAAAAAAAAAAAAATGTAAAAGTAAAAAAAAAAGTGAAAAATCCCCTCCCCCAATAAAAAAGTAAAACGTCCGTTTTTTCCTATTTTACCCCCAAAAAGCGTAAAAAATTAATTTTATAGACATATTTGGTATCGCCGCGTGCGTAAATGTCCGAACTATTAAAATAAAATGTTAATGATCCCGTACGGTGAACGGCGTGAACGAAAAAAAAAAGTCCAAAATTGCTACTATTTTAATACATTTTATTTTAAAAAAATTATTTAAAAAATGGATTTAAAGTTTTTTATATGCAAATGTGGTATCAAAAAAAAAGTACAGATCATGGCGCAAAAAATGAGCCCTCATACCGCCGCTTATACGAAAAAATAAAAAAGTTAGAGGTCATCAAAATAAAGGGATTATAAACGTACTAATTTGGTTAAAAAGTTTGTGATTTTTTTTATGCACAACAATAATAGAAAAGTATGTAATAATGGGTATCATTTTAATCGTATTGACCCTCAGAATAAAGAACACATGTCATTTTTACCGTAAATTGTACGGCATGAAAACGAAACCTTCCAAAATTAGCAAAATTGCGTTTTTCTTTTTAATTTCCCCACAAAAAGTGTTTTTTGGTTGCGCCATACATTTTATGATATAATGGGTTATGTCATTACAAAGGACAACTGGTCACGCAAAAAACAAGCCCTCATACTAGTCTGGCGATGAAAATATAAGAGAGTTATGATTTTTAGAAGGCGAGGAGGAAAAAGTGAAAACGTAAAAATGTAATTGTCCTTAAGGCCAAAATGGGCTGAGTCCTTAAGGGGTTAAGCTTATCTCAAGTGGTTTATGTAAACACTAGCTGTCATGATTCCATCAATAAGCATTTAAGCACATTAGCTGATTTAGAAAAATGGCAACATAGCATCTATTACCATACAGCTACTTACATGAAGCAACGGAGTTTCAACAACTTCCCTTAATTTTTCTATTTGTTCTTTGCAGCCTCCAACATCACTATATGTAACATCAGGTTTTTCTTCCACCTATAATGGAAAAAAAAATTAAATTAAAAAACACTTTTGTACAGAATGGCAAACTAAACCAAAGATTGTATATACATTAGCATACTTTATATTTTTATCAGGTTTAACAATAAAAATTGTACAGCAAAAGTCAATGGGAAGATCAGTCAGACCATAACAGATTTGTAATGAATCCTATAAAATGGAAGGCATCACGTCAGCATGAACAGAGCCGAATAATGAAAACAATTACCTGCATCATAGTCACCGTGGGATCAATTTTTGGAGGCAGTGGTATATGGATCTGGTACTTATTTCTGTCCACACTGTAAATAAAATATAAACACACCTGATAAAGAATCATATAGCTCATCTGAATAAGGCTTGCTATAAACCGCATGTTTGGTGCAGAAACAATCCCATTCAGAGAATTAGAAGAGTTTATCAGTAGCTGAAATATCTGAAACAAATCTGCTATATGTAAACAGAGCTTTTTTGTGGGGTTATTTATTTATTTATTTATTTTGCTGCTGTTTTGCTGGATGCAACATTTCGTAAACATTTATGTATTTACAAAAGCCGTGATTGGGAAAAAAAAAAAATTTTACTTGAGTAATTCTGCTCCCTTATTTTGTTCAAATTCATCCTTAAAAAGGGGTATTCCAGGAAAAAACTATTTTTTTCTTATATCAACTGGCTCCAGAAAGTACCGTATGCCAAAAATGCGTCCGGTTGCATCCGTTTTAAGTCTTGTCAGTTTTTTTTTCCATACCCAAAACTGTAGCCTACTACGGTTTTTGGTCCGGGTGAAAAACCGTATTGAAACCATGGAATTTTATTTTATTTATTTTTTACATGGGAGTCAATGGGAACCGTATGTGCGTACCATACGGTTTTTGAATTTGCACAGTTTTTTTCTTGGAATTTCAATCTAACTTGAAACTTTATTCATAATGGAGTGAAAAGTTAAAAATGTATACAGCTTTTTCTTAAAAAAACGGATGCAACCGGACATCATTTTTCAAACCGTATACGGGTAAAAATTTGTACACACGTTTGGATACAGTTTTGTCAGGTTTTGAAGAATCCGTTTTTCATCAAAAACGTGGTGTAAATGCAGCCTACTGGAAAGAGGTATCTAGATGTTCAATATGATATACCGTATATACTCGAGTATAAGCCGAGACCCCTAATTTCAACCCAAAATCCCAGGAAAAGTTATTGACCCGAGTATAAGCCTAGGGTGGGAAATACCTCATCCCCCCCTGTCATCATCCAGACCCGTCATTAACATCCTCATCATCCCCCCCTTGTCATCATCCCACACATCCCCCCTTCATCATCCCCTTATCATCCCACACATCCCCCCTTCATCATCCCCTTGTCATCATCCCACACATCCCCCCTTCATCATCCCCTTATCATCCCACACATCCCCCTTTCATCATCCCCTTGTAATCATCCCACACCCCCCCCTTCATCATCCCCCCCCCCCCCTTCATCATCCCCACACCCCCCCCCCCCTTCATCATCCTCTTCTCATCATTCGCCCTCAGTGGTCTTCAACCTGCGGACCTCCAGAGGTTTCAAAACTACAACTCCCAGCAAGCCCGGGCAGCCATCGGCTGTCCGGGCTTGCTGGGAGTTGTAGTTTTGAAACCTCCGGAGGTCCGCAGGTTGAAGACCACTGCGGCCTTCGACATCATCCAGCCCCCTCTCACCCCCCTTTAGTTCTGTACAGTACTCACCTCCGCTCGGCGCTGGTCCGGTCCTGCAGGGCTGTCCGGAGAGGAGGTGGTCCGGTGAGGAGGTGGTCCGGGCTGCTATCTTCACCGGGGAGGCCTCTTCTCCGCGCTTCCGGCCCGGAATAGAGGCGTTGCCTTGACAATGACGCAGAAGTACGTTGGCAATGAACGCACCTCTGCGTCGTTGTCACGGTAACGTGACTATTCTGAGGCCGGGCCCGAAGCGCTTAGAAGAGGCCTCCCCGGTGAAGATAGCAGCCCGGAACCAGTATCCCACCGGACGACCTCCTCTCCGGACAGCCCTGCAGGACCGGACCAGCGCCGAGCGGAGGTGAGTACTCAGAACTAAAGGGGGTGAGAGGGGGCTGGATGATGTTGAAGGCCGCAGTGGTCTTCAACCTGCGGACCTCCGGAGGTTTCAAAACTACAACTCCCAGCAAGCCCGGACAGCCGATGGCTGCCCGGGCTTGCTGGGAGATGTAGTTTTGAAACCTCTGGAAGTCCGCAGGTTGAAGACCACTGCGGGTGGGGGAGTTCACTCGAGTATAAGCCGAGGGGGGTGTTTTCAGCACGAAAAATCGTGCTGAAAAACTCGGCTTATACTCGAGTATATACGGTAAATGCAAAGTTTTATCTAAATAAAAGTCTTACCCAACTCTCATTCCTTCCTCTATGTCTGTGGGAGCCACCTGGTCGCTCAGGTCTACCACAAACTTTGCAAACTGTTTGACATTAATGATATATTTGGGGTCCTCTGAGTCAGCATTTATTATCTTTGTACATCTGAAAGAAAAAAAAAAAAAAAAAAAAAAAAAGTTAGTGTGTATTTGTATAACCCCCTCAGAATTTTGATCTTAATGGCGCTTTCCCAACAAACAAAAGCAATTATTATTATTTTTTTTTTTAAACAGCACTCCTGTCAGCAGGTTGTGTATGGTATTACTATTTGGTTCCATTCATTTCAAGGGAACTGAGCTGCAAAACCACATCCAACCTGAAGACAAATGCGATGTAGTTTTCCTAGTGCTGGATAACCCCTAAGGACCAATCCATATAATTACCTTTTTGTATACCAGCATGTCTAGTTGTATCCACTAATACTGCCGTGTTTAAGAAATATTAATAGTTTGAAACATGTTGGTGTCGTTAGCTGCTTTTATATGATTTTTCCTGTTACATTTCAATGAATTGTTACCATATTTATTGGCATATAACAAACACTTTTAAAACTAAAAAAAAAAAAAGACGCAGGAACCCTACCTGCGTGTTACACACCGATAAATAATTTGTCGGGTCTGCAGCTGCCATCATTGGTCACTGTTGTAATGTGACCGCAGCTTGGCTGCTGATCTTAGACAAGCAGCCAGCACCACGGCCACTTTAAATCAGTGACCAGCGGCAGCTGGCGTTACTGCCGAGTGATGTCCCTGACAGCACAGCCCTGCCGCCTGAACCTAAGCGTGTCCGGAGACACAGGCCAGGTAAGGGAAAAAACAGAGAGGAGGGGGTGGGGTGAACATTACACAGGGGAGCAGACCAACAGTGGAAATATGGCACAGGGGAAAGATGGCACAGGAGAGCAGACGGACAGGGAAAAGAAAGATGGCATGGGGAACAGATGGACAGGGGAAAGATGGCACAGGGGAAAGACGGCACAGGAGAGCAGACGGACAGGGAAAAGAAAGATGGCACAAGGAACAGATGGCACAGGGGAAAGATGGCACAGGGGAAAGATGGCACAGGGGAAAGATGGCACAGGGGTGCACAAAAGTCTCACGTTGGGGGTCATACAAAGTGGTGTTGTGAAGTGAAATTTCACAAAAATGTGTACTAGCCCCATATTTATCACAGACCCTGCACTATTTAATAAATCTGGTGCATGTACGCTCCAATTAACACCATCAAAACTTGTGTAAAACATCAGTACACCTACTGACTTTGATAAATGTCCCCCATTATTCTGTCTGCTCCCCAGACAGCCCGTTAAAAGGGGAACGGGTCATCAGTTTTATGCCTTCTGAAACTGCGGTGAGAGCCGCAAATTCTTACAGGTCACTCAATAGTGCGTTATGTGATGTCATATGGTCATTAGTGTCCCCTCATGTCTCCTGTGTGTATATGTAGTGTTTTTTACTTTTTCTTTTATTGTGTGTTAGTGTAGTGTAGTGTAGTGCCGCAGCTCCAACTTGCAGCCGGATACTTACTGTAAACCTCCGCCCATGTGAGTGTACCCTGTACATTCACATTTGGCAGGGGGGGGGGGGGGGGGGGGGGGAGAAACATCCAGCTGTTGCAAAACTACAACTCCCAGCATGTACGGTCTATCAGTGCATGCTGGGAGTTGTAGTTTTGCAACAGCTGGAGGCACACTGGTTGTGAAACACAGAGTTTGGTAAAAAAAAACTCAGTGTTTTGCAACCAGTGTGCCTTCAGCTGTTGCAAAAGCTACAACCCCCAGCATGTACAGACAGTTGAAGGGCATTCTGGGACTTGTAGTTATGCAACAGCTGGAGACACACTGGTTTGCTACATAACTCAGTGTTTCACAACCAGTGTGCCTTCAGCTGTTGCAAAACTACAACTCTCAGCAGTCACCGACAACCAACGGGCATGCTGGGAGTTGTAGTTATGCAACCAACAGATGCACCACTACAACTCCCAGCATGCACTTTAGCTGAGCAACAGCAGGAGGCTGTCACTCACCCAACTGCTGATCCACGCTGCAGGTCAGTCCCTCACCGCCGCTCCTGGGGCCCCGATCCCAACAGGGATGCCGGGGATCGGGGTCCCCAGCTGCCAGGGTCCTCTTCCCACACCCGATCACGTCCTCCGGAAGAGTGGTGGATCGGGTTACGGGAGTGACACCCGCAGCAGGGGCCCTGATTGGTTGGCTGGTAAACCGGCCGACAAATCAGGGCGATCGTGAGTGCCACCTCACCCCTGCTGGCTATGGCTGTTCCTGGCCGTCAGAGACGGCCCCGATCAGCCAGTAATTCCGGGTCACCGGGTCATTAGAGACCCGATTGACCCGGAATCCGCCGCAGATCGCTGGGCTGAATTGTTCAGCGATCTGCGGCCATCGCAGATATGGGAGGTCATCATGACCCCCCCTGGGCGATATGCCGCGATGCCTGCTGATCGATATCAGCAGGTATCGGGCACCGGCTCCGCTCCAACTGGCTGCGGAGGGCCAGGAATGGACAGGACGTACTCCTCCGTCCTCGGTCCTTAAGGACTCGGAAACGGGGGCGTAGGAGTACGTCCATTGTTTTTAAGGGGTTAAAACAGATGACTGGTGATGGTGCTGGGAGTTGGATAATGCCTGTAAGTGATGTGTAAGGCCAGTTTAGTCTATACATTGCCATACAGTGTATAGGGAAAGGCCTATCCTACACTCATGATTTCCTTGTGTTGAGGTTTTGTTATGTACAATATGAACAGTGAGACATTGTTACCTTGCCACTTGCAGTGGTTGCTCACTCTGAAGGGTTTGTTTATCTGCAGCCAAATCCCACAAGGCTGGAGGGGCAAGTCCAGTGTCAGACTCCTTAATACCTGTTGTGAATTGATAAGTGTTAAACAAAATCAGATGGGTATTTTTCCAAACTAATACAGACTATGTAAACCATGCCACATACCTGTGAGCTCATTTATTTTCTTAAGTAGTTGCTGGATGTCATCTTCCACTTGTTTAATTTGCCGGGAGTATGTGCTTTGTCCCTGTAACAACACAAGGCTTGTGATTTTGCTATTCAATCAACTTACATGATTCGATTCCACACAGAGTCTGAAGAAAACTAAACCTTAAAATGTGTATATTCCCACAGCTCTAAAACTCATAAATGTCCATTTTTTGCTGACATAAGTGGTTATTCATTTGAAAAGCTGCCATGTAATACTCAATTCCCTCGCTGAAAAAAAATCAGCCATTTTCCAAAAGGTACCAGAGGATGGCTCCAACCAGACATTTAAATCCTTTGTTGTCAAGTATCCAAACGCAATAGAGCCGTCATGTACACAACATAGGTAACTGCTTGTCAAGAATATCCTACTTACATAGGTCTTCAGCAGGGCAATATCCCCTTCATCCAGAGCTGGAAAAAAGAAACAAAGCCATTATTCATTTTTATAATATTCTCTGAAACTTGACTACATATTAGAAATTGGGTTAGACATGAATTATGTGGTACATAGGTACATTGTATTATCCAGCTGAGGGTACCTTCGTATGTTCCGAAATGGTAAACATGACCCTGAAACATACATGAGCCAATAATAGCAATGGAACTCTTCAGGGATAGGGAGGAAAAGCAAGAACCCCCACCCATGTGACTGTACCCTAAAAACACTACACTACACTAACACACAATAAAAGAAAAAGTAAAAAACACTACATATACACACCCCCCCACACAGGAGACATGAGGGGACACTAATGACCATATGACATCACATAACGCACTATTGCAGGTAACAGCACGTTTCTATGCATTTCAATACTCCATCAGGGTGTATTCACACACAGGAATTGCTGCAGATTTAATGCGGTGTTCAATCCTTTAGTTTACAAATGAAATATGTGGCATAAAATCCACAGCTTCAAATCCTGCGCATCAAATATGTGCAGGATACTGTAGGTGTACATAGACCCTTAGGGTGTAGTCACATGTGTTCTGTGCATGTTTGATGCGCAGGATTTAAAGCTGCAGATTTTATTGTAAACTAAATGACTGAACACAGCATCGAATGTGTAGCTTTAAATCCTGCACATAAAATATCTGCAGGATACTGTACATGTGACTAGACCCTAAGGGTGTATTCACACGTACAGTATCCTGCTTATATTTGCTGTTGTGTTCAGTCAATTAGTTAACAATGAAATATGTAGCATAAAATCCTGTGCATCAAATGTGTGCAGGATACTGTACGAGTGCATACACTCTAAGGGTACGTTCCCATGAACAGGATCTGCTGCAGCTGATTTTGCTACCCATTGAAGTTAAAGGAAAACAGTCATCAGTTCATCTACATTAAAGGGGTACTCCGGTGAAAACCTTTTATCTTTTAAATCAACTGGCTCCGGAAAGTTAAACAGATTTGTAAATTACTTTTATTAAAAAATCTTAATCCTTCCTGTACTTATTAGCTGCTGAATACTACAGAGGAAATTGTTTTGTTTTTGGAATACTCTCTGATGACATCACGAGCACAGTGCTCTCTGCTGATGTTATTATAATCATAATAATAAGTCTTTATTTATTTATTATTGTCCTTAGTGGGATTTGAACCCAAGTCCCCAGCACTGCAAGGCAGCAGTGCTAACCACTAAGCCACCATGCTGCCCTTAGCATACATCTGCTACGCATGGTTGCTAAAATAGACAGAGATGTCAGCAGAGAGCACTGTGCTCGTGATGTCATCAGTGTTCCAAAAAGAAAGGAATTTCCTCTGTAGCATTCAGCAGCTAATATGTACTGGAAGGATTAGGATTTTTTAATAGAAGTAATTTACAAATATGTTTAACTTTCTGGCATCAGTTGATTTAAAAGAAAAAAGGTTTTCACCGGAGTACCCCTTTAAACCCAATACACTGGAGAGCTGTCCCTCCGAAGATCGTCATCCATCTTCAGTGAATTGCGCACTAGGCCTGCCGGCTCAATATGAATATTAATTATTGGGGGTCATGTGAGCACTCCCATGACAATGAATATTCATATTGAGCCAGCGTATGTATTTAACAAATTAACTCCTCATCGGTCTCCTGTTCACCCACACAAAATATCCAGCTGATCCTGTACCCTAAGGGAAGGGTCACACGTAACGGATCTACAGTACATTTTACACTGTGGATCTGCTGATGACCCGATCCATAGTGTGCCTCCAGCAGTTGCCGCCCTGTCCTGCTCGCAGCGATTATCCACTACTTTGAGCAGCCACACAGGGGCCTGCGAGTCGCTGCGTACATGCTTAGTGTACTCAGACATCATGGCTGCTCCATTGCAATGCACTCAGCCACTCGTAAGCCCGTGTGGCTACTCGATGAGGCGGATTGCCGCAGACCAGAGGGCAATGCAGGCCAGGGTGGCAACAGCTGAAGGCACACTATGGGTCGGGTCTCCGGCGGATCAAAATACACTGTGGATTCATTACGTGTGACCCTACCCTAAGGGTGTATTCACACATGCTTATTTTTGCTGCCCATTGACATCAAATCTGCAGAATACAGTCCGCACATTTGAACGTACCCTGAGGGTAGGGGGTAGCACATCCGCAGCGTATTTGACATTGCGCATTTGCTACTGACCATCCCTAGAGTGTGCCTCCTTCTGTCACTATGAGCAGACACACAGGGGGAGATTTATCAAAACCTGTGGAGAGGCAAATTGGCCAGTTGCCCATAGCAACCAATAAGATCCCTTCTTTCATTATTAACAAGGCCTGTGAAAAATGAATGCAGTGAGCTGATTGGTTGCTATTGGCACACAGGTTTTGATAAATCTCCCCCACAGTGATCTGCAAGTCGCCACGGGCATGCGCAGTGTACTCTCAAATATTGCGGTCGCTCCCCATGCTCTCTGAGCTAGGCTGAGAGCGGTTGCAATGTCTGCAAGTACACCCCCCCATGTGCGTGGCAACTCGCAGATCAATGTGCCTGCATGTTGCTGTTACGAGCAGACAAAGCAGGATGCACAGGCACTGAAAGAGGCACATTTTAGGGACGGTCAGTAGCGCATCCACAGCATCAAATATGCTGCAGATGCGCTGTATGTGACCCTACCCTAAGGGTGTGTTACCACATACAGTAACCTGCGCTTATTTGATGTGCAGGATTTGAAGCTGCAGATTTGATGCTGTCATCTAGTTTACAGAGATCTGCAGCATAAAATCTACATCATCAAATAAGCGCAGGATATTGTACGTGTGAATAAACCATAGAGGAGACAGCACAGTCTCACAGACAGACTGTACCCAGCACTATGGTCAGTGGTAATAGAATACCAAGCCTGAGAAGCACATACACAGTATCCCCCTGGCCTACAGTCACATGACTCCACCGGCACATTACCGGACTATCACAACCAGGGACCTCTCTCACCACCACCTCCTCACCTCGTATAGGTTGATCCTCTTTCTCCTCCTCCTTTGTCTTGCGCTGGTCGGTTCCCAGGTAGTCCGGCATGGTGACAAAAGCAACAATTTAGCGACACGGAGGAACAGCAAGAACCAGCAGCTATTACACAGCAAACCGGGGACAACTTCCGTGTGCAACCGGAAACTGCGTCAGGACAATACAAACAGCCGCCGAAGCGACCTCTAGTGACCGAGAATGGTCAGTGCAGGCGGAGAGACGATTCGTTTGTGCTGACAAGTAGTTGCCCCCTAGTGGTCAGATTGTGAATGCATAAAATATTTAGTTAGTGAATTGGTTACTTTCCGCGCTCTATAAGAACCGGTCTACATCAATGATGGGGAATAGCCTACTCTACAGCAGCTGTCTACTTCCAGTATCATTATTGTCCCTATCGGTCTGGTCCTGTACTAGCAAACATTTTAGCTGCTTCAATATTTATTTTATATATATATATATATATATATATATATATATATATATATATATATACTCAAGAGAAGGCAGCAGCACTAAAATATAGTGAAGAAAAAGTTATTCACCCCAGTGTGCAGCGACGTCCACCCTGGCTGGTAGGCACCTGTGCATAGTGGAGGAGTGCTGCTTTCTTTTTTTGTATATATATATATATATATATATATATATATATAGCAAAGCAAAACAGCAGCAAACCGACTTAGATGAAAGTGTGTCAGGCTTTATTCATCAGATGCCACCTGATGAATAAAGCCTGACACGCTTTCATCTAAGTCGGTGTGCTGCTGTTTTGCTTTTGTTTGTGGGGGCTCTTGACCTGGGCCCGACCAGCTTGCACCTGCGGACACTCCAGGAGTGTGGTCCTTTTTGTCGAACTTATATATATATATACAGTGATCCCTCAACATACAATGGTAATTCGTTCCAAATGAACCAACGTTACTTGAATCCATCGTATGTTGAGGGATCCGTGACACTCACCAGAGCACACGAGGCACATTAAACAGCTATCCGATGGCAGCTGAAGCAGTCTGCGCTGCTAGATAGCCGTTTATGCGATGGCCCCGACATATAAAAGCATTGTATGTTGATGCTCCCTTCAACATACGATGGCCTCTGAGAGGCGATCGAATGTTGAAATGATCGTATGGCAGGGCAATCGTAGGTCGGGGGATCACTGTGTGTATATATATATATATATATATATATTTATTTATTTATTTATTTTGGGGGGGGGGGTATACTTGGTATTTAAAGTGCATAATAAAATGATACAGGAAAACTGTAGAAAGTAAGGGTATGTTTACATGGGCTAAAATCTAGCCAATCTAGTCTGCCCAATATTCTAAATACTATGAATAGTCCTTGAGCCTATCTTATATGCCTTATAGCCTTATGACTAATTCATGCATGTTCAAACTCCTTCACTGTATTTTGTGCTACCACTTCCACAGGAAGGCTATTCCATGCATCCACTAATCTCTCAGTAAAATAATGCATGAGCAGCATGAGCACTTCTCTCTTTCTACTGCTTATACCTCTCCCTATACATCCAAGCATTCTGCTAGCGTTTCCTGCTGCTTTATTACATTGCCTGCCTACCTTTAAGTCTTCTGAGATAATGACCCCTAAGTCCCCTAAGGTTAGGGCATTATTAGATATTATATATATTCTGCCCGTGGGTTTTTATACCCCAGGTGCATCATCTTGCACTTATCCATATAAAATTTTAGTTGTCAAAGTTCTGACCATTGTACTAGTTTACATAAATCCTTTTCCATTTGTCTTATCCCTACAGGAACATCAACCCCGATACAAATTTTTTGTGTCATCAGAATAAAGACCAATACCTTACCATCAAGACCTTCTGCAGTATCACTGATAAAAATATTAAACAAAATTGGTCCCAGTACAAGACCTTGGTCTGAATATACTACACTGAATATACTACACTGACTACAACTCAACACTCAACACTCAGCCACTGCCTAATCCACTCAACAATAAAGAAAAAATGGTTTTACCTAACAAAATTTAGGAGGTTGGATTTTAATATGCCAATCCTTTGTTGTGACTAGAAATACACCACCAGCAGATGTGTCTAGTGGTGGATTATTTCTTCTTTTTAGTCGCCATCTCTGTCTTACAGTGAAGGAACCAGCACTGCACACACTAGACTGACACTCAATTTAGATGTGGGTCTCAATTATAGGAGTCCGGTTGGTTGGGACATTAATTACCTCTTTTGTGGAAATTACCTTTTTCATGTGTTATACAGTGGTACTTGAAAGTTTGTGAACATTTCAGAATCTTCTATATTGCTCCCATATTTGACGTAAACCTACATCAGAGAAATAGATAAAAGAAGGTAAAGGGAACCAATAAAAAATAAAGTGATTAAAAATAATAGACTTGGTAATTTACTTAGGCCAAATTCCCATCTGCATCAGAGCTCTGTTCAGGAACTCCTTTACAGAGTTGCATGTTTCCAAATGGTGTCTGCTGGTTTTCAGGGTGCGTTCACATGCTATTACTAGAAGCGGGTTGCCCGCTGCGGGAATCCCGTTGCGAGTTACGCTACCATTGATTTAAATGGTTCCACAGACAGTCCGCAATTGTGTCAGATTTGCGGACTATCCGCGGACCCATTCAAATGAATGGTAGCGTAACTCACAGTGGGTTTCCCGCAGCGGGCAACCCGCTTCTAGTAATAGCGTGTGAACGCACTCTCAGGCAGAGAAAAAAAAAGACCTGCAGTATTTTTTTCTCCATTCAACTCCAGTCATGTCAATGGATCCAGCTAACAGAGTTCCCCTAAACAGAGCTCAACACTGATGTGAACTTGGCCTTTTAAGGAAAAAGATCCAATATAGAAGATTCTGAAGGGTTTACAAACTTCACATTTGTGCAGATTATAGAGTAATCAGCAAACTCCATAGAAATATGTCCTCCCAGTAATTGATTAGATAAACGATCAAGCAAGCAGTGGTCACTAAAAACAAATTTTTTATTAATACATTAAAACACACCCGAGAAAGAAAGAATCCTGAAGAACAAAATTGTTTCTGGATCTTGGGCCACATTCTTTAGATGAAATATCCCTTCAGGGTACGTTCACACAGGCGTATTTGCTTGTGAAAGCGCAGTGTGCTTCCTGCTGCAAGTTTATATTGGGGCGAGCACTCCGATGGCTATCTGAAGCAGAATTTTGGCAGGGGAATTTCCACTGTAGAAGATCTGCCACAGATCCTATTGACTTCAATTACATTGCCGAATAATATGCTGCTGAGATTTTGCCCAATTCGAACATGTAGTGAGAAACACTGTAATGGAGCTGGATGTGGATCCTCTACCTGTGTGGCTGACGACTCGGACCTTATCAGGGGAGCGGAGTCTAAGGTGCTGCTGGTCTTCACCAGAGCCTGCCGCAAGGCAGGATGGGCTTGCTGCGGCAGGCGACACCCAGGCCGCTACCCCTGACGCGGCTCGACCACACAGGTAACTGGGCAAGGCGAGGTGCCGAAGGAAGAGGCAGTAGCGTAGTCAACGTAGCAGAAGGTCAAGGCAGGCGGCAAAGGTTCGTAGTAAAAAAACGTAGCAGGAAGGTCTGGATACACGGGTATGGCAACAGTCAATAGGAACGCTTTCTCTCAGGCAATAGGCACTGAAGATCCGGCAGGGAAGTGTGGGAGGTGCAAACAACTTATAATGTGTTGTCAGGTGTATTCACTATTTATGGGAGTACGGGCCCTTTAAATTTCAGAGCTCCGGCGCACGCGCGCCCTAAGGGACGGAGACGCGCGCACCTGAGCTGAGAGACAGAAGGAGCTGCAGGAGCGGAGCAGGGTGAGAGACTGACAGGGATTCGCATGCGGGCGCATCCCGCAATGCGAATCCTGGCCCCGCCGGCGGTCGGAGACACAGGGGCACTGCGCTCACGGCCGGAGTGCAGTGTGTAACAGTACCCCCCCTTTTGTCTCCCCCTCCTTTTATGGCTCAAGAATCTTTTGAGAAGATCCTGATCTAGGATGTCATCCTGTGGTTCCCAAGACCTCTCCTCTGGTCCGAATCCCTCCCAATCTACAAGAAAGAAACATTTTCCTCTGATGAGTTTGGAGTCCAGAATTTCCTTGACAGAATATACATCAGAGGTACTCGAGATGGGAGTAGGAAGAATGTCCTTTTTAAAGAAGGTTATGGATGGCGGGTTTCAAGAGGGAGACGTGAAAAGAATTTGGAATCCGAAGAGAGGAAGGCAGATGAAGAGAATAAACCACTGGATTAAGACGTTTCTTGACTTTGAAAGGACCCAAATTGCGTGGACCCAGTTTGTAACAGGGTACTTTGAAGCAGATATATTTAGATGACTACCACACTTTGTCCCCGGGTGAGTATTCAGGAGGCGGGCGCCTTTTCTTATCCGCTTGAGATTTCATACTGGTCATGGCACGAAGAAGGGAGAGACAAGTCTTCTTCCAGATGGAGGTGAAGGTCCATACAAGTTCATCTGCCATAGGGACACCGGAGGGAGAAGACAAGGGCAAAGGTGGACGAGGATGACGTCCATAGACCACAAAGGAGGGTGAAGTTCCTGTGGATTAGGTATCCCTATGGTTGTAAGAAAACTCAGCCCAGATTGGCCCAGTCGTCTTGGCGGGCAGAAACAAAGTGGCGAAGATAATCTTCCAACATCTGGTTCACCCTCTCAACTTGACCATTGGATTGGGGATGATAAGCAGAGGAGAAATCCAACTTAACTTGAAGATGTGAGCAGAGTGCCCTCCAGAATTTGGAGACGAACTGGACTCCCCGGTCAAAGACAATATGTGTCGGTAACCATGGAGATGGAAGATATGGGAAAGGAACAGTTTAGCTAGTTGAGGTGCAGATGGTAAACCAGGCAAGGACACAAAATGATCCATTTTAGAAAATCGATCTACAACAACTCAGATGACCGTATTGCCGTTAGAAGAAGGAAGGTCAGTAATGAAGTCCATTGCAATATTAGTCCAGGGCAAATTATGTAGAAGACCGGAAGGCTTGGCACGTGGTGTTTTGTCCTGGGCACAGACTGAGCAGGAACGAAAAAAGTCAATGACATCCCGTTTCAGAGTGGGCCACCACCACTGTCTGGAAATCAGTTGCAAGGATTTATGGACACCGGCATGACAAGCCAACAGAAAGGAATGACCCCATCTCAAGATTCTGACTCTCAGACGAGGAGATACATAAGTCTTCCCAAGGGGCAGATGCTGAAGACTTGCTGTTGCTGCGGAAATAAGACGATCCGGAGGAACAATATGTTGAAGATGTGATTCCAGGTCCTGTACCTCAGAAGATCTAGATAGAGCGTCAGCCCAAAAATTCTTCTCTGCTGGACGGAAATGAATAAAAAAATTAAACCTGGAGAAGAACAGGGACCCGTGAGCCTGTCGAGGGTTGAGACGATGGGCAGACTGAAGATAGAGCAAGTTGTTATGATCCGTATAGATAGTTATTGGATGCACTGAGCCCTCTAAGAGATGTCGCCATTCTTCCAAGGCCAACTTAATAGCCAGGAGCTTACGATCTACAGTATAATTTCTCTCCGCTGGAGAGAAGGTCTTAGAGAAAAATCCACAAGTCACAGTCCTTCCCTTGGAAGATCTTTGTGTCAAGACTGCTCCTGCACCAACTAAAGATGCATCCACCTCTAAAATAAATGGCTTGTCCGGATCAGGTCTTGACAACACAGGAGCAGAAGCAAAGGCGGACTTTAAGTGTTTGAACGCTTTTTCGGCCTCTAGAGTCCAGACTTTCGGATTGGCATTTTTTTTGGTAAGAGATATTATGGGGACAACCAAGGTGGAATAGTGAGGAATAAACTGCCGATAATAATTCGCAAAGCCAAGGAAGCGCTGAATCGCTTTCAGACCAGAAGGTTGAGGCCACTCCAGTACAGCGGATAATTTGTTAGGATCCATTTGTAGTCCTTGACTGGTAACGAAAGACTGTTTTTTTCAAAGGTACACTTTTCAAGTTTTGCATATGACTTGCCAGCCTCGGGACTCCTGCTGCCTGCTGGGATAGGCGTTGGTGCTCATGAAACTTCAAAAACATGGGGCAGATTGTTGAGCCTATGTAGAAAAAATAGCACGGGCAATTTAGACAGTAGACAACACATTGCGTCCTACAAGTTATTAAGTCCGAAACTTGAACATCGCAGCCTCCTATGTGAAAGTTTTTCCCATGCTGGAAACAGGTACAAAAAGAACAGTGTCCTCACTTATGATTGCCCTCAGGGCTATGGTCATCCAACCAAGTCCTCTTCTGAGTGATTGATGAAGAAAAAGTGCTACGGACCAGCTCATTCTTCAGGGTCGATGTGCGACGGTACGCTTTTGTACATGAATAAAATAAATTAATTACATAATTCTATAATAATGTGCACATGTAAAGTGATTAATAAGATGGGCGGAAAGGAAGAAATCACTCACCCAGTGTGTATACAATAGCACCACGAGAACGCCAATAAACAGCGTTTCAATGTAGATGAACGGCCGAAGCCGGAAGTGACGTACCAGACAGTGTTCATGTGCGGTATTCCAACAAGAGATCGCGGTCTCCATCTTTAAGCAGGTCACATAGCGTATATGTGGAAACGAGTGCACAGCAATCTCCAATTGAACCTAGCGCACAGGGAAACACTGAAGTGCAGCCCATAGCTTCTCTCCAACCAAAGGACCAGTGGTGTTACCAGAGGCAACTCCAACTGTTCCAACCAGGTGCTAAATGGTTATTTTTGGAGAAGTGCAACCACAAATAGTATACCTAGTGACCTGTTTACATAGCATTAATAGCATAAACATATGACAATACTAACAGCATTTCTGCTGGTAATTAACCCCTTAAGGACCAGGCCCATTTTGGCCTTAAGTTTGACCTGGCGTTTTTTGCACATATGACCACTGTCACTTTAAGCATTAATAACTCTGGGATGCTTTTACCTTTCATTCTGATTCCGAGATTGTTTTTTCGTGGCATATTCTAGTTTATGTTAGTGGTAAAATTTCATTGATACTTGCATCATTTCTTGGTGAAAAATTCCAAAATTTGATGAAATTTTTTTTTTTTTTTTTTTACTTTGAAGCTCTCTGCTTATAAGGAAAATGGACATTCCAAATAAATGATATATTGATTCACATATAGAATATGTCTACTTTATGATTGCATCATAAAATTGACATGTTTTTACTTTTGGAAGACACCAGAGGGCTTCAAAGTTCAGCAGTAATTTTCCAATTTTTCTCAAAATTATCAAAAATTAAATTTTTCAGGGACCAGTTAAGGTTTGAAGTGGATTTGAGGGGCCTTCCTATTAGAAATACCCCACAAATGACCCCATTATAAAAACTGCACCCCTCAAAGTATTCAAAATAACATTCAGTAAGTGTGTTAACCCTTTAGGTGTTTCACAGGAATAGCAGCAAAGTGAAGGAGAAAATTCAAAATCTTCATTTTTTACACTCGCATGTTCTTGTAGACCCAGTTTTTGAATTTTCACAAGAGGGAAAAGGAGAGGAATCTTTCTAAAATGTGTAACCCAATTCCTCTCGAGTAAGGAAATACCTCATATGTGTATGTGAAGTGTTCGGCGGGTGCACTAGAGGGCTCAGAAGGGAAGGAGCGACAGTGGGATTTTGGAGAGTGAGTTTTTCTGAAATGGTGTTTGGGGGAAATGTCACATTCAGGAAGCCCCTATGGTGCCAGGAGAGCAAAAAAAAAAAAAAAACACACATGGCATACTATTTTGGAAACAACACCCCTCAAGAAACATAACAAGGGGTACAGTGGACCTTAAAGGGATACTCTGCCCCTAGCATCTTATCCCCTATCCATAGGGGATAAGATGTCAGATCACTGGGGTCCCGCTGCTGGGGACCCCCGGTATCTCCGCTGTAGCACCCCGCTATCATTACTGCACAGAGCACACTCGCTTGGAAGGGGATAAGATGCTAGGGGCGGAGTACCCCTTTAACACCCCACAGGTGTTTGATGACTTTTCATTTAAGTTGGATGTGTAAATGATTTTATTTAATTTTTTCACAAAAATGCTGGTTTTCCCCCAAATTTTACATTTTTACAAGGGGTAATAGGAGAAAATTCCCTCCAAAATTTGTAACCCCATCTCTTCTGAGTATGGAAATACAGTATGTGTGGACATCAAGTGCACTGCAGGAGCACAACAATGCTCAGAAGAGAAGGAGTCACATTTGGCTTTTGGAAAGCAAATTTTGCTGAAATGGTTTTTGGGGGGCTTGTCCCATTTAGAAAGCTCCTATGGTGCCAGGACAGCAAAAGAAACCCTATGTGGCATACTATTTTAGAAACTACACCCCTCAAGGAATGTAACAAGGGGTACAGTGAACCTTAACACCCCACAGGTGTTTGACGACTTTTCGTTAAAGTTGGATGTGTAAATTATAATTTTTTTTCTTCACTAAAATGCTGGTTTTCCCCCCAAAAATTTTATTTTTACAAGGGGTAATAGGAGAAAATGTCCCCCAAAATTTGAAACCCCCTCTCTTCTGAGTATGAAAATACCCCATGTGTGGACGTCAAGTGCACTGCGGGAGCACTACAATGCTCAGAAGAGAAGGAGTCACATTTGGCTTTTGGAAAGCAAATTTTGCTGAAATGCTTTTTGGGGGGCATGTCCCATTTAGGAAGCCCCTATGGTGCCAGGACAGCAAAAAAAAAAAAAAACACATGGCATACTATTTTGAAAACTACACCCCTCAAGTAACGTAACAAGGGGTACAGTGAACATTAACACCCCACAGGTGTTTGACGACTTTGGTTGTGTAAATTATTATTTTTTTATTTTTTTCACTAAAATGCTGGTTTTCCCCCCAAATTTTTAATTTTTACAAGGGGTAATAGGAGAAATTGCCCCTCAAAATTTGAAACCCCTTCTCTTCTGAGTATGAAAATACCCCATGTGTGGACGTCAAGTGCACTGCGGGCACACTACAATGCTGAGAAAAGAAGGAGTCACATTTGCAAATTTTGCTGAAATGGGAGGGCATGTCGCATTTAGGAAGCCCCTATGGTGCCAGAGCAGCAAAAAAAAAAAAAAAAACACCACATGGCATACTATTTTGGAAACTACACCCCTCAAGGAACGTAACAAGGGGTACAGTGAGCCTTAACACCCCAAAGGTGTTTGACGACTTTGGATGTATAAATCATTTTTTTTTTTACTAAAATGCAGATTTTTTCCCAAATTTTACATTTTTACAAGGGGTAATAGGAGAAAATGCCTCCAAAAATTTGTAACCCCATCTCTTCTGAGTATGGAAGTACCCCATGTGTGGACAACAAGTGCACTGTGGGTGCACTACAATGCTCAGAAGAGAATGAGTCACATTTGCATTTAGGAATCCGCTATGGTGCCATAACAGCAAAAAAAAAAAAAAAAAACACATGGCATACTATTTTGGAAACTACACGCCACAAGGAACATAACAAGCAGTACAGTGATCCTTAACACCCCACAGGTGTTTGATAAATGTTCATTATAATGGGATGTGAATAGGAAATGTTATTTTTTTACACTAAAATGCTGGGGTTACCCCAAATTTTTCATTTTCACAAGTGGTAAAAGGAGAAAATGTCACTGTAAAGTTGTAGATACATTTCTTTGGAGTAAGGACATACCTCATATCTGGACATCAGCAGCTCTGCGGGTGCACACCATTCTCTGAGGAGCAGGAGTGCAGTCAGTGGCCTTGAGCTTCTGCAATGCTGCCTATGGAGCCAGAACAGCGGGACCCCCCCTCAAGGGGCATTACATGGGGTAAATAACTGGGGTACACTAAATAACTAAAATGGGCTACAGTGGGACATAAAATAATAAAACAGGTTATGTTCCCAGAATGATGACCCATAGCATAGCCAAAACAAAAAAAAAAATATGCCCACCCCGAAACCTATGCTCTGAATCATCATTCTGGGAATGTGATGTGTGTGGCTGTCCTTAACCTGTTGCCTCAAATGCGCACCCGCTCAGGTGGAGAGAGAGCGCTGCGCATTTGAGGCAACATAAAAAGTCCCCAATGATAGTGACTCAGTGACCCATGACCCATTTTTTTAAAAAATAACCCTTATCAGGTTTTTTTTAATTTTTTATATGAAATTGTTTTTGGGGCAATTTAGTGGTTTTATGGGGTTAAAACTTGGAATGTACACTGGACTTGGTACATTAGGGTCAAATTATGGAAAATGAAAATGAAAAGGGAAAATGTAGTACTCCATAGAAGTGTGATACTCCCTGAAGCAATCTTTAATGCAGAGGCCCGGCTGATCGGGGCAAGTGTCACATTGAGTGGTGGTTTCCTTCCAAGTCCCCCTTCTTGTTACACACACTGCATCTTTTCTGGGATCATCCCTTCTTTCCAGTGTGGGGGACCTCACCTGAAAAGTGTTTTGCCTGGGACAAACCTGGCACCTATAACTTCAGTTCCTTGGAAAGTCCGGCCTGCTCTTTCCCGGTCACCAAAGATCAGGACCTTTAGGACTTCTTGTAACTGGAGGAATGTCCCTGTGTTCCCCCACAAAAAATGGGGGCAAATTGCAGCACCCTGAACCCCTAATAGGGTCCGGGTCACACTGAAAAGACTGCGATGGACCCTTGGGGACCTATTAGGGGTTCTGGGGGGGGGGGGGGGAATTTTTTTTTTTTTTACTTTTACTTTTTTTAACTCTTGCCTTTCCCTTTTCTGTATTCTGTCCCTGCTCTAAGGGGGATCTTCTGTCCTGAGGGGCTACGATCACAGCAGAGAGGGGGGTCACTGGCTCCTTCTTCCAGCTCTGACCGCTGACTGAACTCAGTTAGACGGCAGAGGGGCAAGAAGAGGTAATTAACCCCTCCCCTGCCGGCTGCTATTGCATTAGCAGCGATCCTGGGGGGGTGATGAAATCGCCACCTCCCCATAGATACAGGAGGTGATTGGGGGTGTATCCTACACCCCCGATTACCATGTATCTCCGGGTCAGCAGGTCACACGTGACCCGTATGACCCGAATCACGGCACATCGCTGGTGTGAATTCAATTCTGATGCTCCCCCTGGGCATTTGCACCGGGTGCCTGCTGATCGATATCAGCAGTCACCCCGGTCCCTGCCCGGCACGTGGCGGGGACCAAAATTCCCACGGTTGTACGCGTTCGTCCTTGGTCCTTAACGTACGTACGTCCTTGGTCCTTAAGGGATTAATGTATATATTTTCATGGCATTGGTGCTTGTATACAGGTTTACATATCTTTGCAGTGAGGGGTCATCCCTTCGCAAAGATCCATCTATAAATAAACAAACATAAATAGTGTTAGTTACAGTGAATTATAAAATATCAAAATTCTGAAGAATTCGTTACAACCTATACGAATAGCATAAACAACATTATGCATTATAGATTTCTTGGGAGACTTTAAAATTGACATTTAATCCATATGGTTTCAATGTATTCAGTGAATAAATCCACCACAGTTCTCTTTTAAGTGGGGGTAAATGGTCCACAATGGTGAAGACTAGATCTTTTTCGCTATGTCCACATTCTTTAAAGTGATTGGGTATGGGTATGTAGTTAGGTAGCCAGGTATGTAGGTAGATAGCAAAGTATATAGTTAGGTAGCCAGGTATGTAGGTGGTTAGGTAGTTAAGTAGCTAGATATGTAGGTAGGTAGTTAGGCAGACAGGTATGTAGGCCAGGTATGAAGATAGTTAGGTAGCCAGGTATGTAGTTAGGTAGCCAGGTACAGTCATGGCGGTAAATGTTGGCAACCCTAAAATTTTTCAAGAAAATGCAGTATTTCTCACAGAAAAGGATAGCAGTAACACATGTTTTGCTATACACATGTTTATTCCCTTTTTGTGTATTGGAACTAAATGAAAAAAGGGAGGAAAAAAAGCTAATTGAACATAATGTCACACCAAACTCAAAAATGGTCTGGAAAAGGTATTGGCAGCCTTTCAAAATTGGGGAAAAATAAGAATGTTTCAAGCATGTGATGCTCCTTAAAACTCACCTGGGGCAAGTAACAGGTGTGGGCAATATAAAAATCCCACCTGAAAGCAGATAAAAAGGAGGGAAGTTCACTTAGTCTGCATTGTGTGTCTGTGTGTGCCACACTAAGCATAGGCAACAGAAAGAGGAGAAGAGAACTGTCTGAGGACTTGAGAACCAAAATTGTGGAAAATATCAACAATCTCAAGGTTACAAGTCCATCTCCAGAGATCTAGATTTGCCTTTGTCCACAGTGCGTAACATTGTCAAGAAGTTTGCAACCCATGGCACTATAGCAAATCTCCCTGGGTGTGGACGGAAGAGAAAAATTGATGAAAGGTGTCAATGCAGGATAGTCCGGATGGTGGATAAGCAGCCCCAAACAAGTTCCAAAGATATTCAAGCTGTCCTGCAGGCACAGGGAGCATCAGTGTCAGCGCAAACTATCCATTGACATTTAAATGAAATGAAACGCTATGGCAGGAGACCCAGGAGGACCCAGGAGACTACGTTTTGCTAAAATGAACTTGAGTAAGCCAAAATCCTTCTGGGAAAATTTCTTGTGGACAGATGAGACCAAGATAGAGCTTTTTGGTAAAGCACATCATTCTACTGTTTACTGAAAATGGAATGAGGTAGACAAAGAAAAGAACACAGTACCTACAGTGAAATATCGTAGAGATTCAATTACGTTTTGGGGTTGTTTTGCTGCCTCGGTGCCTTGAATGTGTGCAAGGCAACATGAAATCTCAGGATTACCACTGTAGAGCCCAGTTTCAGAAAGCTGGGTTTGTGTTCGAGATCTTGGGTCTTCCAGCAGGACAATGACCCCAAACATATGTCAAAAAGCACCAAGAAATGGATGGCAACAAAGCACTGGAGAGTTCTGAAGTGGTCACTGGCAAGCAATGAGTCCAGATCTAAATCCTATTGAACACCTGTGGAGAGATCTTAAAATTGCTGTTGGGAAAAGGCGCCCTTCCAATGATAAAGACCTGGAGCAGTTTGTAAAGGAAGAATGGTCCAACATTCCGGCTGAGAGGTGTAAGAAGCTTATTGATGGTTATAGGAAGCGACTGATTTCAGTTATTTTTTCCAAATGGCGTGCAACCAAATATTAAGTTATGGGTGCCAATAATTTTGTCCAGCCCATTTTTGGAGTTTGGTGTGACAATATGTCCAATTTGCTTTTTTTCCTCCCTTCTTTGTTTTAGTTCCAATACACACAAAGGGAATAAACATGTGTATAGCAAAACATGTTACTGCAATCCTTTTCTGTGAGAAATACTTCATTTTCTAGAAAAATTTCAGGGATGCCAACATTTATGGCCATGACTGTATGTATGTATGTAGGTTAGGGCTAGGCGGTATACCGGTTCATACTGAATACCGAAATTTTTGTGCTGCATGATATGAATTTTAACCCAGACCGCAATACCGGTTTGGCCCCTCCCCCTCGGGAATGAATGAATTATCAGCGCTGCGCTGTCCCCACCTCGGGGAAGTAATCCTATGTGACCTACGGGCGCTGTTCTGCCCCCCCCCCCAATTAATTATTAGCCCAGCGCTGTCCCCATCAGGGTACTACTCACATTTCACCCGCATGTGCTGCCCTCCTCGTCCTGTTTGTTGCAGCCGCCGGCGCTGACACTCTACTGTGCGGCATCCCTATGCCCGGGCTGCAAAAAATAAGCAAAATGAACTTTAACTCACCTCCCGTTGGTCCGGTACCGGCCTCACTTGTTTCCTGGGGACGGGAACGTCGGACAGCCGTCAGCCTATCACCGGCCGCAGTGATGTTCCGCCTGGGCTGGTGATAGGCTGAGCTCACTGTCATGTAAGAAGCCGGCCAGAGCTCCTTACATGACAGTGGGCTCAGCGTATCACCGGCCGAGGCGGAACATCACTGCGGCCGGTGATAGGCTGACAGCTCTCCGACGTTCCCATCTCCAGCATAAGACCGACGTAGGTGCGTTAAAGTTTATTTTGTTTACCTTTTGCAGCCCGGGCATAGAGATACCGCACAGTATAGAGTGCCAGCGCCAGTGGCCGCAACAAACAGGATGAGGAGGACAGCGCTTGCGGGTGACAAGTGAGTATTTACCCCGATGGGGATGTGGGCTGATAATTAATATGATAGGGGGGGGGGGATAGGAAATACCGTTATATACCGTGGAACCGCCAAAAGTTTAAAGGGGTTATCCAGGAAAAAACTTTTTTTTATATAGCAACTGGATCCAGAAAGTGAAACAGATTTGTAAATTACTTCTATTAAAAAATCTTAATCCTTTCAGTACTTATGAGCTTCTGAATTTAAGGTTGTAATTTTCTGTCTAAGTGCTCTCTGATAACACGTGTCTCAGGAACCGCCCAGTTTAGAAGCAAATACCCATAGCAAACCTCTTCTAAACTGGGTGTTTCCCGAGACACGTGTCATCAGAGAGCACTTAGACAGAAAAGAACAACCTTAACTTCAGAAGCTCATAAATTCTGAAAGGATTAAGATTTTTTAATAGAAGTAATTTACAAATCTGTTTATCTTTCTGGAGCCATTTGATATATAAAAAAAAAGTTTTTTTCCTGGATAACCCCTTTAACTCCTTGGAGACGGAGGCCATTATAACCCTAAGGACGGGAGCATTTTTTGCACATCTGACCACTGTCACTTTTAGCATTAATAACTCTGGGATGCTTTTAATTTTCATTCTGATTCCGAGATTGTTTTTTCGTGACATATTCTACTTTATGTTAGTGGTAAATTTTGGTCGATAGTTCCATCATTTCTTGGTGAAAAATTCCAAAATTTAATTAAAAAATAGAAAATGTTGCATTTTTCTAACTTTGAAGCTCTCTGCTTGTAAGGAAAACAGAACACTAGACATTCCAAATAAATTATATATTGATTCACATATACAATATGTCTACTTTATGTTTGCATCATAAAGTTGACATGTTTTTACTTTTGGAAAACATCAGAGGGCTTAACCCCTTAAGGACCGGAGGTTTTTCCGTTTTTGCATTTTCGTTTTTTGCTCCTTGCCTTTAAAAAATCATAACTCTTTCAAATTTACACCTAAAAATCCATATGATGGCTTATTTTTTGCGCCACCAATTCTACTTTGTAATGACGTTAGTCATTTTGCCCAAAAATCTATGGTGAAGCGGGAAAAAAAATCATTGTGCGACAAAATTGAAAAAAAAACGCTGTTTTGTAACTTTTGGGGGCTTCCGTTTCTACATAGTACATTTTTCGGTAAAAATGACACCTGATATGTATTCTGTAGGTCCATACGATTAAAATGATACCCTACATGCAGGAAAATTAATAGGTTTAAAATTGTCATCTTCTGACCCCTATAACTTTTTTATTTTTCCGTGTATGGGGCGGTTTGAGCGCTCATTTTTTGCGCCGTGATCTGAAGTTTTTAATGGTACCATTTTTGCATTGATAGGACTTATTGATCACTTTTTATTCATTTTTAAATGATATAAAAAGTGACCAAAAATGCACTATTTTGGACTTTGGAATTTTTTTGCGCGCACGCCATTGACCGAGCGGTTTAATTAATGATATATTTTTATAATTCGGACATTTCCGCACGCGGTGATACCACATATGTTTATTTTTATTTTTATTTACACGGTGTTTTTTTTTATTGGAAAAGGGGGGTGATTCAAACTTTTAATAGGGGAGGAGTTAAATGATCTTTATTCACTTTTTTTTTCACTTTTTTTTTGCAGTGTTATAGGTCCCATAGGGACCTATAACACTGCACACACTGATCTTCTATGTTGATCACTGGTTTCTCATAAGAAACCAGTGATCAACGATTCTGCCGGATGACTGCTCATGCCTGGATCTCAGGCACTGAGCAGTCATTCGGCGATCAGACAGCGAGGAGGCAGGAAGGGGCCCTCCCGCTGTCCTGTCAGCTGTTCGGGATGCCGCGATTAGCCGCGGCTATCCCGAACAGCTCGACTGAGTTGGCCGGGAACTTTCACTTTCACTTTTCGCCGCGATCGGCGCTGCGCGCTATTAGAGGCGGGTCCCGGCTTCACTATGACGCCGGGCCCGCCATGATATGACGCGGGGTTACTGTGTAACCCCGCGTTATATCAGAAGAGCAGGACCAAGGACGTACCGGTACGTCCTTGGTCCTTAAGGGGTTAAAAGTTTAGAAGCAATTTTCCAATTTTTCACAAAATTTACAAAATCTGAATTTTTCAGGGACCAGTTCAGTTTTGAAGTGGATTTGAAGGGCCTTCATATTAGAAATACCCCATAAATTACCCCATTATAAAAACTGCACCCCTCAAAGTATTCAAAATGACATTCAGATAGTTTGTTAACCCTTTAGGTGTTTCACAGGAATAGCAGCAAAGTGAAGGAAAAAATTCAAAATCTTCATTTTTTACACTCACATGTTCTAGTAGACCCAGTTTTTGAAAAAGGAGAAAAAGCCCCCCAAAATTTGTAACCCAATTTCTCTTGAGTAAGGAAATACCTCATATGTGTATGTCAAGTGTTCGGCGGGCGCAGTAGAGGGCTCAGAAGGGAAGGAGCAACAATGGGATTTTGGAGAGTGAATTTTGCTGAAATGGTTTTTGGGGGCATGTCACATTTAGGAAGCCCCTATGGTGCCAGAACAGCAAAAAAAAAACACATGGCATACTCAAGGGGTCCACTGAGCCTTTACACCCCACAGGTGATTGACAACTTTTCGTTAAATTCAGGTGTGTAAATGAAAAAAAAAGTTTTTTTCCCCAAATTTACCATTTCTACAAAGGGTAATGGGAGAAAAATCCCCCCAAAATTTGTAACGCAATTTCTCCCGAGTACGGAGATACCCCATATGTGGCCCAAAACTGTTGCCTTGAAATACGACAGGGCTCTGAAGTGAGAGAGCGCCATGCGCATTTGAGGCCTAAATTAGGAATTTGCAATAGGGGTGGACCCGGTTACAAGGACGGGGCTTGTCTCCACCAAAACCCTACAGTAGTGTTTCCCAAACAGGGTGCTGCCAGCTGTTGCAAGACTCCCAGCCTGCCAGGACAGTCTATGGCTGTCCGGCAACACTGGGAGTTGTGGTTTTGCAACAGCTGGAGGCTCCATTTAGGAAACACTGCCGTATGAGACGTTTTTCATTTTTATTGGGGGGGGGGGGGGGCAACGTGTAAGGGGGTGTATATGTAGTGTTTTACTTTTTATTATTTGTTAGTGTAGTGTAGTGTTTTTAGGGTACATTCACACAGGCAGGGGTTCACCTTAAGTTTCCTTGAAGGAAACCCACTGTAAACCCGCCCGTGTGAATGTATCCTGTACATTCACATGGGGGGGGGGGGGCGCCCCAAACCATCAGCTGTGGCAAAATGACAACTCCCAGAATTCACTGACAGACCGTACATGCTGGGAGACAGTCAGTTCATGCTGAAAGTTGTAGTTTTGCAACATCTGGAGGACCACAGTTTAGAGACTACTACACAGTGGTCTCCAAACTGTGACCCTCCAGATGTTGCAAAACTACAACTCCCAGCATGCCCAGACAGCCTTTGGCTGTGTGGGCATGCTGGGAGTTGTAGTTTTGCAGCTTTTAGAAGGCCACAGTGAAGATCACTTATCGCGATCTTCACTGCAGCCTTCTCCGCCGCACTTTCCGGCCGCCGCTCCTCCTGCAGCCGCCTCTGCTCCGGGATGCCGACTCCGCCGGTCCGGGTAAGCAGGCCATGTTCCCCCCCCTCGCCGCCCGTGTTCCCCCCGCTCTGCACCGACTTCGATCGGTGGGCAGAGCGGGGGGAAATGAACTCTAACCCCCCCGCCCCCCTCCTGCCATTGGTGGTCAGCCTGACCGACCAATGGCAGGGGATAGGAGGGGGTGGCAAAACTGCCACCTCGCTCGTATCCTTTAGGCTGGTCGGAGCTGTCTCTGACAGCTCCGATCATGCTTATTTTCCGGGAGATCGGGTCACCAGTGACCCGATTTGCCCGGATCGCGGCAAATCGCAGGTCTGAATTTGCCTGCGATTTGCTGCACTCGCCGACATCAAAGTGGTCTCAGGACCCCCCTGGGCATTGCCACGGGATGCCTGCTGATAGATATCAGCAGTCATCCCGGTCTGATCACCGCCTGGCAAGCTGCGGTGATCGGAAATACGGAGGGCGTATGGATACGCCCTCCGTCCTTAAGTGACGGGACACGAGGGCGTATGCATACGCCCTTCGTCCCCAAGGAGTAAAAAAATACCGTGATACACACATTTGGTCATACCGCCCAGCCCTAATGTAGGTTATTAGCCCGGTATGTGGGGGAAGCCAGGTAGGTGGGCCAGTCTAGGCAGCCAGATATGTGGGCCAGTTTAGGCAGCCATGTATGTGGGAGCAGCCAGGTTCGCTTCTCAGCCTTTTGGCTAAGATCAAGTGTAGTATCTTTCCTATTAGTTGGCGGTGTGGAAGACCACCAAGGCAGGATGAGGAACCACACAGTAGGACGGGTGTACCAGGCATGGCTGTATAGCAAAGCAGTCATACCCGATGAGATCTGTTCCCTGCTGGATCTGGCCTTAACCCCTTAAGGACCAGGCCATTTTACACCTTAAGGACCAGAGCATCTGACCACTGTCACTTTAAACATTAATAACTCTGGGATGCTTTTAGTTATCATTCTGATTCCGAGACTGTTTTTTCGTGACATATTCTACTTTAACATAGTGGTAAAATTTTATGGTAACTTGCATCCTTTCTTGGTGAAAAATCCCCAAATTTGATGAAAAAATTTAAAATTTTGCATTTTTCTAACTTTGAAGCTCTCTGCTTGTAAGGAAAATGGATATTCAAAAAAAAATTTTTTGGGTTCACATATACAATATGTCTACTTTATGTTTGCATCATAAAATTGACGTGTTTTTACTTTTGGAAGACACCAGAGAGCTTAAAATTTTCCAAATTTTCACATAATTTTCAAACAATATTTTTCAGGGACCAGTTCAGTTTTGAAGTGGATTTGAAGGGTCTTCATATTAGAAATACCCCATAAATGACCCCATTATAAAAACTACACCCCCCAAAGTATTCAAAATGACATTCAGTAAGTCTGTTAACCCTTTAGGTGTTTCACAGGAATAGCAGCAAAGTGAAGGAGAAAATTCTAAATCTTCATTTTTTACACTCGCATGTTCTTGTAGACCCAATTTTTTTAATTTTTGCAAGGGGTAAAAGGAGAAAATTTTTACTTGTATTTGTAGCTCAATTTCTCTTGAGTAAGCACATATCTCATATGTCTATGTAAAGTGTTCGGCGGGCGCAGTAGAGGGCTCAGAAGCGAAGGAGCAACAAGGGGATTTTGGAGAGAACATTTTTCTGAAATGGTTTTTGGGGGGCATGTCACCTTTAGGAAGCCCCTAGGGCGCCAAAACAGCAAAAAAAAACACATGGCATACCATTTTGGAAACTAGACCCCTTGCGGAACGTAACAAGGAATTAAGTGAGCCTTAATACCCCACAGGTGTTTCATGACATTTGCAAATGTAAAAAAAATTTAAAAAAATTTTACCTAAAATGCTTGTTTTCCCAAAAATGTTACATTTTTAAAAAGGGTAATAGCAAAAAATACTCCCCGAAATTTGAAGCCCAATTTCTCCCGATTCAGAAAACACCCCATATGTGGGCGAAAAGTGCTCTGCTGGCGCACTACAGGTCTCAGAAGAGAAGGAGTCACATTTGGCTTTTTTTGAAGCAAATTTTGCTCTGGGGGCATGCCGCATTTAGGAAGCCTCTATGGTGCCAGGACAGCAAAAAAAAAAAACACATGGCATACCATTTTGGAAACTAGACCCCTTGGGAAACGTAACAAGGGGTAAAGTGAACCTTAATACCCCACAGGGGTTTCACGACTTTGGCATATGTAAAAAAATAATAATACATTTTACCTAAAATGCTTGGTTTCCCAAAAATGTTACATTTTTACAAAGGGTTAAAGCAGAAATTACCCCCAAAATTTGAAGCCCAATTTCTCCCGATTCAGAAATCACCCCATATGGGGGTGAAAAGTGCTCTGCTGGCGCACTACAGGTCTCAGAAGAGAAGGAGTCACATTTTGTCTGTTTGGAAGCAAATTTTGCTCTGGGGGCATGCCGCATTTAGGAAGCCCCTATCGTGCCAGGACAGCAAAGAAAAACCCACATGGCATACCATTTTGGAAACTAGACCCCTCGGGGAATGTAACAGTGTTACAGTGAATACTTACACCTCACAGGTTTTTTGAACAGTGGGACGTAAAAGTGAAACATTTGATTTTTTTTGCACTATATTGATAGTGTTACCCCAAATGTTTCATTTTCACATTGGGTAATAGGGCAAAAGTCCCCCAAAATTTGTAGAACAATTTTGTCTGAGAAAAAAAAATACCCCATATGTGGATGTAAATTGCTATGTGGACGCACTGCAATGCTCAGAATGGAAGGAGTGAAAATTTTGTTGAAATTTAAGTCGGGGGTCATGTGCATTTATAAAGCCCCCAACAGCAAAAAAATAAAAATACACCCCTCAATGAACATAACAAGGGGTACAGTGGGAAATAACACCTCACAGGTTTTTTGAAAAGTGGGCCATCAATTGAAAAATGTGATTTTTTTACACTAAAATGCTGGGGTTACCCAATTTTTAACATTTTCACATGGGGTAATATGAGGAATTGGGTTACAAATTTTGGAGGGCTTTTTCCCCTGACTATAAAAATACATCCACATATGGGGTAACGTGCTGGACGGGCGCACAACAAGGCTCAGAAGTCATAGAGGTCAGTTTGTATTTGTGGCCTATGGCATATCAGTAGCTGACGGTTACATACATTCCGAGGAAAATACAAAAATGAAACACCCACATGTGACACCATTACAGAAAGTACCCACCCTGAGGAATGGGTATAGGGGTAAAGAGGACATTTTGAACGCACAGGTGTTTCCTAAATTTATTTTCCAGGAATGGATGAAGGGTAGCTTTTTGATAATTGCAATTTTCAACCTATGCTCTGCTTCATTTTTCTGGGAACAACTAACATGTGACTCCGAATTGTCGCCTGGAAATACGACAGAGCTCAGGGAGAACTCTTCGCATTTGAGGCGGATGTTTGTTACGGACCTAACAGTTACATACATTCAGAAGAAAAAGAAAAGAAAGGAATACCCACATATGAGATTATTACAAACAGTACACCCCCTAGGGAAGGTGTATAGGGTGAATTGGATATTTTGAACAGATGGGCGTTCCCTTCATTTATTTTCCAGGAATGGATGAAGTGTACTATGGGGGGAAGAAAATTGCAATTTTAGTATTGATATGCCAATTATTTTCCCAGAATGATGACCCAGAGTACAGCCAAAAGTAAAAAGGAATCCCGCCCCAAACCCTATACTCTGAATCATCATTCTGGGAAGGGGATGTGTGGGGCCGTCCCTATTCTGTTACCTCAAATGCGCAACCCGCTCAGGTGGGGAGAGAGAGCGTTGCGCATTTGAGGCAACTGCAAACCTCCAATGCTGTTGACTCTGTGTCCCATGACCCATTTTTTAGGGGAAAGAAAAAAAAAGATATTGGGGTATTGGGAAAAAGGTTTTTTTTTTTTTTTTTTGTTGGGGGGGGTGTTTTGGTTTAAAATTTGGAAGTCAATGTACCCTGGACTGGTACATTGGAGCCGAATTCTGGGGAATGAAAATTAGGGCAAAGGATGGAAAATATAGTACTCCATGGAAGTGTGAAACTCCCTGAAGCAGCCTATGCAGAGGCCCGGATGATCGGGGCAAGTGTCACACTGAATGGTGGTGTCCCTCCGTCTCCCCTTCCTGTGAAACACTCTGCATTTCTTATGGGTTCGTCCCGTCCTTCCAGTGTTGGGGATCACACCTGGAAAGTGTTGGCTGGGGACGATCCGGGGACCTAAAGTTCCAGAGGTGCTCTGACCCGCTTTTTGGCGGTCACCAAAAATGAGGGCCTTTAGAACTACCTCTTGAAACTGCAGGTATGTCCCTGTGTTGCCAGCGTTCTGGTACAGTATAAAAGAGTTGTATATGGCAACCTGTACCATGTAGACCGCAACCTTTTTATACCATACACGTGTTTTCTGCATGGCATTATATGGCTTGAGGACTTGATCAGAAATATACCATATACCGATTGTAGTCCAGAATACAATCGGGCTTGAGGACCGGTCCCGCGGTACCTCGCACAGGGACAGGGGTGCTGCCATTCCCATGAATAGTGGTGAGCATAAGGACATCCCTCTTGTCCTTATACCGGAGCAACAACAGGTTCTCATGGGAAAAGGCACGGGACTCACCCCGGGGGATAGGAGCATGTAGGGGATGGGGCGGAAGGCCTCTTTGATTCTTCCGGACTGTCCCATAAGCGACCGTGGATCTGGCAATGAGGGATGTGAAGAGAGGGATACTAGTATAAAAGTTGTGCACGTAAAGGTGGTAACCTTTATCTAGCAATGGGTGCAAAAGGCCCCAAACGATTTTCCCGCTAACACCCAGAGTGGGGGGACATTCTGGTGGTTCAAAACGGGAATCTCGTCCCTCATACACTATAAACTTGCAAGTGTACCCGGAGGTACTCTCGCAAAGTTTATACATCTTCACGCCATACCGCGCCCTCTTGGTAGGGATGTATTGCCGGAAGCTGAGTCTTCCCTTAAAGCTGATGATAGACTCATCAATAGAGACCTCCCGCCCCGGGACATAGGCTTCCTAAAATCTGGCCCCGAAGTGATTGATGACTGGCCTTATTTTATACAGGCGGTCATACGCAGGATCAGTTCGGGGGGGGGACATGCCGCATTATCAGCATAATGCAAACATCTCCGAATGGCCTCGAACCGGGAACGTGCCATGGCTATACTGTAGAGGGGTGTCTGGTAAAAGACGTCCCCTCTCCAATATTGCCTGACACTGGGTTTTTTAACTATACCCATATGCAGCACAAGGCCCCAAAAGGTCCTCATTTCTGCTGCATCGACTGGAGTCCAGCCACCGGGTCTAGCTAAAAGTGAGCTCGGGTTAGCGGCGACGAACTGTTGGGCATACAGATTCGTCTGTGTAACCATCAAATTAACAAAGTCGTCACTGAAAAAATGACTGAAAAAGTCCTTTTCAGTGAACCTGGCGATGTTAATTTTGATTCCTGAGTCGCCAACAAACTCAGGAAACACGGGCTCGTGGTCCGCTGGCTCAGCCCCGTCAAGTTCTCCGGTACGATATACCAGTGATCTTGGCTGGGGGGCTTCACTAGTATGAGTGCCAGGGGGACCCATACTAGCATGGGGCACAGGGTCAAGGACAGAGGAGGTTTGCGGCGCCCCACGGCGGAGTCTCCACCGCCTTGGTGGCTCATCATCAGAACTAGATGATGAGGAGGACGATGAAATAAGGAAGGTGGGGTCTTCATCGTCCTCTGAGCCGCTCTCGGTGTCGGAGGCAATTATGGCATATGCCTCCTCCGCCGAAAACGCTCTGCGGGCCATTTCCCTACTCTAATGGGGATACAGGTGTGTGTGTGTGGGGGGGGGGGGAAACTTTATTGATGTGTGTGCTGTGTGTGGTGTGGTGCGAGACTACCTCCCTAACCCGCCCTAACCCTCCCTAACCTAACCTAACCTAACTAAACTAACCCGCCCTAACAGAAAAATATATAAAATAAAAAGGGGACTTTTTTTTTTTTTAAAGGGGACTTCTAGTGCAAAAAAGCCCTGCGCCAAAAAAAGCGTTTATCTAATCAGTGGTGTGCGCACTGATTAGCGCTTGTGGCGGCAGGGGGCACAGAAGTCAGTGGGGGGTCTGGCCACTCAGCCCAGAACAATGGCTGGTGGCTTGTACACAGACCCCCACAAAAAAAAACCTGAAAAATAAAATATAAAAACGCTTTACCCCGAAAAAAATGCACCCACCTGAACCCCCAAAAAAAACGCTGATCAGTGATAAATCACTGACAGCGGTGGGACAGGCTGCACACACAGGTAGGGTCCATCCACACAGTGCACGCCTGCTACTGGTGGCACGGACCGCCTATGGGTGCAAAAAAAAAAAAAACGCGTTAACCGAAAAAAGTACCTTTACCACAAAGAAAAACGGTGATCAGTGATAAATCACTGACAGCCGTGAGGCACGCCGCACACACAGGTACGGTCCGGCCACACAGCACACGCCTGCTACTGATGACACGGACCGCCTATGGGTGCAAAAAAGCGCTAGAAAACCCGAAAAAAGCACCGGCACCACAAAAAAAAAACGCTGATCAGTACTACAGGACTGATCAGCGGCGGGTGGGCTTTAACAAACAGTGGCGGACCGCTCTTTTATAACTAAGAGGGTCCGCACACAAGCTTAGGTGAAAAAAAATAAAAAAGATCTGCACCAAAAAAAAACGCTGGCGGCAGACCGCAGCGACCCAGCACAGTCGGGGTCACGCAGCTAAAGGTGCTACGGACCCCCGGACACCCACTGATGTACGCTGAAAAAAAAATGTATTTTTTTTTTAACCTTAACCTGTCCCTACCTAATCTAAAACTAACCCTGGGGCATTTCTGTGCCAAGGGGCCACAGAAAGGGGGCAAGGGGCACTTTTTTTTTAACTGAGGGGATGGTGGGCAGCACGGGGCTCCGTCCTGCTCGCCAGATCTCTGTGGAATGGCGGGCAGAACGGAGCAACATGCTCCTAGTTCCCACCATTCCCTCGCATTACACTGTGATTGGTGTGGCCACTTTGGCCACCCAATCACAACTGTACTGAGGGGGGTGGCTACAATGCCAGCCCCCAGTACAGCACGGATGGTGATTGGTGGTGTATATTACACCGCCAGTCACCATCCATATCCGGGTCACAGGGTCACACGTGACCCTGATGACGCGGAACCGTTGCAGAACGCCGGTAAGTAGTTACCGGCGCCCTGCAACGATCGCCGGTATAGGAGGTCCTCCGGACCTCCTCCGGCACACTGCCGGGATGTCTGCTGAATGAAATCAGCAGACATCCGGCTCCGATCCCCGCCCGGCGAGCAGCGGGGAACGGAATCGCAGCACATCGCTCGTCTGAATTGACGAGCGATGCACTGCGATCACCGACATGGGGGGTCATCATGACCCCCCTGGGCGATATGCCGCGATGCCTGCTGAACGATTTCAGCAGGCATCGGGCACCGGCTCCCTTCCGGCTAGCGGCGGGGGGCCCGGGAATGGACAGGACGTACTCCTACGTCCTCGGTCCTTAAGGACTTGGAAACGGGGGCGTAGGAGTACATCCATTGTCCTCAAGGTGTTAAGGCCGAGGTGCACAAGTGCCCTGGGAGTGGTGACCCCAGGGTGCCGGAATTCACTTGGGATTGGCAACCCCACTTGAATGAAAGCACATAGCACACACTTTTTCTCTCACTCTTCTGGGCACTCACCCTTAGTATCCCGGCCTTCCGGCTAGGATCGAGGAATTCTTATAGATCCTGTCGGATGTCCGGGCAGTATTACACACTGTGCACATCCACTTATTTATTTTTTTGTCACTGTGTCCACTTTTTGTGTTCGTTTTGTCCACTAGGATTTGGTAGGGTGCAGTAGCCCTTCTGGGTGTCCCTCCTGCCGGTCTAGGGGAGGTGTGTGTGGCCATTAGGTTCCTCACCTCCCTGCTATACCCTGTGGCATCCTGTTTCGGCAGGATGCCAAACCGGTTTTACTGGTTCCTTGGTGACAACCTGGTTAACGCCTAGTTGTCTGCCGGGAACACTTTCGGTCCTCAAGTAGCTTCGGCGAAAGGAGACATTGTACCTGGAAACTTGCAGGTGCGAAGGGTTTGGTTTGTTGGTGGGGCCTCTCTCCTTTTGGAGGGCTTGCGATAGACCGCATCCTCGTGCATGTTTTTTGTGTGAACACTTGCACTTTTTACTTGCACTTGGGTGATTTGAGAGCATGTACCTCAGCTTTAAAAAATGTGGGAGCAGCCTGGTATGTGGGCCAGTTTATGCAGCCAGGTTTTTGGGAGCAGCCAGGTATGTGGGGGGCAGCCAGGCACCCCCTCCCTCCCCTTCCAATTCCTCCCCTTCCCTTTATGCTAGGTTAAAATATGAGTGACATCATTGTCGCCTGCACTGTGCGGTGGGGATGAAGGTGAGGTTTTTTTTTAGTGATGCAGATGCGGCTTACACTGAGAGGAGACTTTCAACTGTATGTGCGCGAGCAGCTGGGTATCTTGGACAAGTGTCCTGGATCCCCAATAGCAGCGGCTATAGCCCTTTACCAAGCCAGGCCCTCTGACCACATCCGAACGGACTGGCCGGTCACTCCGTCCCTGCATGTACTAGTTTAGTAGCTCTTCTCTAAACTCTCTCCAATGTATCTATATCCATCTAGATATGCGGTCTCCAGTAATGCGCACAATACTCCAAGTCAGGTCTCACCATAGCTCTGCACAGCGTCATGAGCAATTCCCTCTTATATCGCTTCTCTGGCTTTAGGCTAAGATCAAGTGTAGTATCTGTCCTGTTAGGTGGCAGTGTGGTAGACCACCAAAGCAGGATGGGGAACCAGAGTAGGAGAGGTGTACCAGGGTCAGCTGTATTGCCTGGCAGCAGACCCTGAAATGACTTGAAACCTCTGGATCTCCCCATAAGGTCAGGTAGGGTAAGAGCCAAGGTGCAAAAGTGCCCTGGGAGTAGCGACCCTACTTGAAAAATGGCACGTAGCATGCACTTTTATCTCTCAGTCTTCTAAGCACTTACCTCTAGTGTTCCGGCCTTTTGCCTGTTGATCTGCAGAGGAATTTTTATAGATCCGGCCGGATGTCTGGGCAGTATTACACTGTGCACATTCACTTGTTTACAGGGGCGGACACAGACAGCAGAGGGCCCCTGTGCAAAGAATATGCCTGCCCCCCCCCCCCCCCCAGGTAATATGTTTGCTAGGTAAGCGGGTAGTACGTTTGCAAGTAGTACATTTGCTAGTTAGGTAGGTAGAACATTTTCTAAGTAGGTAGGCAAGTAGTAAATTTGCAAGATATTTAGGCAGTTAGTAACTTCAGTTGGTAGGAAGGCAGGTAAAAGGTTTGGTGCTAGGTAGGTAGGCATGTATAAGTTTGGTTGGTAGGTGGGTAGCCATGTAACATTTGATAGGTAGGCCCTTAGTCCAGTGTTTTCCAAACAGGCTTTGGCTGTTTGGGCATGCTGGGAGTTGTAGTTTTGCAACAGCTGGAGGCACCCAGGTTGGGAAACAATGGACTAAGGACCTACCTACCAAACCAGAGTGCCTCCAGCTGTTGCAGAACTAAAAACCCCAGCATGCCTGAACAGCTAAAGACTGTCCGGAGAATGCTAGGAGTTGTAGGAGGTGTTCACAAAACAGTGTCTCTCCAGGTGGTCCAAAACTACAACTCCCAGCATTCCCGGACAGTCTAGTGAATAGTGAGTACAGCTCTGGAGTATAATAAAGGATATAAATCAGTACATAAGTAATGTAAAGTGACCCTACATTCACCGCAATAGTGACATCTTGTACAACGGGTGGCACCCATTGTGCAAAATCTAACTATTGCAATAAATGAAGGCTCACTTTACATTACTTATGGTGGAAGCAGCAGGTCACTCACCTAGTCTCCTAAGGAAACTTTTACATTCGACTGTTGTGATGCTCCTCAGGTTCTGTTATATGAATGGCGGCTCTGGAGTATAATACAGGATATAACTCAGGATCAGTACAGAATAAGTAATGTAATGTATGTACACAGTGACCTCACCAGCAGAATAGTGAGTACAGCTCTGGAGTATAATACAGGATATAACTCAGGATCAGTACAGGATAAGTAATGTAATGTATGTACACAGTGACCTCACCAGCAGAATAATGAGTACAGCTCTGGAGTATAATACAGGATATAACTCAGGATCAGTGCAGGATAAGTAATGTAATGTATGTACACAGTGACCTCACCAGCAGACTAGTGAGTACAGCTCTGGAGTATAATACAGGATATAACTCAGGATCAGTACAGGATAAGTAATGTAATGTATGTACACAGTGACCTCACCAGCAGAGTAGTGAGTACAGCTCTGGAGTCTGGCCACTAGAGGGAGCATCTTCCTGTGAGTCTGCTGAGTGTGGAGGAAGTCGTTTGCTGGATTGTTTGGTGTGTGTGCGCTCTGAGCTCTGCCGTGTCATCTGTGCCGGACAACGTTCTTCCTTCCCCAGAGGGAGAGCGTGGGTTCAGGCATGAGCGAGGAGAGGAGAACCCCAACACCTGCCCCCCGAATCAGGTCCGCGGGGGGCAGGGGGAGCCAGCGACCAGGTGTGGAGGGACCAGCGTCAGGAAGTGCATCAGAGGTCTCCGGGTTGAGGCGCTCTGCCAGGAGGTGCAGCGATGCATCTCCAGCCACCCCTGAACCCGTAGAGACAAAGAGCAGCCGCAAGGCTGGCCCTGCAAGTTGTGGGACTACAAGTGCAAGAAGTTCCGGAAGCACAGGTACTGTGACAACAAGGCCTGACAATGTGGACTGTGATACTCCTCCTGGAGCAAAGCTAAATGCCCACGGATGTGTGGAGGAGGATTGGGGGATGCCTAGGGCCCGGGAGTCTGGAGTCCCCCATAACTCTCGTGTGGCAGAACACATCCGTGGATATGAGGAAGCAAGGGGCAGCTTGTATAGGCTCCAGGAGGAGGTACGGGAAGCAAAAGCCCTGATGGAAACTGCGGCGAAACGACAGAAAGCTGAGCTGTCAGCCCGGATTAAACAGCTGAAAAATGAAATAAGGATCCTGGAGAAGAAGAGAACTTTTATTTTAGAGAACAGCGGGCCATTTAGGGAAAAACTTTTAAATGAAGACCGCTTTCATACAATGGAGAGAGAGAAGCAGAGACGGCTGAGGGGGCTTCAGCCACGGGTGGAGGAGGAAGGAGACGCTGCGGAGGCCGATAATGTTGAGCCAAATCCACCCGGGGGTCTGCAACATCTGACCCCATACAGTGGGCTCCCTGCAGGGCAAGTGGCGATGTCATCTGGCCGTGGCTCTGGCGGTTCGGGGGATGAGAGCAGCACCAGTCACCAGGGAGGGGCGCTGATGGCCCAGATCCAGCTCCTGGAGTCCCCAGGTCGCCTCCAGGACTTCACGTTTGGGGATGAGTTACCGGAGGAGGCACCTGGGGGAAGGAAAAAGAAGCTAAAGAAGACCAAGCTCCAGGAGCAGGTAACATTTGTATATACCCCCCTCCCTGAGCCCCCCAGACTGGCCGCAGGGTCAGCTCACTGTGTGAACCCCATTTCTCAGCCCAGCCTGAGTTCTGCTGTGGACTCAGTGCAGGAGAGTGGGGAGAGTATGGAGTCTAGTGTGGCGGTGAGCTCCATCGCTGTTTGTAGTAACAGTGGTGGAGCAGACAATGTATCGGCTGTGAGGTCGGACAGTGATATTTGCCCAGCGATGGGCATGGATGGCTCTGGCACATTGGGCTGCTCCCTAACGGGAGGGGGGGGCGGCTTTGTGCCAGAGTCAGCTGCGGGAGCTCCGGTGGCTCTGAACGTTGACACTGCTGTTCCTTTGGAGCAGCGGTGTCGTCGTGAAAGAGCTGCTGGGGCCAAGATGTCTTCGCCTCCCAGAAAGACTGGACTAAAACCTTTATTTTGTATTGGCGCCGCTAATCCAGAACAGCGGCGCCCAGGAGCAGAAAACTCCAGTACTGATGAGGCGGAGGGTACCAGTAAAAACAGGGCTGGGGCCGCTAATAAACAGGCTAGGCAGGCTTCCCGGTCCTTGTATAAAGGACTGGTGACCTGTCCTGTGGTGGTGGCTCCAGCTCTGGTACCCAGTGATGCTGATGGTACACTATCTGCACCAGAACGCACCGGTCCAGCCAGTATGAATGAGGAGGTTAATGTTGGAATGAATTGTAGTATGGGCTGTAGCACGGGTGGAGGTATGGGGGGCACAACAGCTAAAACAGGCAATAATGGTGTGAGTATGGATTATGTGGAGGAGGGTGGTGAAGGGGCACAGATTAGTGGTGGGGATGTAGGGCCTGGTCCAGTTGCACCCCCAGCGGTGGCAGCACCGGTACGCAGCTACGCAAATGTCACCGCTGGGGGGAGGGGGGCACCTTCCTCGTCTTCTGGCTCTGGGGGGGGCAATTTGCAGCAGCGTCTCCTGGGGGCCTTAAGGAGAGGGGAGAGATCAATCAATGTAGAGGGTAGGGAGGTTGATCTATCCTTTTGGATAGAAAGACATGGTCTTTCAGCCTTCCGAGAGGAAAGAGGGGGGGATACTGTGTGGTCCCTCCCAACAGCCGGGCCAGGTGGTCTCCGAAGGAATGTGGTCCGGCTGAGGTGGAGAGGCAGTGATACATGTCCTCCAAGATCTAAAGTTGTTGAGCTTCTGCTGAAGTTGGGCTTTAAGGCAGCTGACATCTACGCCTTGATACATCCTTATGGTACCCCTGAGTTCGATATCAGCTTTGTTCGGCCAGAGGGGCTTGAGCTCTTCTGGTCGAATTATGAGCTGGTAAAGAATGAGCCCGGCTGGCGAGACTTTGCCATTCAGGCGGTGTCTCGCCAAAACAATGTCAAGAAGGTGACCGTTTTAACCCGTAACGAATCACTTTCTTGTATTGACATCATGACGTGGCTAGGTCGGTATGGAGAGGTGGTGGAGGTCCCAAAAAAGAACAGGGATGAATATGGCATCTGGTCAGGGGCCTGGACGTTTATGGTCAAGCTTAAGCTTTCAGGAAACACCGTTACCCATATACCATCTGCAACCTTCCTCGGAAGGGATCGTATCCAGATCTTCTACCAGGGTCAGCCGAAGCTCTGTCACAGATGTGGTGACCCCACACATTTTAGTGCCAATTGCACTGTGCAGAAGTGCACTCTGTGTGGGGAAATAGGCCATCTCGCTGCATCTTGTGCAGAGATTAGGTGTCACCTGTGTGGTGACTTAGGTCACCCATTCAGTCGCTGCCCTCGTTCCTTTGTCAACGCGGTTGTTGCCCCAGTGGGGGTAAGCCATGAGGTGAACTCTGCTGGGGGGATGGCTGGCGGGGATGAAGGGGTGCAGGGGCCAGGGAAGAAAAGTAAGCAGAAGACGCCTGCCCAACTGAGGCGTCTCAAGAAGCGTCAAAGGGATAGGGAGATTCGGGAGTCACAGGAGCATCAGCCAGCTGAGGTGGCTTCTGATCCTGTCCCTGCGACCAGTGTTACTGCTGAGGCCCTGGGGGATAGTGAACTGGATGAGGAGACTGGAAGGATCCACAAAGAGGAGGATACTGTCTCCTCGCTGTCCTCCCATGGTGAGAGCGCGGATGAGGACAGAGGGAGATGGGCAGAAACAAAGCGGGGTACTCGGAGGAATAAGAAAAAGGGAGATTTAAAATCTTCTCCCACCCGCCAGATGCCAAAGGAAGGTACAACTGACCCCCCTCTGATTGGTCTCTCCAACCGGTTCCGAGCCCTCCGCGACATTTCCTCTTCGGAGGAGGAGGCTGGGGGTGAGGTTCCGGATGTTGCGGTGGGGCCCACAGGGGACACTGAGTCCTCTCTCCCTGGGGAACCTATGTCTTCAGGGGGGGGGACTGGCTCAGAGTCAGGGGACGAGGAAAATGTAAATAAAGGGAAAATGGACACATCCATCTCACTAAAAAGGGGTAAACCATCATCTGATGAGGAGGGTGGTGGGGTGGATGGGAAGGATGGTGGGAAAAAGAAAGCTGTCTAACTCAATCACCCTTGATGGCGGCACCCTCTCCGTTGACTCTGGCATCCATTAATGTTGCCAGCATAAAGTCAGATACGGCTCGATTTGCAGCCTATGATTTTTTTGCCCATATTAATGCTGATATTTTATTTTTGCAAGAGACCAGGCTAACAGATATGTCATCTATCTACAAGGCTAAAAGAGAGTGGAGGAATGGGCCCTCCTACTGGTCTCTTGGGGCCGAGCCATATAGCGGAGTGGCGGTCCTTTTTACCGCAGCGGTAGAATGCCGACGGGTTATCGAGTTAGAAATGGGGAGGTGCCTGATCTTAGATGTCCTCATGAAGGGACAAGAACTTCGCCTTATTAACATCTACGGCCCACAGTCTAAGTGGGACCGGAAGTGTCTCTTTATGAGGATCAAGCCCTATCTTTTTACAAGTCGGCAGGTGGTCTTTGGAGGGGACTTTAATGCTGTCACGAGGCCCCAAGACAGGGGAGGTGCCAGAGACAAGCTGACTTATGATAGCGTCGCCCTTAATAGCATAGCGAGTGAGGCTCGCCTGGTGGATGTCCACATCCGGCACACCCCAGGCCACGCGGGATTCACCTATCATAGGGGTAGTTGTAGGTCTAGGATAGATAGGTTTTTTTTAAAGGAGGAGGCCGTCTCTTCAGCAGTGTCTGTTGTTGAGGTGGAGTTCTCCGATCACTGTTTAATTTTGTTTTCTCTGAATGTCACAGAGACCCCCCGGATGGGCAGAGGCTATTGGAAGCTGAATTCGTCTCTCTTGGAAGAAGCGGAGATAAGACAGTCCTTTGAGGATTTTCTTCAGAGCCAGGTACCATTGCTGGGCCTTTGTAGCAGTAAGTCAGAGTGGTGGGAGATCTTCAAGGAAAGGGTTGCGAGATTCTTCCGCCAGCTCTCGGGCCTCAGAAGCCTAAACAGGTACCGTTTGTACCAGGGCCTGAGGAAGAAACTTGAGAACCTTGTCTCGACTGGAGGTAGTCGTGACGATATCTCCAGAGTGAAGTCCTTGTTGATGAAGTGCCAGTATGACAGACACGCATCTTTGGTTTTTGAGAGGGATTACGGGAAGTACCGCTCGCCCGACCCTTACAGAAACTGCAAGATGTCAGTGAATAGTAAAATAGTCTCAGGACTGATTGATAGTACGGGATCCTTGAAAAGGTCCAGATCAGGGATCCTGGAGGTCGTCAGATCCTTCTACTCGCACCTCTTGGGAAGGAAGGATCTAGATCGAGATAAGGTATCAGCTTTCTTGGCTGAAACCGTCCCTGAACCAGGAGTAGACTCCTCTCTTGACGTTTTGACAGAGATGATCCGGGAAGAGGAAGTCAGGATGGCTATTGATGGGCTTGCCCTCAAGAAGTCACCCGGTCCGGATGGCTTAACATCTGAGTTCTATAAGACCTTTAAGGACACTTTGGTTCCCCTCTTGACTGGGGTTTTTAATGAGTGTCTATCCTCGGGCACTCTGCCAAAGTCAATGAGGAGGTCAGCGCTGATCATCCTGTCAAAGGGTAAAGACCCGTCCCACATTGAGAATTGGCGTCCCATAGCGCTTCTCAATGTGGACCGAAAGATTCTGGCAAAAGTGCTGTTTAACCGGCTGGTGGAGTTTGCACCCCGGCTCCTTTCGGGGGCTCAGCATTGCTCTGTTCCGGGCCGCAGTACATTTAGTGCTGTGCTCAGTGTCCGAGAGGCTGTGGAGCAGGGTAGGGCTGGCCACTGGAAGGGGTACTTGCTGTCCTTGGATCAGGCAAAAGCGTTTGATCGGGTTAACCATGAATACCTCTGGTCTGTTCTTCTGAGATATGGCCTGCCGGGGGGGTTTGTTGATTGGCTTAAGACCTTGTACGCAGGGGCAGAGAGTTTCCCGCTTGTGAATGGTTGGATTGGCCGCTCTTTTGAGGTTGGGTCTGGCGTCCGTCAGGGTTGTCCTTTGAGCCCGTTGCTGTACGTGTTTGCAATTGATCCTTTCCTTAGGAGGATTGATTGTGGACCGTTGGCGGGGGTGAGAATGGACCTGGCGGTGACGGATTTGGCTCTGAGGGCGGTAGCGTATGCTGATGATGTCACCGTGTTTGTCTCCTCACAAGAGGAAGGCCAATGGGTGATGTCAGAGGTGGACCGCTACTCGGAGGCATCCGGGTCCAAGATCAACCGGGATAAGTGCGAGAGTCTCTGGCTGGGAGGGGGAGATCCTGGTTTTGATCTCCCGGACGCCCTTCCAGAGCCCCAGGAATCTGCAAAAGTTCTCGGCATCGAATTTGGCCAAGGGGATTACCCCAAACAAAACTGGGACAGCAGGCTTAAGATCGCCGCTCAGAAGGTGGATCAGTGGAAGGGTTGGTCTTTGACCCTCGGGGAAAGGGTTAACCTGATCAAAACATTCCTGCTCCCTTTACTGATATATCTGGGCAGTGTATGCATGTTGCCAGAACCTCTTTGGACCCGGGTCTACAGTGTGTTCTTCCAGATGTTATGGGGGAACAGACTGAACCTAGTGAAGAGGGAGGTTACTTACCGTACGAGGAGACTAGGGGGGTTGTGTATGGTCAACCCTGTGGTGTTCCTAGTGAATACCTTTCTTAAGACCAATATAGCAAACCTCTGGTCAGAGAGGGCTCCTCCGTGGGTATCCTCCTGTAGGGGATGGTTTTGGCCTTTCTTCCAGGAATGGGAGACAGGAGGGCAAGTGAAGGATCTTCGCACACCACACGGGCATCTCCCGGCTTACACTACCCCGGTTCTGAAGGTTATTCGTCGGTGGGGTCTGGGGATGGGGGAGATTAGGACTCTGTCGAGGAAATTCCTTGACAAGAGGGTCCTGTCTTCTCATTTCCAGAGGCCATTGGCGCTCAAGGACTGCCCAAGTCGGGATCTGGAGGTGGGTTTAGAGCTTTTGAATTCTATCAGGATCCCCTTGAAGTTTTGGGACTTGACTTGGCGCTGCTTCCACGGGAAACTGTGTGTGAGGGACAATCTGAAGTGCAGGAGCTCTGATGACCGGGGATGTCCCCGCGAAGAGTGTGGAGGCATGCTGGAAAGCATGGAGCATTTTCTGCTTCATTGTCCCTTTAACACAGAGGTTTACACCAGGGTGGGCGCTTCCATTGGTTGGCCTTGGCTGGCCAGTCTCTCCTATGCGGAATGGGCCTATGGGGCATTCAGAAACCTTGGAGGCTGGGACCGGTGCACTTTATTCCTAGTCAGCTCAGTGGTTAGGTACTACACGTGGAACGCACGGTGTTTAGTGTCGACGCAGCGTAAAATCCTCCCTGTGGATGTGGTGGTTAGGAACATTCTCGGTGACCTGGTGAAGGTGCGTTCTCTGGAGTACGAGAGGCTGGGTGCTGGCAGGGCCTCTCGTCTATGGAGGGGCTCTGCCTTTAAAGTGCCTTAGCCTGTTGTCTCCCCCTGGTGGTGGGCTGATGCTGGCACATTAGTCTTTTTGTTTTGAGCAGTTGGTTTATGGTAATATAGGGCTTGCAGGCACTGAACTTGAGCTTTAGGGGTTTGTTGTTTGGCTTATAGTGTTATATGTATTTGTTATTGTATTTATTGTTGTAGTCTATTTGTATACTTATGTATTGTATATATTGTTAGTCTGTGTATATTTTATGTAATGTATATATTGTATATATTGTGTGATGCCACCTGGGGTTTGGGTTTAGTTTAGGTTGGGTGGTGGGTTAAAAAGGGGGGAGGGGGTTTGTATGGGACTTTTATATATACAGAAAATCCTGGACTGGTTCATGGACGTCTGGTAACATGTACTGGGGGCATGGGATGCGGGACCAGCTCAGGGCCAAAAAAAAAAAAAAAAAAAAAAAAAAAAAAAAAAGTGGTGTTATTTTGTTTGTGTTGGTTTTTATTATTTTGTATATATTATTATTGTTGTTGTTGTTATTCTTTTTGGTATATTACTGGTATTGGGTTTTTGGTATTGCAACTGGGCCAGGAAATTCACATTTAGTATTAGTGTATATAGTTTATTAGTATGGTATGGGTATTATGGGTATTATAGGAATATGTCTTTTGTAAATATTGTATATATTTGTTTGTGTGCAGGAATGAGTGTGTGGTGGACCGGTGTTGTATTTTATGCTATGGTGTTGGTTTTATGATCGTTATATTGATATGTTCTGTCGGATATGATATGTTTATGTTTTGTAATTTTTTTATTGTTATGTTTGAAATTTTAATAAAAGATCTACAGGATATAACTCAGGATCAGTACAGGATAAGTAATGTAATGTATGTACACAGTGACCTCACCAGCAGAATAATGAGTACATGTGCAATCCCATACAGCCAATATTTACGATTAAAAAGGATTAACAGCTCAGATGAAACAATTGAGCAACAAGCTGAGACCCTAACTAAGCGCTTTTTGTTAAGGGGATACCCACAGACCGTGTTGACTGAAGCATTAATTAGAGCTAGAAAATTAGATAGAAAAACTCTACTCCATAAAAAAACTAATAAACGAAAAATTAAAAATCCCGAAAATGATAGGTTCTGCTTTTCCTTTAAATATAGCTCAATAGCAGACATAATAAAAAGTGCTATTTTTTCCAATTGGCATTTGATTGAAAGAGACCCGCTTATAGGTAATGTCAGAAAAAATAAACCAATAGTTACTTTTAAACGTACAAAAAATCTAAAAGATGAATTGGTACGTAGTAAATATAAAGAAAAGGAAAGTAACAAAACATGGTTAGAAAAAAACGCAGTAGTCGGGAATCATAAGTGTGGACGATGCAATTGGTGCGCATATTTCCAACCAGGAAAATGCATCTCCATTGGTGGCCAAACAAAAAACATTACTGAATTTATTTGTTGTAAAACCTCCTTTGCAGTGTATGCATTAGTTAGCACCTGCGGGAGATTTTATATAGAAAGCACTATTCGTGCACTAAATACACGTTTTCGGGAACATACCTGGTCAATAAAATCAGGCAAAGGTTCCCCGAGATTAATAGAACATATTAATACGGCACACAATGGAGATGCAAGCGTTCTGAAATTTATGGGAATTAAAAGGTTAATTTGTACTCAAGGTAAAGATAATGAAAAAATCCTCCGTGAGATTGAAGCAAAGTGGATTTTGAAAACTGGTGCACAAGAGTTAGGAGGATTAAATGACAGGATTGATTTAGGATTATTTCTGTAGTTACTTAGTTTTTGGTTTTAACTGTATGTGTTTTTTGCACTTTGCACTGTTTTTAACCTATTGTGCTTGTAATCCCCGCCCCGTGGATCCTTCATGACGTGTTATAAGGAATGAAGGAGCATGGGAAAGGTAAGGTCTGTTGAAGCTCAAGCCAGAGCGAAACAATTGTTACCTGTAGCACGCGCACTGGCGTCCACACCCGGCTGGGTGAAATGCCTTTTTAAAGCACCTGCACTTTATGAAGAATTAAAGATAAGAAATTACAGTAAGCGGTGAGTGCCATTCCTCCTTTCTTTGTATATTTGGATTTTGGATACTCTTCGTCTTCATAAGGAATTGAGCATCACTAACTGTTATGAGACTGACCTGGTTCATATAGGAGTCACGGGAAGCTTGGCAGTGCCGGCCAGCTTTTTCTAATCCAAGTTATAAGTAATGTAATGTATGTACACAGTGACCTCACCAGCAGAATAGTGAGTACAGCTCTGGAATATAATACAAGATATAACTCAGGATCAGTACAGGATAAGTAATGTAATGTATGTACACAGTGACCCCACCAGCCGAATAGTGAGTACAGCTCTGGAATATAATACAGGATATAACTATTATAATTACAAGGTTCACACTGAAAAATCTCCAGACAGCAATGCATTTCTGAGCGGATCTGCAAAAAGATCTGCACGGTCCTAGCGCCGCCCAAAGGGATCGCTTCTGGAGATTCATCAATGTGAACCAAGCCTTATACATGTGAGAAGGGAATTATACATGTGAGCAGGGGATTATTATAATCCTCCACTCACATATATGTAACATCTCCCCATCACATGTATAATCTAATAATCTCCTCCTCACATTTATAATCGCAAAATCAGATTATACATGTGAGGAGGGGATTATACATGTGAGGAGGGGATTATACATGTCAGGAGGGGATTATACATGTGAGGAGCGGATTATACATGTGAGGAGGGGATTATACATGTGAGGAGGGGATTATACATGTGAGGAGGGAATTATATATGTCAGGAGGGGATTATACATGTGAGGAGGGGATTATACATGTGAGGAGCGGATTATACATGTGAGGAGGGGATTATACATGTGAGGAGGGGATTATACATGTGAGGAGGGGATTATACATGTGAGGAGGGGATTATATATGTCAGGATGGGATTATACATGTCAGGAGGGGATTATGCATGTGAGGAGGGGATTATGCATGTGAGGAGGGGATTATACATGTGAGGAGGGGATTATACATGTCAGGAGGGGATTATACATGTCAGGAGGGGATTATACATGTGAGGAGGGGATTATTATAATCCTCCCCTCACATATATGTATTATCTCCCCCTTACATGTATAGTCTGATAATCCCCTCCTCACATTTATTGTCCCCTCACAAGTATAATCTCCTAATAAGATTATATGTGAGGGGGTTATCAGACTATACATGTGAGGGGGAGATGATACATACATGTGAGGGGAGGATTATAATAATCATTATTATCCTCCCCTCACATGCATAATTTCTCCCCCCCCCCCCACACACACACACAATCGCAACCCTGCACCACCCCACCCCCCTGCCAAACAACCCCCTACCCCTCAACTCACATGTAATCCAGATGATATACCGGTCCATTTGGCGGTGAGTGACGCTGCAGCCTGGAGGCCGTGTGGGGGCTGTAAATCACTGATAGAGAGGAGTGGAGGACTCCTTTCTGCTCCGCTCCTCTCATCTCTATGATGCCCGCGGCCCGCCGTGACGTCGCACGTCACATCAGCGGGCGTGACTATTTCCCAGGCAGCCACAGCGGTCCTGGGATAGTGGCTGCCTGTGGAAGATTGACGGCGGAGGCAATGAGTTAGATTGACGGGTGGCAGCGGCGGCAATGAATTAGAAAAATGCCCCCTCCCTCCCGAAAAAGGTAGCGGGCGGCGGCGGTGGTGGGCCCCCTCCCTCCCTCAGTCTAAAATTTTGACGCCTGGCCCGCCTGTTTCCCAGCCCGCCTGTCATGACCAGGGCCCTGCGTGGGGAAAAAAGGGCTAGCTGCTTTTGGCCCCCCAGGAATGAGAGGGCCCAGGGCAGCTGCCCCTTTTGCCCCGCGTTAAAGACGGGCCTGGCCCCAGCGGTCAGTGAGTGACTGTCACTCACTGACTCGCTAACAGTTTCAGTTCCGGCTGGGCCCCCCTGGGCTCCTGGGTCGTCTAGTGGAGGTGTGTGTGGCCATTAGGTTCCTCACCTCCCTGCCATGCCCTGGGTGTCCCTACTTCGGCAGGGACACCAAACCGGTTTTACTGGTTCCTTGGTGGCAACTTGGCTGACGCCTAGTTGTTCGCCAGGAACATTTTCAATCCCTGAGTAGCTTCGGCGAAAGGGAAAATTGTACCTGAAACCTTGCAGGTACCTTTGGTCCCAGAGACGAAAGGTTTGGTTTATTGGGGGGGGAGGGGGATCTCTCTTTGCACTTTTTACTTGCACTTAGGTGATTTGAGAGCATGTGCCTCGGCTCTTTATACTCCTAATACCTCTCCTATACACCTTAGCCTTCTGCATTCATTTCCTGCTGCTCTGTTGCATTGTCTGGCTACCTTTAAAGAGGTTATGCGGTGGTAGTGGGGTTTTCAAAACTATGGGCATTGTGTGGGATTTAAGAAAATAATCCTTTACTCACCTTCAGCTTTATGTTATGCTCTGGTCCCCCTTTGCGATCTTCTTCCTGAGCTTCAACATGACATGTCATCCCTAGGAAGCACCTATTTTGTTATACTGCAGGTCAGCATATCACTGGTGGCAGCGATGTCCCGCCTCGGCTAGTGATTCGCTGAGTGGCAGTTTGACACATTAGGGCTTGTTGCTTCTTGGGATGTCAGTCCCGCTGCAGCTCAGAAAGATGATCACATTGGGGGAACGGAGCAGGATGCTGGAGACTCCATGGGAATGCTGGAGGAAAGTAAGGGTTTATTTATTATATTCCACATAATGGTCATAGTTTTAAAAAACTTCCCTCCTGATGGATAACCCATTTATATACACTGAAATAATTACCCATCAATTATTTTCCTCAGATCCTGAGGTTAGACTGTATAATAATATTCTATATTGGCATTTTTTTCATTTACACCATTTTAACAGTTCTGACATTTCCACAGGCAGCAATGCCAAGTATCTTTATTATTGTTTACATTTTTGTATTTATAAATTAGTCAAAGGAGGGGCTTAACTATATTTATAGATATATTTTTCTTTATTTTAGTCTCCATTTTTTAGTCCTTATAGTTGACTATTACATGTAATCTTTTAAATGCTAACACTTAAAGGGGTTATCCACCATAAGGTGATTTTAGTACGTTCCTGGCAGACAGTAATACACATGCTTAGGAAGGATCTGCGCTTGTCTTGGGGCTAAATGGCTATGTTGTGAGATTACCAGAACACTGTGGCTAGCTTTTTGTAATCTGGTATTTCCTGTTAGATTTTTCTTTTTTTGACTAATAAATAATTCCATTTTCCTCCCTCCCAAACATCAGCCACCCCACCCATTGAAACATAAATGAGCTGCATCTATTCAAAAGACCTGTGGTTTTCAATCAGGGTGCCTAAAGCTACATAGTTACATAGTTAGTACGGTCGAAAAAAGACATACGTCCATCAAGTTCAACCAGGGAATTAAGGGGTAGGGGTGTGGCGCGATATTGGGGAAGGGATGGGATTTTATATTTCTTCATAAGCATTAATGTTATTTTGTTCCAGGAATGTATCTTATCCTGTTTTAAAGCTGTTAATTTTTCCTGCTGTGACCAGTTCCTGAGGTAGACTGTTCCATAAGTTCACAGTTCTCATGGTAAAGAAGGCGTGTCGCCCCTTGAGACAAAACTTTTTCTTCTCCAGACGGAGGGAGTGCCCCCTCGTCCTTTGGGGGGGTTTAACCTGGAACAGTTTTTCTCCATATTTTTTGTATGGGCCATTAATATACTTATATACGTTTATCATATCCCCCCTTAAACGTCTCTTCTCAAGAATAAACAATTGTAACTCCTTTAATCGCTCCTCATAGCTAAGATGTTCCATGCCCCATATTAGTTTAGTCGCGCATCTCTGCCCCCTTTCCAGCTCCACAGTGTCCCTTTTATGTACAGGCGACCAAAACTGAACAGCATATTCCAGGTGAGGCCGTACCAATGCTTTATAAAGGGGGAGTATTATGTCCCTGTCCCTTGAGTCCATGCCTCTTTTTATACATGACAATATCCTGCCGGCTTTGGAAGCAGCAGCCTGACATTGCATGCTATTCTGTAGTCTGTGATCTACAAGTACACCCAGATCCTTCTCTACCAGTGACTCTGCCAGTTTAATCCCCCCTAAGACATACGATGCATGCAGGTTATTAGTACCCAGATGCATAACTTTACATTTATCCACATTGAACCTCATTTGCCAAGTGGATGCCCAGACACTTAGTCTATCCAAGTCATCTTGTAACTTATGCACATCCTCTATAGACTGTACCGTGCTACAAAGCTTGGTGTCATCTGCAAAGATAGAAACCGAGCTGTTAATACCATCCTCTATATCATTGATAAATAAATTAAACAACAGCGGGCCCAGTACTGAACCTTGGGGTACATCACTAATTACCGGGGACCAATCAGAGTACGAATCAGAGTACGAATCATTGACCACCACTCTCTGGGTACGATCCATGAGCCAGTGTTCAATCCAGTTACAATTAGCTACAATTAGCTGTTGCATTAGTTGCAGATTGATCTCTGTCCCACCAAGCGATCCCTCCACCCATTGAAGCAGACAGGCTCCCTGTCATGAACTAGTGAGGTCAGTTCTCGGCCGCATTGCAAGCTGGGAAAAATCTGAGACAACAGTCATTTTGTATGCTGTTAAAAATAAATATTGGGGTGAAAATCACAGAAGAATTGTGAGAAAATTGTCACACAGGTACAGACACTATATTATGAACTACACTAACTTTACAGCCCCTGTAGCATAGTCAAATAAAAAAAAAATCCTGGAATACCCCTTTAACAATTCTATGCCATAGCATAGCATTGATCAATGATCAGTGTCGTCTGTGATCTACTTGTATAGCCTGTCTAAGCCAATAGACTATATTAAAAAGATCCAGGATCAGCAGTACAGAGATGAGCAACCATATTTAATAACCCCCCCCCTCCAAGATTATGTTGTGGTTTATGGGACCCCATAACGCACCAGCACATGCAACTTTGATACTGTGGGTGCCGCAACTGACGACTAGGGTTAATATGGTTAATACCGGACATCAGTGTGATCGCTTTGGCGGTGAGTCTGTTAGGCTATGTTTACACTGCAGAATACCCACACATAAAGTCTCCGGGCGGACATTCCGGGCGCCAGCATAATATGACGGCACTAGGACCACGCAGGAATGCGCCATTTCATAGATGCCTATACATTCTGTGTGGAGTCTGCAGAAAGAATAAACGATTCAATCTTTCTGCAGACAAGGAATTCGGAATGTTCAAGACAGAAACATCTGGCACGGAAATTCTGCCATATGCGGAACAATGGGACTGCTCCGGAATCTCCGTGCAGAATGACAATGCAGAATTCCGTACTGAAATTCCGAGGTGTGAACATAGCCTTACCAACTAAGAAGCGAGCTCAGCTGCTACATAAAAAACAAAGAGAGACCAGAAAAAAAAACACAAGCAAAACAAAGCGACTTAGGGCTCGTTCCATTATGCCATTTTCCCTCGGGCAAGATAGAAAAGATAGGTTAATAGATCTTTTAGGGTTTTACTGCCCTTTAATATTACCCCCTTTAATATTCACAAAGGGGTGAAGAGGCCAGATAACAATGGACTCATTTTTGCATTAGTTGGGAACAGATTTGGAAACAAAAATGTGCGACATGTTCTATCCATATGTGAACCCTGCCTGAAAATGACCCCAGAAAAAAAGACTAAATCTAGCGTGTGTAGACTAAGAATTTGTAGGGTTGTGCAGGCTTTTATTCCTCATTAGTCTCTTAGTGGTTTTAGACACATGGACTAAACAAAATGTCACAGATTACATTGTGTGAAAGGTAACACAGGAAACAACGGGCTGGGGGTACACTTTTACTGGCGGTACCATTGCGACGGACGCGCGGCAGCTCGGACAGAATTCCGTGTGACACCTGTGACCTGGAAGTACTATGCGCTTCCTCCATGCGGCTTTGTGGGTGAGTGCCGGGAGCAGCAACGCACTATAGCACAGACTGTATTCCTCAGGCCGGCACCATGCTGCTAGAAGCGCCGCCAGAGCTCGGCACAGCCGTCATCCGGCCTCTCACTGCAGGTACGCCCAGGCTGCTTATGGCTTCCCCTATAAGGCCGAACGGGCGGCCGACTGCGGGGGTTACGTGGAGCCGCTCACTCAGAACAGTGGCATAAGGGAGGTGGGCTGACCTGTGGAGACGCTGGGACATAAGACCATGGTAGCAAGGAGGCTGACATATTACCAGTTACATTAGGGCCAAGCAGGGGCTGCTGCGCTCAGCTGATCAGACATTTCTAGATTCTCTGTAGAGCCGTGCTGCAGCATTGTGTAGTCTCCTCTGAGCCGCTGCAGCATTGTGTAGTCTCCTCTGAGCTGCTGCAGCATTGTGTAGTCTCCTCTGAGCCGCTGCAGCATTGTGTAGTCTCCTCTGAGCCGCTGCAGCATTGTGTAGTCTCCTCCGAGCCGCTGCAGCATTGTGTAGTCTCCTCTGAGCCGCTGCAGCATTGTGTAGTCTCCTCCGAGCCGCTGCAGCATTGTGTAGTCTCCTCCGAGCCGCTGCAGCATTGTGTAGTCTCCTCTGAGCTGCTGCAGCATTGTGTAGTCTCCTCTGAGCTGCTGCAGCATTGTGTAGTCTCCTCCTAACTGCTGCAGCATTGTGTAGTCTCCTCCGAGCCGCTGCAGCATTGTGTAGTCTCCTCCGAGCCGCTGCAGCATTGTGTAGTCTCCTCCGAGCCGCTGCAGCATTGTGTAGTCTCCTCCGAGCTGCAGCAGCATTGTGTAGTCTCCTCCTAACTGCTGCAGCATTGTGTAGTCTCCTCCTAACTGCTGCAGCATTGTGTAGTCTCCTCTGAGCTGCTGCAGCATTGTGTAGTCTCCTCCGAGCCGCTGCAGCATTGTGTAGTCTCCTCCGAGCCGCTGCAGCATTGTGTAGTCTCCTCCGAGCCGCTGCAGCATTGTGTAGTCTCCTCTGAGCTGCAGCAGCATTGTGTAGTCTCCTCCGAGCCGCTGCAGCATTGTGTAGTCTCCTCCGAGCCGCTGCAGCATTGTGTAGTCTCCTCTGAGCTGCAGCAGCATTGTGTAGTCTCCTCCGAGCCGCTGCAGCATTGTGTAGTCTCCTCCGAGCCGCTGCAGCATTGTGTAGTCTCCTCCGAGCCGCTGCAGCATTGTGTAGTCTCCTCTGAGCCGCTGCAGCATTGTGTAGTCTCCTCTGAGCCGCTGCAGCATTGTGTAGTCTCCTCCGAGCCGCTGCAGCATTGTGTAGTCTCCTCCGAGCCGCTGCAGCATTGTGTAGTCTCCTCTGAGCCGCTGCAGCATTGTGTAGTCTCCTCCGAGCCGCTGCAGCATTGTGTAGTCTCCTCTGAGCCGCTGCAGCATTGTGTAGTCTCCTCTGAGCCGCTGCAGCATTGTGTAGTCTCCTCCGAGCCGCTGCAGCATTGTGTAGTCTCCTCCGAGCCGCTGCAGCATTGTGTTGTCTCCTCCGAGCCGCTGCAGCATTGTGTAGTCTCCTCTGAGCCGCTGCAGCATTGTGTAGTCTCCTCCGAGCCGCTGCAGCATTGTGTAGTCTCCTCTGAGCCGCTGCAGCATTGTGTAGTCTCCTCCGAGCCGCTGCAGCATTGTGTAGTCTCCTCCGAGCCGCTGCAGCATTGTGTAGTCTCCTCCGAGCCGCTGCAGCATTGTGTAGTCTCCTCCGAGCCGCTGCAGCATTGTGTAGTCTCCTCCGAGCCGCTGCAGCATTGTGTAGTCTCCTCCGAGCCGCTGCAGCATTGTGTAGTCTCCTCTGAGCCGCTGCAGCATTGTGTAGTCTCCTCTGAGCCGCTGCAGCATTGTGTAGTCTCCTCCGAGCCGCTGCAGCATTGTGTAGTCTCCTCCGAGCCGCTGCAGCATTGTGTAGTCTCCTCCGAGCCGCTGCAGCATTGTGTAGTCTCCTCTGAGCCGCTGCAGCATTGTGTAGTCTCCTCTGAGCCGCTGCAGCATTGTGTAGTCTCCTCTGAGCCGCTGCAGCATTGTGTAGTCTCCTCTGAGCCGCTGCAGCATTGTGTAGTCTCCTCTGAGCCGCTGCAGCATTGTGTAGTCTCCTCTGAGCCGCTGCAGCATTGTGTAGTCTCCTCTGAGCCGCTGCAGCATTGTGTAGTCTCCTCCGAGCCGCTGCAGCATTGTGTAGTCTCCTCCGAGCCGCTGCAGCATTGTGTAGTCTCCTCCGAGCCGCTGCAGCATTGTGTAGTCTCCTCCGAGCCGCTGCAGCATTGTGTAGTCTCCTCCGAGCCGCTGCAGCATTGTGTAGTCTCCTCCGAGCCGCTGCAGCATTGTGTAGTCTCCTCTGAGCTGCTGCAGCATTGTGTAGTCTCCTCTGAGCCGCTGCAGCATTGTGTAGTCTCCTCCGAGCCGCTGCAGCATTGTGTAGTCTCCTCTGAGCTGCTGCAGCATTGTGTAGTCTCCTCTGAGCTGCTGCAGCATTGTGTAGTCTCCTCTGAGCTGCTGCAGCATTGTGTAGTCTCCTCTGAGCCGCTGCAGCATTGTGTAGTCTCCTCCGAGCCGCTGCAGCATTGTGTAGTCTCCTCCGAGCCGCTGCAGCATTGTGTAGTCTCCTCCGAGCTGCTGCAGCATTGTGTAGTCTCCTCTGAGCCGCTGCAGCATTGTGTAGTCTCCTCTGAGCTGCTGCAGCATTGTGTAGTCTCCTCCGAGCCGCTGCAGCATTGTGTAGTCTCCTCTGAGCCGCTGCAGCATTGTGTAGTCTCCTCCGAGCCGCTGCAGCATTGTGTAGTCTCCTCCGAGCCGCTGCAGCATTGTGTAGTCTCCTCTGAGCCGCTGCAGCATTGTGTAGTCTCCTCCGAGCTGCTGCAGCATTGTGTAGTCTCCTCTGAGCTGCTGCAGCATTTTGGGCCGAAAATTTAGGCTGTGCTTGGCCGAAAAAGCATTGCCCTGCCCCCCTTTTTTTAATATAGTTTTTAGTATATTTTATTATGTTTTTCTTTTTTGGGTGTGATGTGACCAAAGTCAGCAATTTTTGTGTTTGGATTTTTTTTTTTGTGTTTACATTGCAGGATCAGAAACATAATACCTACTTTAATAGTTGGGACAATTACGCATGTGGTGATACCAAATATGTTTTTTATATGGAAAATGGGAAAAGGAGGGTGATTTTAAACTTTTAATATGGATGGGGTTAATGGGTGTTTTTTTAAACTATTAACTTTTTTTTTCTTTTACACTTTATTAGTCCTCTTAGGGGACTTTAGGAGGAATCATTAGATTCCTCATACAGATCAATTGAGCTCCATAGAACTCCATTGATCTGTGCTCCTTTGGTTGAGCCTGCTTCATCCAGGCTCAATGAAACAAAGAGTGGATTACTCCCCCAAATCGTGCTGCAAGGGGGGGGGGGGCGATACATTCCACTGGACCACCAGGGAGCATTTACATGTCCCTTTTAGATGCTGCTTTCAGCTTTGACAGCAGCGATCTAAAGGGTTAATAGCCGGCTGCGGCGATCGGCGCATGTCGGCTATTAGCAGCGGCCCCCAGCTACAAGAATTAGCAGGGGGCTGCCGAGTATGGTTGTTAACCAGTTAAATGACTGACATCGGAGCAATCTCCGATGTCTGTCATTACAGGCAGGTGTCAACTGCTGATAGCAGCAGGCATCTCCCGTTTATGACGCAGACCCGACCCGACCCGTGGGCCCACGTCATGTCCGTTCACCCGACCCATAATGTACATGTTTGTCATGGGTCAGGAAGGGATTAAGCCACACACCCCGAATTTATCGGTTGAAAATTCCCTTCGCCAAAAAAAGGTGAAATTTCGGTACACCCCTATTAGTGATATCCCAGATTTTGTGGTGGTCTTGATGCTGGAGCTCAGTGCAGGAATCATTGCTAAAAGTACGGATTGTTAATGGTCACCAGATCAGATGAGTGAATAAATGATTAGAAGGGAAGATGTTCATTCACATTCACCACGTAAACAGTCTGTATGACGCCATATTCTGTGTCAAATCGGGGATCAAGTTTCTGTCTGGTTGAGAGGTTTTCCTCGTTTCTTTAGACTCCATCTGGTCACAGTTTATGACAAGAAATAACCAGCACTTACCCTGGTTGTGTGTCTGGCTGTACCAATCTCTTGGTTGAATATGTGATCAGTGGGATGTTGACACCCGGAGCCCATCTGATGTTTTCCTATGCCACATGAACGGAGCTGCAAGCAGACTGCGCTATGGCCGACATTTATCATTGTCTTTAAACTGTTTTTTTGTGTCTACAAAAGGAGCAAGCAGGGTTTATTTTTTATTTGCGCCTTTTGGTTTACACATTTCTGCTGATTTTGAGTTGCAATACACATGATAGGGAAGGGTTTTATGAACTGCACCTTTTTGTGAAAAGGCACAAAAATGGCGCAAAGCCACTGGAAAGTCTCTAAAACTACACCAGCCCAGACTTAGCTTTTTGGTGTATGTGAAGAGAGAAATTTCAGAAAACGTGACCTGCAAAAAATGTCTCAAATGTTCTGTGACCATTTAATAAATCTGGTGCTCCTACACATTACCAGCACACAAAAAAAGGTGTAGAAAAATGCTTCACTTACACCTACAATGATAAATTCCGACCTATATGTTGTGTAGTGACTATGCTGGGTTATTGTAGTTGAGCTCCTATTGAAGTGAGCTCCAGTAACCCAGCACTACCACCACATAGGGGAGCTGTCTGTCTCTGCCTCTGTTCGCTGTGGACAAACAGATGAAGTGCAGAATGCCAAGTTTTGCTGACAGCTGACCAGTAGGGGTGCCAAGAGTCTGACTCCCCACCAGTCAAATATTGATGGCCTATCCTGAGGATATAAAATCAATCAAAAAGTCCTGGAAAACCTCTTTAATTTGCTCTGTTCATATCTGTTTCCACAATGCATGCAGTCCCCAATACTCCACATTGATTTATAATGGGTTATGTCAAGGTGTTTCGTTTGGAGGAGGAAAATACTTCTGCACACCATCTTAAAGGCCCAAACACTACTTATTTTCCAAACAGAATGCCAATATTGTGTGGCATCCTTCTATTGTTTTAAATGGGATGCGGCTGCACCAGTCACAGTACAGAATTTCCACAGCGGATGTTCTGCTGTGGAAATTCCGGATCCCAGACCTTGGCAAAAGTATGAACATGATAATTTTTTCATCAGAGACCACTTGGAAATGCATTGCTGCCTATGGAAATGGTGAATTTCCGAGTGGTCATAGTACTGGTTTTGTTCTGCTGGCACCTGCTACAGATGGAATCTCCGCCAGGAATATCTTTAAACGGAGATTCCTCAGTGGGAATGAGCTATATTGTACGACTGCATGCTCGTGTGCTGTCTCATAGACAGTCCTGCGGAATTCTGCCCAAAGAATGAACTTGTTTATTCTTTGGCGAACATCTTTCGCGGGCGGAATTCCGCTACAGTAGTTCTGCAGTGTGCATGCGTGCTGACACCACTGGCGGGCGCTACATCCCGTGTTGCGTCTGAAGATCCGCCTGGCTGCGTAATGACGTGGGGAGATGTTGTGAGATACTTGCTGGGGACAGTGCGCATTCGCCGGATCGGAAGCCAATATGGCGTTCCGGAAACCACAGACAAACTCGCTTTATTAGGCAGCCACACACAGAATATGGTAGCCCCCTGAGGAAAGAGTGAAAGTGCACTCGGGACGTTAGGAGGGCACATTTTGCCATAGCATGTGTCAGTAATCCTTATATGAGCAGTTGTACATGTATTTGATGCACTTTATTATATGGGTAAAGGTGGGTCAGAGCTTATTATGGTTGCAAAAGTTTTTCTGACCAGTCTCTGCTGCTAGATTTGTGATATGTTTACATTGGGCTCATACCATCGGGGCCGATACCAGGTATTTGCATGGTATCGGGGTCTCGTCTAATGTCCCTGATACCAAATCCGATATCTGGTGGAGTGCTCCGCTCTACTGCCCCGTTCTGCCATCCACATCACTACCCCGTTCTGCCATCCGCATCATGGCGTCTTATGGAGGAGCATGTGACACACACGTCACTCCACTGCGCCCAGTGTAACGCTACGGAGGAAGCAGAGTGATGTGTATGTCACATGCTCCTCCATAAGAAGCTATGATGCTGAAGGCAGAACGGGGCAGCGGCAGTGATGAGTACGGGGCTGCAGAGCGGCGACACCAGACAGGTGTAAGTGAGGAACTACAAGGGGGTTCCTGCTATCTACAAGGGGGAGGCCTGCGATCTACAGGGGGGGGGGGCTTATTGCTACAATGGGGGGACTGCGGTCTACAGGGGGGCTGCTACTAATGTCTGCACCTGTCTATACTCCCTACTATTAAAGGCAATCTTACAGCAGAGTCACCTGCACGAACTTGAATTTATAGGTAGACCTGGTTTCTACCGCTGCTCACCATGTGATCATCGGTGCAATTGCTCCGGAGACATCGGTTTCGCCGCCAATGCAAACTCCCTGTTCTGCCCAATGGAGAAGAGAGAAATCTTGTCTCATACTACAGCAGCCGCCTCCATTGCACACAACAAGGACCCACATATCATATGGTAAACAGCGCCAGAAACCGGGTCACCCTGGTGTCAGATTCCCTTTACAATAAAAGTACTTGTTTTATTGTATACTAGCTTCGCTCGCGTTAAATTTGGGGTAACATAGATTTACTTTTTATGATCCTATATAATGAGGCCGCTCTGGGTAAAGTCTACGGGCATCCAAACAACCCGAAACATTGCATCTGCTGTTTCATGGAATTGAACATCGACATCCTTTGAGGACTTTTACCAAGTCTGCACGCAGGGGAACCCGCCTTCTCTCGCTGCTTATATACTGCCAACAGTCCTTGTATCCCGACCTCCTATCCCGTCCTGTAATATGTGCACCAGGTATTGAAATAGCTCCAGCCGTATGGAAGTTATGTGGGAACATACATTTCCCAATGATTTGCATGGGACTTTGAACAAAAACCCCGACCCTCACAAATGGGGGTAGTTAAGGGTTAAATTAACTATCCTATATTTTAAGTGGACATATAAGTAACATGTGACCAAGTATTATCGAAATATCTCCAGCCATTTGGAAGTTATATATTTCCCATAGACTTGTATGGGACTTTAAAAAAATAAAAATAAATAAACAACCCCTTTTCTCACCCCCTTAAGGGTGGAATTTCGAAAAATCCTTTCTTATTCCTTGTCTACGTCTTAAAAACACCTGTGCAAAAATTCAGGTTTCTAGGTCCAAGGGTTTAGGCTGGGCGTTGATGAGTCAGTGAGTCAGGTCTTCTCCTTTTATATATAAGATTTATATGCAGGTTTCCCGCTGCTAGTAATAGCGTGTGATCGCACCCTTACAGATGATTTCCATTCTGCTCTGTGTTTCCTAAGCCACTTGTGTGTGTTCTCTTATTGCAGCCTCATTGCTGTGCCAGGTTGAACCAGTGGGACGATGGTTTGAAGCTTTCATTAAACGCAGGAATAGAAATGTGTCGGCCTCATTTCAAGAGCTGGAGGATGAGAAGGAGACCTCCGAAGAGTCTGAGGATGAAGAGTTTCAGCTAGAAGAATTTGCACTTTTGAAAACCCTTGATCCTAAAGACTGGAAGGTTAGTACTTGTCATTTATGTAAAGAAACCATTGTATCATGAAAAGTTAAGCAACTTTTTATATACTTTCCGTGTTAAGTTCATAAAGTTCTTAATTTTAACCCTGTTTGCAGTCATTAAATGTTAATACTCTTAGGCTTGTGTCACATCACATCCGTGGAGCACACTGGAAAAATCCTCTGATGTATAAACATCAATGGAGGACATTTATCATTGTTGTATTTGGAAAGTGAGTTTTGACGTAATTTATTTATTTATTTATTTTGGTTTTGCTTATGTGCAACATATTTATCATACTATCAAGGGGAGTTCATAAATTTGGCACACATAAGAGAAAAACAATAAATCACTTCAGACCACTACTTTGCATGATTCCTCCTCTCCTCTGCAACTTTTCTGCACAAAAAGTCTTGGTTGCAACTTTTTGTAAGACTTTTTTAAAGTGCTCTCCAAAGGCCTTTTTGGCTTTGACTTTTTTTTTTATTGTCTACGTGCAACATTAACGCTTCATAAATTAGCAACCACTGCAAAGTTAAAATTGAAAGTTTCTTAGGTAAGGCTGCTTGCTACTTTTTGCAAAAAATTGGCTTCGGCGCATATGTGACACTTTGTGAGCCTGAAGTAAGCTTTTGGAAGACATCAGAGGGCTTCAAAGTATAGCAGCAATTTTCTAATTTTTCACAAAACTTTCTAAATCTGAATTTTTCAGGGACCAGTTCAGTTTTGAAGTGGATTTGAAGGACCTTCATATTAGAAATACCCCCTAAATGATGCCATTATAAAAACTTCACCCCTCAACGTATTCAAAATGACATTCAGAAAGTGTGTTAACCCTTTAGGTGTTTCACAGGAATAGCAAGCAGCAAAGTGAAGGAGAAAATTCAAAATCTGCATTTTTTACTCTCGCATGTTCTTGTAGACCCAGTTTTTGAATTTTTATAAGGGGTAAAGGGAGAGACATCCCCCCAAAATTTGTAACCCAATTTCTTTCGAGTAAGGAAATACCTCATATGTGTATGTCAAGTGTTCGGCGGACACAGTAGAGGGCTCAGAAGGGAAGGAGAAACAATGGGATTTTGGAGAGTGAATTTTCTGAAATAGGTTTTGGGAGGCATGTCACATTTAGGAAGCCCCTATGGTGCCAGAACAGCAAAAAAAAAAAAAACCACGTGGCATACTATTATGGAAACTACACCCCTCAAGGCACGTAACAAGGGGCCCAGTGAGCCTTAACACCCCACAGGTGTTTCACGACTTTTCGTTAAAGTCGGATGTGTAAATATATATATATATTTTTTTCCACTAAAATGTTGGTTTTCCCCCAAATTTAAAATTTTTACAAGGGGTAATAGGAGAAAAAGCCCCCCCAAAATTTACGAAAATACCCCATATGTGGCCCTAAACTGTTGCCTTGAAATACGACGGGCTCCGAAGTGAGAGAGCGCTATGCGCATTTGAAGACTAAATAACGGATTTGCATAAGGACGGAACCGGATGCAAGAATTACACTTGCCTCCCATACCAAAAATACCCTATGGCAGTGTTTCCCAAACAGGGTGCCTCCAGCTGTTGCAAAACTTCCAGCATGCCTGGAAAGTCAATCGCTGTCCGGCAATACTGGGAGTTGTCTTGCAACAGCTGAAGGCTCCGTTTTTATTTTTTGGGGGGTGGGGGGGGGGGGTGACTGTGTAGGGGTATGTGTGTATGTAGCGTTTTACTTTTTAGTTTTTGTAATGTAGTATAGTGTAGTGTTTTTAGAGTACACTCACGCGGCCGGGGTGTACAGTGAGCTTCCCGCTGGGAGTTTGAGCTGCGGCGGAAAATTTGCTGCATCTCAAACTTGTAGCAAGAAGCGCGCTGTAGACCCCGGCCGTGTGAATGTACCCTGTACATTCACATGGGGGGGTGCTCAAACCTCAAACTTTGGCTGTCAGTGCATGCTGGGGGTTGAAGTTATGCAACAGCTGGAGGCACACTGGTTGCAAAACACAGAGTTTGCTACTTAACTCAGTGTTTCACAACCAGTGTGCCTCCAGCTGTTGCAAAACTACAACTCCCTGCATGTACGGTCTATCAGTGCATGCTGGAAGTTGTAGTTTGCAACAGCTGGAGGCACACTGGTTGCGAAACACTGTTGGGTAACAAACTTCGCAACCAGTGTGCCTTCAGCCGTTGCAAAAACTACAACTCTCAGCATGCAGTGACAACTGAGGGCATGCTGGGACTTGTAGTTATGCAACAGCTGGAGGCATACTACTAACACTACCAGCATGCCCTTTGGCTGTCCGTGCATGCTGGGGATTGTAGTTATGCAACATCTGGAGGCACACTGGTTGCAAAACACTGAGTTTGTTACTTAACTCAGTGTTTCCCAAAAAGGGTGCCTCCAGCTGTTTCAAAACTGCAACTCCCAGCATGCACGGACAGCCAAAAGACATGTTGGGAGTTAGTTTTACAACATCTGGAGGGTCCCAGTTTGGTGACCACTGTGCAGTGGTGTCCAAGCTGTAGCCCTCCAGATGTTGCAAAACTTCAACTCCAAGCATGCCCAGACTGTCAAGGCATGCTGGGAGTTGTAGTTCTGCAACACCTGAAGGGCCAGATGTTACAGAACTACACCTCCCAGCATGCCCGGACTGTCTGGGCATGCTCGGAGTTGTAGTTTTGCAACATCTGGAAGGGCTACAGTTTGGATACCACTGAACAGTGGTCTCCAAACTGTGGGCCTCCAGATGTTGCAAAACTACAACTCCCAGCATGCCCAGACAGCCTTTGGCTGTCTGTGCTTGCTAGGAGTTGTAGTTTGGCAACTCCTGGAACGCAGCAGTGAAGATCACTTAGGGCTGATCTTTACTGCTGCGTGCGCCGCTGCCTCCATCGGTCCCACGCTGCCTGTCCCGATCCTGCCGCCAGTCCCGCTGCGATCGTCGGTCCGGGTGTGAGGTGAGATTTCCGAACCTGTCCACCATCTTCCCCATACCACCAGTCTGATTGGTCCCCAGCTGCATAGTGTCATCGGTCAGCATTCCAGAACAGCTGAGATGACGTTTCTATCACCATGTCAACGGACATGGTGATAGAAAATGTATTGGACGTGTATACACGTCCATTTGCGTTAAATCACAGGAAAAATGGATGTGTATACACGTCCATTTGCGGGAACGGGTTAAATGCAATGGACCTATAGACTTTTATATGCTAATATATCCTAAAATGATGTCCTTTGGGATATGTTGGAATTCAGCAGCAGTCAGCTCTAAATTTTAGTATTTTATGAAAAGATTTTTTTTAAATACTTACAGTTAAGACATATTGTAGACTCTCTTAAATGGTGTAAATCACAAGCACGCCCCCCTTATGAAGTTTACCGTATATACTCGAGTAAAAGCAGAGTTTTTCAGCACAATTTTTCGTGCTGAAAACGCCCCCCTCGGCTTATACTCGAGTGAACTCTCCGCCTGTCAAGCCCTTCTCAGTGGTCTTCTACCTGCGAATCTCCAGATGTTGCTGTCCGGGCATGCTGGTAGTTGTAGTTTTGAAACCTCTGGAGGTCCGCAGGTTGAAGACCACTGCGGCCTTGGTCATCATCCAGCCCCCCACCTTTTGTTTTGTACTCACCTCCCCTCGGCGGGAAGTTAGAGTGAGCTGGTCCGGGCCATCTATGCTGCAGGGACCATCCGGTGGGGAGGCTTAGTCGTTGCGGGCTGTCCATTTTCACCGGGGGGCCCTCTTCTCCGCACTTCGGGCCTGCCCCGGACTAGTGATGTTGCCTTGACGACGACGCACAGGGATGCTGCGCATGAATGTCTCTGTGCGTCGTCGTCAAGGCAATGTCACCAGTCCGGGCAGGCCCGAAGCGTGGAGAAGAGGGCCCCTTTGTGAAAATGGACAGCCCGCAACGACTAAGCCTCCCCACCGGACGGTCCCTGCAGCAGAGATGGCCCGGAACAGCTCACCCTAACTTCCCGCCGAGGGGAGGCGAGTACAAAACAAAGGGGGGGGGGGGGCCTGGATGATGACTAAGGCCGCAGTGGTCTTCAACCTGCGGACCTCCAGAGGTTTCAAAACTACAACTCCCAGCATGCCTGCACGGCAGATGGCTGTCCGGCATGCTGGGAATTGTAGTTTTGCAACCTCTGGAGGTCCGCAGGTTGAAGACCACTGATGAAGGGATTGACAGGCGGTGATGATGAAGGAGGGGGTGATGACGGAGGCTGCAGTGGTCACTTAAGGACCCTGCGGACAAGAAAATGGAAATTTTGGCGAAGTCCGCTTTTGAAGCAGCTGGGTCCTCCCTGCTTCCCACCTTTGCTTCCGTTTGGGTGGCCAAGGTGGTGTCTGTTTGGGCTTCCCAGCTTCGCCAGGGTATCCTTTCTGGTGTTACCAGGGAGGACCTGGCCGATGCAGCTCTCCAGCTCTCCCAGGCTGGCGATTTTCTCCGTTCTGCAGCTTTGGAATCTGCTCGCTGCTTGGCCTTTGCCTCGGCTAACTTGGTCGCTATTCGTCAGGCCATGTGGCTGAAGGCGTGGGACGCCGACGCAGCTTCTAAAAGATCACTAACGGAGTTGCCTTTTTCTGGTTCCCGGCTCTTTGGCAAACAGTTGGATGAAATTACTTCCGAAGCTACTTGGGGCAAAAGTTCTTTGCTTCCGCAGAACAAACCTCATCGCTCTGAACCCCGTCGGAAAACGTTGTCCTTTCGTCCCTTTCAGCCGTTTGCATCGGGTCGCCCTTCAAAACAGGTGCACCCTCCCTCTCGGGAAAACCCCCTCATTGACTGTCTCTTTTTCGAGATGTCTGGTTGGCACAGGTCCAGGACTCTTGGGTACGAGATGTCATTTCAGGGGGTTATCGGATAGAATTAGTTTCCATCCCCAAAAACCGTGTCTTTCGCTCCCGGCCCCCTTCTTTGGCAGCAGCCTTTCAGGTCGCTTTACGCTCTCTCCTCTCTCAGGGAGTAATAGTGCCAGTTCCATCAGAAGAACTGGGTTCAGGGTTCTACTCGAACCTCTTTGTCGTACCCATAAAGGAGGGCTCGGTTCGCCCCATTCTGGACCTCAAGTTACTCAATTGCCATCTGCGTCTCCGACGTTTTCGGATGGAGTCTCTCCGGTCTGTGGTGGCCTCCATGGACCAGGGCGAATTTCTTCGGTAGACATCCGGGACACATCTTCAGATCCCTATCTTCCCGGCTCATCAGCGTTTCCTTTGTTTCACTGTCCCGGAGGGTCATTTTCATCGACGTCCTTCGGTGCCGGAGGATCTCGGTTCTCCCATACCTGGACGACCTCTTGATCAAGGGCCCGTCTCGCTCCGAGAATTTGGAGAGTCTTCAGATCACGCTGCAGACCCTGACCTCCTTCGGCTGGGTGATCAACTGGGAGAAGTCACATCTGTCTCCTTCCCAGTCTCTGATTTTCCTGGGTCTCCTTTTCGACACAGCGGCAGCCCGGGTCCATATTTCCTTGGACAAACGGCGCTCTCTACAGCTCGGGGTCCGTCGCCTGCGACGCCCCTCCCCATTTCCGATTCGTTTCTGTATGGAGGTCTTGGGCCGGATGGTGGCTGCCATGGAGGCAGTCCCCTTCGCTTAGTTCCATTATCGCTCTCTCCAACTAGCCATCTTTGTCCCTGGATCGCCGGATACTTTTGCCTCTGTCGGTTCGGCGGTCCCTGCTTTGGTGGCTCCATTCTCCCCCCCTTCTTCTGGGGAGGTCTTTACTCCCTGTTCAGTAGCAGATTGTCACTACCGATGCGAGTCTCCTGGGATGGGGAGGTGTGTTTCGGGACCTGACTGTCCAGGGTCGCTGGTTTCCTCAGGAAACCTGCCTTCCCATCAATCTCGTAGAGCTTCGGGCAATTTTTCTTTGCCTCCTTCACTGGGAGACTCTCTTGCAGGTTCGGCCGGTCCGTATCCAGTCGGACAACACGACAGCTGTTGCATACATCAATCGCCAAGGCGGTACTCGGAGTCACTTGGTGATGGAGGAGCTCTTCAAGATTCTACTCTGGGCCGAGGCTCGGGTTCCTGCTCTCTCGGCGATCCACATCCCAGGGGTGGACAATTGGGAGGCGGACTTTCTCGGACGCTCTTCAGCAGATCCGGGGGAGCGGTCCCTCCACCCGGATCTGCAACCACCACTCAGAGCTGCAACCTTTGGGGGGACCCCGAATGTGGATCTTTTCTCTTCTCGCCACAACAGGAAAGTCCCTTTCTTTGTAGCGAAGTCTCGGGACCCATGGACCTTGGCGGTGGACGCTCTAGTCATCCTGTGGTAGTCTTTCCGTCTCACTTACCTGTTTCCACCTCTTCACCCCCCCCCCCCTCCTGCCCAGAGTTCTAAGGGAAACTCAAGGCGGAGGGCGTTCCAGCCATTCTAGTGGCTCCAGATTGGCCCAGACGCGCCGACGTGGTTCAGCTGGTCGACGACGTCCCACAGCGTCTTCCGCTAAGGTCCGATCTTCTTTCTCAGGGTCCTCTTTGCCACCCCAATTTACTGTCGCTGTATTTGACGGCGTGGCGGTTGAAAACGCGGTATTGTGGTCACGAGGGTTCTCTTCCGAGGTTATTCGTACCGTGCTGCGGGCGCGGAAACCTTCTTCTGCCAGGATCTATTACCGTACCTGAAAGACTTATTTTCGCTGGTGCGAAGCGCAGGCTGTGTCTACGGTGGTGTTTTTTCTTTTCCGCGCCTTCTCGCTTTTCTTCAGTAGGGGCTGGACCAATCTTTGACCCTCAGTTCTCTTAAGGGTCAGGTGTCTGCTCTCTATTCTTTTCCAATGGCAGTTGGCCTCTAATCCCCATGTCCGCACTTTTTTGCAGGGTGTGGCCCATGAGGCTCCACTTTTCAGGTCTCCCACTCCTCAGTGGGATCTCAATCTTTTGCTTGGAGCTTTGAGAGAGGCTCCATTCGAACCCCTTAGGGGGAGGCCTCTCTTCGTATCCTTTCGTGGAAGGTCGCCTTCCTCATTGCCATCACTTCTATTAGGCGGGTCTCTGAGTTGGCGTCTCTTTCCTGTCGTCCCCCTCTTTTGGTGCTTCTTCAGGACAAGGTGGTTTTTCGTCCACTTCCTTCTTTTTTGCCAAAAGTGGTTTCTTCTTTTCATGTGAACGAAGAGATTGCTCTTCCTTTTTGTCCCTCCCCTGCCAATGCCAGGGAACGTTCTCTTCACACCCTTGATGTGGTACGGGCTGTCTGGACCTACCTTTCGGTCACCTCCTCTTTTCGGCAGGGTGACTCTCTTTTTTTTTTGTGATCCCTGAGGGAGGTCGCAAGGGTCTTCTGACTTCCAAGGCGACCATTTCTAGGTGGATTCGCTCTGCCATTTCGGAATCGTATCCTCCCTTTCGAGTGATTGCGCACTCCACGCGTTCTGTGGGGGCTTCTTGGGCTCTCCGCAATAGGGCTTCGGCTATGCAGGTTTGTAAGGCGGCCACCTGGTCATCCTTGCATACTTTCACCAAGTTCCACCAAGTGCATACTTTTGCGTCGGCTGACACCAGTTTGGGCCGCAAGGTGTTGCAGGCTGCAATGGCTTCATCCTCTGCTGGATTTTGAGTTGTGTTTTTTTCTTCCCACCCCGGGGACTGCTTTGGTACGTCCCATGGTCTGTGTCCCCCCAATGGTTTCTTTCGTTAGTTTTTTATCTGTTTCCCTTGGACTGCTGCTGTTTTTTTCTTTTGTTGTCGGTTGCCTCCTACTGCTTTAGGACTAAACTGATTAGCTCCGGTTAGTAGGCGGGGTATATCCTGCCAGGAGGGGCCGAACTTTTTTTGTTTGCCTAGTGTCAGTGCCTCCTAGTGGCAAGAGCATATACCCACGGTCTGTGTCCCCCAATGGATCATCCGAGAGAGAGATTTTACGGTAAGCATAAAAAATCTACTTATCTGAGGCATATGCCCATTTAATATTATTTAAAACTCTATGCCCCCACCATTTTCAACAAAAATAAGAGGATCTTGGTCCTAGTTTTACACAAGAAGAATGGGAGTTTTTCAGTTTGCCCTTTAGAGTCTCCCACTGCAATAATCATATAGATATCTCTAGAAAGCTACTATATAGATGGCACTGGGTGCCACTAAGGCTAAATCAAATTACACATGAAGCCTCAAAATATTGCTGTAGATGTAAATCTGAAGTTGGTTCTTCCGTCATATATGGTGGGATTGTGGTGAAATCCAAAAGTTCTGGGACCAGGTTTTTCTATTAATTAATAAGATTGTTGGTCAATGTAAATGGGGGCTGGAAGTAGCACTACTGTCGCTAACAACAAATGCTCTGTTGATCCCTGAATTAACAATAATAACACACATATTTTATTTGTGGCATGTACCCAAATAGCCAGGAGATGGAAAACAGAAGATATTCCAAATATTGTTGAGCTGCAGAATATTGTACATAGGAATTATAGGATAGAGGGCTTGATAGCACAAAATACCCTAAGTAATAGAACATATGAACAGAATTGGAGACTATGGAAATTATTTAGATGTACCAATTGGTTACCCCATGATGGTAAATAAGCTATGCTGTAATGTTAGATTTAGAAAGTAGCAGGTATACCCACTAACCTCTGGTCATAAAAACAGGGAACAGTAGTTATGGAAGAGATGATATGAATGAGTGTGAATTATCCCCTTGTTCTGTGTTCTCCTGCTTTGCAGGTGGTTATGTTTGTATTGTTTGTGTTTGTTTTTCTTTTGTGATAAAAATAATAATTCTCCTGCTTTGCAGGTGGTTATGTTTGTATTGTTTGTATTTGTTTTTCTTTTGTGATAAAAATAATAAAAAATAATTGTTAAGCAGCAGCCAACTGCACTTTTTCAATACAATTGGATAAAAAAAATATAAACAGTTGAGTAGTTGCCCATAGCAGTCAATCAGATTGCATTATTTTTAGTTTTAAGGCCTTTGAAAAATGATTGGTTGCTAACTCCTCCACTCTTCCTCTGCACAAGATTTGATAAATCCCCCCCCCACGTGTGTTATCAAAATAAAAAGATATAAACTGATTAATTATATAATATATATATTAGGGATCGACCGATATCGTGTTTTTCTTTTTTTGGGGCCGATACCGATAATCTGTGACCTTTCAGGCCGATAACCGCTAACTTATACCGGTATAAGTTATCGGCTATTACGCCACCCCTCCCCCCCCCCCCCCCCCCGGCCCCACAGAAGCCGCAGCAGATCAATGATTTAAAGCGGGCGCTTTAAATCATTGAACTGCAGTGGCTTTTGCGAGGCCAGAGACCGCCGCCCGCTTCCCTCCCTCTGCCTGTCCTGGGGTCCTCCCAAGTCCAATCACCACCACCGCTGCTGCCCCATTGCCTCCCACATCCCCGGTGACGTCACGTTGAGGACGTCACTCGTCATTGCGCTGCGCAGCGCTCCGCAGGATGTCGCAGGAGCCAGAAGTAGCGCGGACCCCGGGAACAGGTAATTATTAAATCGGGGATGGGGGAGGCAATGGGGCAGCGGCAACGGCGGTGGTGGTCTCTGGCCGGGGAGGCGGGGGCGGGGCATTATCGGCATATCGGCAAGGTAATTGCCGATACCGATAATATCCAAAATCGTGAATATCGGACGATTATATCAGTCAAACCGATAATCGGTCGAGTTTTTCACTTTATGGTACCAACATTTACTGCAGTTGGAAAATTTGTGTTTGTTTTTTTTAGAACCAGGACCATTATGCAGTGCTTGGACTGAGGAATCTGAGGTACAAGGCTACACAGAAGCAGATTAAAGCAGCTCGTAAGTGAAAAAAAGGAAAGAACTACTGCTCTGTGGATGAATGTATTTCTTTATCCTGTTAGACAATATACTGAATTATAACAGCCCAGATTTAGCAATCTGTCTGAGAGAAACTGAAGTGATTTGCCCATAGAAACCAATCACCAATGTGATTGGTTTCTTGGTTTCTCTGGGAAAATCACTTCAGTTTTTCGATTCAGACAGATTCATAAGTATAGGCCAGAATGTTGTAAGCATCTATTCTTTTCCTAGTAGCAAGTAGTATGTAAAGTTTTGATTATTTTCAGCTCTTCATCTGCTATGAAGATATATAATGACATTGCTACAGAATTTTGGACCTTAAAACAATACTAAGTTGAAAGGTGCAATTAACTTTTTATTATTTGTGTTCAGATAAAGCAATGGTTTTGAAACACCACCCCGATAAGAGAAAAGCAGCAGGAGAACAAATTGTTGAAGGTGATAATGACTATTTCACATGCATTACTAAAGGTAAGCTTTCCAGAGAGTGAACACTCGTTTATGCTTTGCACTAACTTTTAAGTCATAATCACCATGCCTTCATTAACTTTCAGAACCTGTGATATTTCAGTCTGCAACTTGCGGGGGTTTCTTTCTTTCATACACAGCAAGTGTGATTTCCCCCTTATGCCATGGGTGTACCCTTTTCCCTATCTGAATGCTGATACCAAACAGCTTGTATAAACTGTCCTTCCCAAAAGCTTGAATGCTTTTTCCCTATATACACACTCTCTAATATGCCTAACCCTGGATAGGACAAGAGAGAGTCAGGAGCAGTGTGTTGTGACATCTTATGTCAGAATTAGCTGGACATCCAGCTGTATGTAAAGGAGTTAAGTAGACTCTAGACCAGTGATGGCGAACCTTTTTGAGCCCGAGTACCCGAACCGTAATGCACGCCAACTTTTTTCCCCTCAAAGTGCCAGCACAGCAATTAAATCAGAATACACATTAGCTTGGCAGTATAGTTCCCCCACATTAGGTGCAGTATAGTTCCCCCACATTAGGTGCAGTATAGTTCCCCCACATTAGGTGCAGTATAGTTCCCCCACATTAGGGTTGGCAGTATAGTCCCCCCCCCCCCCACATTAGGGTTGGCAGTATAGTTCCCCCCACAAGGTTGGCAGTAAACTTCCTCCCACAAGGTTGGCAGTATACTTTCCCCCTACCCCCCCAGCCCCCCCCCCCCCAAACAAGGTTGGCAGTATAATTCCCCCCCAAACAAGGTTGGCAGTATAATTCCCCCCCAAACAAGGTTGGCAGTATAATTCCCCCCCAAACAAGGTTGGCAGTATAATTCCCCCCCAAACAAGGTTGGCAGTATAATTCCCCCCCCAAACAAGGTTGGCAGTATAATTCCCCCCCCACAAGGTTGGCAGTATAATTTCCCCCCCCACAAGGTTGGCAGTATAATCCCCCCCCCCCACAAGGTTGGCAGTATAATTCCCCCCCCCAAAAGGTTGGCAGTATAATTCCCCCCCCCCCCCCACAAGGTTGGCAGTATAATTCCCCCCCACAAGGTTGGCAGTATAATTCCCCCCCACAAGGTTGGCAGTATAATTCCCCCCCACAAGGTTGGCATTATAATTCCCCCCCACAAGGTTGGCAGTATAATTCCCCCCCCCCACAAGGTTGGCAGTATAATTCCCCCCCCCCCCCCCCAAGGTTGGCAGTATAATTCCCCCCCCCCCCACAAGGTTGGCAGTATAATTCCCCCCCCCACAAGGTTGGCAGTATAATTCCCCCCCCCCCCACAAGGTTGGCAGTATAATTCCCTCCCCCCCCCCACAAGGTTGGCAGTATAATTCCCCCCCCCCACAAGGTTGGCAGTATAATTCCCCCCCCCCCCCCCCCCACAAGGTTGGCAGTATAATTCCCCCCCCCCACAAGGTTGGCAGTATAATTCCCCCCCCCCACAAGGTTGGCAGTATAATTCCCCCCCCCCCACAAGGTTGGCAGTATAATTCCCCCCCCCCCACAAGGTTGGCAGTATAATTCCCCCCCCCCCCCACAAGGTTGGCAGTATAATTCCCCCCCCCACAAGGTTGGCAGTATAATTCCCCCCCACAAGGTTGGCAGTATAATTCCCCCCCCCCCCCCCACAAGGTTGGCAGTATAATTCCCCCCCCCCCCCCCACAAGGTTGGCAGTATAATTCCCCCCCACAAGGTTGGCAGTATAATTCCCCCCCACAAGGTTGGCAGTATAATTCCCCCCCACAAGGTTGGCAGTATAATTCCCCCCCACAAGGTTGGCAGTATAATTCCCCCCCACAAGGTTGGCAGTATAATTCCCCCCCCACAAGGTTGGCAGTATAATTCCCCCCCACAAGGTTGGCAGTATAATTCCCCCCCACAAGGTTGGCAGTATAATCCCCCCCCCCCCCCCACAAGGTTGGCAGTATAATCCCCCCCCCCCCCACAAGGTTGGCAGTATAATCCCCCCCCCCCCCACAAGGTTGGCAGTATAATCCCCCCCCCCCACAAGGTTGGCAGTATAATTCCCCCCCACAAGGTTGGCAGTATAATTCCCCCCCCCCCACAAGGTTGGCAGTATAATTCCCCCCCACAAGGTTGGCAGTATAATTCCCCCTCACAAGGTTGGCAGTATAGTTCCCCCCCCCCCCCCCCCCTCACAAGGTTGGCAGTATAATCCCCCCCCCCCCCCCACAAGGTTGGCAGGCAGTGTGCCCCCACATTAGGCAGGCAGTGTGCCCCCACATTAGGCAGGCAGTGTGCCCCCACATTAGGCAGGCAGTGTGCCCCCACATTAGGCAGGCAGTGTGCCCCCACATTAGGCAGGCAGTGTGCCCCCACATTAGGCAGGCAGTGTGCCCCCACATTAGGCAGGCAGTGTGCCCCCACATTAGGCAGGCAGTGTGCCCCCACATTAGGCAAGCAGTGTGCCCCCACATTAGGCAAGCAGTGTTCCCCCACAGACATACAGCCTCCAGCCATATACAGTGTATGGCTGGAGGCTGTATGTCTGTGTCGGAACACCGAAGATGACGTCCCGCTGGTCACTTACCATGCGCGCGTAATCCTCGGTCCTCCCCGATGCTCCGCTCTGCTTTGCTTTACGGGCACACGCATGGGACTTCAGTGACGTGACGTCCCTGCGTGCTCTACCTCCCGGCGGTCCCTGCGTTTTTAAAGCTAACGTGGGACCGCAGAGAGGTAACCGGGACATCCTTGTGTCCCGAAATTACCTTTTGGGACACAGGTATGACCGGAATGTGACGGGGGCCTGTGGCCGCGTGCCCACAGAGGGGGCTCGGCGTGGCACGTGTGCCATAGGTTCGCCATCACTGCTCTAGACCTACAAAACAGGTGGAAAGTTTATTTGTAGACTGTTGTGAAAGGTGCTCAATTATGGACTTAAAGAGTAAAAAATTTAAATGCAGTGGTGTACACAGACTTTAAACATCTTTTGGGGAGATTTATCAAACCCAGTGAGGGGAAAAGTTGCCCATAGCAACTAATCAGATTGCTTCTTTCATTTTGGAGAAAACGATCTAATTGCTTGCTATGGGAAACTGGGAACTTTTCTTCTGCGCAGATTTTGATAAATCTCCCCTTTAAGCCTACTTATAGTGCATTTAATGCAGTTCATTGGGAAAACCTGGATAAAATCTCCTGTATGGTATCTATGTTCTCTTTTATATTTTATCATTATTCTTTGTCATATCAATACCTATAATAGAAAATATGGGAAAATAAATGTTGTTTTCTTGGTCAGCTCCATTGGGGACACAGAGACCGTGGGTATATGCTGCTGCCACTAGGCAACCAAAGAAAGTCGGCCCCTCCTGGCAGGATATACCCCTCCGCCTACAGACTCTGAGCTAATCAGTTTTAGCTTAGTGTCTGTAGGAGGCAGACACAGGTCTGGAGTTCTCCCCACCTGGTCTTTTACCTCAGGGAACTGTTAGTTTTAGTTATTTTTTTTCTCCTTTTTATAAGTTTTCTAAGTTTTTTTTTCTCCAAGACAGGGTGAGTATCCCCCCCCCCCCTCTTCTCCTGGGGTATATCTTTGGATTCTGAACTTCTGGAGTCCCCCTGTTTTGGGCCCACCCCTTTTAAGTCAGGGCTGTACTTTCAGTTCCCAGGGCCAACTTTTCTAATGCTTCCCAGGAACCGCAACTCTGCAATTTTTTGTATATTCACAGGCACTTCTCCCCTCTGCTATAAGCGCGCGACCGACAGTTACTGTCACTTTGCGCACAGTCGGCAGTTAGTGAGCGATGTGCTCTCTCTGTCGGCTGCGCTACACACGCACAGCTGACAGTTACTCTTCGGCCGCATCCACGGTGAGGCAACCGGTGTTTTGGGGGTCACTAATTGAGGCCGCGGCTGCGGCCTAATCGCGGGTTTAGCTCCACCCACTCCCCGCTGGCCAGGCTTTTCGGCGGGAGTCCGGCCCCTTCTCCCTACCGTCCTATTACTGCACAGCGCACGCACTGGGGGGTTACTGACCTCCTATTTGTGTGGTGCGTGTGCTGCAGGGGTCATTCTGGGTGTCTCCCTCCTCTTCCTCCAATGAGAGACATGCTTGGTCGGCTTCCACCTCCTTATGCTGGACCCTCACTGCGACCCTGGTCACTTATTACACTTGTGCATCTGCACGCCCCCGCCCCCTAGGTACTTCCACCCAGGATGTTCCACCTAAATGTGCGAATCTGGCTCCTGCCCCGGAATGGGTTTCCTCCCTTTCTCAGTCAATTTCTGAACTGGCATGGGTTTCCCGCTCTGTGGTTTCTGCCTTTGAACAATCTTCCTTGCGTCTGCCCTCCAGAAAGGCTCGCTCCCTCTCCTCTGACCCTCTGTTTAGGGGTCCTCACAAGCCCCCTAAGGTGTTATCCTCTGGCTCCTCTCCGGAATCCCGAGCTCAGGACCGGCGCTCTCCTCACAGGTCCCACTCCCCTTCCCTGGTACCCTGGGGGTGCCCTTGCTCTAGGGGTTTCTCTCCTAGTCACCGTCCTAGGTCTCTAGGTCTACGTGCCAGGTTCGCTTCGCCTTCATCTAAGGCTGCCTCCACCTGCTCCCATTCTCCTGGGGAGTTGGAAGATCAGGCGTCAGGTTCTGCCTCTGATCCATAGGATCTTACCAGCGTGTCTGACATGGGGGACAGTTTGGTTTCAGCCATCAGAGACACCGTTCACCTAGAGGACCCCAGAACTTCGGACCCAGCTCCAGAAGTTTCCTTCATCGCTCCCGCTGCCCTCCTAAGGTATTCAGCTCTCATGCTGAATTTGACACCTTGCTGGAAGCAGCATGGAAGCATCCAGACAAATGCTTCCAAGGGACTAAGGAGGTTCAGGCTCAGTTTCTCTTTGCCAAAGACCTTATTGCTAAATGGTCGACACCACCTGCTGTGGATCCTTTGGTTTCCCGTCTGTCAAAATCGACTACTCTACCCCTGGCGGATGCGGCCTTCTTTAAGGATCCAGCGGACAAGAGGATTGAATCTGGCCAAGTTTGCCTTTGAGGCAGCTGGGTTCATTCTTGCTTCCTGCCTTTGCTTCTGCTTGGGTGTCCAAAGCCCTTTCTATTTGGGCTTCCCAGCTCCCACCAGGGCATTTTGTTCGGGGCCCCTTCGGAAGATTTGGCGGATCTTGCAGTCCAACTCTCCAATGTTGGAGACTACTTGTGCTCTGTTTCCTTGCAGTCTGCCTGCTGTTCGGTTTTTGCTACAGGTAAGCTAGTGGCACTTCGTCGCTCCATGTGGCTGTAGGCTTTTGACGCTGATGCCGCTTCTAAGAAGTCTCTCACGGAACTTCCTTTCTCAGGGACCTGGCTTTTCAGAAAACGCCTGGAAGAAATTATCTCAGAGGCTACTGGAAGTGAGAGCTCTTTGCTGCTGCAGAACAAGTCCTGCCATACCGATTCCTGACAGAAGTCAACTTCCTTTCGATCTTTTGGCTCAGGTCAGTCAGCCAGACCGGCACCATCACAGGATAGGAAGATCTCTTCCTTCAAGGCACGCCCTTCCTGGAAGTCTGATAACCGTTCAGGCCGCTTTGCAGCCAAGTCGGGCACCCGTAAGTCTCCCTTCACCTGAAGGGATGCCCCCCACCCGAGAATTATTTTCGGGTGGGAGGTCGTTTGTCCCTGTTCCGGGACGTTTGGCTGGCTCAGGTGCAGGACTCTTGGGTCCGAGATGTCGTTTCCGACAGCTATCGGATCGAGTTTGCTTCCTTTCCAAGGGACCGCTTTTTCCGTTCTCGACCTCCTCGTTCTCCTTCCTTGGCGGCGGCTTTTCGGGTCGCACTTCCGACCCTTCTGACTCGGGGAGTGATTGTCCCAGTTCCTCCCAGGGAGCGTTTTTCAGGCTTCTACTCAAATCTTTTTGTCATCAAAAAAGGGGGCTCCGTCCCCCCTATCCTGGATCTGCAGCTCCTCAGCCACCACCTACTCCTGCGTCATTTCCGTATGGAGTCTCTCGGTTCTGTTGTGGCTTCTAGAGATGAGCGAAGTTACAGTGATTCGATTCGTCACGAAGTTCGCGGCTTGGCGGTTGCTTACTTTAGCCTGCATAAATTAGTTCAGCGTTCAGGTGCTCCGGAGGGCCGGAAAAGGTGGATACACTCCTAGGACTGTATCAACCTTTTCCAGCCCACCGGAGCACCTGAAAGCTGAACTAATGTATAACAAATGAAAAGAGGTGTAGTGCACTCACCGCTCAGTCCGTAGTCACCCACTATCAAAGCCTGTCCAGGGTAGCGGAATCACGCTGTGTGGTACGGAGCGCTCGGAGGCGAAGCGCGTCTGTATGCGGACGAAGCGCGTCTGTATGCGCGAAATGTCGGCATCGCCTCCGAGCGCTCCGTACCACACAGCGTGATCCCGCTACCCTGGACCGGCTTTGATAGTGGCTGACTACGGACTCAGCGGTGAGTGCACTACACTTCTTTTCATTTGTTCTATATATGATACTTCACCTTCGTACGTGCACCCCGCAGGTCCTGCCCACATTTGTCCTAGGAGTCCTCCTCGGTGTATCCCGGCGGAGATTCAGGTCAGGACATTGCATTATAGGTGTGCCTTCCCTCTTCTTTGTATTTTATTCTCTGAACTAATTTATGCAGGCTTAAGTAAGCAACCACAGAGCCGCGAAGTTTGTGACAAATCGAATCACTCTAACTGCGCTCGTCTCAAGTGGCTTCCATGAATCAAGGAGAAGTTCTTTTATTGGTGGATTTCCTGGACGCATATCTTCACATCCCGATTTTTCTGGCTCATCAGCGGTATCTCTGTTTCGCCATTTTCAGTTTGTGGCCCTTCCCTTCGGCCTAGCCACAGCCCCAAGGGTCTTCTCCAAGGTCCTGGTGGTGGTTATCGTAGTCTTTCGAGCCTGGAGTGTGTTTGTGAACCTCCTGATCAAGGCTCCAACCAGGGACCAGAATCAGGAGTCTCCTCCTCACTCTTCAGACCTTGTCTCATTTCGGCTGGGTAATCGGGGAAAGTCAAACCTGAATCCCACCCAGTCTCTGATCTTTTTGGGACTCCAGTTCAACAGTGCTTCCGCCGGACAAGCGCCGCTCTCTATCAGCAGATGTTCGCCTTCTCCATCGTCCCATTCCAGTTTCCATTTGATTCTGCATGGAACTCCTGTGTCGGATGGTGGCGACAATGGAAGCCGTCCGCTTCGCCCAGTTTCATTATTGCCCTCTTCAGCTGGCCATTCTTGTCCCGCTTTCCCTCGATCGCAGGATTCTGTTGCAGGTGGCTGTGGCATTGCCATCCGCCTGATTTTCTGGTTGGGTTTTGTTTTTCACACCCCGGGGACTGCTTTGGTACGTCCCACAGTCTTTGTGTCCCCCAATGGAGCTGACCGAGAAAAGTTGATTTTTTTTTTTTAATGCTTACTGTAAAATCTCTTTCTCTGAGGATCCATTGGGGACACAGCACCCACACATTGTTCTGGTGTCTTTGGTTCAATTGTCTGTCCGGAGGTTAGTTCCGGTTATTTTTTGTCTCTTGTTCCTTCTGACAGTTGCTGGTTTTCTTTCCCTGTCGGTCCTCTCCTACTGCTTTGGGACTAAACTGATTAGCTCAGAGTCTGTAGGCAGGGTATATCCTGCCAGGAGGGGCCGACTTTCTTTTGTTGCTTAGTGTCAGCCGCCTAGTGGCAGCAGCATATACCCACAGTTTGTGTGTCCACCAATGGATCATCCGAGAAAGATTTTATGGTAAGCATAAAAAAATCTACTTATCAATAGATCTAAGCAATAGATAGTTTTGTTTAAATGCTTAACCATGTTATGCTTATTTGGGGTTTCAGCAAATGAAATCTTATCTGATCCTGTAAAAAGAAGAGCATTTAACAGTATTGATCCTACCTTTGATAATTCGGTCCCATCAAAAAGTGAGGGTAAAGACAACTTCTTTGAAGTATTTTCTTCCGTGTTCGAGAGAAATAGCAGGTAAGCACTGTATAACTGAAGTTGATCGACATGTCAATACATATACAAGAAATCTATCTATATATATAAAACTCAACGTGTGTGTGTGTGTATGTATGTATGTTCCACAAAAACTTCCAAACGGCTAAAGATATTAACATGAATAGGAACAGGATAGGTGATTTAACCCTTACTCACCCCCATTTGCCGGGGGCGGGGCTTATGTTTAAAGTCCCATTCAAGTCTATGGGAAATATGTTACTACATAACTTCCAAACTGCTGTAGATATTTCGATAATACTTGGTCACATGTTACTTATATGTCCACTTAAAATAAAGGATAGTTAATTTAACCCTTAACTACCCCCATTTGTGATTGTCAGGGTTTTTGTTTAAAGTCCCATGCAAATCAATGGGAAATGTATGTTCTCACATAACTTCTGTATGGCTGGAGATATTTCAATACCTGGTACACATATTACAGGTCGGGATAGGAGGACTGGGGTAGGAGGTCGGGATAGGACGACAGGATAGGAGGACTGGGATATAAAGTCAAAAGCTTCCTCCTTTTGTTGATTTTCCTTCCCAGGATGAGGAAGGAAAAACCGGGCAACACCGCGTATTCAGCTAGTGTTTACATAAAGCACACCTGTTTAGCAAAACCCTTGCTTGTACACTTGGGCAAAAACAATGTGACCTTTGATGTGGAAACTGATTTCCACATCAAAAACTGTGCAGTATCCCTTCAAGAACTCATCTCACTTTGATTTCAATGGGAAAATGGTACCATGTGGAAAAAGAGGTGACGTATCCCCTTTTTCCACACTGTCCTGCTTTAAATTAATGGGAGCTCCATGACAAGACTGCTGTGCTGAATGCAGCTGGAAGAGAATCTTAGCACAGCAGACAGGCAAAATTTTTACCCGTGTACACAGGGCTGTGGAGTCGGTAGATAAATGTTCCGACTCCGGAGTTTTTTGTACTTCCGACTCCGACTCCTCTGTATTAATATGCGAATGTATTTCATACATTCCTTGAAGGAAAGAAAGGCAACATACATGTCATTACCACAGGACTACTGGCTGGGAAGCCAACAGTCTACTGTATTGAACAGTTTGTATGCTGATCTGCTGCTGAAGATAGGGCAGTGGGAGGATCCAGGAAGGGGCATTTTTCATAAAACAGGATTTTCCTAGTAGAATCCCATAGTCATGTTTAAAGGGGTACTCCGCCCCTAGACATCTTATCGCCTATCTAAAGGATAGGGGATAAGATCTCACATCACCGGGGTCCCGATGCTGGGGAACCTCGCAATCGCCGCTGCGGCTTGCGCTTTCATTACTACACAGAGCAAGTTCCCTCTGTGCATAATGACGGGCGATACAGGGGACGGAGCAGTGTGACGTCATGGCTCCGCCCCCTTAATGCAAGTCTATGGCAGGGGGCTTGACGACCGCCACGGCCCCTCCCATAGACTTATATTAAGTGGGCGGGCCGTGAAGTCACGATGGGCGGAGCCATGGCGTAATGATGCTCCGGCCCCTGTATCGCCCGTCATTATGCACAGAGCGAACTGCGCGGTGCCGCAGCGGCGATCCCAGGGGTCACCAGCAGCAGGACCCCAGCGATCTGACATCTTATCCCCTATCCTTTGGATAGGGGATAAGATGTCTAGGGGTGGAGTACCCCTTTAAGCTAACAATCAAGTTTACAAGTTTTTATAGCCTTAGCTGAATGGCAGCAGTTTTTCCAATGGTTTACAGCTTCAGTCTTGAACTATTGACCCTCTATTCCCTTCACTTATACAACTGTCTCTAGTCCTGCAAAAAACATATTTACTTAATCCCTTATCAGTGAGAGGCTAGCAGAAAGTAGAAGTATTGCCGCTCCCAATTGTGTGTTGCGTGCCATATAGTAAAGCACATGAAAAGCATGCTTCTTCACGGTCACTTAACGTGTTCGTTTTGCGGTTACGTGAGGCACTGCATGCATTGATCTTTATTCTTACAGTAGAGAAGTCATTAATTATAACTTTTTGTGAATTGGGACTTTTAAACTTGCTTTTTTCTTTTTTAATTCCAATCTAAATTTAGTAGGAGTCGGAGTCGGTGCATTGTTTGCCGACTCTAGGTATCCAAAATTTCGTCCGACTCCTTGACTCCGATTCCACAGCCCTGCTTGTACACATACCCTTAGGCTTTGTTCACAAATTAGATTTGCAAGCCGCTTCATCAGTCAAGCTAAGGCTGGGTTCACAAAGTGTAAGATTCGTCATGTATTTTAAAATACACTCCGATTATCCCTGAAATTGCTGGGAAAACCAGTGCATAGACTTAATATGCGCCACAAATTACATTGTGTGAACCCAGCCTAACAAGTGAATAACTGAAAGACCAGGATTTATTGTGCATTTTGACTTTCCTATTCAAGTCAATGAGGAAAATCTGCAACAAATCCACTATGTTTCCACAACATAGATTGACATGCAGAGGAATGTCACATTTTAATGCAGATTTTTTCCACAGTATTGTGGATGTATTGAAATGTCACCTACTTTGCTGGTACTGTATAATGCTGCAGTATTGGCTCTCTGCTGGTCTACATTGTAAAATATGAAAAACTATTTAAAGGGTAACTTTCATTTAAAAATGGTGCGTGACTGCAAGCGTTGTCTGTTCACTTCTGCACTACTCAGCTAAAGTAAGTGGCATACAGAATTGCTGAAGTCCCATATGCTTTAGTTGGAAGTTAAAGGACAACTGCAGTGGTAAACATTTATATGTGCCCGGGCCTCAAAAATAAACAAAATAAACTCGTACATACCTTCCTACGAGCCCCCGTTGGTCCGGCACAGGCCTCACGGTCTGGCAGTGCTGACGTCATCCCACTTCCTGGGGACAGGGACGCCGCAGAGCCATTGGCGTATCACCGGTCGTAGCGATGTCCCGCCCCGGTCGGTGATAGGCTGAGCCCACTGTCATGTAAGAAGCCGGCCAGAGCTCCTTACATGACAGTGGGCTTAGCCTATCACTGGCTGCGGCGGGACATCGCTACGGCCGGTGATACGCCGTCGGCTCTGCGGCGTCCCCGTCCCCAGGAAGTAGAATGGCGTCAGCACTGCCGGACCGTCAGGCGTGTGCCGGACCAACGGGGGCTCGTAGGAAGGTATGTATGAGTTTATTTGATTTTTGAGGCCCGGGCACTGTCATATATAAATGTCTACCACTGTTAAAGGACACAGCTCTTGGAGCCACGTGCTGTTTTCAAATGATAGTTACCTTTTCATTTTTATGTTTCCTGACAAGCAAAATAAATACAAAAATGTATTTCCAAGAATGGTGACACGTTCCCTTTAATCCAAGTGAATCATTGTTCCCACTGCAGGAAGATGTGTATGACTTGTCTATTACTTAAAGGGGTTAGCCACTTTCTTATCAAATGCTGCCCCCTTCCTTTCTGAGCAGGAGGGCACAGCAGGACAACAATATGCATAATTAATCCACAGTATTGATACAGCCCAAAAACTGTCTGCTAACGCATGAAACGTCTGTAGCCATTTGGTATTGTTCCTACTGTCTGTATGTACTACTGTTGCACATATGTATCTACACAATTGAACAAGACTAGAAGCTTTCTACTACTCATTTTCTGGGCAAGTACCACTATCTCTGACTTATGAACTTTTGCTATAGGTATGCATAAATAAGTAACCTGTCTAAAAGCATATGGTACCTTTCTTATGTTTGATAAGTGGCCAACCCCTCTTAACAACCATGTTATTCTATGTTTTGATTGGATGAGTCTGCCAGACTGATGCTTTGCTTTCTGGTAAATCTTCAGTCTGGCTTACAGGAAAGGTTACCAACCAGAGTCTACTCCCTGGGATATCTATAGAGCTTAATTGGACATAATTGGGGAGATTTATCAAAACCTGTGCAAAGGAAGAGTTGCCCAGTTCCCCATAGCGACCAATCAAATAGCTTCTTTCATTTTGCAGAGGCCTTGTTAAAAATAAAAAAAGCCATCTGGTTGCTATGGGCAACTGGGCAACTTTTCCACTGGACACTTTTTCATAAATCTCCCCCAATGGGTTGTCCAGTAGGATGCCATCTGTTTAAGACAAGGTTATAAATACTTTCTATAAGATTTTTTTTTTTTTTTATTGCACAATTTCTATAACTTAAATTGTAATAAATCTTTTCAACCATTTCAGGTGGTCAAACCAGAAAAATGTTCCAAAACTTGGCAACATGAATACCTCCATTGAGGATGTAGATGCATTTTATTCTTTTTGGTATGTTTTCAGATGTAATCTATTTACTGTACTTGAACACTAAAGAATCTCTAATGGTTTATTTTCTACAATCATTTTCTTCTAAATAATTTAACTTTAAATAGGCATCAACTTATTTCTTAGTTTAGTAACTGTCTTCTGTGTCTCTGCCTCTACCTTTCTTTAAAGAGCATGTCATTTGATCCCTCAGTAAGTTGATGCATTGATTTAGGCTGGGTTCACACGGTGCAGTTTTTTTTTATTAGCTTTTTTGCTCTGGTTTGTTCAAGGAAAAATCATTAAAAACAAAAATTTGTACCAGAAATTGGAATGTTTTGTGACAGTTATTAGCAGTTCAAGTCAAATGCAGTATAAAACACCAATAAAGAGCAGTATGAACATAGCAATTTTTCCAGAGTGAATGATGAGGTGTTTGGGGGGGGGGGGGGGGGGGTGGGTGATGGTGGTTGAAGACTGTTCAGTGAAGAAAGCCGCATTTTTGTCTGACGCTGTTCAGTATATTCTCTAATCACTGATTTTGTTAATATTTACTTTGTTACACCAGGTACAACTTTGATTCTTGGAGAGAATTTTCTTACTTGGATGAAGAAGAAAAAGAAAAGGCTGAATGGTGAATAATATTTAAATCAAATTTCTTTTGTCTCCTGACCTGGGATTTCAACCTTCAGCTATCCATGTGCCTAAAACAACATGGCTGCCAAGTTAGAGAAGAAACTAGAGCAATCACTGGGAATTCCCATAGTATTAATTGAAATAGTATGATTGGTCTAGTTTGATTTTACATACATCTTAACTTAAGAACAAATTTTCAGGTGTTTTACACAGTAGACACCAGTAATTACCGTATTTATCGGCGTATGACACGCACTTTTTAGGCTAAAATTTTTAGCTTAAAGTCTATCTGCGTGTTATACGCCGATAAGCCGCTGCAGTTCAATGATTTAAAGCGGGCGCTTTAAATCAATGAACTGCAGCGGCTTTGCAGGTGCAGAGACCTGCCGTCGCTGCCGGCTTCTCTGCCTCTGCCTGTCCTGGGGTCTAGAGCCCTGCTGCCGGCCCTTCTCTCCCCCTGGCTATCTGTGCAGCTGCCCCATTGCCGGCGCCGATAGCCAGGGGGAGAGAAGCGGCGCCGACACGGGGAGAGAAGGGGCAGCGGCACCCATTGCCGGCACCGCTGCCCTGTTGCCTCCCCCATCCCCGGTTGTATAATTACCTGTTGCCGGGGTCGGGTCCGCGCTGCTTCAGGCCTCCGGTGTGCGTCCCCTGCGTCGTTGCTATGCGCTGCGAGACGCAATGACGTCATTCGTCATTGCGCCGCGCCATGCAGTGCATAGCAACGACGCAGGGGACGCACACCAGAGGCCTGAAGCAGCGCCGACCCCTGAGACAAGTAATTATACAACCGGGGATGAGGGAGGCAACGGGGCAGCGGCGCGGGCAATGGGTGCCACTGCCCCTTTTTTCCCCTGGCTATCGGCACCGCTGCACAATTGCCGGCGCCGCTTCTCCCCCCCCCTGGCTATCGGCACCGGCATAGATAGTCAGGGGGAGAGAACGGGCAGCGGTGCAGATAGCCAGCGGAAAAAAGCGGCGGCAACAGGGCTCTAGACCCCAGGAAAGTCAGGTGGAGAGAAGCGGGCAGCGACCGCCTCTCCCCCCCCCGCCTTTTCTGGGGGCTTCTGCGGGGTCAGAAACAGTGTATCGGGGTATACGCATGCACACACACACCCTCATTTTACCAAGGATATTTGGGTAAAAAACTTTTTTTACCCAAATATCCTTGGTAAAATGAGGGTGCGTGTTATAGGCCGGTGCGTGGTATACCCCGATAAATACGGTACATTTTAGAGAATAGTAACACAATGGTAAAGAGCAGAAGAACGACGGAGCATTAGAAAACTCCCAGGATCAGTGTATTTCATGAGATGAATGAATGTGCCTAGAACAAATATAGAGAAGTTCCCACAATTAATACATTAAAAAAGGAGGAAATAAGAATAGAAATTTGTAACTCAAATTTGTGGGTTTTTTTTTCTTTGTTTTTAATGTCTTCAGCCGTGATGAGAGGAGGTGGATTGAAAAACAGAACCGAGCTGCCAGAGCTCAGAGAAAAAAAGAAGAAATGAATAGGATTAGAACATTGGTTGGTACGTATAATTTATTTCTGACATGAACATGAAGCATTTTCTGCCTACTCGCATTTCTCTGCTGATGTGAACTTTCATATACACTAATTTAAGGGATTACTTAACTTAGTGTGACTGTTACAATAAACAGCTATGCATTAATCAATAGTACAAGCGAATGTAAACTTTGCAATATATGTTATAAGAGAAAAATGCTTCCTTCCTCACTGATTAGTGCCCCCTTTCCTCCTTCAACCTATTATCTGCTCACCACTAATGGTAATAAGTGGAATTCGATTGTGAGCCCCAAAGGGTACAGGCACTGACTAGAGTAATGTAAAAGCACCGTGGAATATGTTAGTGCCATATAAATAAAGAATTATTATTATCCATAGAGCAGAGCATATATAGACTCTCAGCTTACACTGCCTATAGAAGTGAGGGACGGAGAAGAGAGAGTGCAGGAAGCAAGGTAGAAACACAGACAAGACAAACTGGATAACTGTCTCACCCCAGAGTTAGCAACTTACAGTGCTGAAGTACCACTCTGTAAAGTCCTACCTACTCTACCTAAAAGTCCTGCTTATGTATGTTAGACTATATTAATACTGCTTCTGCAGTACATGATTGACATAAAACATGCACTGCAAATGTGCCTTAAACATATCCAGAGACCTCTGGATATGTTTGATGCATCAGTGCACTGATAAGGGCAGACATTGTTTATAAGCAGATTCACTCCACAGAAAAACAAATGCGCCGCTATGGGCAATGTATTCCACTGTATACCTATACAGTGGCATGTGCTGAAAGCCTTTGTTAGGAAATTCTCTTAGGGGGGAATTTGTAATTATGTGTCTATTGTAGACACTGTTCTACCCCTTTACACTTCTTGTCTATTGTACACTCTTGCTCAGAATTTACTAAGGCTGTGCACTCCTTTGATAAATCTTGTGCAAATATAGAAATGCCCCCCCCCCCCCCCCTCGCTCTACCGTACACTCCTTCTCTACCTCACAGGAAAAGTGGACGTAGGGATTTTGTTCTATTGCTTTGAGGTCGGATTCCATTGAGGTTTTTTGTCCATCAGCAAAAATGCCAGAAAAGCTGTCCCAGCTTTTTCTGTGTTTTGTCAGTTTTTCTTGCATTTTTTTTCTAGCGTTTTTGCTGGTGTGTGGAAACAAAAAAATGTACTAAACTTTTTGGTTTTTTTTTTCTTTGAAATTTAGATACGTGTATGTGGAGGACTATGTCAGATTTGGTAGCTTTGGACGATGAACAGCGTTTTTTTTTTTAAATGTCAAAAGGGTTAACGAGGGCTGTGGGGGAGTGTTTTTTTAAATAAACATTTTTTTCAATGTGTTGTGTTTTTTATAATTGAATTTTCAGGCTTATTAGTGGAAGGCGTCTTGTATACAGAATCCATCACTAAGCCAGGGCTTAGCGTTAGCCCCCAAAACAGCTAGCGCTAACCTCCAAGTATTACCCTGGTACCCACCGCCACAGGGGTGCCGGGAAGAGCCGGTACCAACAGGCCCGTAGCGTCAAAAATGGTGCTCCTGTGCCTAGGCGGTAACAGGCTGGCGTTATTTAGGCCGGGCAGGGCCAGTAACAATGCTCCTCCCCACCCTGGCAACGTCTGGCTGTTGTAGCTTGGTTGGTATCTGGCTGATACTGAAAAAAATTAGGGAACCACACACTTTTTTTTTTTTTTTTTTTTTTTTTTATTTACTAAAAAAAAATAAAAAATAAAAAAAGGCATAGGGTTCCCCCTATTTTCAGTATCAGCCAGATACCAACCAAGCAGCAACAGCCTGACGTTACCATGGTGGGCGAGGATCATTGTTACTGGCCCTCCCCAGCCTAAATAATGCCAGCCTTTTACCGCCTAGGCCCAGGAGTGCCATTTTTGACACTCTGGGCCTGTTGATACCGGCTCTTCCGGGAACCCCTGTGGCAGTGGGTACCGGGGTAATAATTGGGGGTTAGCGCTAGCTGTTTTTGGGGCTTAACGCTAAGCCCTGGCATAGTAATGGATTCCGTCTATAAGACAGCTTCCACTACTAACCCTGAAAATTCAATTATAAAAAACAAGGACACATTGAAAAAAAAATGTATTTAAAAAAACAATCCCCCACAGCCCTCGTTAACCATTTTATTGAAATTTAAAAAAAAACGATGGTCCTCGTCGCAGTCCACCGAATCTGACTTAGTCCTCCACATTCACGTATCTGAAATGAGAAGAAAAGAAAAACAAGAAATATGGGTTAGTAAATTTTTTTTGCTCTCCCTTGGGAAGAGCGCACATAATGCAGTAGCCTCCAATTGTTGCTAAACTACAACTCCCATCATGGGGGGGGGGCTGTAGTTAAGCAACAGCTGGAGGCACACTGGTTGCAAAACACAGAGTTTGTTACTTAACTCAGTCTTTCCCAACCCGTGCACCTCCAGCTGTTGCAAAACTACTACTCCCAGCATGTATGGTTTGTCAGTGCATGCTGGGAGTTATAGTTTTGCAACAGCTGGAGGCGCACAGGTAAGGAAACACTGAGTAAGGAAACAGACAATGTTTCCCAACCAGTGTGCCTCCAGTTGTTGCAAAACTACAACTCCCAGCATGCCCAGGCAGCCGAAGGGCATGCTAAGAGTTGTAGTTTTGCAACAACTGGAGGAGAACAGTTTGGAGACCACTGTGTAGTGGTGTCCAAACTAGGGATCGGCCGATATCGTGTTTTTTTTTTTAGGGCTGATACCAATACCGATAATCGGTGGAGGTTAGGGCCGATAGCCGATAACTTATACCGATATTCCGGTTTAAGTTATGGGCTATTTATCCCCCCGCGACACCGCTGCAGATTATTGATTTAAAGCGGGCGCTTTAAATCAATGCACTGCAGTGGCTTTTGCGGTGCCATAGACCGCCACCCGCTTCTCTCCCCCTGCCTGTCCGGGGGTCCTGAGTCCTATCACCGCCACCGGTCGCCGCACCGCTCCGCACCCCCTACCGCCACACCGCTCCGCGCCCCCTACCGCTGCGCCGCGTCGCACACCCCACCGCACAGCCCCGGCCCCATTGCCTCCCCCATTCCTTGTTTTATAATTACCTGTTCCCGGGGTCCACTCTACATCTGGCTCGGGTGGCGTCCTCCTCAGCTGTCACTGTGCGCACTGACGGTGACGTCACGTCGCGCACGTCACGTCACTCGTCATTGCGCACAGCGTAATGCAGGACGCAGCAGGAGCCAGAAGTAGTGTGGGCCCCGGGAACCGGTAATTATAAAACTGGGGATGGGGGAGGCAATGGGTCCGGGGCGGTGCGGTGGGGGGTGCGACGCGGTTGGGGCGGTGCGGGGGGTGGGGCATTGTCGGGTTATCGGCAAGGTAATTGCCGATATGATAATGCCCAAAATCGTGATTATCGGCCGATAATATCGGCCAAACCGATAATCGGTCGATCCCTAGTCCAAACCGTAGCCCTCCAGGTGTTGCAAAACTACAACTGAATCGGTATCTAAAAACGTAAAATATCTTTCTTATGCTTCTACTAAATTTACATGTATAAAGAAAATAAATAGAAGATTTTTAGTTCACTCTTTGACGAATAGGTATAAATAATATAGCGTTTATGTGGTAGGTCTACATAAATGGATGTTTTGAGGGCAATTAAATACTGGTTTTCATCAAGTTTATATCATAAAATGTTTTATTCTAGACAATGCATACAGCAGTGACCCCAGAATTAAGAAGTTCAAAGAGGAAGAGAAAGCTAGAAAAGAGGCAGAAAAGAAAGCAAAGGCAGATGCAAAGAGAAAAGAACAGGAAGAAAAAGAAAAGGTATGACTCAATGCCACCCATTTTGTGGTGATAGAACTCAGTAGACAGTAAGTTGTCCTCTTTTGTCAACTTAAAAAAAATAAATAAATATATATATCTCCAATCTGTTCTAAATATGTAGAAACAGTCAAAATGTTCATGGTAAAAGCTTTTAGTTTAGGTAACTTCTTAAAATCCAAGCACAGATGGAAACCAAAGCATACACAGCATCCCTGATGCTGATCTGGCTGTCATGACTAAGGGCAGCATGACCACTGAAAACTCATCAGGGATGCTATGTATGCTTTGGTATCTATCTTTGCTTGTATTATAAGAATTTATCTAAATAAACAGAAAAGATGAACAAAACTTCGCTGTCCCATCTACATGCCCCTGCATCTGTCTATTACCCCTGCTGGAGGTTCTTTTCTGTATGCCTTATCAATAAAGCATTCCCTATTTCTTGAGCGCTTCATTGGGGGACACAGGACCATGGGTTATATGCTGCTGCCACTAGGAGGCTGACACTAGGCAAAACAAAATACAGTCTGCTCCTCCCAGCAGGGTATATAACCCGCCTCTGGACACAGCAACCTCAGTTTTGAGCTTAGTGTCAAGGAGGCAGACACAGGTCTGGTTGCTCCAGACATGGTCTTTTTTTTTATTATTTTCTTAGTTAGGGCAAAGTTAGATTTTCTTTCCCTTTTTATTTTCTCTAGCGTGGGGCGACTGGAGCATGGCACTACCTGATCCCCCCCCACTTGCGAGCTAGGTGCACGAGCATTTCTGTATGTCAGACATGGTGGAAACTCTGGTGTCAGCAGTCAGAGACACTTTCCACCTTCAGGACCCTAACGCCTCCAAGGCTACTCCCGGAGTCTCTTTCTGCCCAGTTCCCAGGGCTACCCCTCTTTTTAGCCCTCATACTGAATTTGAGGAGCTATTAGAAGTGGCATGGAAGCATCCTCATAGACGGTTCAACGGAACCAGAAAGATGAGGACTTTGTTTCCCTTTCCTCCGGATCTTGTGTCCAAGTGGTCTTCACCTCCTCAGGTGGACCCTCCCGTATCACGGCTCTCCAAGACCACTACTCTACCGCTCGCTGATGGGGCTTCCCTTAAGGATCCGTCAGATAAACGTATTGAGAATCAGGCGAAATTCGCCTTGAAGCAGTGGGATCCGGCTTGTCCCCGGCTTTCGCTTCTACCTGGGTTGCCAGAGCCCTCTCGGCCTGGGCCAGCCAATTACGCCAAGGAATCTTGGCAGGCGCTTCCGCTAGTGACTTGATGGCATTAACTCAGCAAGTCTCTTTAGCTGGTGACTATCTTTGTGTGGCCTCTTTGGATTCCGCTCGCTGCATGGCCTCTGCCACAGGTATCCTGGTGGCCCTGTGGCGTTCCATGTGGCTTAAGGCTTGGAACGCTGATCCAGCTTCGAAGCGTTCCCTTACAGAGCTTCCTTTTACAGGATCTCGGCTCTTTGGTAAACGCTTGGATGATATCATCTCCGATGCCACAGGAGGCAAAAGTTCTCTTTTGCCCCAAAATTGTCCACGCAGATCTGACTCACGGCATAAGGCTCCTCCTCCACGGCTGCCCAGGAAAGGAGGGTCCCTTCCTTCAAGACTCGCACCTGGAAGTCGGGCCCCTCTAGCCGCCCTGCTTCTTCCAGGTCCAGACCTTGTAAGCCCCCTTCTGCCTGAAGGGATGCCCCCATCTGAGGCATCGCCTCGGGTGGGGGGGCGCCTGTCCCTTTTTCAGGACGTCTGGCTGGCGAAGGTTCAGGACGCCTGGGTTCGGGAGGTCATCTCCCAGGGCTATCACATAGAGTTCACTTATCTTCCCCAGAATGGTTTTTCCAGTCCCGTCCTCCACAGTCTCCCGAGCGTGCAGCAGCCTTTCAGGTGGCCCTTCATTCTCTGTTGTCCCAGGGCGTGATCATATCTGTTCCACCTCAGGAACGGTTTTTGGGTTTTTACGCAAACCTTTTTGTGGTCCCCAAGAAGGATGGAGCGGTCCGCCCGATCCTCGATCTCAGACTCTTGAACCGCCAAATCCGTCTGCGACGGTTTCGGATGGAATCCCTACGGTCCGTGGTGGCTTCCATGGATCAGGGGGAGTTCCTCTCCTCTGTGGACATTCGGGATGCTTATCTACACATCCCAATCTTTCCAGCCCACCAACGTTTTCTCAGGTTTGCGGTTCCTGCAGGTCATTTTCAATTTGTGGCACTTCCCTTTCGTCTGTCGACGGCACCCCGGGTATTCACCAAGGTACTAGCCGCAATGGTAGCTCTTCTCCACTCCCGGGGCGTCTCGATTATCCCCTCTCTGGACGACCTGCTCATCAAGGCACCCTCTTGGGAGCAGAACCAGGTCAGTCTAGACATCACCCTGGACACTCTGACCAGGTTCGGATGGATTATCAACCGTGCAAAGTCCAACCTGTCCCCATGCCAGTCCCTGGTATTTCTGGGGCTTCACTTCGACACGGCATCAGCTCGTCTCTCCCTTCCGGAGAACAAGCTACAGGAGCTCCTCTCCAAAATTTGTTTTCTCCAGCGACCAGGGCAGGCGACTATTCACACCTGCATGTCGATCCTCGGCAAGATGGTCGCCGCAATGGAGGCGATTCCTTTTGCACAGTTTCATTACCGCCCACTTCAGTGGGCCATTCTCTCTCAGTGGGACAAATCTCCTCAGTCCCTCCGCCAGAGCATCCGGCTCTCTCCTCGAGTTCGCCGATCCCTTCTTTGGTGGCTTCACTCCCCCCTCATCCAGGGGGATCGCTCCTTCCTGCCTCTCAATTGGCATGTCTTAACAACAGATGCAAGCCTGCTAGGGTGGGGAGGCATATTTCGGGACCAGGCGGTCCAGGGTCGCTGGACTCTTTCAGAGGCCAGGCTCCCCATCAACATCCTGGAGCTCAGAGAGATCTTCCTGTGCTTCTTACATTGGAGCCCCCTGCTTCAGGGTCTCCCGGTCCGAGTACAAACGGACAACGCCACGGCCGTGGCATACATAAACCACCAGGGAGGCACCCGCAGCTCACGGGCCATGAAGGAGACATCAAAGATTCTCAGTTGGGCGGAACTTCACGTTCCAGCCGTTTCCGCAGTACACATTCCCGGGGTCGACAATTGGGAAGCGGATTTTCTCCACCGCCGATCCGGGCGAATGGTCGCTTCACCCGGAAGTTTTCAATCAGATTTGCCACCTGTGGGGGATTCCGGACGTCGACCTGTTCGCGTCACGTCGCAACAGAAAGGTCCATCACTTCGTATCCAGGTCCCGGGATCCTCTGGCTCTAGGGGTGGACGCGCTCGTCTTCCCTTGGACTACCTTCGTCCTCCCCTACCTCTTTCCGCCACTTCCGCTTCTCCCCAGGGTGATGCGGAAAATCAAGGCGGAGGTGGTCTCGGCAATTCTAGTGGCTCCGGATTGGCCCCGTCGCGTGTGGTACGCTGACGTGGTCAGTCTCGTGGCAGATGTTCCCTTCAGTCTTCCGGATCGTCCCGATCTTCTCTCCCAGGGTCCCTTCTGCCACCCCAATTCACTTCCGCTTTGTTTGACGGCGTGGCTGTTGAGACCGTGGTTTTGAAGACACGGGGGTTTTCCCCTCATGTAATTCGGACTATGCTCTGTGCTCGGAAACCTTCCTCTGCCAAGATTTATCGCCGTACTTGGCGGACGTACTTCCGTTGGTGTGAGGCTCGCTCTCTCTCTCTCTCCCACTATTTTCTTCTTGCCAAATCTCTTGTCCTTCTTACAATCTGGGCTGGAGACACGTCTCGCCCTCAGTTCCCTTAAGGGGCAGGTTTCGGCTCTTTCCGTTCTCTTCCAACGCCCTCTTGCAACAGATCGCCACGTTCGCACTTTTTTACAATGTGTTGCTCACGAGATTCCCCCGTTTCGGTCCCCTACAGCTCCTTGGGACCTTAACCTTGTGCTGGACGCCCTGCAGGGCGATCCCTTTGGACCTTTGAGCCAGGTCTCACTCCGCTTCCTTTCCTGGAAAGTGGCCTTCCTCGTGGCGATCACCTCAATTCGCCGCGTCTCTGAATTAGCGGCTCTTTCGTGCCGTTCTCCTTTCCTGGTAATTCACCAGGACAAAGTGATACTACGCCCTGTACCTTCCTTTCAGCCCAAGGTGGTGACTTCCTTTCACCTGAATGAGGACATCATCTTACCTTCCTTCTGTCCTTCCCCTTCTCATCCGAGGGAGCACAAACTTCACAAGCTGGACCTGGTTCGAGCGATTCGGACCTATTTGTCGGTCACTTCTTCCTTTCGGCAGTGTGACTCCCTGTTCGTGCTCCCTGACAGTCGGTGGAAGGGACTTCCGGCCTCCAAGGCTACCATCTCCCGATGGATTCGCTCTGCCATTTCGGAGGCGTATCGCTGCAAGGGTCAGGGGCCTCCCTTTCGGGTTACGGCTCATTCTACCCGTGCAGTGGGGGCCTCCTGGGCAGTCAGCCATGGGGCTTCGACTCTTCAGGTTTGCAAGGCGGCCACCTGGTCGTCTCTTCACACGTTTGCTAAGTTTTATCGTGTGCACACCTTTGCGTCCTCTGATGCCAGTTTAGGCCGCAGGGTCTTGCAGGCGGCAGTTCAGTCGTCCGCCTGAGTTGTTTTTCCTTGGGTTGAGTTTTTTTCCCTCCCCAGGGACGGCTTTTGGACGTCCCATGGTCCTGTGTCCCCCCAATGAAGCGCTTGAGAAAAGTCGATTTTTTTACTTACCGTAAAATCTCTTTCTTGGAGCTTCTATTGGGGTACACAGCACCCACCCATTGGTTGGTTTGTGTTCACCTGGTGTTCCCCTTCCTGGAAGGGGTATTTTTTTTTTTTTGGTGGTCAGATGTTTTCTGTTTATTTCAGTCCTAGCTTCTTCTTATGCTTTGGTACAAAACTGAAGTGGTTGCTGTATCCAGCGGCGGGTTATATACCCTGCTGGGAGGAGCCGACTGTTTTTTGTTTTGCTTTGTGTCAGCCTCCTAGTGGCAGCAGCATATAACCCATGGTCCTGTGTCCCCCAATAGAAGCTCCGAGAAAGAGATTTAACGGTAAGTAAAAAATCTACTTTATCATGTGACGGTGAGTGGCAGTCTTCAACTTTTCTATTTGTTTGGACTGTTTTACTTACCTATCTGATTGAGCACCACCGTTTGAAGAAAAACAGTGCGGGCTACTGACATAATGACTACACCTTCCATCATAGACTGTGATTCGGACTTGTGATGAGCAGTGCCAGATTAACTCTCTATTCATATATCTATATATATAAAACTCAATGTGTGTGTGTATGTATGTGTGTATGTTCCAGCATCACGTCCAAACGGCTAAAGATATTAACATGAAACATGGCACACATGTTGCTTATATGTCAACAACAAACATAGGATAGGTAATTTAACCCTTACTCACCCCCATTTGCCAGGGGTGGGGTTTATGTTTAAAGTCCCATACAAGTCTATGGGAAATATAGGTTACTGCATAACTTCCAAAAGGCTGGAGATATTTCGATAAAACTCGGTCACATGTTACTTATATGTCCACTTAAAATATAGGACAGTTAATTTAACCCTTAACTACCCCCATTTGTGAGGGTCGGGGTTTTTGTTTAAAGTCCCATGCAAATCAATGGGAAATGTATGTTCCCACTTAACTTCCGTACGGCTGGAGATATTTCAATACCTGGTACACATATATTACGGGTCGGGATATGACAACATATGAGGATGGGATATGATATCAAAAGTTTCCTTCTTTATTTTCCTCCCCAATAAGGATTAGGAAGGAAAAACCGGGCAATGCTGGGTACTCAACTAGTATATATGTGTATGTATATATAATATATGTGTGTGTATGTTCCAGCATCAGGTCCAAACAGCATAAGATATTAACATGAAACTTGGCACAATTCTTATGTTACTTATATGTCAACAACAAACATAGGATAGGTAATTTAACCCTTACCCACCCCCATTTGCCAGGGTCGGGGTTTTTGTTTAAAGTCCCATACAAGTCTATGGGAAATATGTTACTGCATAACTTCCAAACAGCTGTAGATATTTCAATAATACTTGGTCACATGTTACTTATATGTCCACTTAAAATATAGGATAGTTAATTTAACCCTATTTGTGAGGGTCGGGGTTTTCGTTTAAAGTGCCATGCAAATCAATGGGAAATGTATGTTCCCACATAACTTCCGTATGGCTGGAGATATTTCCATACCTGGTACACATATTACGGGTCAGGATAGGAGGATGGGGATATGACAACAATATATGAGGACGTGATATGAAGTCAAAAGCTTCCTCTGTTGATTTTCCTCCACAACAAGGATTAGGAAGGAAAAACTGGGCAACGCCGGGTACTCAGTGGTTTTCTAAAGAAAGGATTGCAAACTTTTACCAAGAATGTGTGACCTTTTTGAATGTTTGTACTATTCCAAAGTTATATGTATTTTAAACAGATATATTTTTACCTACCTATAAACCATTTTGGATGTTACCTGGATTATAAATGCTGTCATAGTAATTTAAAATAAGATACATTTCTTAGTGATCATATAATAAATATGTAAAACTATTGCAGCAAAGACAGGCAGAACTGGATGCTGCTCGATTAATAAAGGAGAAGGAAGAAGAGGAGGCTCGCCAGCAAGCACTTCTTTTGAAAAAAGAAAAGGAGATACAGAAAAAAGCAATAAAGAAGGAACGTCAGCGGCTACGCACTACATGCAAGGTTGGCTAAAACAATGCATTTCTAGCAGATGAAAGCATGGCGTATTGTTGTTGCAACCTGTGCCAGATATTTTCTTGTAGGAAATTTAAGGGACTTTCTGGAGATGTAATGTTGTTAACTCATCTTGACTGTAAATATTACATAAATTTGGGTTACTGCAGCACAGTGGTGTTCACATAAATGGAACTAAGCTGTTATGAGTAAAAAATGGGAACGCTGCACCATTGGAGCAACACAGCTACTATAAAAATGGTGATGTGGGCAAAACCAGATTTAATCAGGTTATCCCACTAAGACATGTGGTCTATTTGAGCATAAAGTGGAACCTCCTTCACTCAGGGTTCCACTCTATAGCCAGTGCAAAGACCCACAAAAAATTATTTAAACTACTTCCATGCACTACTTATAATGTATGGCTAACATCAGAAGAAAAACCCATTGTGATCAGTTATTCACCAGGTCAGGATCCATAAACAAAGGGGATTATTTCTAGTTATACTAGTTCTAATCATCCTTAATCCTCACAAAAGAAAACAAAACAAAGAGATAAACTCAAGCATGGTATGAAATAAGTACTCCAGGATCTGAAAACTTATCCCCTATCCTACAATCTCCAATGCCGGCTCTGGCAGTCTGCACAAAGGGCGCGCGTCGACCACTGCATGAAGCGTCGTCTGACACGTCCCCCTCAGTACAACGCTATGGGAGAGTCAGATCGCTGCATTCAGCAATCTCTGGCTCTGCCATAGCGCTGCATTGAGGTGGCGTGTTGACCACTGCACATAGCGATGGCCAACACGCCCCCGTAATGCAGCACTATGGCAGAGCCAGAAGAGAAGAGGCATGGACTCGAGGGACAGGGACATACTACCCCTTTATAAAGCATTGGAACGGCCTCACCTTCAATATGCTGTTCAGTTTTGTGCACCAGTTCATAAAAGGGATGTTGTGGAGCTGGAAAGGGTGCACAGATGCACAACTAAACTAATAGGGGCATGGAACATCTTGGCTATGAGGAAAGATTAAAATAATTAGTTTAGTCTTGAGAATGTTTAAGAGGGGTGACTTAAGAAGAGGCAGTGTGATGTTCTGGGAAATATTCTGCTGGAAAACCTTGGCTCCTGGCATTTATGTGGAATGTTATTTCTACACTTAAACATTGCCATTAGCGGTATTTCCTAATGGCAGTGGCCTCTTTCAGCAAATCACTAACCTTTACACACTTTACAAAACTTTTCATAAATGGTTTAAGGAACATGACAGACAGGTCAAGGTGTTGATATAGCCTCCAAATCTCCAGATCTTTTTGACTGAGCATCTGTGGAAAGTGCTAAAATGACATTGTGGTGCCAGATTCCACAGTACATCTTTTTAGGTCTTCTGGTCTTGTCCATGCTTTGACAGGTGATGAGGGGGGACGCCTCCACAATATTAGATTGTTTTCTCGATCGGCTCCATTGGGGGACACAGAAACCGTGGGTATAAGCTGCTGCCACTATGAGGCTTGACACTAGGCAACAAAGAAAAGTTGGCCCCTCCCAGCAGGATATACCCCGCCTACAGACTCTGAGCTAACAGTTTTAAAGGGGTTATCCACCATAAGGTGATTTTAGTATGTACCTGGAAGGCAGTAATGGACATGCTTGGGAAGGATCTGCGCTTGTCTTCGGCCTGTCATCAGCTGACTAGTGAGGTCTCGGCCGCATTGCAACCTGGGAAAAATCTGAGACAACAATCATTTTGTATGCTGGTAAAAATAAATATTGGAGTGAAAATCACATAAGAATTGTGAGAAAACCGTCACACAAAGATACAGACACTATATTATGAACAACCGTAACTTTACATCCCCTGTAGCATAGTCAAATAAAAAATAAAACATTTCTGGAATACCCCTTTAACTTAGTGTCAGTAGGAGGCAGACACAGGTCTGGAGTTCTCCAGACCTGTTTGTTTATATTTCTTATTTTTTTAGTTTAGGGATGTATAGTTAGAATTTTCTCTCCCTTTTATTTCTCTATTTTTAGGCACAGGCATCGAGTTATGGACTGACAACCCCTCCCCGCCACCAGGCAGGGCTTGGGGTTGTACATTTGGGTCTGGGTCCCCCTAACTACCCTCGTCTCCAAGGGCAAGGTGAGTATTTATTTTTCTCCCCTTTTTTTTCAGGTATCTAGCCTTTTTCAGGATTCTCAACACCTGTAGCCCCCCTGTTTGGAGCCCACTCCTTTTTATTCATTCTAGGAAAAGCCTCCTTCTCGGCCATTCTGAATATTGGGGACAGAGACAGTGGTGCAGGACATTTTGCTATGTTTTTTCACAGTATTAGGGGCATTTTTACAGCACTTTGCGCGGCACATTTTCACTTCGGCCAGCTCCACGTGCGACCTGACCGGGAGCGCCAGAGGCTCTGTTATTCTGTCGGCTGCGCTGTTCGCGCACGGCCAACAGCTTCCCTTCTCCCGGCCACACTTGCCTTTACTATTAGATGCCATACAGGGGATTTTTTATATGGCCGCAGCCGTGGTCTCTTCACGTGGTTGAGCTCAGCCCACTCCCCGGAGCCCGGCTTTCGTCGGGGTTTCCGTCCCTATAGTGCTTCAGCGCGCGCACTGGGGGTTTGTCACATGCAGTGTAGTGCGCATGCTACAGGGGTCGTTTTGGGGCCCTGGTCACCTATTATGCTTGTGTGGGATGCAAAACAAAAATGCCTTGTGGTTCTGCTGAACCCACTTGTCCTGCCTGAACCACTGCGTGCCCCGGCCCTCCTGGTATCTCTTCCCAGGATGTTCCACCAGAATCCATGGGCTCTGCTCTCCCTCCAGAATGGTTGTCTTCCCTCTCCCAGTCTATTTCTGACTTGGCACAAGTCTTCCATTCCGTGGTGACTGCGTTGGAGAGGTCTTCCTTATGCCAGTCCTCCAGAGAGGCTCGTTCTCCTTTTTTTTTTTTTTTCAACAATGTTTTATTGCGTTTCAACAAACCGTATACAATAAAATAAGATACATCTGCACGTGGTAAGATACATTATAGAAGTGTCAACAATATGGTAAGAGTTAGTAATATCGACATCGCTCCAAAAGCGTATACTAGTCCCCATTTATCTGATCCTGTCCCCGTGAATACCCACGGTTATAACAGAGGACCAAAATCAGTAATAGCTTAAAATGACAATGGTTCTGGTCCTCTAACCAGGGTGATGGATAGGCCATATTCGGGTCATCCTGAGCGTTATCTGATAAGGTAGACGTCCGCATAAACTCCCAGACACATGTAGTTCCTAATGAAACACATCTTTCTACAGTGTTGGTACACCCTCCTCCCCCTACAATGGTACCCGGTATTTGCAGACATAGAGACATGGATATCTTAACAATGAACCCATCAGTACATATATGGGGGCCTTTCCCCCCAGACAACACTGGGACTCTCACCACTTGTTCAGAAACTCCGGATTGTGCTGCCTACGAGGTAAGGCACATGAATGATAAGAACAGCAGATATAGGTAAGTATAATAAGGAAAGAAAGAGAAAAGGAGTAGCGTCAGAAACAGGATAGAAAGCACAAGTAGAAAGATGAACATATGGACAAAGACAAAGAAGAAGAAGAAAAAAGAAAAAAAAAAAAGAAAAGAAACCTCCCGCGCTGGATTCCCCCCCCCCCCTCCACTAATCAACTCTCAAAATCGTTCTCCTTTTTATTTTAGGTGCTCTCACAAGCGCCCCAGGGGTTTCTCCTCTGGCTCATCTCCAGACTCCGGAAGTCGGGATAGACGCTCTCCTCATAGGTCCCACTCCCCTTCCCTGGCACCCTGTAAACGACCCTCTTCTAAGGGCCACTCTCCTGGTCGCCGTCCTAGGTCTCCAGGTCTGTGTATCAGGTCCGTCTTTCCTTCATCCAAGGCTGCCTCTCCCCACTTCCACTCTCTTGGGGAGCTGGAAGGTGAGGCGTCAGGTTCTGCCTCTGACTGAGGACCGAGCCAGCACGTCCAACATGGTAGACAACTTGTTCTCTGCCATCAGGGACACTTTTCACCTAGCGGACCCAGGAACTTCGGACCCAGCTCCAGAAGTTTCCTTTCACCGCTCCCGTCGCTCTCCTAAGGTTTTCAGCTCTCATGCTGAATTTGACGCCTTACTAGAAACAGCATGGAAGCATCCTGATAAACGCTTTCAAGGACCTCATTGTGAGATGGACATCTCCACCGACTGTGGACCCTCTGGTTTCCTGTCTGTCAAAAGCGACTACTCTACCCCTGGCGGATGCAGCATCCTTTTAGGACCCAGCAGACAAGAGAATTGAAAATCTGGCAAAATTTGCCTTTGAAGCAGCAGGGTCATATTTACATCCTACCTTCAATTCTGCTTGGGTGTCAAAAGCCCTTTCTGTCTGGGCTTCCCAACTCCGCCAGGGCATTTTGTCTGGGGCCCCTTCGGAAGATTTGGCAGGTCTTGCACTTCAACTCTCCAATGCTGGAGACTATTTGTGCTCTGCTTCTATGCAGTCTGCCCATTGTACAGCTTTTGCCACAGGTAATCTAGTGGCACTTTGCCGCTCCATGTGGCTAAAGGCCTGGGACGCTGATGCCGCTTCCAAGAAATCTCTCACTGAGCTTCCAAGAAATCTCTCACTGGGTCCCAACTTTTTCTGGAAACGCCTGGATGAGATTATCTCAGAGGCTACTGGAGGTAAGAGCTCCTTATTACCGCAGAATTAGTCTCGCTGTACCGATTCCCTCAGGAAGTCTACTTCCTTTCGGTCCTATGGCTTGGGTAGGGTGACCAGACCGGCACCCTCACAGGATAGGAAGGCTCCTTCTTTCCGTCCCTCCTGGAAATCGGATAACCGTTCCGGACGTTTCGCGGCCAAGTCGGGCACTCATAAGCTTCGGTCCACCTGAAGGGATGACCCCACCTGAAGATTCTTCTCAGGTGGGAGGTCGTTTGTCAATTTTCCGGGACGTTTGGTCTGCCCACGTGCAGGACTCTTGGGTCCGAGATTTTGTTTCCAACGGCTATCTGATCGAGTTTGCTTCCTTTTCAAGAGATCACTTTTTTTCGTTCCCGCCCTCCTCGTTCCCCTTCCTTGGCAGTGGGTCACACTTCGGACACTTACTGCTCAGGGAGTGATCGTCCCAGTTTCTCCCAAGGTGCGTTTTTCAGCTTTCTATTAAAACCTGTTTGTCGTTCCCAAGAAAGGGGGTTCCGTCCGCCCGATCCTGGGTCTAAAGCTCCTCTACAGTCACCTACTCCCACGTCATTTCCTTTTTTAAATCAGAAATTTTTTTATTGAACATTTTTACATAATACACAAAACACAAACACACAAAAATAAAACATAAACTCCCGCCCTCCCCCAACCAGACAATCCAACCCGGTCTTCTCAAGTCCTTCCGTCTGTTCCAGGCACATGAATACGATAGCAGTACCCTATAATAACCAGTCTAATGACATACTGAACTAGTCTAATGAAAATACTCAAAGAACAGTATAACAGAGGTTCTATCCCCGGTCTGCATGAGCAGGACAGACAAATTTAACAATCACGTAAAATTTTATCATAAAAGACGGGAAAAACAAACACAGCAGGCAGTCTCCACATGAAAGTTCCGAGCACCAGACATCACAGCGTTCCAAGAAGCAGACATAGCAGCAAAAAGGAGATTAGAACAGTATATGAAGAATAAAGAAACAAGTTACACCTTAGGGAGCAATCTCCCCGCACCCCCCAACACCACCTCTATAGGAGTCCTACGTAAGTAAGTAAGTAGATGGCAGTCCCGGAGTGTCAATCCACGGACCCCATATGGACTCAAATTTACTAGCAACTTTTCTTTTCACGTACACTCCCTTTTCTAACCTATTGACATGGTTTAGTTTTACAATCAATTCAGAGATGGTGGGAGGGGAAGCACTCAGCCAGTGCTGCGCTATCAATTTGCGGGCTTGGTACAGTATTCTACTCTCACCGATATATAACCCACTGTCTTCATCTATGCAAACCAAATATCCTAACACACATGTCAAGGCTGATAAGTCAAGTGGGCAACCATACACTCTCTGAACCAACTGCCCCACTTCAGTCCAGAATTGACCCAGATGGGTGCAATCCCACAGCACGTGCAATAGGTGAGCATCCGGTAATGAACAACGGGGACAGCAGGAGTCTGGACGCACCCCAATTCTATGTAGAAATGCAGGGGTATGATATACCCGATGTAATAGAAAAATTTGGGACACCCGGTGTGCCTCTGATACACCCAATTTCGGGGTCATAGTTAAAATTTGTTCCCATTGCTCACCTGATATGGAGCCGATATCCCCTTCCCACTTCTCCTTAATAGTCAGAGGATAGGCATCATGATAAGAGGATAACAATTCTCTATATAACACTGAGATGACACCCTTAGTGGATAATGTGGTAAAGAGATCATTCACTAAAGTCGAGGAACCGACCGTCAAGTCACAAACCCGGGCCTGCGCTTCAAGAGCATGCCACAGCTGCAGGTAACGAAAAAAATGTCAGTGAAGTACTGCAAATTCTACCTGTAGCTGGGCAAATGACTTCAAGGTCGGTCCATCATATAACTGAGAAAGATACAGGATCCCAAATGAGATCCAGAGCGTAACATCCGTCAGTGAATTTAACTCAGAGAGGCCAGAATTGTACCATAGAGGAGAATAAGTAGTAAATATAGGATACCATAGCAATCCTCAAAATTTTTGCCACACCTTACGAATCAGAAGAAGAGTAGGGGGGAAATCAGGGGGCCGGGTTTGTGCTGCCATCTCCAATAAATAAACAGGTGTAACTCTACCAATATGTCTCGACACCAATTCTCCTGTGCGTCCCATAGTGGCAAACTGCGCCCAACCATTCAGCTGCTGCACCTGTGATGCCAAGAAATATATCCAAGGACTCGGAATTGATAAACCACCCGCTTCCTTACTGCGCTGTAGTGTCTCTAATAGAATCCTAGCCGTCTTACCATCCCAAATAAGTTCTCTATATAAAGATTGAATCCTAAGAAAATATTTCATAGGGATCCATACAGGCGTATTATGTAGAATATATAAAAAATGGGGCATAAATATTATCTTAACTAGATTAGATCTACCCACCATTGAGAGCGGGAGCTTACGCTAAGTAGTGACCTTCTGGGAACTACGATCCAACAGTGGGACCAGATTGAGAGCAATATAATCATGCGGGAAAGCCGTAACCTGAACATCCAGATATTTAAATCTATTGACCAACGGGAGACCAACCTCAGCAAGTATAGGCATCGGAGGGACGGGGGCCAGAGGAAGAAGCGTAGACCTATCCCAGTTGGAAGAAGCGTAGACTTATCCCAGTTCCCACGTCATTTCCATATGGAGACTCTCCGTGCTGTAGTGGCATCCATGGATCAAGGGGAGTTTCTTTCCTCGGTGGATATCAGAGACGCCTACCTCCACATCCCCATTTTTCCAGCACATCAGCACTATCTCCACTTCACAGTTCCAGTGGGCCATTTTCAGTTTGTGACCCATCCTTTTGGCCTAACCACTGCTCCAAGGGTCTTGACCAAGGTCCTGGCGGCAGTGATTGCCATCCTCCCAGCATGGGGTGTGTTCGTGATCCCCTACCTGGATGACCTCCTGGTCAAGGCTCCAACCAGGGCTCAGAATCAAGACAGTCTCCGTCCCCAGCTTTAGACCTTGTCCCGCTTCGGCTGGGCGGTCAATCAGGACAAGTCCAACCTGACTCCAACCCAGTCTCTCATCTTCTTGGGACTCCTGTTGGAAACTGCGACCGCCTGAATTCGGCTTCAGCCGGACAAGCGCTTTGCTCTGTTATCAGGAGTTTGGGTTCTCTGGGGCCTGTTCCAGTTTCCATTCGGTTCTGCATGGAAGTCCTGGGCCGGATGGTGGCGGCCATGGAAGCCGTTCCCTTTCCCCCACTTTCATTATTGCCCTCTTCAAATTTCCCTTCTGTCCCTGTGGGACAAGTCTCCGCTATTCCTCAATCGCAGGATCATTCATCCTCCCAGGACTCGCCAGTCCCTCCTGTGTTGACTTCAGTCCCCTCTCCTTTCTGCCCCTCCACTGGCAGGTCATCATGACGGATGCCAGCCTCAGCGGTTGGGGAGGAGTCTTCAGGGACCGGACAGTCACGACCTTTGATCCTCCCGGGAAGCTCTCCTCCCCATCAACATCCTGGAACTCTGGGCAATTTACCTTTGCCTCCTCCATTGGGAGCACCTTCTCCAGGACCATCGTGTTCGTGTCCAGTCGGACAACTCCACAGCTGTGGCATATGCCAATCACCAGGGCAGCAAACGCAGCCCAGCGGCGATGGCCAAGCTCTCCAGGATTCTTCTCTGGGCAGAGCTCAGAGTTCCCTCCATCTCGGCTATTCACATACTGGGAGTAGAAAATTGGGAGGCATACTTCCTCAGTTGCTCGTCAGCCGACCTCGGCGAGTGGTCTCTTCATCCAGAGGTGTGTTGCAGGGATCTGCAACCTCTGGGGCCCCTCAGACATGGACCTGTTTGCATCCCACCACAACCGGAAGGATCCTCGCTTCGTGGCAAAGTCCCGGGATCCCCTGGCCCTAGCTGTGGACACCCTAGTGATTCCCTGGTCGCCCTCCCATATCTCTTCCCTCCTCTTCCTCTCCTTCTCAGGGTCCTGAGGAAGCTCAAAGTGGAGGGCGTTCCCGCCATTCTCGTGGCTCCGGATTGGCTCAGGTGATGTGGTTAGTCTAGTGCTAGTGGACGAAGTGCCACTGCGCTTCCCAGTTCGTCCAGACCTGCTCTCTCAGGGTCATCTTTGCCACCCAAATTTACTGTCGCCGCATTTGACGGCGTGGCGGTTGAGACCGCGGTTCTGAGAGCCAGGGGGGTTCTCTCCTCTGCGAAGATTTATCACCATACTTGGCGGTCCTATTTTCGTTGGTGTGAATCTCACTCTCTTTCTCTGGTTATGTTCTCTCTCCCAAGACTTCTTTCCTTTTTACAGTCTGGGCTGGAAGAACGCTTGGCTCTCAGGGTCAGGTTTCGGCTCTCTCCATTCTCTTTCAGCATCCCCTGGCGTCCGATCTTACATATGGACTTTTCTGCAAGGTGTTGCTCATGCGGCCCGCCTTACAGATCCCCTACTCCCTCTTGGGATCTAAATTTGGTTCTCAGTGTCCTACAGGGTACTCCCTTCAAACCTCTCTGGGACGTTCCTCTTTGTATTCTTTCCTGGAAATTGGCCTTCCTCATTGCGGTCACTTCTATTAGGAGAGTTTCGGAGCTGGCAGCTCTCTCCTGCTGTTCTACCTACCTGGTCTTACACCAGGATAAGGTTGTTTTTCGTCCGGTCCTGTCCTTTTTACCTAAGGTGATTTCCACCTTTCACCTAAATGAGGACATTGTCCTTCCGTCTTTTTGTCCAGCTCCGTACCATCCCATCCCAGGGAACGTTTGCTTTGTGGTCTTGATATGGTACGGGCCATTTGGACTTACCTTTCAGTAACTTCTTCCTTACTCCAGAGTGACTCCTTCTTTGTGCTTACGGAGGGTCGTTGTAAGGGGCTTCCTGCTTCGAAGTTGACCATTTTCACCTAAGTTGCTTGAATTTTTTTGCCCACCCTGGGGACTGCTTTGGTATGTCCCACGGTTTCTGTGTCCCCCAATGGAGCCGATCGAGAAAAGTAGATTTTTGTGCTTACCATAAAATCTTTCTCTGAGGATCCTTTGGGGGACACAGCACCCACCCATTTGTTCTGGTGTTCCTCGTTCGGTCACCTGTCCGAGGGTGGTTTCAGTAAATTTTTATTCTGTGGTTCCTCGGACAGTTACTGTTTTTTCTTTCCTGTCGGTCCGCTCCTACTGCTTTGGGACTAAACTGTTAGCTCAGAGTCTATAGGTGGGGTATATCCTTGCGGAAGGGGCCAACTTTTCTTTGATGCCTAGTGTCAGCCTCCTAGTGGCAGCAGCCACTCTGTGTCCCCCAATGGATCCTCCGAGAAAGAGATTTTACGGTAAGCATAAAAATCTACTTTATGTGAGTCTGAAGGAAGCAAAAAAAAAAAATTTAAACGCAATGAGCATATAGGGGGGCATTTACTAAGGGGTTTAGTCAGTTTTTTCTGACTATTTTTGGCGCAAAATTGTCGCAATTGCGCCTACCCTATAAATTGTGCGACTTTCCCTAGCAAGAGCTAGAAAGTCAAAAAAAAAATTCCCGCTTAATTTACGCAAGTTTTCAGTTTTTACTTGCAGTGGTCAGGAATTTATTAACTGAGACAGTCGCAGTTGCGCAATAAACTGTCGCAACGGCCATAAAAATTTACTAAATTTACTCCAGCTCCAACATGGAGCAGGAAAAGCTGCTGCCGCCCGGGCTCCGACATACTTTCTCCCCGCTACCCTCACTGCGCTACCGGGACACTGCAGTGATTTATATCCCCCCCCTCTCACCTGCCAGCGCCACACAACTCCCATCTGTCTGCTGTTGCAAGACTACAAGTCCCAGCATGGCCTTACAGTGAGGACACGCTGGGAGTTGTAGTCTTGTAGCAGCGGGAGCTGAGCGGCGCGGGCGGGAGACAAGGGGGGGGGGGGGGTAGCGGGGAGGCCGTATGAGGAGCCCGGGCGGGAGACAAGGGGGGTAGCGGGGAGACCGTATGAGGAGCCCGGGCGGCTGCACTGTAATGTCAGCCCGGGCTCCTGCCCTGAGAGCCATAGGCTTTGGCTGTCAGGGCATGCTGGGTGTTGTAGTTTTGCAACAGCTGGAGGGCCACAGTTTGCAGACCACTGGTGTGTGGTCTGTAAACTGTAGTCCTCCAGCTGTTGCAAAACTAAACAGCTGAAGGGGACCGGCGAAGAAGTTCACTTACCCTTCCGAGGCTCCAGTGACGATCGCTGACGGAGATCGTCGCGCGGCACTGTCGCGCGGCAGTGTCGTGCAGCGCTGGATCCTACGGAAGCCGGTAAGTTGCGCAAGCTTCCCAACCAGGGTGCCTCCAAATGTTGCAAGACTACAACTCCCAGCATGCCTGGACACCCTTTGGCTGTCCGGGCATGCTGGGAGTTGTAGTTTTGCAACAGCTGGAGGCACCCTTGCTGGGAAACACTGGCCTAAAACAGTGTTTCCCAACCAGGGTGCCTCCAGATGTTGCAAGACTACAACTCCCAGCATGCCTGGACAGCCATTGGCTGTCCGGGCATGCTGGGAGTTGTAGTTTTGCAACAGCTGGAGGCACCCTTGTTGGGAAACACTGGCCTAAAACAGTGTTTCCCAACCAGGGTGCCTCCAGATGTTGCAAGACTACAACTCCCAGCATGCCTGGATGGCCATTGGCTGTCCGGGCATGCTGGGAGTTGTAGTTTTGCAACAGCTGGAGGCACCCTTGTTGGGAAACACTGTCCTAAAACAGTGTTTCCCAACCAGGGTGCCTCCAGATGTTGCAAGACTACAACTCCCAGCATGCCTGGACAGCCATTGGCTGTCCAGGCATGCTGGGAGTTGTAGTTTTGCAACAGCTGGAGGGCCACAGTTTGCAGACCCCTGGTTTGTGGTCTGTAAACTGTAGTCCTCCAGCTGTTGCAAAACTAAACAGCTGAAGGGGACCGGCGAAGAGGTTCACTTACCCTTCCGAGGCTCCAGCGACGATCGCTGTCGGAGATCGTCGCGCGGCAGTGTCGTGCAGCGCTGGATCCTACGGAAGCCGGTAAGTTGCGCAGGCTTCCCAACCAGGGTGCCTCCAGTTGTTGCAAGACTACAACTCCCAGCATGCCTGGACAGCCTTTGACTGTCCAGGCATGCTGGGGCTTGTAGTATTGCAACATCTGGAGGCACCCTGGTTGGGAAACACTGTTTTAGGCCAGTGTTTCCCAGCCAGGTTGCCTCCAGATGTTGCAAAACTACAACTCCCAGCATGCCTAGACAGCCTTTGAATGTCCAGGCATGCTGGGACTTGTAGTTTTGCAACATCTGGAGGCACCCTGGTTGGGAAACACTGTTTTAGGCCAGTGTTTCCCAGCCAGGTTGCCTCCAGATGTTGCAAAACTACAACTCCCAGCATGCCTAGACAGCCTTTGACTGTCCAGGCATGCTGGGGCTTGTAGTTTTGCAACATCTGGAGGCACCCTGGTTGGGAAACACTGTTTTAGGCCAGTGTTTCCCAGCCAGGTTGCCTCCAGATGTTGCAAAACTACAACTCCCAGCATGCCTAGACAGCCTTTGACTGTCCAGGCATGCTGGGGCTTGTAGTTTTGCAACATCTGGAGGCACCCTGGTTGGGAAACACTGGCCTAAAACAGTGTTTCCCAACCATGGTGCCTCCAGATGTTGCAAAACTACAAGTCCCAGGTTGGGAAACACTGTGCCCGGCCTCCGCCCCACCTTACTGTAAGGGCATGCTGGGAGTTGTAGTCCTGCAGCTGGGGGCAGGGGACAAGCTTGTCACATTTATTATCACCTGCTCACACATCTCCTGCACCACACAACTACAACTCCCAGCATGTCCTTACTGTAAGGGCATGCTGGCAGTTGTAGTCGTGCGGGGCGGGAGATGTGTGAGCAGGTGATAATAAATGTACTAACCCATTTTTTTGTTTTCTTCTCATTTCAGATCCGTTTATCCTGTGGACTCCTTCGGATTCGGTGGACTACTTCGATGACCAGCGTTTTTCTTTGTTTGATTTTAATAAAATGGTTAACGAGGGCTTGTGGGGGAGTGTTTTTTGTAATAAAAATTTTTTAAAACCTGTTGTGTTTTTTTCTTACTTTACTAGACAGGCTTAGTAGTGGAAGCTGTCTTATAGACAGAGTCCATTACTAACCTGGGCTTAGCGCTAGCCACAAAAACAGCTAGTGCTAACCCCCTATTATTACCCCGGTACCCAACGCCACAGGGGTGCCGGGAAGAGCCGGTACCAACAGGCCTGGAGCGTCAAAAATGGCGCTCCTGGGCCTAGGCGGTAACAGGCTGGCGTTATTTAGGCTGGGGAGGGCCAGTAACAATGGTCCTCGCCCACCCTGGGAACGTCAGGCTGTTACTGTTTGGTTGGTATTTGGCTGAGAATGAAAATAGGGGGGACCCTATGCGTTTTTTTTTTTTTAAATAAATAATTAATTATATTAAAAAAACGCATAGGGTCCCCCTATTTTTATTCTCAACCAAATACCAACCAAACAGTAACAGCCTGACGTTACCAGGGTGGGCAAGGACCATTGTTACTGGCCCTCCCCAACCTAAATAACGCCAGCCTGTTACCGCCTAGGCCCAGGAGCGCCATTTTTGACGCTCCGGGCCTGTTGGTACCGGCTCTTCCCGGCACCCCTGTGGTGTTGGGTACCGGGGTAATAATTGGGGGTTAGCGCTAGCTGTTTTTGTGGCTAACGCTAAGCCCGGCTTAGTAATGGACTCAGTCTATAAGACAGCTTCCACTACTAAGCCTGTCTAGTAAAGTAAAATAAAAATAAAACACAACAGGTTTTAAAAAAAAATTATTACAAAAAACACTCCCCCACAAGCCCTCGTTAACCATTTTATTAACATCAAGCAAAGAAAAACGCTGGTCATCGAAGTAGTCCACCGAATCCGAAGGAGTCCACAGGATACACAGATCTGTAGAAGAAGTAACCAAAAAAAAAAAAAAGTGTAAGTACATTTAGGGAGAAAAAAACTGTGTTAAAAAAATGTAATAAACACACACACACACTAAACGCCGTTTACCACTTCTGAGCCATGACTACAATTTACAGTGATCCCTCAACTTACAATGGCCTCAACATACAATAGTTTCAACAAACAATGGTCTTTTCTGGACCATCGTAAGTTGAAACCAGACTCAACATACAATGCTACAGACAGTCCAGATCTGTAAAACGTGTCAATGGCTGGAAGAACCAACCAATCAAAATGGGCATTCACTGGTAAAACCCCTGTATTACTGAAGTGTATGCACTGACTGGTATTACATGTTCTGTACACTTTACCTGTATCAGGGTTAGCTGCTCTTTTGGACACCAGGTGAGGGCAACTCCATTACTTGTTTTGGACATTGCCTGTACTGTACAGGACCCCTGAAGAAGCTCCTGTCCTCTACATAGACCAGTGTTTGCCAAGCAGGGTGGCCCCATTTTTTGCAAAACTACAACTCCCAGCATGCCCGGACAGCCTTTGGCTGTCCAGGCATGCTGGGAGTTATAGTTTTGCAACAGCTGGAGGCTCCCTGCTTGGGAAACACTGACATAGACAGTGATTTACAGCTCCCAGCAGATCTTTATTACTTTTATATGTAAGGATTTGCTTTATCTATATCAGTTATCTACTTATTTTTCTTTGTCACTTTTTCCTATTTTTGGATGACATTTTGGTGCCTTTAGAACCAATTACCCTGTTTCCATAGAGTTATGGTCTCAACATACAATGGTTTCAACTTACAATGGTTTTCCTGGAACCAATTAATATTGTAACTTGAGGGACCACTGTAGTTATTGAATTATTTACATGTGGTGAAAAAGCTAAAAAAAAAAAACTCAAAAACAAAAGATCCAGAAGGAAACCAGCAGCCAAACCTATTCAGACAGCAGGAAAAAGGAACAGACTATTTTTTCTACTACATGAAGTAAATTTCCCACTTTTGCCTATGTGTGCCAAATTTATTAATGCCGTGCAACAATTTAGTAAATTTGTCGCACATAGTCAAAAATGAAGTAGAAAAAAACAGGGTAAAAACCAGACTACATAGTAAAAGATTAGTAAATGCCCCCCATAGACTTTAATATGCTAATATATAGCCTTAAATGATGTCCTTTAGGATATGTTGGAATATAGCAGCAGCCAACTGCACTTTCAATACAAATGGATAAAAAAAAATATAAACAGTTGAGTAGTTGACCATTGCAGTCAACCAGATAGCATTTATTTTTTTATGCCTCTGAAAAATTCTACTTTTATTATTGTGGTTGCTTTATATTCGTTTTATTATTGTGGTTGCTTTGTTTACCCAAACTCCACATGCGCATTATGCTTTTATATAATGTACTTGGTGGAGTATCGGAAAAATATATGTTCAATAATTTTGGAAATACAGCATTAGTAGTGAAAATGTTTTTTTTTTTTTTTTTTTTTAACTACAGAATTGGAATTACTTCTCTGAAAATGAAGCAGACAGTATAAAAATGATGGAAGAAATAGAAAAGTTGTGTGATCGACTTGAACTAACAAGGTATATTTTTCTTTTATTTATTTTTTGCTCTTCTCCTTGACAGAGGTAAATAGTGGTATTAAAGTAATAATGCAAAGTGGCTTGGTATATTTATATACTTCCTATACATGTATGGTGGTTACTAAGGAATAAGTACTGACTTTCTCATTGTCATCCTTTACTCTTAGTTTACAGTCTCTGAATGAGGCACTTTCCGGAAGCTCAAAAGAAGAAAGTAAAAGTGCTGTTGAGAAGCAGGTATGTCGTCTGGATTAAGTCCCATCTATTCATTTTAAAAACAAATGTATATTTTAGGAAAACAGTTGTGGAAGTGTAAAATATTGCACATCCTTGTGCCCTTAAATAACTTAAAGTTTTTTTTTGTTTTTTTTTTTAAAGTATTTACCGTATTTATCGGCGTATAACACGCACTTTTTAGGCTAAATTTTTTAGCTTAAAGTCTGTGCGTGTTATACGCCGATACACCCCCAGGAAAGGCAGGGGGAGAGAGGCCGTCACTGCCCGCTTCTCTCCCCCTGCCTTTCCTGGGGTCTAGAGCCCTGCTGCCGGCCCTTCTCTCCCCCTGGCTATCGGCGCCGCTGCCCGTTCTGTCCCCCTGACTATCGGCGCCGATAGCCAGGGGGAGAGAAGCGGCCCCGTTGCCTCCCCCCATCCCCGGTTACATAATTACCTGTTGCCGGGGTCGGGTCCGCGCTGCTTCAGGCCTCCGGTATGCGTCCCCTGCGTCGTTGCTATGCACTGCATGGCGCCATGCAGTGCATAGCAACGATGCAGGGGAAGCACACCGGAGGCCTGAAGCAGCGCGGACCCGACCCCGGCAACAGGTAATTATGCAACCGGGGATGGGGGGAGGCAACGGGACAGCGGCGCCGGCAATGGGTGCCGCTGCCCCTTCTCTCCACCTGGCTGTCTGTGCCGCTTCTCTCCCCCTGGCTATCGGCGCCGATAGTCAGGGGGACAGAACGGGCAGCGGCGCCGATAGCCAGGGGGAGAAAAGGGCCGGCAGCAGGGCTCTAGACCCCAGTAAAGGCAGGGGGAGAGAAGCGGGCAGCGACGGCCTCTCACCCCCTGCCTTTCCTGGGGGTGTATAGGGGTATACACGCGCACACACGCACCCTCATTTTACCATGGATATTTGGGTAAAAAACTTTTTTTACCCAAATATCCTTGGTAAAATGAGGGTGCGTGGTATACTCGGATAAATACAGTATTTATAACTTTTTTTCCAAACTTTAGACATCAAAGAAATACACACACAGATTGCTTAGCATATAGTCCCCCCAGCCCACCAAATCTAAGTACCATAGAAGAGGAGCAATTCAGGGCCGATTACACGCTGCAGGGAGACCACAGCCGGCCAACGGAAACACAACGGACACTGAGACAGACAACAGCTACACACACACACACACACACACACACACACACACACACACACACACACACACTCCCGGAGCACTCCTCCCATCTCCCCGCCCAGTCCAGACAACCAAACTATACCGGAGAACTGACACAAGCATCCGAGGAGGAGATCCAATACGAAGCAATTTAACCGGAGTGTAGTATAGACGGAGGATTAGCCTCATCTGAATGAGCAAATCCCTCGCACTAACCACCGTGGGGTAAAATGTCTTGGCGACAGGGATATCTGTTACCCACTTCACAAACGCCAACCCAAACGGATCAGGACCCACCGATTGCAGCAAAGCATAAGCCTGAGTCAGGGGTTTAGCGATGTCGGTGGCACCCAGAAGCAGCTCCACATCAGAAAATGCCAGGGTCACATCAAGCGAGCCAAATTGTGCTACCACCGCATGTCTCAGCTGGAAGTAACGAAACTGGGCACCTTGAGGTAGATGGGAGCGGTCACACATCTCCTAGAAGGAGGGAAAGGAGGAAAACTTCCCAAACAAATGCATGGCGAACATGACTCCATGAGCGCTCCAGAAACCGGCAGCCTTCAACCCCCCCCCCCCCCACAGAGGAGACATTATCGGTAGCGGGAAGCATCTGGAAACCACCGACCAAACCTCAGCCACCACCCTAACAGGGATCAACAGTCTGGAAGCAGAAGTATATCTATACGTTTCATACAAACCCATAAGAGCTCCCGCCAGAGCAGTAGCCATGTTTGCCAGATCCAGGTCGATCCAACAGGCATCATATAGCAATTGAGATGCTAGAAAGTAATCAAGCATATTAGGGGCAGCCAAACCACCCCGGTGTTTGGACGCTTGGAGCAGCACCTGAGCCAATCGTGGAGGTTTGTCTTGCCAAAAGACAGACCTCAAAACGCCACTCAGCCTCTTAAAAAAACTTTTTAGGGGAATCCATGGAGAAAGATGAAAGAGATAAAGAAACTTAGGTAAGTAAATCATCTTAAAAATATTAATCCTGCCAGCCAAAGAGAGGGGTAAGGAGGACCAAGCCTGCAATTTATCAGTCACCGACGACAACCTCGGGGCTAAATTCAACAGTACATATTCCGTCACAAGGAGAAACCTCTACTACCAAGTATCTGAACTGATTGACAACTTGTAGCCCACGGGGAAGAGGCGGTACAGGGTCCACCGACCTGGAGAGGGCCATCAAGGAAGACTTACCCCAGTTAACTCTGAGACCTGAGAAAGAACCAAAGTCAGCCAAAAGGGAGAACAAAGCCCCTAGGGAACCCTGAACATCTGCCAAATAAACCAGCATGTCATCTGCATACATAGATACCTTTTCTTCCAAGGAACGCCTACAGACTCCATGAATAGATGCCCGGATGGCCGCAGCCAGGGGCTCTACCGCTAGGGCAAACAGAAAAGGAGACTGGGGACAACCTTGCCGCGTTCCCCTACCCAACCTAAAGGCCTCAGAAACCTCCAGATTAGTTCTCACCCGGGCCCTACGGCTATCATACAATAGTCTCACCCACGCCCGGAACAGAGGACCGAATCTAAGAAATCCCAAAACACCCCTCAGATACAGCCATTCCACTGAATCAAAGGCCTTATAAATGTCCAAGCTAACCACGTACCCCCCCCCAGAGGCCTCCCCGTCAGCTGCAGCTATGTTGAGATGTAAACTCTGGACATTAAAGGGGTATTCCAGGCAAAAACTTTTTTTTATAGATCAACTGGCTCCGGAAAGTTAAACAGATTTGTAAATTACTTCTATTAAAAAATCTTAATCCTTCCAATAGTTATTAGCTTCTGAAGTTTTCTAACTGCTCAATGATGATGTCACATCCTGGGAGCTGTGCATGATGGGAGAATATCCCCATAGGAGCTGCACAGCTCCTGGGATGTGAGTCATCAGAAAGTAGTTAGACAGAAAACAGCAACTCAACTTCAGAAGCTAATAACTATTGGAAGGATTAAGATTTTTTAATAGAAGTAATTTACAAATCTGTTTAACTTTCCGGAGCCAGTTTATATATAAGAAAAAGTTTTGGCCTGGAATACCCCTTTAATATCAGTAGCTCTCCCCGGAATAAAACCCATCTGGCCAGGATGATTGACAGCGGCTATAACTTTGCGCAGTCGATTAGCCGTTATATCAACATTAAGGATGGAAATCGGTCTATAGGAATACGGTAAAGTCGGATCAGGGAGTGTCCCACTCTCCAAGACTACATTAAAGAGGTTCTGTAAAATAGGAAACAGCCTCTCTTCATCCTTTACCAGTCCCCAATCATGCCAACTAACCCTGGGGTCTTTCCTGGCTGCAGGGAAGCATTAGCCACCGAGACCTCTTCATCCAAAAAGGGGGCATCTAAAGCGTCTGCCTGTGCCGCAGTCAGGGGTGTAAGGGGCAAATTCTTCAGAAACTATGCTAAGCCTTCAGAAACAACTGGTACATGTGAGGTATAGAGATCACGATAAAAGTCCCAAAACACATTATTAATGGCGGCTGGGTCGGTTACAAGTACCCCATTAGCCACTCTAATACACGGGATAGCAGCCACCGGCCTACTCTCCTTAGCCAGATATGTCAACAATCTACCATTCTTGTCCCCGAATTAAAAAATGGCAGCTTCCCTATCCACCAATCGCTTCTGAACTCTCTCCTTCTGAAGGATCACGAGCGTTCTCTGGCCCTTCAACCATTCACGTTCAACAGCAGGGTGCAAGGCTCCCCGAACATGAGCTTTATATGCATCCCACTGCACTGTCAGAGTTGGACCTATTGTGTTTCCAGAAACAATTATGGGCTTCTAGTAATGAAGCAGTCACCACCTCCTCCTGCAACCAGCAGGGGTGCATCCACCATACCTTGGAGGAGGGACGAGGGCCCAGGCATAGGGAAATTATGAGTGCTGAGTGGTCAGAGATCCCCCTAGTGGTGTACAATTAGTCGCTTACCAGAGGCAAAAGCCAAATCTATCTTGGAGAACGACTTATGTACTGCTGAATAATAGAATATTGTCAGTAAGGGACAACGACCAGGAAAGCCAGAATCGGCTGCACCAGTGCGATCGACACTTGGATCCAGGACTGCATTGAAGTCACCTATAAGGAGAACAGGTAGAGAGGGAAAGGTTAACAGTTTAGACATAATACATTCTAAGACCTCCCAAGAAATGGAGGGGGGGGGCATATACTGAGACCAAAAGAAAACAAAAGACATGCAGTGAGCACTGAATCATCACAAACATCCCAAAATGATAACAAGCCACTTGATCAATGACCAAGGGAAGGGATTTTGTAACTAATAAAGAAACTCCCCTTGCAGAGGAAGAATAGGTGGAGTGGAAACCTCTTGCTATCCAAGCCCTCTTCAAGGTAAGAATCTTCTGACCAGGTAAATGGGTTTCTTGCAAACAACTAAGGTGAGGGGTCTGTTTTTGGATAAAATCCAAACACAATGCCCGTTTAAATTTAGAATTAATACCTCTCACATTCCAGCTCAGAATTCTAAGAGACCCCATTCTGGACAAATAAAGAACACTATCAGCAGAATAAGTACATCACAGCAACACACCCACTCACCTTACCACAAAGGCAGCATATACATACCGTCATTCCTGGGCCAACGCGCCACCTTCTGGGAGACTCCAAGAAAACACCACAAGCTTATCACAGACAAGGCACTGGACTAGACAGACCAATAAAAAAACAAACAGAAAAACAAAAAGAAATGCAGAGCATAACAAATGCATCCCCAACAATCCCTGTCTTACACTAAACTTGTGTAGACCTAGACCCTGGAACACTAAACTCACGGAGGTAGCAAGAGTCCTAGCGACCCAAACGGACCCACGCCTTCCCACCAACCCAACCCCACTAACTAAGTAACTCGGGCCAACTTTCCACCTCGCCGGAACCCTTTAAACTGGATAGAAAGTTGAAGTCCAGTGCAGAAGTCCAGAATCAGGACCCAGAGGGGGGAAGGCAAGCCTAACCCCTATCACTAACTAACTAAACTGAAAAGCGTGGGAAAGTCCAACAGCAGCAGGCAGTCTGGAATTCAGTCTGGAGGAGCCGCATCCACCCACTGTAGAGCCTCAGCCAGAGAAGTGAAGAATCAAGTCGTAGTCCCGTCAACCACCCGAAGGAGAGTTGGAAACAACATAGCATAGCGGTATCCCTTGGTACAAAGTCTGAGACAAACTTCGGTGAACTTGGTCCGCTGTTTGCCTAGCTCCACCGAGAAATCGGGGTAGAAGGCCACCCGACTGTCGAAGCGCACTTCACCTTTAATACGCACAGCTCTCAGGATAGCCTCTCTGTCTCTATAGTGGAGGAGTTTTGCAAAAAAAGGTCTAGGAGGAGCCCCCGGAGGGGGGAGTCTGGCCGGGACACGATGCGCCCTCTCCACTGTATAGTAAGGTCGGGTGGCAGACTTTCCTTTAGCCATTTCTCCAGGAAGACCACAGGATCCGAGCCTTCTGCTCTTTCAGGGAGGCCCACCAAGCCGATATTGTTGCGCCTGAGCCTATTTTTTTAGATTATCGGCTCTTTTTTAGGGCCGATACCGATAATCTGTGGAGGTTAGGGCCGATAACTTATACCGATATTCCGGTATAAATTAACGGCTATTTCTCCACAAGTAGCAGCTACAGAAGCAGTTTTATTGAGAGGCACACGCCTCTAAATGACTGCCGAATCCAATGTCAGCAGGATTTTGCTAAAGTTGAAACACTGATGTCATTACATTCCCTTTATAGTGTTTTGTACGTCCAGTATGGAGTTTGCAATGTATCAATGTGGCTTTGCGCAAGCGGTTCTATTTTTAAGTAAATTACACTTGACAGACTGATGCAAGAAGTCTATGTTGTTTATATTGAGAGCAGAAAAATTATTTAAAAATAAGCCATCTAAATGTGTTTATGTTCTTCAGGTTGCAGAAGTAAATGCACAGATTAAGAAGGAGAAGGAGCAGGAGGAGGCTCGTATGAGGCAGTCCACAAAAGGTGCAGAGCAGTCTTCTTCTGGAGGAGGTGTTAGCAGCAAGTCTTGGTCAGAAGATGACTTGCAGTTATTAATAAAAGCTGTGAACTTATTTCCTGCTGGAACTAATGCCAGGTAAGATCGAGTTGTCTGAATATTACTTGTCAGTCATTCTCAAGTAGCATTTCTGGGATTTATGGACTTTTGAGGGTGCATATATGCACAACAGCTTTCTTTACAAGCTAAGATATGATCAGTTAAACTGTATAGAATTAGTATGGAAATGGATAATCTGCTAGAAAACGTGTTTAAACTGTTTAAAGGAGGCCTCTTATTTTCGCCCTGGCAGAAGGATCCCGGTAACGCTAATTTCTACCACTTAAAGGGGTACTCCAGTGGAAAACATTATTTTTTTTAAATCCACTGGTGCCAGAAAGTTAAACAGATTTGTAAATGACTTCTATTAAAAAAGCTTTACCCTTCCAGTAATTATTAGCAGCTGTATGCTACAGAGGAAATTCTTTCCTTTTTTTATTTCTTTTTTGTCTTGTCCACAGTGCTCTCTGCTGACACCTCTGTCCATGTCAGGAACTGTCCAGAGCAGGAGGAAATCCCCATAGCAAACCTATGCTGCTCTGGACAGTTCCTGACATGGACAGAGGTGTCAGCAGAGAACTGTGGACTAGACAAAAAAGAAATTCAAAAAGAAAAAAATTTCCTCTGTAGGATACAGCTGCTAATAAGTACTGAAAGGATTAAGATTTTTAAATAGAAGTAATTTACAAATCTGTTTAACTTTCTGGCACCAGTCGATTTAAAAAAGTTTTCAACCGGAGTACCCCTTTTAAAGGACATCTGTAGTGCTCATAACTTATCCCCTAATAAGTTATAGAGCCACGGGGGTCTGAGCACTGGGGCCCCCTGCGATCTCCTGTACGGGGCCACTGTAATGTACAGGAAAGGGGGTGTTCCGTCCCTGTATGACACGGCAGCCGGCACGCCTCCTCCATGAATTCCATAGAGATGCATGGAGGGGGGTGTGCCTGCCGTGGCTTTCTGCTGGGGACGACACGGTCCTTCTGGCAGACTGATGCAGCTCATTACAGGAGATCACGGGGGGGGATTTGCCAGCGCATGGACCCCCTGTGATCTAAAGTTATATGCAATACAGATCTCCTTTAAGCGAGCAGTATACTGAACTGCTGGAAGTCCAATAGACATGCATTGCAATGCATTTGCAGTTCTAGTCTGGGACTTCGGGCAATTCCATATATTGTTTGCTTTACTGGTGGCATTGCTGGGAATTTGTGTTGGGGTCCTGGTGCCTGGCTAAAGTGAGCGGTACTCTTTTAAGGTTAGGTTCACATGAAAGACTAGGTTTTGCAATGAAGCATGTGTAAAAACATAATTTGCCTGTAAAATAATCCATGCAGCCAATAGCAGCCTTGCATTTTGTGGTAAATCCACGTGGTTTAGCCATGCGGCACAGTACTGCTGCATGTTATCCCAACCTAGAACTTTATTTACAGGTTAACCATTGTAGGGTGATCTTAAAGGCAATGCTGCCTGTCTGTAAGTAAAACGTTGAGATTACTGCTCTGTCTGTAAGTAAAACATTGGTCTAGGACCGTCCTCGACCTACAATGGCCCTGACATATGATAATTTCAGCATATGATGGCCTCTCAAAGGCCATTGCATGTTGAAGGCAGCATCAACATACGATGCTTTTGTATGTCGGGGACATCGCATAAACGGCTATCCGGCAGCGTACTGCTTCAGCTGCCGCCGCATAGGCGTTTAAGGTGCCCCGTGTGGTCCAGTGATGATCACTCACCTGTCCCTGGCGCTCTGGACCGTCCTTTTCAGGATCCCCTGCATTACCATCGCTCTCCTTCGTCATCATCACATCGCCGCGCACGCTGTCCCGTCATCCAATAGGAGCGGCATGCGCAGCAACGTGAAGGCGGCGATGAAGAGCGACGATCCCGGGCAGAAGTGACTGTCCGGAGCTGCGGGGACACAAGGGGACGCGGCGACAGCGATGGAGGGTGACATCCAGGGCAGCGGTGACCGTCCGGAGCAGCGGGGACAGGTGAGTATAACTTCCTATACTTATCATTGCTCGGATCCCTCAACATACGATGGTTTCAACTAACGATAGTTCATTTGGTATGTTGAGGGATCACTGTACTTTCCTGCCAGACAGTAATGGACATGCTTAGGAAGGATCTGCACTTATCTTGGGGCTAAATGGCTATGTTGTGAGATTACCATATCACTGTGGCTATCTTTTTGTGAACTGGCATTTCCTGTTAGAATTTTCTTTTTTGCCTACAAATCCTATAATTCAATTTTTCTCCCTCCCACACATCAGCCACCCCACCCATTGAAACATAAATGAGCTGCATCCATTCAAAAGACCTGTGGTTTTCAATCAGGGTGCCTACAGCTGTTGCATTAGTTGCAGATTGATTTCTCTCCCACCAAGCGATCACTCCACCCATTGAAACAGACAGGCTCCCTGTCATCAGCTGACTAGTGAGTCAGGTCTCGGCCGCATTGCAACCTTTGAAAAATCTGAGACCACCTTTTTTTTTTGCTGTTAAAAATAAATATTTGGGTGAAAATCACATAAGATTTGTGAGAAAATCATCACACACAGGTACAGACACTATATTATGAACTATACAAAATTTACAGCCCCTGTAACATAGGGCTCAAAGGTCAAAGATATCTGGTTTAAAATAATTAGTATTTATTAATATAGAATGATAATAGATTAAATAGGGAATGTACAGGGCCCTTGTACTCCCCTAATTTAATTAAATACACAATAATAAAATATAATAATACCAATAACAACTATAAAAATAATCTGCGACTTGAGCCTGTAATATCAATATAGCAATCTAATAATCCTGTGGAACAACACAGTGCAAATATTCATTCAATTGTTCCTATTCTCAGTGATCTTCAATATAAAGCAGATAAAATGTAGCAGCTACAGACATACAGTTAGTCAATTGATGCAATGATACTGTATCTGTCCAGACAGCAGCAACTCGATCCCACCGATACAGTGATACAATGTAGCGCTTGGTGAACAGTCACTAAAGATCACTCCTTAAGCATCTCTGTGTATACCACACATCAAAATGTCATATCAAATCAGCCAGTTTGCAATAAGCTCCATACAATGCTCACCACTCCCGGGATGCCACGGATCTCCCTTCAGTGTAGTCCTGTGTGCCGGCTGTATAGAGTCTTTCACCCGGTGACTTGCCTCAGTCAGGGATCGCACTGCTGGAGTCTCGGCCAACTCGTAAGAACGCAGCACTTGGTGGTGGGCACCGTTTAGGGGGACTGCAGCGCTGTCAAGCGGAGTCCCTTGGTCGGACCAGCTGGGAATGGTGGCGGTCAGCAAGCATCAAGTCCTTATTGTGGATAGCCCGATTGGCTTTTCACTTGCAATTAATATAACGGCTGGATGCGGTATACTGAGTGAATAACCCGGCGGCGTTCCTCGTATCATTGCATCAATTGACTAACTGTATATCTGTAGCTGCTACATTTTATCTGCTTTATATTGAAGATCACTGAGAATAGGAACAATTGAATGAATATTTGCACTGTGTTGTTCCACAGGATTATTAGATTGCTATATTGATATTACAGGCTCAAGTCGCAGATTATTTTTATAGTTGTTATTGGTATTATTATATTTTATTATTGTGTATTTAATTAAATTAATTAGGGGAGTACAAGGGCCCTGTACATTCCCTATTTAATCTATTATCATTCTATATTAATAAATACTAATTATTTTAAACCAGATATCTTTGACCTTTGAGCCCCATTTACTTTTAACATATTGTCTCTATTTTTATACACCGTGGGTATAGGTGTTTGTTGGGTTGCTCGGGTCTTTAGTGATGGTCAGACAGACATCCATCTCCATTGTGTCTATACTACCCTGTAACATAGTCATATAAAAAAAATTTCCCTTAAAAATACCCCTTTAATCATTAGAGTGGATAGTTTTCTCGGTCGCCTCATTGGGGAACACAGAGACCAATGGGTATTATGCTGCTGTCCACTAGGAGGCTGACACTATGCAAAAAAAGAAGTCTGCTTCTTCCAGCTGGATATACCCACCCACAGCCACAGAGCTAATCAGTTTTAGCTTAGTGTCAGTAGAAGGCAGACACAGGTCTGGAGTTATTATTTTCTAGTAAGGGCCTGTATTTAGTTATTTTTTTCCTCTCTTTTCTTGTTTTTAGGTGGGAAGGCAGGAGCATGGCGCTACCTGATTGCCCCTAAATGCGACTAAGGGGCACGGTGCATAAGTGTGGGTAGTCAACCCCTTCTCGCCAGCGATTGGCGGTAGTACCCTGGGTCTGGGTACTTAACTTGCCCCTGCCTGCCTCGCTATGGCAGCTTGGCGTCATGCAGTGTAGACTACAGGGTGAGTATAAGAAGATGGAGCCCGTAGGTGAGTATAAATTACATCTCCCTACTCCCCCCTTTATTTTAATTTTTTACTAAAGTTCCTCCCTTATGCTTATCCTGGGGTCCTCCTTCCTTTCTAGGCCCAGCTCCTCAGCCGCCATTAAACGTGGCTGTGCAGGGCTGGACCTCATGGCCTCTGGGCTTCTACTATAGGATGCTCCGGTGGTGCTATGCTGCATGGGACAGTACTGTCCCCCCTTTCCTGGGTCACATTCTCCTCTCTAGCTCCGGTCTCCCGTGTGACTGCAGTGGGGGCTCACGTTGGTGAGGAGGTCTTGGTACATACGTCCGGGTCCTGTCATGTGTTTATTTTGGGCTTTCTGTGCGCCCGAACTGCAATACACCCCCGTGCGCAATCACGTTTTACACTCCCACCCCCGCACACATTATATGGCGCACGTTTTGCGGCCAGGTGCTGTATCCTGACCACGTTCTAGTCCAGCACCAGCTGGAGACCCCGGCAGCGGGTCTCCGGTCCCAAGCGGCTGGGTGATTTCTCGTTAGAGGCGGAATCGGCTGCTCCGTAAAGGCCAGTCCATGGCCTGATCTCTCACCGGCCTCTGTCAGTGCGGCCCCTTTACCTTCTGTAGACCATTTTACGGTGGCTGCCGCCGCGGGCTTGTTTCCTCTACAGGGTGCCCTTTCCTCTCAGTGGGCCGCTCGATATAATTATTGATAAAAAAAAAACTAATAAAAAAAAAATAAGTTAGCTCATGGGCGCACTACTCTCTCTCTAGTGGCTGAATATAAAATTACTGTACAGCTCTGTCTGTACAACTAAACTTGATGCTGCATAGTTTTTTCAATTGAAATTTTCCCCTTCATGTCAATTTAATTGCTCAGGTGTTTGCTCTGGCAGCACATATACTAAAATAATTAAATAACTAAATAACATACAAATATGTTTAAATGAATATTGGAGCGATACAGAGAATATTAGCATGGCGCCTGGGCGAGGATGACACGCAAACATTTTTCTTCAATCGCCCTATGCTTTGCCCCATATAGCAATATTTTTGGGTACAGTGCTCCCATTTGTCTTGACTCTCAGCCTTCAGAATGAGTGTCTTGCCGTAGGGGGTTGTATTGTACAGACGTGTGATTGCCCCTGTCTGTTCCCTTCCAATTTTTGAAGTGTTTGACCATGCCCTTCCAGTCCCTTGGGGAATACTCGGTAACCTGGCGGCAGCCTGCCTGTTTCCTTTTCCATCGGTCACCCATACAGAGTTTGCTGCTTTGCGGCACTACCTGTGCAAGGTGATTGCCAGGGGTACCCCGAATGTGCAACCGATTTGTGGCAGCTTCCATGGGGGTAACGTAAGATGGACCTTCTGTAATGCCTATGGGGAGCGTGGCATCAACCACAGCTTCATTTCCGGTACTCCACTGAGAGTGGAAGTTGACCGATGTGCACTGGACCCTTACGACTCCTGCAAGGAGCATGATGCCTGCCGCATCCGGCGGCTTCAGTTCCGATATCCCACTAGACATGTGGGCAGACCGATGTAGCATGGACCCCCTACTGCGCCCATGGAGAGCATGATGTCTCCAACATCCGCAGCTGCATTCCGGTACTCCACTGTGAGTGGAAGTTGTCCGATGTGCAATGGACCCTCCACGACTCCTGCGGGGAGCGTAATGCGTGCCGCAACGCTGCTGCAGTTCCGGTGCCCCACTATATGTGTGGACAGACCGATGTGGCATGGACCCTCTACTGCGCCTATGGAGAGCATGATGTCCCTTATCCGCTTCTGCAGTTCAGGGCACTCCACCACAAGTGAATTTTGCCGAAGGGGTGACCCTGCATGTTCAACGGACTCTCTACACCGTCCAGGGGAGTGCATGGTCTACTGTCTGAGTTTCCGGTCCCCCAGCTACCAGTGGGAGTTGTCCACTGACTGTGTCCCAGCAGGTGCGATGCACCTTCTACAGCAACAGATGGATAAGGGGGGGCTCAACTACGTGTGTATGTGTGTAATGTATATATAAAGTGCTGCTACAGTGAAAAAACAGCCACAACCTTCTACAGTGGCAGCGCCCACTTCACCACTTTCATGGGTGGTGTAACCTTGGTTTACCGTAGTATCTGCTATTGTTCTGCGGTTCCCGGTCAGGTTGTATGTTACCTGTTGTTACTTTCTGGTGTCCTTCGGACATGTCTACTTTTATTGTTTGGCTTCTCCTACTGCTTTGTGACACAACTGATTAGCTCTGTACCTGTGGGCGGTTATATCCTGCTGGGAGGAGCAGACTTCCTTTTTTTGCCTAGTGTCAGCCTCCTAGTGGACAGCAGCATAATACCCCATGGTCTCCTGTGTTCCCCAATGAAGGCTACAAGAAAGAGATTTTACGGTGAGTACAGAAAAAAAAATCTCCTTTTGCACCACCGACTGTAGTATCACTCTGCTGAAGGCTGATTCTTCAATATCCAGCCTCTGGCAGAGCACATACACCGCTCATTCATCTTTACTCTCACATGGTAATGACGTGTGAGTGAAGAATTATAAATATTCACAAGAAGGCCGGGAATAGCTGAGCAAAGAGAACAGAGGCAGGGAAGCTCGATAAGCTGGCTCTTGTTTCCATTGCACAGAAGAGGTAATTTGCATACTAGCAACAGGGGCTATATCTTAGACAGCTGGACCAATTTTGGTGAGCAAAACTTTTTTTTTTCCCCCTCAAGTTCACTTGCACTATAACCCAGTGTATTGTTTAGTGTAGGTGAACAGGCTGTCAGTTTCCCTTAAAAAGGATGCTCATATAGGCACGTGGTATCCGACATCATACCTGCAAACACATCAGCACAGCTAAAGTGACCAACAAGTAGCCTAATGGAGAGAGAAGACAGCAAAAGTAGAGGGACCTTTTAGAGAGTACAGGGTCACTGACACAACAGAAGATAAAGACAATTTACAAAAAAAATGCCATCACTTCTCTTGAGCCATGGTTGTTTTCACTTGAAAGAAAGCTAAAAACAATACATATAAAATAATAATAATGATGATGATAACTACTACCCAGCATTACCATGCAGGCAAAGAAAGACAAAAGTAAAAATGAAAATCGAGTAAACCTTTTCAACATGCGAGAAGGGTACAATAGCATTTACTAACTTCTTCCACCTAGTAACCGTCGGAGGCCTCGGGTCCATCCATCTAAGGGCAATCACCTTTCTTGCAAGGAACAGCACCTCCCTAAGTAGAGTGTGAGTGTGTTGGGGCCAGGAAGGATTAACTATAGTGGACAGCAATTACAGTACATCGGTCCAAAAGGATGCAATGTATGGGTTTGCCCAGATGAGATGCCAAAAATTAGCCCTAGGGGCATAACAGCGATGGCATGTGTCTGAGGCAGAATGCCCCATTCTATGGAGTCTAGGAGGGGTAATGTAACGTAACTGTAGTGGATGATGTACAATTGAATCTATTTGTTATTGGCAGCAGGGGGATACTAAAATGCGAGAATACCATATCTCCTCCCACTCTTCTTTAGATCATGGGAATATGAGACTGCCTGTGCTGTTCAGCAGGCAAAGCCACTCGGTAATTCTTAGCCTGGAAGAGGACAAAAGACCTTCAACACCCCAATCAGTGAATATTCAGATATAGATGGTCTGTCTCCAGAACCCAATCAATCAACTGGATGACATACGGTAGTAACTTCGGGGTTCGATATAAAGACATTTATTTTTTCATTTTTAAAAAATTAACTCTAAAATAGGAGTTATCTGATTGGTTGTTGGCCAACTGGTCAACTTCTGCAAGTTTTGATAAGTCTCCCCTATAATCTTTCCAATTGGTGCTGCTGCTGCAAGACATAAAAGAAACAAATGTTATCTGACCCTTCTCTTTTGCATAACTGTTTTCACATAAGCATCTACGTGTACTAACATTCTTCATGCAAAATGGTATAATGTTTTTATCACAAAGACCCAACTTGCGTTGTATTTGTAGTTACCAGGTTCCAATTAATTTTATTTTGCAGGTGGGACGTTATTGCCAATTATATGAACTTGCATTCTGTTTCGGGTATAAAGAGAACTGCAAAGGATGTAATAAACAAAGCAAAATCCCTTCAGAAACTTGGTGAGTGGTCTTAAGAATATTTGTCATTGATGTATGCCAATCAGCCATATTATTATTATGGGGGCATGCATCTTGCCTGAGCTGTTTAACAGCATTTAGAGAGATGCTTTACAGCACGACCAATGGACTAAATACAACAATATACCAAGACCTGTCCCATTAACATGAATTGTAGATACAACTGAGCATTCTCTGTGACCTTTGTAGAGGTCATTCTATAGGAAGGGGGATGGTTGATCGCTGCTGTGAATGGGGTCTTATTTATCTACTGGTGTCACCTTTCACTGTACTGTGGAGAAGAAAGGCATTACTGGAAAATGATCTGTACAAAACAGGAAGTCTTAGCTTAGTTTTAGACCCAGTGGCAGAATAGAAACTGCAAGATTTTAGAATTATTAAAAAAATATCACTAAAATGGTTAACATAAAAAACATGCATAGAAAATGTATGAAAGCATAGTTTAGTCATCTAAAGTCCTGTTCCAAATCCCTAAAGAAGTCTTGAAAGAGACAGGCCAGAGTCTGAACACTAGGAAAGTGGAATGACTTTTACAAGACTAAATTAATTGTTGGCCGATTTATTAGATTCAGGTTTGGCAATGCCCTCTACTTATTATAGATACAGTGCTTTGATCATCTGAAACATATAAGTGTGCACATTTGTCACACTTATGTTTCAGATGATCAAACAAAGTAACCCAAGTAAACACAAAATACAATTTTCAAGTGATAGCTTTTTCCCCATAATAAATAAAACAATCTTACCTTCTTGGCCCTATGTGAAAAAGTAATTGACACCTAAACCGAAGACCTTTGATGCAGTTTTGGTGTTTTTTTTTTTTTGGAATTCTACCTCTCCTAAGATGATCAACTACTGTACCACATTTTCTCACTTTGTGGTTGATTTCTTGTGTGAAAAATAAATAAATAAACCAGTTAAGGGGCAAATACACCCACAAATACAGCACTGTATGTTTATACCAGGCATGCACAATTGTGACATCATTATTCTGACTGTGCCATGTTTCTTTCCTGCCCAGCTGTATTCATGCATTTTATCAATTTAATGACCCAGAAATGTGTTTAATGTGTCAGATGTGGTCTGCCCTGGGTCAGCTGACTCATCATCACATATTGATGCTTCCTGGCAGCTCACAGACCCTTCTCCTTCCCACCCAGGTCCATCTGTATACTACCGCTGCTATTTCTATGGGATCGGGATATAGCAGTTTTATACCTTCTGTGATTTTCTTGAAAATCCGCACAATAGCCTAAAGACTTCTAATTTTCATAAAATACCTCAATTGTGATTATAGGTTAAATAACTTTCAGCTCATGGCAATATTTCTCTAAGAAAACCCCAAAACCGCACGTTGAACAAAAAAATGCATTAAAACTGCACATGGTTTGAGCTGACCCAAAGCCACTTGTGTCTTAGCAGTTAAGGGTGCTGGAGTCTAGTCAAGTAATAGATCACCAGATGATCTCATTAGGGAAACTGCGGTGAGAAGACCCCTTCTCTCTCCCTGTAAAGCCAGAGGCTTTATGGGTGACTGACAGCATTAGGAAAACATTTAAATGATAAAATAAGGATCAGTATGGCTAAAAACCCATCCATGTCACATCAGCTAGAATTGTTAAGCAACAAGTTAATACATAAAAACCTCTACATAAGTGTCTTTTAATCGCCTATGCTGCATTACATAAGCATAAAAAACCTATTCTTGGATTACATCTATAAATTCACTTACGGTTGATTTCCAACCACATCTGTTGGAAGTTTGTTCTAAGCATAAACTACTTTCATATAGCTATTACTCCCTGACAATGCTTTTCCCTCCCCTTTCTCCCACAGTGTTTAGTTGTTAACTAGCCTGCTAACAGGTTTTATGGCAATTGTACTTATATACAACAGCTTATACACCATATAAGCATAGAAAAATCACAGCCTCTTAGCCAGATTTCAATAGAAAGATCAACTGTTCTCAGTTATAACACGTATATACTGAATGCAGACAGATATACTGTGAGGTGTGGCTTGGAGCGGCATGTGAGAGGACGCTGTGTGCCTGAGCTCCCTCACTAATCCTACTATTATCCTGGACTATGGCCAGTATTTTGCTTTTCCCCTACCTGAACCTACGGGGGAACACTCCTGGACGAGTCCAGAGGTGATGTCCGGACGGCAGAAAAACGGGATCGCGTGGCGCTGCAACTATAGGTGCTGGAAAGGCCGCCGAGTGCAGGGAGCGGGCGCCATCTTGCCCTGAACTCTCTAGCGTGGCGGAGCACCTGCAGCGCTTCGCACGCATTACTGACATGGAGGCGCAGGATCCCAGAGCAGTGTGGAGCGAGGATGATGCCGGAGGGGCTGACTGGCCAACTGGGGGTCCCTCTGCAGCGGTGGTCCGGAGCTCTACCACCAGAACGGATGGGAATCTGCATGTGGAGGCCGCAGGTCAGTCTGTCTGTGACTCTGAAATTGCTGCAGTGCTGGAGAACCATGAGGGGGACTCCTCTACCATACTCTCCTCTGTCCCCAATGATAGTGCTGCTGGTACCAGTGCATTGCCCACAGTAGGTACCTCACCTATGCCTCCTTTATCCCAGTTTTCATCTATTAACCCCTTGGATGCTGGTGCTGCTGATTCTGGAGGACATACCTCTTCACCCCAGGACCTTGCTGAGCCCACGCTGAAAGATATTTTTGTAGCCATATCCAGGGGCAACACTGATGTCAAATTGCTCCTGCGTGGTCTGCGTGAGGATGTTAATTTGATTCGTCATGATATGCAGAAAGTCTCTGAGCGTGTGAGTGTGGTGGAGGAAAGAGTGGGAGAGTTGGAGGATCAGGTCCCACCACTTAAGTGAGACATGCACCGTGTCATTAATAATTTGTCTGCACGAGCTGCGAAATCTGATGAAATAGAAAACCGCCTGAGGAGAAATAACGTAAGGCTGGTGGGTGTCCCTGAAAAGGTGGAGGGTCGAGACCCTGGTGACTATTTTGAAAAGTGGCTCCTTACTACGTTTGGCCGTGATACTTTGACCCCGCTTTTTGCTGTGGAGCGAGCACATAGGGTACCCACCCGCCCATTGCCTCCTGGTGCTCCCCCTAGAGCTGTGCTTATCCGTATTCTGCACTACAAGGCCAGGGACATAATTCTGCGCAAGGCCAGAGACTTGGACTCTCTGACTATCAACGGCAACCGCATTTCCATTTTTCCGGATTTCTCTGCGGATGTACAAAAGAGGCGCGCCAAATTCCTTGATGTCAAATGCCGAGGGCATTGAATGTGATATACTCCATGCTGTATCCTGCACGCCTCAGGGTTGCTGCCCTGGGGACTACCCGTATGTTTGACAATCCTGTGTCGGCTGTGGAGTGGCTGGACCAACACGAGGCTCACTTGCGGCGTGTTCGCACTTAGGACACTCTTTGATTACTGTTGACGTATAATTTGTTGGCTGATTTTCCTATGCTCTGTTGGGCACCATATTTTTTCTGGTGTCTGTGATTTTTGCTGAACGGACTCGATAGTCAAGATACTTCACATTCTGCCTTATCTGTTATTGTGTCCTACTTTTTTATGTAATTGCCCTCAGGATGGCTATTCATGCTACCATATGTCCATCTGATATTGAGTTTTGATATGCTCAGGCCTAAATGTTACTTCGTAATTTTTCATTGCTTAATTTGATATACTTTCTGCTCACACAATCTGGGCAGTCTACTTGCCCCTAGTGTTGCTAGTTGCAACTGTTCTGTGTGTTTTGTTATGTATGTCTGTCTGGGTTGTTTTTGTACCTTTTGTGTCTTCTCTTCCTTGTTCTCTGTAGTGACTAGGTCTTCTTGTGCTCTTTATTACGCTCATAGTGGTCCTTGTGGTTACCATGTTATCCTTTGTCATTATTTTGTTTTGTCTCCAAATGGCGACTGATATTACAGTGGTGGCATGGAATGTACGGGGCCTTAATGACCCCACTAAACGACTAGCTGTATTTCAGGCACTCAAATCACACCAACCAGCCATACTATGCTTATCTGAGACTCACCTGACTAGTGATACTAAACATTTTCTCGATAAGCTGTGGTTTGGTAATACATTTCATGCCACTTTCTTGTCCCGTGCTAGGGGTGTTAGTGTGCTTGTCCATAGAAATATTACATATTCTACTATATCTAGCTGTATAGACATTGAGGGAAGATTTGTGTGCCTGTATGGCACCTTTAACCGTTTGTTGTTGGCTTTGGTTGGCTTTCCTCTCTACCTGATGTTCCGCTTTTGTTGGTGGGGGACTTCAATAACTTGCTACAGCCTAGCTTAGATAGGTTGGGTAGAGATGGGCGGCCTGGCACCCCAGGTACCTTGGGTCTAGCTAAATTCTTAAATGAGGTGGAGTGGGTAGACTTATGGAGGAGACGCAATCCCACTACCTTACAGTTTTCTTGTTGTTCCAGTTTGCATGGTTCATTATCCTGCATTGATCTCGCATTAGGCAATGACTCTATTTTTCTGCTTGTTACATCGGTGGAATACCTTCCCCGAGTTCTTTCAGATCATTCCCCCCTTCTTGTACAAATAGTTTTTAATCCTTGCCCCAAACAGCGGGGTTCACTTTGGCGACTGAATCCTTTTTGGCTTCAGGTCCCCTCTGTGGGCCATACGCTTCAAAATGATATAGTAACGTTCCTTGAGGTTAATGCGGGTTCTGCATCAGTGGGAACGGTGTGGGATTCTTTAAAGGCATATGTGCGGGGCATTCTGGTAAGGGATATTGCTACCTGTAAGACTAAAAACAGGTGTACAGGCCTCTTTGCAGCAATAGGTGCTCTTGGCCGAACAGAGGTATTTGGATGATCCATCTGATGCCCATAGAGAGGAGTGGCAGTCTATGCAAAGCATTCTTGATTCACATCTATTGCGAATGGCGGATAAGTGTTTTTTCCAGCAACAACGTTACTTTGAGAGTGGAGAAAGCACAGGCCGACTATTAGCTCGTACTATTAGGGCGCAGCAGGGTTCGGCCTCTATTCCCTGTCTCTGTGATAGCAATGGAGCGGTGGTTCAAACTGATATCGACATTCTGAGAATTTCAGTGTCCTTTTTATGAGGAGACTTACTCTTCTAAACTGCATTATGATACTGATGCCATTGACCAATTTGTCTCTGGCATACCGCTCCTATCTCTGTTGCAGGAACAAAGGGACCTTCTTGATGCCCCTATTTCTATTACAGAATTGGAGGATGCTTTGGGGGCCCTGCCTTCCGAAAAGTCACCACGTGTTGATGGTCTACCTAATGAATACCTCAAGCAATACCAGGAGGTTTTGTTACCAGCTTTGTTGGAGGTATTCCGTGTTGCAGGGGAGGGAGGGGGTCTCCCTGGGTCCATGATGGAAGCCATTATAGTTTTATTATTGAAACCCACTCCAGGCGAGCTCCTATAGACCGATATCCTTGTTATGTGATGATGTCAAATTACTAGTGAAGGTGCTGGCTAATCGCCTCCTTTCAGTTTAATAACCTCCTTAATACATAGTGATCAAACAGTTTTCATGCCCGGAAAATCTACTGCTGATAATATTAGAAGGCTATTCTTAAATCTCCAGTTTGAGCCTGACCGAGCGGTTTGTAGGGCAGTGCTCTCACTCGATGCTGCCAAAGCTTTTAACAGTGTCGAGTGGGGTTTCTTATGGAGTGTGATGCGTAAGATGGGTTTCAGGGATAGTTTTATTGCATTTGTTCAGTTACTGTATGCTGCCCCTAGCGCCCGCATAAGGGTTAATGGTTTATTGTCTTCACCTTACTCGTTGGGGCGTGGTACCCGCCAGGGGTGTCCCCTATCCCCTTTCTTGTTCGCTATAGCTATTGAACCATTGGCGGCCTTAGTTCGATCTTCCGTGGTATTCAGGGGTTTCTGTTATGGGGAGCTAGAAGAGCGTATTGCTCTTTATGCTGATGACATGCTGCTGTTCCTTGGCGATGTGGCACACTCTCTGCCCCCTCTAATGACTTTAATTAGAACGTATGGTAGTTACTCCGGATTGGCTATTAACTGGGATAAGTCTGCTTTGCTCCCCCTGGACCCTCTCCCGTCTGTCTGTTCTTACGGAGTTGGGCTTACCTGTTGTGTCTCAGTTCAAATACTTAGGTGTACATATAACAGCTTCCCCTACGGAGTATATCCGGTTGAATTTGGTTCCGTTGCTGGATCGTAGTTCCCAGAAGGTATCTGCTTGGTGTAGGTTGCCCCTGTCAATGGTGGGGAGGTCGAATTTAGTTAAAATGGTTCTTATGCCTCAGTTTTTGTATATTCTTCATAATACTCCTGTTTGGATTCCGGTGACCTATTTTCGTCGGATCCAAACCTTATATAGAGAGCTCATCTGGAATGGCAAATCAGCGAGAATTCGCTTAGAAACGCTACAGCGTGGTAAAGAGGCGGGAGGTTTGTCTGTCCCCAGTCCTTGGATTTACTTTTTGGCTTCGCAGGTACAGCAATTAAAGGGTTTGGCACAATATAGCACTATCAGGCGCACTGGAGACTTGGTGTCTAGGCGTATTGGGAAGGTCACCCCTATATATCTTCTAGAAATGGCTGCACAGACTCGCCCCCCCCGGACTTTCCTCCTACTTTTCTTCTTATTCGTAAGGTGTGGATGAAATTTAGATCACTCCTGAATTACCCTACATTTGTAACCTACTCCCCATTATGGTATAACTCTGATCTACCTGAGATTAGTTCTCTGCCTGATGTTCAGGGATGGGTGGCTCGGGGTGTCTTGTATCTTTCGCAGTTATATGACTGACCAACCCTGAAGTAATTTGCCCAACTGCAAGAGGAGTTTGATTTACCACATTCATTTTTTTATCGTTATTTACAACTTAGACATGCTTTGGACACGCAGGCTCGGACTTGTAATTTGACGGTCGGTTCGTCCACTCAGGTAGATGGTCTATTTACGTGTACATCCACTAAAGGAATGATATCAATACTCTATCAAGCCTTATTGTCTTCTCACCATGATGCATACCCTCTAAATCTAAAAGATAGGTGGGAGGTGGATGTGGGGCCTCTGTCGGGCGAGCAATGGGAGCGAATACTGACCATGACCCCGCGATTGGCTGTCTCAGAGGCCCATCGGGTGTCCCATATCTTTTTATTGCACAGGGTGTATCGTACCCCTGCCTTTTTGCACAAAATTGGTGTCCGTCCAGACTCGTGCAGTCCCCGTTGCTCCCGACCAGATGCTCATCTATTACATGTTATGTGGAGCTGTTCCACACTTGGTCAATTTTGGGGTGAGGTGGGACAGCTTGTCCAGAGAGAATTTGGTTGCCTGTTGACTTTATCGGCAGTAACGTGTATATTGGGCTATTTGGATGGGCTAGATGAAGATAGTGGATTGTATATAGGTATAAGTCGGATTTTATATCAAGCCCGTAAACTAATTGCTCAGCACTGGTTGCGCTCTGCTCCTCCCACTATTTCTGAACTTATCAATAAGCTTAATCATATTATTAGACTGGAGAAGTGTGTATATCTTAAGAGGAAGGCTACCTGTAAGTTCAAGTCCATATGGGGTCCTTGGATAGACACTCCAGGTTTACCGTCTGCATATTTAAGGGGAACTCCGATGGATGTCCTACTGGGGGGGTCTCTTAAGGTAGTGTGAAGTCATTCACTCCTTACCTTATCCTGGTTTGTGTAGGTGCTCTTTTTTTGTTATTTTCCAATATTGCTTGTAGATCACTTGTGTTTCTTGGGGGTCGACCTTCTTGTCTTGGTGTGCTAACTTCTCCAGTGTGCTGTGTCCATGTTTTATTTACCTGTCTTCTAGCTGGTGCTAGACCGGCCATGTGGTGTGATTGTGATGTCCTCCCACGGGGTTCATCGCTAATACAAGACCTTGTTCACTTGGTTTATGATATAGTTCCTTATGCTTACGAAGGGAAGACACGGGGGGTGGGGTGGGGTTGGGTGGGGTGTTTTGTTTTTTCCTGTGGGGGGGGAGGGGGCTGGGGGTTGGGTATGTAAATGTTTTTCTTTGTGTGTTATACCTTGAAAAAATTTTCAATAAAAACTACTTGATTTAAAAAAATAAGACAGATATACTGTATATGTAGAGCAGAATCAAGCCTTCATTTTTCTTACTACAATTGGTGTTGACATATTTCTTGTCTCTAGTTTTCTGTGAAGGTTCTAGTTATAAAGAACTTTTTCAAGCCTTTACCTTTCAATGTAAGTGTAATATTATGGCCAAAAATAAATGACTTGTGTATTCAGGAAGTAAGAAGGAATGTTGTGGCTCGACAAACACTAGTAAGCTATACAATTTTACCTTATTTAACCCCTTAAAGGGGTACTTCGGCGCTTTGACATCATATCCCCTATCCAAAGCTGTCACGCCCCCTCCCATAGGCTTGCATTGAGGGGGCGGAGCATGACGTCACACGGGGCGGGGCCTTGACATCACAATGCTCCGGCCCCGTGATCGACAGTAATCACGCTCCGGGGACTGATTTTTAAACTGGGTGCATCGTGCAAGATCACGGGGGTCCCCAGCGGCGGGACCCCCACGATCAGGCATCTTATGCCCTATCCTTTGGATAGGGGATAACATGTCTAAGTGCCGGAGTACCCCTTTAAGGACGGACCCATTTTTTACCTTAATGACAGGCTCCTTTTATTTTATTTGACATTCTAACAGTAATAACGTTAGAATGCTTTTTCTGAGCAGAGCGATTGAGATTATTTTGTGACATATTATACTTTATATAAGTGGTGCATTTTTGTTGACACATGCAGCATTTTGTGTGGAAAAACTCCAAAATATTGTGAAAAACTGGAAAATTTCTGGCTTTTTTTTTAAATTCTTTTTTTATGGTGTACACTGTGCAGTAAAAGTGATCTATTTATTCTGTGGGTCAGTACGATTATGGCGATACCCATTTTATATAGCTTTCTATGTTCTTTTTCCTTTTCTGAGCAAAATTCTTTTTCTGACATTAATTTTCCAACAGCCGTAACTTTATTTAAGGGCTTTTTTTGGGGGGGGATGAGCTGTACTTTTTATTGGTATCATTTTTGCAATACGTGCTACCTTTTTGATCTTTTTTTATTCCGCTATTTGTACCAAAAGTGTCGAATTTTCTGTTTTTTTTTTTTTTACTGTGCGGGATAATTTACATTAGTTTTTATAATGTGTTTTTGATCTTTTCTGGTGATGCTAATGCAGGGCTTTTATTGGGAAAGGGGCATTTTTTTTTTTTTTTTACATGTCATACATGTATTGAAGAACTTTTTATTAAATTTTTTACACTTTTTACAGGTTATACTATGCTGCTAAACATTTGTACTGCAGCACAGTATGACGCGATCTGTGGCTGGATCTCACAGGCTTCCATAGCAGGCAGACAGGAGTTCATGATCTGACCTCCTGCTGCCATAGCAACCAACGGCGACCTGCGATCCCCCTGTCAACACCATAGATGCGTGATCAGGATTGATCACGGCATCTATGGGGTTAATGCTGCCAGGATCCGCGTGATCACAGCCCCAGCAGCGGGACTGGCTGCGATTGACAGCCGGGTCCCGCCGCATACGTCCTATAGCGGGAAGGGGTTAATACCTACATTACAGGTCTGCCTATAGAAGATTAACATTAATTTTCCTTTTACTGCAGATCCTCAGCAAAAAGATGACATTAACAAGAAGGCTTTTGATAAATTCAAGAAAGAGCATAAAGTTGTAGTTCAATCTGTGGATAATGCTGTGCCTTCTGAACGGTTTGAAGGTAAGTCCAATTGTTAAAGCTACATTATAGCAGTATGAAATTGCCTTAGGGTTGTTTCACACACTGCCGTTTTTATCCCCCTTCCTTATCGGTAATTTTTTGTAACATCTTCTAAAAGCCATAACTATTTTTCCACATACAGAGCCACATGTTGTGTTTTTTTTTTTTTTTAACTAATTGTACTTAAAGAAAAAAACTAATTTTGAGAGATTTAGCTTGTACGCTGTTCACTAGAGATGAGCGAAGTTACAGCAATTCGAATGGTAACGAACCGCGCGGCTCGGCGGTTGTTGACTTTAAAGGGTTACTCTGGTGGAAAACTTTTTTTATTTTTTTTTATTTTTTAAATGAACTGGTGCCAGAAAGTTAGACAGATTTGTAAATTACTTCTATTAACTACCTGAGCGGTATTCCCGAGCGTGACTCGGGTTAATTTTCCCAGCCAGGATCGGTAACCCCGAGTCACGCTCGGGGTAGAATTGCAGAGTTCCCGGCCGGGCTGCACGATCTATCGCAAAAGCAATGCGATATAGCGATGCGGCCCCCCGGGAAAACATGCGATTATCTGCTCTGGTCGGCTCCCGTTGGGGAGGCCGGCCAGAGCAGGTAAAGAAAAATACTAAAAGTTAGTGTTTCCCTACCAGGGGGCCTCCAGCTGTTGCAAAACTGCAACTCTCAGCATGCCCGAACAGCCAAAGGCTGTCCGGGCATGCTGGGAGTAGTAGTTTCACAACAGCTGGAGGCCCCCTGGTAGAAAAACACTGAGCTAAGTGTAAAAGGAAGTAGTAAAATAAAAAAACCTTTTGCTCACCTAGTCCCGGTCCCTGCAGATGCCGTTCCCCTCCGTGCAGCCCGGGGTGTCCTCTCTTCACTATTCATCTTCTAGGACCTTTCACTTTTCAGCCAATCACAGGCCGCAGTGGTGTAAAGCCTGTGATTGGCTGAAGGGGAAAGGGCTTGTTCTGCAGGAAATACACTAGGTTTGAAATCTGCCCGGCAAACCTAGTGTATTTGCTGCAGGACAGGGATGTGACAAGGGAGGGATGTGACAAGGGAGGGATGTGACAAGGGGGGGATGTGACAAGGGGGGGATGTGACAAGGGGGGAATGTGACAAGGGGGGATGTGACAGGGGGGAGGGGAATGTGACATGAAGGGGGGATGTGACAAGGGGGGGGGAAATGTAACATGAAGGGGAAGAATGTGACAAGGAGAGGGGAGAATGTGACAAGGAGGGGGGAGAATGTGATGGGGGAATGTGACAAGGGAGGGGGGAGAATGTGATGGGGGAATGTGACAAGGGAGGGGGGAGAATGTGATGGGGGAATGTGACAAGGGAGGGGGAATGTGACGGGGGAGATGTGAAATGGGCGGGGGGGAAGATGTGAAATTCAGTTAAAAAAATTGTACCGCTTTTGGTACAAATTTCCAGACAGAATCATACCGCCAGGGAGGTTAAAAACATCTTAATCCTTTCAGTATTTTTTAGCAGCTGTTTACTGCAGAGGAAAATTTTTATTTGTTGAATTTCTTTTTTGTGTTGACCACAGTGCTCTCTGCTGACACCTGATGCCCGTATCAGGAACTGTCCAGAGCAGGAGAAAATCCCCATAGCAAACATATGCTACTCTGGACAGTTCCTGACATGGACAGAGGGGTCAGCAGAGAGCACTGTGGACAACACAAAAATTTAATTAAAAAGCAACTAATTTCCTCTGTAGTATACAGCTGCTAAAGAGTACTAAAAGGATTAAGATTTTTTTAATAGAAGTAATTTACAAATCTGTTTAACTTTCTGGCACCAGTTCATTAAAAAAAAAAAAATAATAAGTTTCCACCGGAGTACCCCCTTTAACCCCTTAAGGACCAAGGGTTTTTCCACTTTTGTTTTTTTCCTCCTTACCTTTAAAAAATCATAACTCTTTAAATTTTGCACCTAAAAATCCATATGATGGCTTATTTTTTGTGCCACGAATTCTACTTTGTAATGACAGTCATTTTACCCAAAAAATATACGGCAAAATAAAAAAAAATTGTCAGACAAAATTTAAAGAAAAAAAAACGCCATTTTGTAACTTTTGGGGGCTTCTGTTTCTACGCCGTACATTTTGACGGTAAAAATGACACCTTATCTTTATATTCTGTAGGTCCATACAATTAAAATGATACCCTACTTATGTAGGTTTGATTTTGTCGTACTTCTAAAATTAAATTGGAGATTTTCCTAGTCTAGATGACGGAAAATATAGATTTTATTAACGACAGGAGACTAACATTATGCTTATTCTTCTTTACTGTCAAAAATAGCAGCTAGGTACAATAAAGTTTTTTCAAAGAAAAAACAATAGAATGCAAATAGGTATGCCCTAACCACCAATCAGAGGTGAGCATAGGTGATATAAGGTGCATACAGGTAATCTACTTCCTCTTCTTTGGTGCGAAGAGATAAAATAAATAAATAAAATAACCAAATACATTTTCCCATAGAAGGTATAAGTATATCTAATATAACAATATGGACTATTTGAAGAAATAAAGGAAGTTAACAGAAGAAACAGTCCGAATGATTGAAGAGTAAAATCTTCCAACGGCTGAAGAACTCTAGATGAAAAATCCAACGAACGTCCTGAAATTGTGGAGTTGAAGAAGGGAATTCACCTCTCAAACGAAATCTCATCCGGAATGAGCAATTAAACTGAAAGAAATAAAACATGTAGATAATATCGGGTAGGGAATAGGGAGGGATAATGTTCGTCTCCTGTCGTTAATAAAATCTATATTTTCCGTCATCTAGACTAGGAAAATCTCCAATTTTAAAACACGACAGGAGACTCCATTATGCAAGTTTAAAGCTATCAAATATTAACTGATAAGAAAGTACATATAATAACAAAAGCAAGTATAGTACAATACAATATCAAATTATAAGATAACCATAGATACATGGGATTCTGGTCTAAAATAAAGTTTTAAAAGTGGACTCAGATGACCAATCTGCAGCTTTTAGGATATTTGCTAGAGATCCTCCCACTTGACTCAATTTAGTGGACATGGCTCCTCTAGTAGAGTGAGCTCCAAACAGAGATATATCTATACCCGCTAGAGCCATAGTCTGTCTTATCCATCTGGCTAATGTGGGAGGTGAGACTGGATGGAAAGGTTTTTGAAAATAAATAAGTAATTGGGTAGAATGGATAGATCTTGGTTTCGTAAACTTTTAAACAACGAACTACACATAAATTGGGGTTATGAGGAAAGGCAGGATAAAATACTGAGTGAAGATTAGTTTTGGTTCTCCTTGTTATATGGAAACAAACTCCACTAGGAAAGAATTGTCTACGGGAAAGGTCAAGAGCCCGTACATCAGATACTCTTTTAATGGAAATGAGACATAAAAGGGTAGTGAGTTTGAGAGATAAAAATTTTAATGAAAGAATATTATTGTCACCCCAATATTCAATTAAATTCAGAACTTTTGAAGCGTCCCAAGTAGAGTGATACTTAGGTAAAGGTGGACGTCTAAATTTGATACTTTTAATAATTTACAAATTAAAGGATGCTTACCTATAGAAATAGAATTTATAGGAGCATGGTAAAAAGGTATTGCAGAGTGATATACATTAATGGTACGATATGCTTTCCCTAAGTCAAAGGAAAAAGAGAAAATTTTGGATTTGGGTTAAAGGTGCATGGACGGGATCCAAATCCCGTTGAGAGCACCAATCAGACAAAATTTTCCAGGCTGATCTGTAAGCAGATCTGGTACCTGGAGCCCAAGCATCTGCGAGGATGTCTCTAGTTGACGATGAAAACTCTGGATCTTGGACTGGCAACACGAGATGAACCAAGCTACTAGAGTCAAGAGCTCTGATTTGGTCAGAGGATGAGGGTTCCCCGTAGGGTCTTGAAGGATTAAGGGGTGAGATGGAAGAATCCTGGGGTAATCTATAATCATGCCCAATATTTGTGGGAACCATGATTGGGTTGGCCAAAACGGGGTAATGAGGGTAATGGTTGATTTCTGGGATCGTACTAGTTGAAGTACCCTCGGGATTAGAATAAATGGAGGGAATGCATAAAGGATCTCTGGTGGCCATAGCTCTAGGAGAGCATCTGTGCCCTCGGCTTCTGGGTCCGGGGGCGCCAACTGAAGAATGTTTGACGATTGAGTCTGAAAGCAAAGAGATCTTGGTGTACTGGACCTCAAAGAGAATTGATGAAAAAGATGGGGATCTAGTCTCCAGTCGCTGGAATCTACCAAGTAGCGAGAGTACCAATCCGCAATTGTATTGGAGAGACCTGACAGATATTCTGCTTTCAAAACAATATTCCTGGAAAGACAGAAATGCCAAAATTCTTTGGCAATATTGGCTAAAATCATAGATTTCGTTCCACCTAAGCGGTTGATAGATTGAACCGCTGAAATGTTGTCCATTCGTAAGAGAATGCAACATTGAGATCTGTGACTGGCAAAACTCTTGATGGCAAATTATCCAGCTAGGAGTTCTAAACAATTGATATGTAATAGCGACTCCTCTTCCGACCATTTGCCTCCTGTAGAGGAGGAACCGCATCTTGCCCCCCAGCTTGAGCGGCTGGTGTCGGATTCCACAATCCAATCTGGAACAGCGTTGAAGATAGTCTTCCCGTTCCATGCTTGAATGTGGATTAGCCACCATAAAAGTTCCTCCCTGGTTTCTGAGGTTAAAGCTATCTCGTTGGAGTAACCTAAACCGTTTCTGAGGTGTTGAATTTTCAACCGTTGTAAAGCCCTGTAATGGAGGGGGGCTGGAAATATGGCCTGAATGGAAGACGATAGAAGGCCGACGATTCGAGCAATGGCTCGAAGGGATATCAGCTGTTTGTTCAAAACGATCCGGATTTCACTGCGAATTGTCTTTAATCTCTTGGGAGGAAGACTTAAAGTTGCTTCCTGTGAATGGATGAGAAATCCCAGGAATCTCCCAAGAGGGGGAAAAAAATTGATTTCTCTGAGTTGATAATGAAACCCAGATTGGATAGGAGAGTCATTGTCCAATGAACATGAAGACGAATAAGAGGAAGAGACTGTGAAGGATCAAGATATCGTCCAGATAATCAATCGGACTCCTCTTGCTCTCAGTATCGCTGTAACCTGCTTTAGTAGTTTTGTAAAGCACCATGGTGCTGAGGATAGGCCGAAGGGAAGGCTGGTAAACTGCAACTTTTGTTCCTTCCAAATAAATTGGAGGTAAGGCTGAGAGTCTTGATGCATGGGAACCGTCAGATAGGCATCTTTGAGGTCTACCTTGGCCATCCAATCGTTGTGCAATAGAAGATCTATCAGGAGATGATCCCTTCCATTTTGAAATGGCGGAAATAGACAAGATTGTTTAATGTCTTCAAATTTATGACCGGACGAAAACCTCCGTCCTTCTTTTTTACATAAAATAAATTGCTTACATATCCTGGAGCGGTCATTGGAACTTGTATGATAGCTCCTTTTGATAATAAATCCTCGATCTCTTTGTCTATCAGAACTTGATCTGCTTTTGAAAAGACAATCGAGTGAGAAAGACTGTATTGGATAGGAGGTTGAACAAAGTCTATTTGAAACCCTAGAACTGTGTTCAGCACCCAGGTGTCTGAGGTTATCATAGCCCACATGTGGGAAAAAACAGGCTATTCTTCCTCCTAACTTTATTATAATTTTTTTTTTTTTTTTTTTTTATGTAAGTACATAAACAGTTGGTTAAAGAAAGAAAAGGATATTTGAAAACTATAAGGTAAAAATTGGGATAACTGTACTGAGTGACAAAGGTTAATATGTAAGGTATACCACAATATGGATATAGGAATATGAAAAAGAATAAATTATATGAGGAATTTATACTTCTGAGACAATAGGACTAACAATAATGCATGAGAGAAATTTTGTAACACTTAACCTTGATGCAGAGCAGCAAAGAAGAGGAAGTAGATTACCTGTATGCACCTTATATCACCTATGCTCACCTCTGATTGGTGGTTAGGGCATACCTATTTGCATTCTATTTTTTTTTTTTCTTTGAAAAAACTTTATTGTACCTAGCTGCTATGTTTGACAGTAAAGAAGAATAAGCATAATGGAATCTCCTGTCGTGTTTTTAAATCATAAATACATGCAGGAAAATGTATACGTTTAAAATTGTAATCTTCTGACCCTTATAACTTTATTTTTCCGCGTATTGGGCGGTATGAGGGCTCATTTTTTGTGCCGTGATCTGAATTTTTTAGTGGTACCATTTTTGTATTGATCGGACTTTTTGATCGCTTTTTATTCATTTTCTTCATGATATAAAAGTGACCAAAAATACGCTATCTTGGACTCTGGAATTTTTTTTGCGTGTACGCCACTGACCGTGCGGTTTAATTAACAATATATTTTTATAATTCAGACATTTCCGCTTGCAGCGGTACCACTTTTTTTTTTATGGGAAAAGGGGGGCAATTCAAACTTTCATTAGGGAAGGGGTTAAATGATCTTTATTCACTTTTTTTTTTTTGCAGTGTTATAGCTCCCATTGGGGGTTATAACACTGCACACACTGATTTTTTACATTGTTCAATGGTTTCTCATAGGAAACCATTGATCAATGATTCTGCCGCTTGACTTCTCATGCACTCGGGCACTGCGATCGGACACCAGGAGGCAAGGTAAGGGACCCTCCTGCTGTGTCTCAGCTGTTCGGGATGCCGCGATTTCACCGAACAGCCCGCTGAGCTAGCTGGCAAAGTTTTAGTTTAAATTTAACCTAAAGGTTTAATAGCGCGCGGCACCACGATCAGTTCCGCGTGCTATTAGCCACGGGTCCCGGCCGGGCTTGACCCGCTATGACGGTACGTCCTTGGTCCTTAAGAGGTTAACCTGCATAAATTAGTTCAGCTTTCATGTGCGCTGAAAAAGGTGGATACAGTCCTAGGAGAGAGTCTTCTAGGACTGTATCCACCTTTTCCAGCCCACCGGAGCATCTGAACTAATTTATGCAAGCTAAAGTCAGCAACTGCCGATCTGAGAAGTTTGTGACTAATTGAATGACTGTAACTTTGCTCATCTCTACTGTTCACTTTGCAGTAAAACCCACATATAGTTATTCTGCAGATCAGTCCAATTACAGCAATGCCCAATTTATATAGTTTTTTGTGTGAATGGGTCTTCGGTGGACCTGTTCACACTGTGAAGTTTCAATGGCGGAAAATTGTGCCATGGAAATTGGTCCTCTAAAAAAATAAACATGTGTTCATTCTTTTTAGACTGCATCTGCAGGCAGATATTCTGTTGTATAAACTGAAGTGTGGTCCCAGCAGTTGCAGGCAGGTGGCGGCTAGTACCTGCCACATGTGACTGCTGAGTGTCGTAAAAAGGCGTATCTGCAGTTGTTTGAGCCAAAGCCAGCAGAAGGGGATCCAGCAGGAAAGCTAAGTCCAGAGTCATCAACTGTACTAGTTTAGCAGCATACTCTAGGTGCAATTGGCTGCATGTGGCAGACAGTTCATATGGGTTCAACCTTATATTTCCCACGCCTAAATTTGCCTTATAAAAAAAACTGCATTGGAATTTTTCCCCAAAAAAGTGTGTGTGTGAAATTACTGTAAGGGTGCAGTCACACCATAATTAGTTAATATGGTCATCGGATCCTGCTGGGGGAATGTGAAAACTGGGAGCTCACGGCCCGCATCTCATTAATTGGAATGAGACATACAAAACCGGATACAGGGCTAAAATCACTATCTGACTCCGGTTGGCTCATTTAAATGAATGAGATGTGGGCTAGGTACAGGAGCGCCTGGTTTTTACATCCCCCAGCTGGATCCAGTGACTGTATGAACTAATTGTGGAGTAAATGCACACTAAGGCTGGGTTCACATCACGTTTTTACCAATACGGGACCGCATACGGCTGTGGAGAGCTAAAACCTTGCGCTCCCGTATCCCTGCCGTATGCAATTCATTTCAATGAGCCAACCAGAGTGAAACGCTGACTCCGGTCGGCTCATTTTTGCCCCGTATGTGGTTTTCCACCGGACCTCAAACCCTGGTCGACTACGGTTTTAGGTGAGGTGGAAAAACCGCATACGGGGCAAAAATGAGCCGACTGGAGTCAGCGTTTCACTCCGGTCGGCTCATTGAAATGAATTGCATACAGGCGGCATACGGCAGGGATACGGGAGCGCAAGGTTTTAGCTCCCCCCCCCAGCCGTATGCGGTCCTGTATTGGTAAAAAGGTGATGTGAACCCAGCCTTAGGCTGCTTACATATTAGAGTAAAACGGCAACATTTTCATGTCTATATTAGAGATGTCTCAGCCCTGAACACAGCTGTAATGCCAGATTTTACATGGCAGCCAGAGAGGCTTTCACGTGCCATTGCAACAGATCACCCTGCGATTGTAGACCCCATTTAACATTTAGTTCCTAATATTAATAGTCTCAAACTTTTTTAAATTAAAAGTTCCTGGTGCAGATTCCTCAACACCATGGACCACTGAAGAACAAAAACTTCTAGAGCAAGCGCTGAAAACTTATCCTGTGAATACTCCTGAAAGGTGGGAAAAGATTGCTGATGCTGTCCCTGGCAGGTCCAAGAAGGACTGCATGAAAAGATATAAGGTAAGTGTGTGCATTCCATTCACAAATGGCTTACAGTTGAAATCACTTAACATAAAATTGATATTGACAGGAAAATGTTATTGCAATGTTATGTACCCTTTCTCGTGCATAGGAAGTGTGAAATATGTGGGTATAAATGTAGCTTTTTAATCAATTTACCATTTTACTTTTCATAGGAACTTGTAGAAATGGTAAAGGCCAAGAAAGCTGCTCAAGAACAAGTACTTAATGCAACCAAGGCAAAGAAATAAACTGGTTCATCTGTTTGTGTGTTATGTTTTATAATAAAATAAAAAATGCTGCACAGGTATTTGGATACATTTTTTTTATTGACTAATTAAGTATGTCCATGAATTCTCCAATATTTTATAGGAAATACTAAGTGGTCAACTTGCAAGAGTTAACTGAGACCTACAAGGCTCATAAATTAAAGACAAAACTCTTAAGTTACAAAAAGCTCCAAAAAAAAAAATCACATGAGATTTTAAAATATATATCTGTTACTGGAATGGCTTTGATCACTTTCTAAGCCAGTTCATGCCACTGTGGATCTTTTCATATTCCGGAAGCTGTCCAATGGGCCCTGAGAAAGCAAAACAATGTGTTAAATTTACTTAGGAAAAAGCATCAGGAATGATATATAGATATGGTGGGGAGCTCTTATCATTGTAAGTGAAGCATTTTTCTACACCTGTGTGTGCTGGTAATGTGTAGGAGCACCAGGTTTATGAAATGGTCACAGAACATTTGATACATTTTGTGCAGGTCACATTTTCTGAAATTTATCTCTTCACTTACACCAAAAAGCTAAGCTAAGTCTGGGCTGGTGTAGTTTTAGAGACTGGTGGTTTTGCACCTTTTTACAAAAAGGCACAGTTCAAAAAATCCTTTTATATTGCCAAAATCAGTATAAATTTGTAAACCAAAAGGCCCAAATAAACCCTGCTTGCGCCTTTTTTACTCCTTTTCTAGACACACAAAAACAGTCTAAAAGATAAATGTCGGCCATTATGCGTTACGTTTATTATGTATTTTAGACATATCTTGCACATTTAGATAGTTTTGAGGCATCCCTAGAAAATGGAGCATGGCTAAAGGAGTTCTCAAATGTACCACATTTATTTTTAGTGTGCATTTTGGAGTAAAATACTGGTCTAAATAAGAACCAAGATGGAGATTTATCAAAACCTGACCAGAGGAAAAGTTGACTAGTTCCCCATAGCAACCAATCAGATCGCTTCTTTTATTTTTAAGAAGACCTCTGAAAACAAAAAAGCAGAAATGGTTATTAGGTCTCCCCTAAGAAGGCTTAGGGTCGACCTAATACCTATGTATAAATATATCAGAGGACCGTACAGAGATCTCATCCATGATCTATTTATACCCAGGACTGTATCTATAACAAGGGGGCATCCTCTACGTTTAGAGGAAAGAAGGTTTCTAATAGAGATGAACGAACTTACAGTGATTCGATTTGTCACAAACTTCTCGGCTCGGCGGTTGCTTACTTTAGCCTGCATAAATATTTCAGCTTTCAGGTGCTCTAGTGGGCTGGAAAAGGTGGATACAGTCCAAGGAGCACAGATGTGTGTTCTTTACTGTAAGAGCAGTGAGACTGGAATTCTCTGCCTGAGGAGGTGGTCATGGTTAACTTGTTAAAAGAATTTAAAAAGGGGTTTGGATGCATTTTTGGAGAGTAATAACATTGCTGGTTATGGACACTAGATTTATAGGGACAGAATGTCGATACAGGGATTTATTCTGACTGCCATATTTGGAGTCGGGAAGGAATTTTTACCTCTAGTATGAGGGTTTTTTGCCTTCCTCTGGATCAACTCAGTAGGGACTCATTAGGTATATAGGTTGAACTTGATGGACTCTGGTCTTTTTTCAACCTTATGAACTATGTTTATTGGTTACTATGTGCAACTAGTCAACTTTTCATCTGAAGGTTTTGATAAATCTTTCCACAAGTGTTGACATAATGAAGAGAGAACTAGAATGTGTCTGTTGAGATGCACCATGACAAATTTTCTTATTCTTTGCCTGCCTGGTCTACTTTTCAGTCAAGTCTAAAATTAAACTTAAACACAATGGTCCCTTAGGACAGAGCCAAGAGACTGTTTTTGTACAGTATGCTTTTTATGCAAGTGAGAGATGATATATCAAAATGCATATAATTCACCTCCTACCACTATTTTTACCAGTTTATCCTCAGGGGCCTAAATATGTGCACCAGCACTAATGGAGAATTGTTCCTAATTGTATCCGTGACCACATGCATGAACATCACATTTTTTCAAGCTTGCAATTTACAAAGTAACCATTCTCTTACCCATGTGGGACTGTATCTGCTTGCCACCACAACCCCTACAGCTGTTTTGGCTCCTTCCTCAAGGGGAACACTACTTGTGTATCCTCTACTCCTTTATATAATAGTATATATACTGATAAATCTCCCTACAAGTGTTGACATAATGAAGAGAGAACTATGTCTGTTCAGATGCACCATGACAATTTTTCTTATTCTTTGCCTGCCTGGTCTACTATCCAGCCAAATCTAAAGGCAAATTATTATTTTTTTTTTCCACCTATCCATTGCATTGGTGGATATACACCATTGATACCAAGCACTTTGCTAAAAAGCAAACAATAAATGCAACACTAAGGTAAAAGTACAAGATGAAAGGTTATGTTCTAATGCACTTCTGGTAAACCCAACATCCCAATTTCATGGAACGAGGTTAGGGGAAAGTTTTGCGAGGAAATAAGATATTAGGAATTTCCACTACTTAGGTATACCAGAATACTTCTCAACCTTCTCTCTTATGCTGTGTTCAAATGTTGTGTCTATTTAACATGTTTTTGCGGTAAAACGTGCCATTTTTACAGCAATATTCAAGTCTACTACTAAGCTGTAATGTGTACACACAGCCTTATACCAGCTAATCATAAGTGATCCATAAATAATAAAAATATTGATGTAACTTACCAACTGCGGCTACTGCTGGACTCTTGTTATAAATGTATTTGGTGCACACATCTCTTATGGTCTGAGCATCTATTAACTGTATTGAATAGAATATGAATACTTTAAATGCAAGACAAATGCATTAAATTTACACACTTATCTAGGACACATTCATTTTTTTTTAACCCCTTAAGGACCCAGCCATTTTACACCTTAGGACCCGGCCATTTTTTGCACATCTGACCACTGTCACTTTAAACATTAATAACTCTGGAATGCTTTTACTTATCATTCTGATTCCGAGATTTGTTTTTTCGTGACATATTCTACTTTAACTTAGTGGTAAAATTTTTTGGTAACTTGCATCCTTTCTTGGTGAAAAATCCCAAAATTTGATGAAAAATTTGAAAATGTTGCCTTTTTCTAACTTTGAAGCTCTCTGCTTGTAATGAAAATGGATATTCCAAATATTTTATTTTATTCACATATACAATATGTCTACTTTATATTTGCATCATAAAATTGACGAGTTTTTACTTTTGGAAGACATCAGAGGGCTTCAAAATTTCCAAAATCACAATTTTTCAGGGACCAGTTCAGGTTTGAAGTGGATTTGAAGATTCATCTTAGAAATACCCCACAAATGACCCCATTATAAAAACTGCACCCCCCCCCCCCCAAAGTGTTCAAAATGACATTCAGTCAGCATTTTAACCCTTTAGGTGTTTCACAGGAATAGCAGTAAAGTGAAGGAGAAAATTCACAATCTTCATTTTTTACACTCGCATGTTCTTGTAGACCCAATTTTTGCATTTTTACAAGGGGTAAAAGGAGAAAATGTATACTTATATTTGTAGCCCAATTTCTCTCGAGTAAGCACATACCTCATATGTCTATGTAAAGTGTTCGGCGGGCGCAGTAGAGGGCTCAGAAGGGTAGGAGCGACAAGGGGATTTTGGAGCGTACGTTTTTCTGAAATGGTTTTTTGGGGGGCATGTTGCATTTAGGAAGCCCCTATGGTGCCAGAACAGGAAAAAAAAACACATGGCATACCATTTTGAAAACTAGACCCCTTGAGGAACGTAACCAGGAATAAAGTGAGCCTTAATACCCCACAGGTGTTTCACGACTTTTGCATACGTAAAAAAAATTTTTTCACTAAAATGTGTTTCCCCCCCCAAATTTCACATTTTTGCAAGGGTTAATAGCAGAAAATACCCCCCAAAATTTGTAACCCCATCTCTTCCGAGTATGGAGGTACCCCATAAGTTAACCTGAAGCGCACTACGGGCGAACTACAATGCTCAGAAGAGAAGGAGTCATATTTGGCTTTTTGAGAGCAAATTTTGCTGGGGGGCATGTCGCATTTAGGAAGCCCCAATGGTGCCAGAACAGCAAAATAACCCCCACATGGCATACCATTTTGGAAACTAGACCCCATGAGGAACGTAACAAGGGGTACAGTGAGCATTTACCCCCCACTGGTGTCTGTCAGATCTTTGGAACAGCGGGCTGTACAAAATATTTAATTTGCGCAGCCCACTGTTCCAAAGATCTGTCAGACACCAGTGGTGGGTAAATTCTCACTGCACCCCTCAATACATTCAGTGAGGGGTGTAGTTTCCGAAATGGGGTCACGTTTTTTTTTTTTTTTTTTTTTTGCGTTTGTCAAAACCGCTGTAACAATCAGCCACCCCTGTGCAAATCACCTCAAATGTACATGGTGCACTCTCCCTTCTGAGCCTTGTGCGCCCCCAGAGCACTTTGCGCCCACATATGGGGTATCTCCGTAGTCGGTAGAAGTTGCATTACAAATTTTGGGGGGCTTTTTTTTCCCTTTTACCTCTTGTCAAAATGAAAAGTATAGGGCAACACCAGCATGTTAGTGTAAAAAATTTATTTTTTTACACTAACATGCTGGTGTAGACCCCAACTTCACCTTTTCATAAGGGGTGAAAGGAGAAAAAGCCCCCCAAAATTTGTAAGGCAATTTCTCCCGAGTACGGCGATACCCCATATGTGACCCTAAACTGTTGCCTTGAAATACGACAGGGCTCCGAAGTGAGAGCGCCATGCGCATTTGAGGCCTGAATTAGGGATTTGCATAGGGGTGGACATAGGGGTATTCTTTGCCAGTGATTCCCAAACAGGGTGCCTCCAGCTGTTGCAAAACTCCCAGCATGCTTGGACAGTCAACAGCTGTCCGGCAATACTGGGAGTTGTTGTTTTGCAACAGCTGGAGGCTCCATTTTGAAAACAGTGGCGTACCAGACGTTTTTCATTTTTATTGGGGAGGGAGGGGGGCTGTGTAGGGGTATGTGTATATGTAGTGTTTTTTACTTTTTATTTTATTTTGTGTTAGTGTAGTGTTTTTAGGGTACAGTCACATGGGCGGGGGGTTACAGCGATTTTCCCGCTGCGAGTTTGAGCTGCCGCGCAAAATTTGCTGCATCGCAAACTTGCAGCCTGATACTCACTGTAAGCCCCTTGCCCATGTGAATGTACCCTGTACATTCACAAGGGGGGGACCTCCAGCTGTTGCAAAACTACAACTCCCAGCATGCACAGTCTATCAGTGCATGCTGGTAGTTTTGCAACAGCTGGAGGCACACGGGTTGGGAAACACTGAGTTAGGAAACAGACAATGTTTCCCAACCAGTGTGCCTCCTGTTGTTGCAAAACCACAACTCCCAAACATTCTCAGGCATGCTGGGAGTAGTAGTGCGGCAACATCTTTAGAGCCAGATGTTGCCGAACTACAACTCCCAGCATGCTTGGAGTTGTAGTTTGCAACATCTGGAGGACTACAGTTTGCAGACCACTAATACAGTGGTTCCCAATCTGTGCCCTTCCAGATGTTGCAGAACTACAACTCCCAGTATGCCAACTGTCCAGGCATGCTGGGAGTTGTAGTTATGCAACATCTGAAGGGCCAGATGTTACAGAACTACAACTCCCAGCATGCCTGGACAGTAAGGGCATGCTGAGAATGTGTGGTTTTGCAACATCTGGAAGGGCACAGTGGTCTCCAAACTGTGGACCTCCAGATGTTGCAAAACTGCAACTCCCAGCATGCCCAGATGCCAAGGCTGTCTGGGCATGCTGGGAGTTGTAGTATACAGGGTCCCAATACAGCAATGCATGTCGCTTTACGGCGACGTGCATTGCTGTAAAGGGCCCGACCGCGGCTGAAGATCTACTCACCTGTCGCCGCCGCCGCCATCTTCCTCGCCGGGATCCGGGTCTTCAGGGACGAGGTAAGTACCGGGGCCGGGCCCCAGCACTCCCCCGTCTCCCGCCGTGTCCTCCGGTCTTCCTCCCGTCCTCTCCGGACTTCCAGGGGCCGGGCAGGGCGGGAGGAAGTAACTGCCCCCCCCCCTGCGATTGGTCGGTTAACTAACCGATGGATCGCAGGGAATAGGAGGAGGTGGCCAGCTTGCCACCTCGCTCCTATGCTTTAGCATGGTCCTGGCTGTTTCCCTTGCGATTTGCGGCGATCGCCGACATGGGGGGCCTACATGGCCCCCCTCGGCGTTTGCCCTGGATCCCTGCTGAAGGATTTCAGCAGGGATCCACTTCAGATCTCCGCTGGGTGAGCGGCGGAGACCAGGAAAAGACATGACTTATGCATACGTCATGGGTCCTTAACCTCTTAAGGACCCAGGACGTATGGGTGCGTCCATGGTCCTGGTCCTGCGATATAACGCGGGGTCACACGGTGACCCCGCATCATATCGCGGCGGGCCCGGCGTCATAGTGAAGCCGGGACCCGCCTCTAATAGCGCGCAGCACTGATCGCTGTGCCCCTCGCTATTAACCCTTTAGCCGCGCACTCAAAGCTGAGCCGTGCGGCTAAAAACGAAAGTGAAAGTTGCCGGTTAGCTCAGGGAGCTGTTCGGGATCGCCACGGTATCCCGAACAGCTGTAGCACAGGAGGAGATGATCTTACCTTCTCCTGCGCTGTCTGATCGCCGAATGAATGCTTCAAACCTGAGATCCAGGCTTGAGCATTCAATCGCCGAAAACACTGATTGATCCATTCCTATGGAGATGGCTCAATCAGTGTAAAAGATCAGTAAATGCAATGTTATAGCCCCCTATAGGAGCTATAATATTGCATAAGAAAAGTGTACAAAAAAAAAATCATTAACCCTTTCAATTATCCCTTCCCCTAATAAAAGTTTGAATCACCCGGCATTTCCAAGAATAAAAAAAATTATGTAAATAATAATAAAAATAAACATGTGGTATCGCCGCGTGCGGAAATGTCCGAATTATAAAAATATACCGCTTTTTAAATCGCTCGTTCAATGGCGTACGCGCAAAAAAGTGATCAAAAAGTCTGATCAGAACAAAAATGGTACTGCTAAAAACTTCAGATGACGGCGCAAAAAATGAGTCCTCATAGCGCCCTGAACACAGAAAAATAAAAGTTATAGGGGTCAAAAGATTACCATTTTAAACGTATAAATTTTCCTGCATGTATTCATGATTTTTTTCTGAAGCGATACAAAATCAAACCTATACAAGTTGGGTATTATTTTAACTGTATGAACCTACAGAATAAAGATAAGGTGTCATTTTTGCCGAAAAATGTACTGCGTAAAAACGGAAGCCCCCAAAACTTACAAAATAGTGTTTTTTTCATCAATTTTGTCGCACATTGATTTTTTTCCTGTTTCACGGTAGATTTTTGGGTAAAATGACTAATGTCATTACAAAGTAGAATTAGTGACGCAAAAAATAAGCCATCATATAGAATTTTAGGTGCAAATTTTTAAGAGTTCTGATTTTTTAAAGTTAAGGAGGAAAAATTGAAAATGAAAAAACGGAAAAAGCCCGGGTCCTTAAGGGGTTAAGACCCAGGGTGTGATGACGTATGCATACGTCATGGGTCCTTAAGAGGTTAAAAACGAGTCATTGCATTGGGTAACCTATACCTAAAAATTCCTACAGAAGATAGGAATTACTATTTCCATATTGTACTAGGGTTAACTCATCCTTCCAGGCAGAAGGCAAACAGAATTAAGAAAAAGTAAACCTTAGACACACAGCCAGAAGAGAACTTTGCTCTTGTGCACCTGTTTGAGCATTTTTATAAGCAGAGTTTCTTTAAAACTGTGGGTAGAAGGTACCTGTCTTATGCAGCTCCTTGGAAGCTGGCATGAGTTGCTGGGTCACAGGAGATGTAATAAGTTGTGAACAGCCTTTTTGGGCATTTTATTGGTCAAGGTTAGTCTTTCAAGCTTCCCCTTGGTTGGACAGCTTTTCCTTAGCCTTACAGGGTTTGGTACACTCAAATACATGTGTGACTTTCCGCTGATTGGCAGGTTTTTGTCTTATTAAAGCAGAGGCTGGCTAGCTGTTTGCTGCTTGGAATGCTCGGACCTGGCACGTTCCCTGAGTTTTTCCAGCAAGATGGTGCACCACCACATTATGGGTGTCAGGTCCGAGCATTCCTAGATGAACAGTTTCCTGGAAAGTGGATTGGTCGTCGTGGGCCAGTTAAATGGCCCCCAAGGTCTCCCGGTCTGACCCCCTTAGACTTTTATCTTTGGGGTCATCTGAAGGCAATTGTCTATGCTGTGAAGATACGAGATGTACAGCACCTGAAACTACAGATACTGGAAGCCTGTGCTCGCATTTCTCCTGCGGTGTTGCTATCAGTGTGTGAAGAGTGGGAGAAGAGGGTTGCATTGACAATCCAACACAATGGGCAGCACATTGAACACATTTTATAAGTGGTCAGAAACTTGTAAATAACTCATGAAAGAATAAAGTTACATTTAAACCAAGCACATCATTGTTTTTCTTGTGAAATTCAGGATAAGTTTGTCACATGACCCTCTTCCTATTGAAAAAAAAACAAAAGTTGGATTCAAAATGGCCGCCATGGTCACCATCCATCTTGAAAAGTTTCCCCCCTCACATATACTAATGTGCCACAAACAGGAAGTTAATATCACCAACCATTCCCATTTTATTAAGGTGTATCCATAAAAATGGCCCACCCTGTATTATGTTAAAAATCAGGGAGGCACCAGGTCTCTGCAGCTGATGGTAGAATACAGTTCCCTTTTGTCCTGGGAAAAAGATGACCTGGCCAAAATTCAAGCAGTTTTCATCAAGGGGAAGTAGAATGTGGCGGCTGTCTTAGCAGACATTGCTTAGCTCCAGAAGAATATAGTCTCCATCCAGTGGATCACAGAGTTCACTAGACATCGCTGTAATGACTTTGAGAGAGTGATTTATGCATTTCCCTTAACTTCAAGGGTCTTGAACAACAACCTGGAGAAACAAGCTTCTCCCATTCTTGTCCTCCCATTCTTGTCCTCCCTTTCTGGCCCAGGAGGGTTTGGTTACCTCTTGTATTGATACTTTTGAAGGGGATGCTCCTTGAAATACCTCCTATATCAAACTTCCTCAGCCAGAGCGGGCTTTTACATCCATGCCCTCAAAAACTACTTTTGACAGCTTGGAAGAGCAAAAGGGTTCTCCAAGAAAGTTGTCAACATTCTGATTTCTTCACTCAGACCAGCTACTATCAAGGTGTATGACAAGGTGGCAAGAGTTTTTAGAGCTTGGTACTCTCGTCATAGTATTACTTCTCCAGCCCTCCTTAAGTTCCTACAAAAGAACTTCAAAAAAGGTCTGAAATTTTAGGGCCTATTCACCCATACAGTATTCTGCACTGATTTGAAGCCATGCTCAGTCATTTAGTTTACAATGAAATCTGCAGCACAATATCCTGCACATCAAATCTGGACCGAATACTGTACATGTGAATAGACCATTAAAGTGCACTTCTCTGCAATCAACTGTCAGAAGGGAAGTTCTCCAATCAACCTCTAGCAACATCCTTCTTTAGGGCGGTCAAAAAAAAACCCTCAATCCTCTAGCTTGTCCACTTGTTTCCTCTTGGGACCTATCAGTTTTAAAAGCACTGGCATATCACCTATTTGAACCCTTGGATGAGGCTTCGATCAAGCATCTATCATGGAAGGCCTTTTCCAGATGGATTAGAGATATCAGTCCAAGATTCAAGCCCATGCTACAGGATCTACCTTCTGGGAAGAGTAGGACCAAGTATTGCTGGATCAGATTTGCTGTGCAGCTACATGGTCAACTAAGACAACATTCAGGAAGCATTATAGGTTCAAATTCAATCACAAATACTTTTGCTTCCCTGTTTCTCTGCTGCCATAGAACAATATGGAAAGTAACATTTACTCACAGAAATATTTTCACAAATCTGTAAAACAGCACTCATTGCTAACAATATTGTTATTCCTGCATCCTGTTTGTATAAAGCTTGGTGATTTTATTTTTATTTTTTTCCCCCCATAATACATTTTTATTAAAGTTTTAGTTTTACCAAACAATGGTCAATATATATAAAAGCTTGGTGATTTTTAAGCACTTTTCTTTTCTTTATTATTTTTTTCTTTTGCCTGGCTGGAGGAGATAGTTACCCTTACTGTTCATGTACTGTCTACAGAACAATAGGTGTATACATTTCAACTATTATGTTTTTTTTATCTACCATACACGAATTGTCTGCAGAGCAGAAAAGATCGTACCTGTTTTGCTCCCTGGCACCCTGCCCTTCTTGGAAGACAAAAGGGGCAAGTGTCAGTTACGTTAATCGCGCGTGGTCTAAACCATACCCGCGCGCACCAGTCCCTGAGTTATTGCTGGAATTCCTCCCCAGACAGCTACAAGCATGCCTCCTGCTTCATCATAGACTGTCCTCTCTGCTTCTGACCTTGGTAAAACTTTCCAATTAAATACCACACCTGCTCAGGCATGTTTTGCTGTATTTAGAGCATTTGCAGTGCACAGAGATGTTCACACCTTGGCTTCATGCACTGCACTGAACATGAATGCGCCTGAGCCAGTGCATAAAGCTGAAATGTGTAGAATTACACCTAGAGCATGCTGTGTATTTAATCATGAAGTGGCATAGCAATTTCATACCAAGTGGTCAGAACCCCTACAATTAAATGTGTGCGCAACAACTCCTTTGAGGCATTTGAAGACACTGTTTTATATTTCCCCACTAGAAAAATACAGCTCTGCCTGAGACAAGATAAGTGTTCTAAAATTCTTACAGGATGGCAAAAGCATTTTAAAAAAATGTATACGTTGCTTAATTCCTTAGTTACTAACCAAGTCTAGTAGATCACCATCAAAAAATACTGGGATAAACTTTTAAAGAATAAAAAGGTTTGCATTGTAAAATGTAAACTCAAGCAAGAAGATGCTGAAAAGTAATGTACTGCACATAATTTGATACTTACATCAATTCTTGCCTCCAGTTCAGGCAAAGGTATTCTTCGGTTATAACACAACATTTGCCGGCCAATGTCTTCACAGATAGGGGTTGAACCTTCACATACAGCAATTGACATGATCAACAATAAGTAAAGCACAAAGAATAAATCACACTACTCAGATTAAGATTATTACCATCCAATTGAAGCAGCATATTGGTTTTCAGCAGGTTTTTTGCTCTTGCAACTTCACCTTCTGTAACACTTGTGCAAAGTCTAATCCTAATAGTTTAAAACACAAAAATATGTTACATACTTACTATGTTCATTTCTTTTCTCACCAATATTTCTGTAAGGTGCTAAAAAAAGAGAAGTGGCCTTAATTCCCATCTCAAACATTTAAAGCATATCCACAGGACTAATGAGTTATGTACACAGTATAACTCTGTGTTCCATTGTTTATGAAACACCCATTAACATTCATAGAGGAAAGATGAAGAAAAAAAGAAGGGTAGCGCTTCCTGTAATTCCGTGGACAAAGATGCAATAACCTGAATCTGATAGACCCCACTGATAGATGGACTCTCATATTGTAGGACACTTGTGTTAAGGCACATCACATTGTATTTAGGGGTAGAGTAGGATATTTGTGCTGCAGTCAGTGACTCTCCTGGTATCCCTGCCTGGGAACAGTCTTGAAATCATATGGTTGTAGACAAAAAATAAATCAAGTACTGGCCATGGCACTGCTCGGAGAACATCAGAATGTGAAGGATCAATAGTTTTATTGATACAAATTAACAAATGAAATAGCAATGACATGTTTTTGAAGAGAATAACTCCCTCAGATTGCAGGCTTGGGCAGATGCCTAATTTGCACACTGTAAACAGTAGGGGGTAGTAGTTGCTTGCTGGCCAAGAGAGAATGCTCAGATTGGGCTAAAGCTGAGAATAGTGGGGAATCCTGAACCATGAATGGGGATGACATCAGAGACTTTCAGGCTAAGGGGACGTATCCTATCACCGCATTCCGAATGCCAAGGTATTGGTGGGGGCATGTGACTGGATTGGGAAGACTCAAATGCAGGTGAGGAGCAGTCAAAGGCAACAGAGAATTGCGTGGCCAATGGGGTTGCTAGACTCATGAACAGACACAGGGCATAATTCTGTCAGAGTCGTTCTACCCCGCATAAGATGTTTCTAGATATTTTGAGTAGGGGACATCTAGTGGGTCAACCTGAGGAACTATGGATATGGAACGGTGCAAGGTTTAATTATAATTGTACAAATACACCAAGCAACACCAGCTTCTAGATTTCTATTCATTGATCGGACGAAGAGGGTTGTATCCCAACGTGTAATCTTTAACAATAAAAAGTTATTTTATCGACTTCACAGACTCTTCTGTTTGAAAAGGATCGGAGTGCTCATCAGAGGGTAATTTTCTCTTCATTTCGGCAAACATGTCTTTACATCCCAGACAATATTTACGAAAGACAAATAAAATCCAGTGTTATCTAAACACATGTATCCAGACTAAATGTTCAGTCACTTAGTATGCCTAAGCTACATAGATCAGTACTATAGTCATTATTACTATTATAATATAACAATACCAATGAATACTACTGTAAGGAGTATAAGATATTTTAACATATCTGCCTATACCTACATTCCATTGCATGTATTGCAACTCCTTGTTTACAGAGCAACTGCTTGATAAGACAAAAGGGTTTCACAGTCAAAGGTTTCCACAATAATCACTCTGGTACCCGAGACTTGACAGACTAACAGTCCAAGGAGGATATATGGGCCCTCATTTACTATTCTAAACCCGACCTCTTTTGTCAGGTTTTTTTGTCGCATCTTTGTCTGCGCCATGTCGCAGACATCGTGCGCCAGTCTGCGACACGATGCAACATTTTTTCCCGACGGACCCGATGTGGATTCTCCCAAACCCGAAAAGGGGGCGTTACCCGACATTTCTGAGCTTTCCCACGTATTTATAAAGGTTTCCAACCCGAATTTGTTGTATTGTTGTGGATTTTTTCCCGACAACTCAGAGGAGTTGGAAACCAAAACCAACAAAACCCACGTGCGACAAACAGGATGCGACATAATAATAAATACCAGGGGAAAAAAGCAGGCGGGTAAGAAAGCAACATAGACTTACAACCCGATTTTCTTAGTAAATGAGGGCCATTGTCTTAACCACATTTTGTTTATCTCAAACAGTCCACTCGTTATGGTGGCGTTTTTCACAGACACACTCTCTATGACCTATTGGAATTCAATTTAAATCATTTTTGATTCAAGTTGGAAGCTTTGCACAATATTGTACCTCTCATATAAGAGCCTGATTTTACCTGTACAAATAGTAATGTGATTTTCTGAATGTGATGTTAGGCTTAGTAGGAATGTTATCCTCAAGGTATGGATCCAGTAGCAGAATCATCCAGTGTTCTTGTAGTATTGACCGGATTTCTTTATCGTTGCAAGTAAATGTAGTTTCATGGGACATAGTAGTTCTTTGTCTGTTTTGGCCTGTAGACCGACTGATGTAGCTTGTTTCTTGTGATAAAGGACCTTGAAGCTCTGGTATTTGGTTTGGGTCTATTGTTAGATTTTGGACAGAAGTAGAGTCCATGATGCCCAAACCTTCAATCTACCCGGCACTGTACTCCTAACTTTCCAAAACATTTATGTATTATTTATGCTGTATGTCTCCTGTGATTTTTTTTCACATTATGGGTGTCCATTTTGGTACACCTATGTGTCATATCTGCAATCTGAGGAAGGGAATTTTTTGTTATTGCTAATTTTTTTTAATTTTTTTTTTTTTTTTTTATATGTATCAAAACTATTGATGCTTCACACTGTGTCATTCTCCATGGATTTGTACAAGAGCAGCACCATTGCCATTACTTGCTTTTTTTCTCTACAACCATTAACACTTAAAGTTACATAAACTGTGCAAAAAAGCCTGCTTGACTGTTTTTGGAATCACATCTATTTCCAGCCACCACAACCAAGTTGGACGGGCCCTTGTTATCAAGATACCTGTGGATCCCACATTTATCAGTTATTTATGGCGTATCCTAAGCACAGCACTTCCGCTGTCAGGGTTGGCATATGGAATTGCCAATCATGGCTCAGCCACTGATTGGATGAGTGGACAATTCCACTGTGCCAACCATGGTAGTGCTTCCCATAGATTCCTATTTGGAACCCAAAAATCCCTATGTTCCCATATATTAGTATAATCAGTGTTCCCACAAGCTTTATTAGAAAATTACTAAATTGTAACAAAAAAGAAGAATTTGCACACACTTTAAAATTACACTCAGCTCGGGCCAGTTACATAGCTTTTCTAAGATCTATGATTTTGGGGAGTTATACTCCTCTCTTGCTGATATTATTTAGGAAAGCATGCCTGCAGTTACATGCTATTCCATTTACTGGCCTCCGCTAGTGCGATTAAAAAAGTCCCTACTCTGCCCCCCTCGACATGTTTCGCTACTAAGTAGCTTTATCAAGAGGTAGCGGGCATATGAGCGCGGGCGCCATCTTTGCTTTATAGACTTCCTCCGATGTCAGCGTGATTGCTTCTTTAAGTTTATCACCTATCAGTGGTTTTCCCCTACACAAATGCTTTTACGATTGGTTATGCCATGATTGATGTTTGCCCTAACCAATCGTCTCTCGATTCCATCTGGGCCAATAGAATCTTAGGCTTAATCCCAAGCTCTTCATTGGTAGTGTCAGTGACACGTCCTCTGCGCATTCCCGTCTGCGCACGGACTTAGAGCCTGGGCAGCATATCATCGCCTGCGCAGTCTCGTATGCGCTGGAACTTAGGTATTTGTTTTCTGTTTCTCACTGCGCACACTCCGGGACTTATATTCCGCTGCGTCTTTTTTTCGGGACTTAAAATTCCCGTGTCATACTTAAATTCTACTGCGCAGACTCCAGGACTTGAACTTTTGTTGTTGTTCAGTAACCTCTATTCTGGGTAAGCAAGCGCCCGGACTTGAATTCTCATCTCTTTATTCCTAAGTTGATCTACTGAGGTTCCTAAACCCCAGCACATCCTCTAATTTGTTCTCCCAAGGTCCAATTAATTGTGTCTCAGGTAATGTATTGTGCCCATATGATAGTGATAGACCCTGATGTTATTGGTCATATATTATTTTAGGAAGAGGGGGCTATTTCTCTATAATAAATCGTTTGTAACCACTAATAGTAGTTAGTGCATGGGGGACAGATGTATGAACCGGCTATGTTTGTATTAGGTTGAACGTATTTATTATTTATTTTCCCCATATCTTGTTATCAGTGATGTCCACCAACTGATAACCAATTCAGATCGATATTCTATTGTTATTTATTTACCTTTTAATGGATAATATCTGTATATTTACTTCTCCAAATTCTTCTGACTCAGTTAATATTCTATGTACTACTATCATTCACATACTAGGTAATTCATAGTCACCCCCTCATTACTCTGATTTTTATCACCCTACCTCTATCCATATTGATGGATGTGCCTATGTTAACTTAGATTCCACTATATGTTTAATCGTATATTATTATATTTGATTATTTATTCATAGTAGCCATATACAATGGATCCCATTGTTTATTCGTTTTGATTTTTGTTGTTTTTTTTTATAGAATTCATACACGTCTACTCCCACTCATGACACGGATGGATCTCTCTCAAGGTAAGTGTCTTATTGATATATCTTATTGTATGTTCTATCTCGATTGATTATTAGTCCACTGTAGATCTGACCGCTTGTTATCTACATTCCGAAGTAGTCAGATTTTTTGTTTTTCAGTGTTAATTCTTCCTCTAATCCAGTTTCCACTCTATTATTCGATGTCGTGTTATAATTTTATTTGAATAGTTTTGATTCTAAGGCAGGTTTACAGAAAGGCTGAAAAGGTAAATCCCTCATTCAGGCCTTGAGGGCTCAATGATTTGAGCCTGTATATCCAAATTGCTTCTTCCTTTAGCAATTTTTTATCTAGGTTACCACCTCTGGGACCCATTCTGGGTTTAATAAAACCCCAGAATTTTAAGCACGTTACGTCTCCTTTGTGGATGTCCCTCATATGTTTTGCTAATTGAGTATCTGCACCCATCCTAATTGTGCTTAAATGTTGTGACACTCGCCTCCGTAATTGCTGAATCGTTTTACCGACATACAGCTTGGGACATCCACATTCCGCAATGTTGCGGAATGTGGATGTCCCAAGCTGTATGTCGGTAAAACGATTCAGCAATTACGGAGGCGAGTGTCACAACATTTAAGCACAATTAGGACGGGTGCAGATACCCCATTAGCAAGACATATGAGGGACATCCACAAAGGAGACGTAACGTGCTTAAAATTCTGGGGTTTTATTAAACCCAGAATGGGTCCCAGAGGTGGTAACCTAGATAAAAAATTGCTAAAGGAAGAAGCAATTTGGATATACAGGCTCAAATCATTGAGCCCTCAAGGCCTGAATGAGGGATTTACCTTTTCAGCCTTTCTGTAAACCTGCCTTAGAATCAAAACTATTCAAATAAAATTATAACACGACATCGAATAATAGAGTGGAAACTGGATTAGAGGAAGAATTAACACTGAAAAACAAAAAATCAGATAGACTACTTCGGAATGTAGATAACAAGCGGTCAGATCTACAGTGGACTAATAATTAATCAATCGAGATAGAACATACAATAAGATATATCAATAAGACACTTACCTTGAGAGAGATCCATCCGTGTCATGAGTGGGAGTAGACGTGTATGAATTCTATAAAAAAAACAACAAAAATCAAAACGAATAAACAATGGGATCCATTGTATATGGCTACTATGAATAAATAATCAAATATAATAATATACGATTAAACATATAGTGGAATCTAAGTTAACATAGGCACATCCATCAATATGGATAGAGGTAGGGTGATAAAAATCAGAGTAATGAGGGGGTGACTATGAATTACCTAGTATGTGAATGATAGTAGTACATAGAATATTAACTGAGTCAGAAGAATTTGGAGAAGTAAATATACAGATATTATCCATTAAAAGGTAAATAAATAACAATAGAATATCGATCTGAATTGGTTATCAGTTGGTGGACATCACTGATAACAAGATATGGGGAAAATAAATAATAAATACGTTCAACCTAATACAAACATAGCCGGTTCATACATCTGTCCCCCATGCACTAACTACTATTAGTGGTTACAAACGATTTATTATAGAGAAATAGCCCCCTCTTCCTAAAATAATATATGACCAATAACATCAGGGTCTATCACTATCATATGGGCACAATACATTACCTGAGACACAATTAATTGGACCTTGGGAGAACAAATTAGAGGATGTGCTGGGGTTTAGGAACCTCAGTAGATCAACTTAGGAATAAAGAGATGAGAATTCAAGTCCGGGCGCTTGCTTACCCAGAATAGAGGTTACTGAACAACAACAAAAGTTCAAGTCCTGGAGTCTGCGCAGTAGAATTTAAGTATGACACGGGAATTTTAAGTCCCGAAAAAAAGACGCAGCGGAATATAAGTCCCGGAGTGTGCGCAGTGAGAAACAGAAAACAAATACCTAAGTTCCAGCGCATACGAGACTGCGCAGGCGATGATATGCTGCCCAGGCTCTAAGTCCGTGCGCAGACGGGAATGCGCAGATGACGTGTCACTGACACTACCAATGAAGAGCTTGGGATTAAGCCTAAGATTCTATTGGCCCAGATGGAATCGAGAGACGATTGGTTAGGGCAAACATCAATCATGGCATAACCAATCGTAAAAGCATTTGTGTAGGGGAAAACCACTGATAGGTGATAAACTTAAAGAAGCAATCACGCTGACATCGGAGGAAGTCTATAAAGCAAAGATGGCGCCCGCGCTCATATGCCCGCTACCTCTTGATAAAGCTACTTAGTAGCGAAACATGTCGAGGGGGGCAGAGTAGGGACTTTTTTTAATCGCACTAGCGGAGGCCAGTAAATGGAATAGCATGTAACTGCAGGCATGCTTTCCTAAATAATATCAGCAAGAGAGGAGTATAACTCCCCAAAATCATAGATCTTAGAAAAGCTATGTAACTGGCCCGAGCTGAGTGTAATTTTAAAGTGTGTGCAAATTCTTCTTTTTTGTTACAATTTAGTAATTTTCTAATAAAGCTTGTGGGAACACTGATTATACTAATATATGGGAACATAGGGATTTTTGGGTTCCAAATAGGAATCTATGGGAAACATTGATTGACCCCTCCATATATATTGGTCTGTTTCGGGATTGGTTAACCATGGTAGTGCTGCACAGCGGGACCAGGTTCCATGTGAACTGCAAGGACGGGGAAGCGAGTAAAGTAAGTACAGGATTTTTTTTTTCTGAGCACAATTCAACAATTGTATAGTAAAAAGTAAAATCCATAGAAAAATCTAGAAAAACAAATGTAAAACTGACAGGGCATGCTACAACATGTCCTCATGCTGTACGTCAGTGCTGGGACCACTGTGTGATGGACGCACAGGTCCCAGCGCATGCACCTCTTAGCTTATCTGATGTGCCAGGATAACACACGCCTCGGCAAGCATGTCAGATAAGCTAAGGGGTACATGCATTGCATCCTGTGTGTCAATCACACAGTGGTCCCCACGCTGACATACAGGGGATAGGTGTGGTGCCGGTGGGGTATTGCAAACCTTGTGCCACTCCTATCCGACTGTGTGCGGCTACTGTCAAAAAAGTTTTTTTGGGGTGATAAAAGCTGGTAGAAATGCTGCTGTAGACACAATCTGCACACAGTACAAAGGCTGTGTGTAGGTTGTATAGCACCGAGTTCATGACAGTTGCTCTTTAAATGAATCCACAATAAAAAAAAATAAAAAAAAACAACATCTTATCTACTGAAGGTGACCATATTGTTCATGTATCTAGGTAAATATCACCATATTAATTGCAGACTATTTATGTTGCTTTAGGAATCTTACCATTCTTTTTGTACAAAATGCATCATTTCTTCCACTGTATTTGGCTCACAAACCATGTACAGACCCCAGAGTCCAGTGTCCGTATAACAGGTATTGAAGGATTGGAAGCTGTGGCACAAATTCCCATGACATGTAATCTGAGCAAGTTTACTGGACAAATTCTGCTCAAAAGAAAAAAAAATACCAAGATTGATGCCTGGAAAATACAGCCATGATTTATAGTTTTTACCATTTAATGCGATACTTGCTATTAAAGAAGCACTAAAGGTGTTTTGGGCTCATACCATGCTTATATCAACAGCTATATGTTCCCCAGACCACTTACCATCACTATTCCGACTGTGCCAAAACAAACAAAAAAAAATTCCAACAAACAAACATAGCCTAAAGACTTATCCCCTCAATTGTGATTATGTGTCGTCACTTTCACCTCATGGCAATATTTCACTGAAGTAACCGCATCAAACATGCACATGTTATAAACTGATTCCTAAAACTTATAAGTCTCAGACTCATGGGAGATCTAGGTATTACAGAATAACTTCAGTCATGAATAGGGATAAATATGGCTGAAAACTATGCATTTCACATCAGCTAAAAGATGTAAGCAAAAGGAATACACAAACACCTCTACATTACTCTGTAATAATTGCTCATGTTGCACTAAAGCCTTCAGCTGAATGTTTTACGGGTGTATATCAGTTTGTTAAAAGAAAAAAAACTGTGATCCTTCTCTGCCCTAGACTATATAGGGAGAATTTAAACACATTAAGGGTAGGTTCACATCAGCGTTGAGCTCCGTTCAGAGCTGGTAGCCAAGTCCGTTCAAATTACGGGAGTTGAGTGGAGAAAAAAAATCCTTCATGTCCTAATTTTTTCTCTGCTCAACTCCTGTGAAACAATTGACCACAGAAGAAAACCTGACGGTCGTAATTAAAGTCAATAGGACTCGTCTCGTACCATTGTGCAATGTACTGTCGCGGTACAAAAATAGAATGAATGTGTGTGCAGTGCACTGCTAAATAACCGAGGTAAACTGGTTAGAATAACTGGATGAACACCTTTACCCTATGGTGTAATAGAATATACTAAAGAATTCCAGTCCTCTAGGATATCACTAGTTCATAAAATGATATTATGCGCTGGTTCATTTTATGAACTAGTGATATCCTAGAGGACTTATTCTTTGTATACTGTCAAGGTACGTTGTTTGTCACTTTTATGGATTGCGACAGATCTCAGACCGGGTGTAAAGTCAGCCATAATCAGTTGGCCAGGGGTATGGGTTACTTAGAAGGCGGTTAAAGTGCAACTTGGGGTTAGTTTTACTCTCTTTAGCAAGGAGTCTGTCTGTCTCTATTTTTCTGGCTTTTATGGTGTATTTTTTATTTTATTTTTTTACATATTTTAAATTTTTCTCTATAGCTTTTTAATGCTTCTTCACTGCCATGCTGTTTTAGTAGTTTAATTGCTTTATTTTTGTCATTAATTGCCCCCTTAACGTTCTTATTCATCCATATTGGTTTTCTTTTATTTCTGACTCTTTTATTCCCATAAGGTATATACATCTTACAGTGACAATTTAAGATATTTTTAAAAGTCTCCCATTTTACTCACTTTGCCAGCGGTTTGTGAACGTATATTCAGGCTGTCTAGTAATTCTTGCGAACAGTCGGAGGTGAAGGATGATTCTCGCAGTGACACACCTTACCCCTGCGCCTAGCATGGAGCAGGTCAGAGTTGGCAGCCCCTGCAACTGAACAACTGAATTACCAGACAGCCTGAATATAAATTTACAAACCGCTGGCAAAGTAAGTAAGTACCTCCTAAGGCCCTAACTGATGGTGCCTGCCTTGCTCAATGAATTGTTATCTCTTTTCAATCGATCTTGGTTAACAATCAAGTTGAGCAAAATACAAACAAAATATTTACATAAACAAAATAGAAACAAAATCAAGTGCCATACCACACCACCTCCAAAGGATCGATCCCAGTTGCCAATCAATGTGTTGGCTACCATGAGTGGAATTGTATCTGGATGTGACCAGCCCACGGCCTCAACAGAAATGGCAATATGAGCAAGTGGCATTTTGTCATCATGTACACGAATCTATAACATAAGAGAAATGCTATGACTGTAAAGATGTTCAGCAATTAAAGAGTACCTATCGCCAAATACTACTTTTAATATAGTGTTTCTTGTGTAATTAGACACTTTCCCATTCACTTGCTTTTAAAATCAACATAAATAAGTTAAAAATTTAATATAAAAAACGGCCACTAGGTGGCTCTGTTCTGTTCCCTGCCACAATTAATACAATGAGTTTGGTCTCCTCCTCGCCTGGCAGGAGTCCAAACTCAGGAAGTCCTTCTGGCTGCACTGATTGACAGCTGCACAGAAAGTGAGAGCTCCAGATTGAAACCAGCAGGAGAGCCTCACTAATAGCAACACAGACTGAAAGAAGCACAGAGCCTGAGGTCTTCTATTCATCACAGCACTGCAACGATATGAGGGCCGAAGTGGTCCCTGGGATATAAAACAACAAACTTTACTCCCTCGGTGCCCCAATATCGACGCTCAAGAACTGCACAGTCTTCTTCCTGGTTGCAGGTGGTCAACAGGTCACACTGCTGATCAGCTAATCGTGAGCCCCAGGGATGTCCCGCCTCAGCTGTTGAAAAGCTGAGTGGCAGTGTGACGCGTTAACCACCGGCAGCCAGGAAGAAGACTGCACCAGAGGACGAAAGCGGCGATACCAGGGCACCGAGGGAGTGGAAGCAGGCGAGTCCAGTTTGTTGTTTTATATGTGTGGCAGTTATTTGTGTTTTGTGATTTAAATAAAACAAAAAAAAACTCCATGCCAAGATTGCAGCACAACATGCCTGTAAGCTCAAACTATATTTCAGCATAATGTTTTCATATTATTATAAACGTTTCCTTTTTGTTTCCTTTAAATTAAATTGCACAGTTCTAACTTAACATTTTGTAAAGGGAAAATAGCTGCAATGCGATGTCTTCTGATGCATGAACAAGTGCTTACCTCACTACCAGTGAATGAGCATGGCGGTAGAGTCTCTCCTTCATATGTTGGTGGCAGGTTACCAAAATGATACTTGGCTAAATCGTGCAGCTCTTCATGCGCGATGCCTATAAACCAAGAAAATAAACATTGATAAATCAAGTTAGATACTAAGTGATGTGCCTATTTATATATGCATCCATGTATTTCAACAGGTATTTATTCCCCAGACCACTTACCACCAGCAGCAGCCAAAACAATCCTAGGTCCTTTATAGTGTGTTGTTATATATTCAACCAAGTCATTTCGGTTTATTGATCTGTAATCAGAAGATGCATAAAATTAGTATAAACCAGCAATTATTTAAGGGGTATTCTGGCCAAATACATCTTATCCCCCTATCCAAAGGATAGGGATAAGATGTCTGATCACAGGGGGCCCACCGCTGGGACCCCCCACGATCTCTGTGCAGCACCCGCATTCTATGCGGGGCTGCTTCTCCAGTCTCGGAAACGTATGTGTTTCCGGGACTGGAGATGTGATGTCACGCACGCCCCGTCAAGACGTCACGCCCCTCCATTCATGCGTATGGGAGGGGGCGCGATGGTAGTCACACCCCCTCCCATAGACATGAAAGGAGGGGGCGTGACATGACATCACGAGTGGGCGTGACGGCACGTCTTCAGGTACTCTTTAATGCTTTAGACTACTGCACAATCCCCAATGCTGGATACATGAAATCCATCACCAAAAGGACATAAGTAAGTTCGATTACTTCATGACAAAGGCAGCATACACAGACATCAATCAGAGATATAAATGCCCATAGTGTGGCTGGTGAAGAGCCTGGGATGATGCCTCCCTAACGCTGTTTCGTTACTCAAACTTCTTTCCCCTGGAAGTAACTCCATTTTCAATTTTTTTTTAATTATATATGAGATAGTAACAATGAATAAAACATTTTTTTACTAATAAGAGCCAGATACTGAAACATGTTCTTTTTTTCTAATTGCTTTTCTTTTACTGTTTCTATTTGTACATTATAATGGCGAAAATCTCAGCTTAGCTGCTTTTAACAGCATTAAAGAGTACCTATCATGAACGTATCTGTCTCTAATCCCTCCCCGCCCAATCTGTCCCTGACTATTCCGGACTCTAATCCTACCTTTTATTTTTTGTAAAACCCCTTTTCCTACCTTTATAAATTCCTTGCTAATTACTCAGTTTTGCTGCCCCTGTGAGAGAGGAAGAGAATATCACTGCCTATACAACCCCCTTGTCTGCCCAGGTAATCCCAGCCTCACCCTCCGCTGTAGACCGGCCTACTTGTCCTAAGCACTGCGATCCAGCGCTGCAACCCTGCATGTGCGGGGTTTGTGCGGGTGACATGGTGTCGGGCGCTGTATTCCTGCGGCGCTGCGGGGCGGTTATTGATATCCTGCCTACCGTCCATGCAAAGTGCGGCTCCTGCCTGTCTGATTCCCAGGCAGGGAGCTGCGCTGTGCTGTGCTTTTCTGTGTCCCTGCTGCACTGAGAGTTCGTACTCATGCTGCCAGGCCGGCATGAGTCCGAAGTCAATGAGCCGGGACATGTAGGGAGACTCCTAATGGTCAGTTTTTAAAAGTTAAGAAAAAAAAAAAAAAAAAATTGCAACAATAGGCAGAAGTAGTCCTACTGACACAAATTGGACAGTTTTCTGGGTTTCTGTGACCTTTAAAGAGGTAATTTCATCAGGAGCTGTGAACATAATCTATTATCTTATCTATACATTGGTGTAATCTATCACTCTAATTCTGTACTGATCACTTTCCCGCAACCTCCTCCTTATCATCACAGACAAAACAGTAAGCCTCAGCTTAGTTTTAGGCTTCACAATGAGAATAAAAATGGCAATATTTCAGGATTATTTGAAGATAAATAGTAAAATGTACATTTTGAAAAAATAAATTAGAACTATATATGCCTTATAGAGAAAGCACAAAAAGGTAACAGTATTAGGGTTTCCATAATTGGAAGTAAGGATCAGAACAAGTAGTATGCGAATGTTACAAAAAAAAAAAAAAAAAAAATCATTCATGCTGCTGGACATTTACAGTATGACAGACAATGACAGTATGGTCACTGAATATTGACGACTTTCTTTATAAAGTACCTGTCACCAAATAAACTTTTCTAAACTAACTCAGGATATGTTCCCTAACTACTCCTAACACCCCTCCCACCCTTAAAAAAATTCAGAGTTTTAAAAAGCTCAGTATCATACTTTTATTCTTGCTCATATAATGCAATCACCCAGCAGGAGAAAGTGGGCATTTCCCAGCAGACATTACATCACTGAAGCCTGCTGGGGGACCACTTTCGCCCTCACACTGTTGTAGTGCTGTGATGAATAGAAGACATCAGGCTCTGTGCAGCTTTCTGTGAGGCTATTTGTTTCAATGAAGCTCTTTGCAGCTTTCAGTGAGGCTCTGTACAGCTGTTAATCAAGCTCAGTACAGAGAAACCCTTCCTGAGTTTGGTCTCCTGCCAGGCTGGGAGGAGACCAAACTCACTGTATTAATTGTGGCAGGGAACTAAACAGAATCAACTAGTGGACGTTTTTTCTATTACATTTTAAACATATTTATGTTGATAATTTTAAAAGCAAGTGAATGGGAAAGTGTCTGCTAATTACACAATGAACACTATTTTAAAAGTTTTATTTGGTGACAGGTACTCTTTAACCCTTTTTCAGTCATTACAGTTGAGCCACAACTATTCCTTCTGACTCTCCCATACAAATGTACATTTGGTTCTGCCTAGTGTGCATGTGTTCTCAAAGAGCAGAGAGTAATAACCTGGTGCCAGACAATTTTAGCAGCAGCTTTTCTCCCATAAAAATAGGATCAGGTATGTTGAAATTCATATGCTGTCAGGGAAAAGTCAGGACACTCCCCAGTCAAATGGCTTGGAGTGCTGACTTTGCTCCTATGTGAATATATACCATAATGACCACCTACTTAATGTTTTCAGTAGGTCCCAGGATAGTTCTTCCCAGAGCAGTATTGTGATAGGCAGTAGCATGTAGGTAATCAAAGACCACTTCTTGTAGATTAGTCTCTACTTCTTGCATCTCACGTAGGATGACTCCCCTTTCACGTTCAATCTCTGCTTCTCCCAAGGTGCTGTTCTGTATAATGTCTGCAAGGATCTCCACAGCTGCAAATAGGTTCAAATTACAGGTCTGAATAAACTATTATCCCAAAGGTTTTCTTCATATAACATTCTTAATGCTTTAGACTACTGCACAATCCCCAATGCTGATACATAAAATCCATTGCTCCATTACTTCATGACAAAGAGGTAGCATACACAGACATCAATCAGAAATATAAATATAAAGCCGTCCTGAATTATATTTGTGAATTTAAGTCAAACATTACAACTCATGAATATTCATTATGGAGTCTGTCCCATTTGAGCCTTTAAGGGATAGATAATTCCAAATTTCTGATAGCTAACAGGCCCAGCCTGTTTTATGACCACACATACAATGCACAGCAACACAAGGGGGAATAAGTACAAATTTCAATAAGACAAAGCAGGGCTGGGCGGTATGACCAAATAAGTGTATCACGGTATTTTTTTTTTTTACCTATGGCGGTTCCACGGCATATAACGGTATTTTCACCCCCCCAAATCATGTGATCCGCCAGCGCTGTTCTGCCCCCCCCCCCCAATTAATGATCAGCCAAGCGGGGTACTACTCACAGATGTCACCTTCAAGCACTGCCCTCCTCCTCTTTGTTGGGGGCCGCTGGCGCTGGAACTCACTGTACGCCAGTGGTCTCCAACCTGCGGACCTCCAGTTGTTGCAAAACTACAACTCCCAGCATGCCCGGACAGCCAACGCAACAGCTGGAGGTCCGCAGGTTGGAGACCACTGCTGTACGCTGTATACCTATGCCCGGGCTGCAAAAGATACAGAAAATAAACTTTAACTTACCTACGTCGGCCACACGCTGGGGACTGGGACGCCAGACAGCCGTCAGCCTATCACCAGCCGGAGCGATGTCCCACCCCGGCCAGTGATAGGCTGAGCCCACTGTCATGTAAGAAGCCGGCCAGAGCTCCTTTACATTGACAGTGGGCTCAGCCTATCACTGGCCGAGGCGGGACATCGCTCCGGCCGGTGATAGGCTGACGGCTGCCCGGCGTTCCAGTCCCCAGCGTGTGGCCGATGTAGGCGAGTTTAAAAAGTTTATTTTCTGTATCTTTTGCAGCCTGGGCATAGGGATACAGCGTACAGCAGTGGTCTCCAACCTGCGGACCTCCAGCTGTTGCAAAACTACAACTCCCAGCATGCCTGGACAGCCGTTGGCTGTCTGGGCATGCTGGGAGTTGTAGTTTTGCAGCATCTAGAGGTCTGCAGGTTGGAGACCACTGCCGTACAGTAAAGAGTTTAAGCACCCGGCGGTCCCCAACAAAGAGGAGGAGGGCAGTGCTTGAACGTGACATCTGTGAGTAGTACCCCGCTGGGCTGATCATTAATTGGGGGGGGGGACAGAACAGCGCTGGCGGGTCACATAGGATTAGTTCCCCGATGTGGGGACAGCGCGCTGGGCTGATAATACATTCCCGAGGGGAAGGGGCCCAACCGGTATTGCGGTATGGGGGAAAATTCATATCGTGCAGCCCAAAAAAATTTGGTATTCTGTATGAACCGGTATACTGCCCAGCCCTAAGACAAAGTAAGATAGACTAGACAATCTTAGAATGGACCAGTACAGTTTGATAAATCTGGGCCATAGGTACTATAGCACAGACAATTGGCTGATTATTTTCTAATTTCTGCAGAAGTAAAGGGGGAAAAAAAAAGTAGAAAACAAAAACAGCAATTTAGAAGCTGAGATCTTTATTTGTGAATTATCAAAATAAACATAAAAGATTTTATCAAGTACCTCTAGGGAGATCTTTGGAAAATGCCTTTGCATAATACACAGTCTGTTCTCTTGATGTGTATGCATTCAAGTGTGCACCCATGTTTTCTATTTCAAGCTCCAGGTCCAGTTGGGAACGCTTCTTTGTACCCTATAACAAAAAACATAGGATTAGGGTTATTGCAATAGAAGAAACCAGCTAACAGCTAAGTGTATGTTGTCCTATAAGGTAGATTTTATTGCACATCAAATTGCTGTCCAACTAAGGAGGAATAAATAAAAACACATTGGTCAAGATTTATCAGATAAACATAGGTGTTATTTTTGTCTTAGATAGCAACGAATCACAGCTCAGCTTTCATTTATCAAATTTCTCTGGCAAAATGATCCAAGTACATCTGTCAAGCAGGGTCAGGCAAGGAGGTGTGCCTACTTACTAGGTGTGCACCTACTTTCACCCCCCCCCCCCCCCCCCCAAATCCTGTGAGCCGCCAGCGCTGTTCTGACCCACCCCCCCAATCATGTGACCCACACGCGGTGTTCGGCTTCCCCCCCCCCCCAAATCATGTGACCCGCCAGCACTGTTCTGCTCCCCCTAATTAATGATCAGCCCAGCGGGGTACTACTCACATGTCACCTTCAAGCACTGCCCTCCTCCTCTTTGTTGGGGGCCGCCGGCGATGGAACTCACTGTACGCCAGTGGTCTCCAACCTGCGGACCTCCAGTTGTTGCAAAACTACAACTCCCAGCATGTCCGGACAGCCAATGGCTGTCTGGGCATGCTGGGAGTTGTAGTTTTTCAACAGCTGGAGGTTCGCAGGTTGGAGACCACTGGCGTATGCTGTATACCTATGCCCGGGCTGCAAAAGATAAAGAAAATAAACTTTAACTTACCTACGTCGGCGACACGCTGTTCCTTGGGACTGGAACGTCGGACAGCCATCAGCCTATCACCAGCCGGAGCGATGTCCTGCCCCGGCCGGTGATAGGCTGATGGCTGTCCGACGTTCCCGTCCCCAGCGTGTTGCCGACGTAGGCGAGTTTCAGTTTATTTTCTTTATCTTTTGCAGCATAGGGATACAGCGTAAAGCAGTGGTCTCAAACCTGCGGACCTCCAGCTGTTGCAAAACTACAACTCCCAGCATGCTGGGAGTTGTAGTTTTGCAACATCTGGAGGTCTGCAGGTTGGAGACCACTGGCGTACAGTATAGAGTTCCAGCGCCCAGCAGCCCCCAACAAAGAGGAGGAGGGCAGTGCTTGACCTATGTGAGTAGTACCCCGCTGGGCTGATCATTAATTGGGGGAGCAGAACAGTGCTGGCAGGTATCATAGGATTAGTTCCCCGATGTGGGGACAGCGCTGGTATTGCGGTATTGCGGTATGGGAGAAAATTCATATCGTGCAGCCCAAAAAAATTGGTATTCGGTATGAACCGGTATACTGCCCAGCCCTATTTTTGGTGCTAAATATATGGCTCCCATACATAGCGGTAACATGCTTGCTCCATTTAGCATGTAATAAAAGAACCTGGTACGGAAGGCCAAAAGGAAGAAAAACTACCCAGTATCCTCTGCTATTTGGAATGTTACGTCTGTTACATTTTTGCATACTCAAGCTCACCTTAAATGCCATGTGCTCCAGAAAGTGGGCAGTCCCATTATTCATCTGATTCTCATATCTGCTTCCAGCATCAATCCAAAGACCAACCTAAATAAAATGATACATATTAACAACAGAATAACCCAGTTCCCTCTTGCACACTTCTCTTCGGAGGAGGTTTATTCTGCTATAAAGTAGCTGAAATCAGGTAGGCCCAGACAACATCTCTAAAGTGCCATAGTTTAGCTCCCTCATCTGATCATCCTAACAGGCTTTGAGGCCCAGGTTACTATTTGATATAACTAAGTGTCCTGTAATACTCACGCTCCAAAAATCATACCTTATCACTGACTAATGTGAACTTAAAAGAAGTGACCTGTGTTACTATCTGTATTTAAGTAGCTGTAGATGTTCCATTCCGGCTCCTGTGCTGTTCTTTCTTCTTCTGACCAAAGAGCTGAGCAGAGAGTGGGACCTCAATGGCACGAGAAAGAACAGGACAGGAGCGGGAATGGAAGATCTGAGAGCTGAAGCACCGGGGCAAGGCAAGTATGGTGGTTTTGCTGTTTTAATCCAGGGGGAGACATGTACTTAACATTTTCCTAGAAAAAAACCCTAATGGCTCATTCAGTTATTTGTGGATGGAAAGAAGAAAATATCAACTTACTGTACAGGTAGAAATTCCAGAATCTTCAGAGGCAACTCGAAGCCCATTTTCTAATGTGGTAACCTTAGTCTCTGGAACATTCAGTATTGCTTGTGTGGCTGCCTGGGTAGATTGGTGTTTGTTTATGCCAATCTGTATACAGAGATAGAGTATTGGAAAAATAGATGGTACATATAAGGTAACTGTGTAAAACTAAGAACGCTTAGTAACATCATGAGCACAATATAAGGAATCCCCTAATGATCTAGTGCAGTGCTCCTCCCTACTCCAGTGACTGTCCAGCTCCTTCATGCCTGGACAACCTTACTTCTGAGGGCTAATACTGTCACCAAGAACATGTATAATACATTACTACTGTGTGCTACCTGGATGGCTCCTCATTGCTGTATAGAACGCTGCCAGTAACCTGTAAATTGGTAAAACCAATGACATACGTACCATAGTGGCAGACCATGTGGTCCCTTTTAGAGGGGGGTCCCATGCTGGTTGGTTCCATTACTTTTTCTATTTGTAAGAAACTGTACAGAACTCCTCATTCCAGGGAGCTGCATTGTCAGCAAATGAATGGAGGAAGTAGTAACCAATGGTTTATGGAAAATAAGGAGCAGCGAAAACCAGGCATTTCTGTCCTGGCACAAAATCAGGTGCCATAATAGGAGGCCTTTTCCAACATTTGTTATGGGGGCCCCATTTATTCTATGTATGCCACTGGATAAATGTGTTTATGACCAAAGAACCCATGTGTGAAAAGCTCTTACCACAGGACAGTGATCCCTGGGGCTCTTCGTTAAAACTCCCCGTATGCTGGAAGTTGTAGTTTTAAAACTGGTGATCTGGTCACACTTGGGCTCCCCGGTCATAAGCGCCTTTACAGGAAAATTAGAAGCAGTCCATGCAGCTCTCAGTAGTAATGCATTAGACATGGTCCCGAGGACCATATCAGCCTCCTGTGGTAATGATTTATATATGTTCCCGGTGACAGTATCAGCCTCCTGTGGTAATGATTTATATATGTTCCCGGTGACAGTATCAGCCTCCTGTGGTAATGATTTATATATGTTCCCGGTGACAGTATCAGCCTCCTGTGGTAATGATTTATATATGTTCCCGGTGACAGTATCAGCCTCCTGTGGTAATGATTTATATATGTTCCTGATGACAGTATCAGCCTCCTGTGGTAATGATTTATATATGTTCCCGGTGACAGTATCAACCTCTAGTGCTAAAGTATTATACATGTTCCCGGTGACAGTATCAGCCTCCTGTGGTAATGATTTATATATGTTCCCGATGACAGTATCAGCCTCCTGTGGTAATGATTTATATATGTTCCCGATGACAGTATCAGCCTCCTCTGGTAATGATTTATATATGTTCCCGATGACAGTATCAGCCTCCTGTGATAATGATTTATATATGTTCCCGGTGACAGTATCAGCCTCCTGTGGTAATGATTTATACATGTTCCCGGTGACAGTATCAGCCTCCTGTGGTAATGATTTAAATATGTTCCCGGTGACAGTATCAGCCTCCTGTGGTAATGATTTATACATGTTCCCGGTGACAGTATCAGCCTCCTGTGGTAATGATTTATATATGTTCCCGGTGACAGTTTCAGCCTCCTGTGGTAATGATTTATATATGTTCCCGATGACAGTATCAGCCTCCTGTGGTAATGATTTATATATGTTCCTGATGACAGTATCAGCCTCCTGTGGTAATGAATTATATATGTTCCCGATGACAGTTTCAGCCTCCTGTGGTAATGATTTATATATGTTCCCGATGACAGTATCAGCCTCCTGTGGTAATGATTTATATATGTTCCCGGTGACAGTATCAGCCTCCTGTGGTAATGATTTATACATGTTCCCGGTGACAGTATCAGCCTCCTGTGGTAATGATTTATATATGTTCCCGATGACAGTATCAGCCTCCTGTGATAATGATTTATATATGTTCCCGATGACAGTATCAGCCTCCTGTGATAATGATTTATATATGTTCCTGATGACAGTATCAGCCTCCTGTGATAATGATTTATATATGTTCCCGATGACAGTATCAGCCTCCTGTGGTAATGATTTATATATGTTCCTGATGACAGTATCAGCCTCCTGTGGTAATGATTTATATATGTTCCCGATGACAGTATCAGCCTCCTGTGGTAATGATTTATATATGTTCCTGGTGACAGTATCAGCCTCCTGTGGTAATGAATTATATATGTTCCCAGTGACAGTATCAGCCTCCTGTGGTAATGAATTATACACGTGTCATATCCCAGAGCAGTAACACCTTTGTTAGGCTGGGTTCACACTACGTTTTGTCCCATACGGGAGCGCATACGGCAGGGGGGAGCTAAAAGCTCGCGCTACCGTATGTCACCGTATGCGCTCCCGTATGTCATTCATTTCAATGAGCCGGCCGGAGTGAAACGTTCGGTCCGGTCGGCTCATTTTTGCGCCGTATGCGCTTTTACAACCGGACCTAAAACTGTGGTCAACCACGGTTTTAGGTCCGGTTGTAAAAGCGTATACGGCGCAAAAATGAGCCGACCGGACCGAACGTTTCACTCCGGTCGGCTCATTGAAATGAATGACATACGGGAGCGCATACGGTCACATACGGGAGCGCGAGCTTTCAGCTCCCCCCTGCCGTATGCGCTCCCGTATGGGACAAAACGTAGTGTGAACCCAGCCTTACCTGAACTCTGTTCGGGCGGTTGGAGTCCTCCAAGGTGCCTGTTTCTATTATAGGTCTGAGTCCTAATGTAGTTCTAATATAAAAATGTATTTTATTGTGCTTTTCAGTGTTATCAGCATACTTGGGGAAATTCATCAAAATCTGTGCTGAGGCAAAAATCAACCAGTTGCCCATGGGTTAAATATTTTCAACTGTAAGAGCTAGTGAATAGCCACATGTCTCCTGCAGCCAATCAGGGAAGGCATCCTTGTTACCGCCTTACCCCTCTGGGATAGGGAAGAAAATGTCACCTGTCAGTTGAGAGTCTGGCTTTGGCCAGTAAAGTTACCACAGCTCCTGTGTCACTCTCCTCTGAGGGGTTTGTATTTCCACACCCTGGGGGAGATTTATCAAAACTTATCCAGAGGAAAAGTTGTTGAGTTGGCCTTAGCAGAAGGCAGGTGAGGGGACCCTCCTCTGCCATTTTAGCTCACGGAACCCCCGGGATCATGTCGCAGGGGTTCTGTTAGCTCCAGTGATATATCGCCAAGTTTAATTTTCACTTTAGATGCCGTGATCGGCATTGATCAAGGCGTCTTAAGGGTTAAATTCCGAGCAGCGGCGGGATCGCTGCTGCCCAGCATAAGCAGCGAGTGTGTGGCTACTGATGGTAGCTGACACTCACTGCTCTGAAGCAAGCGCAGCACTTTTAGGGACAAACAGCATTGCTGATGGTCCTATAGCTTTTGGAGTGATTTACAGGTTATCCTCTGGGTCACACATATCCCTGTGACGGACTCTGTTGCATGCTCTCTAGTCAGTGGAATCTTGTTTATACCCAAGGTAAATGTAGATGCCCCTGTGAAGATCTCCAAGGACAAGTCTCATGATCAAAAATGTATAGCCTATCCAAAGGATAGGGGAAAAGTTTTAGATCGTGGGGGGTCTGAGCAAGGGGGCCTCCTGCAATCTCCTGTTTGGAGCCCCTGTGCACTAGCACAGGAGCGCGTCATGACCCCCGCCCGAAGCGGAGGCCGCCATACCCTCTCCATATAGCTCTATGGGAGAGCCGAAGATTGCCGAATGGTTCTCCCATAGAACTATATGGAGGGGGCGTGGAAGCCTCCTTCTCGGGCGGCGGTCGTGACGTGCTCCTTGTACCGCATCGGGGCTCCATTCAGGAGATCGCAGGGGGCCTCAGTGCTCGGACCCCCCACGATCTAAAACTTTTGTCCATGAGACTTGTCCTTTAAAGAGCCAAGTCTAGAGTCTGAAGTTTCTGGTAACCGCTATTTAGTCAAGTCAAAATCCAGTCTAAAATCTTCAGCCAGCTTCAGGATAAGTCAAGTCTAAAGTAACAGCATAAAATGCCTTATAAGGAGAAGACTCACCTGCCGCCGTTCCCTAGATTTTCCGGTATCACGCTTTGCTCTTCCGCTGCAATCTTCTCCCTGGTTTGGCTGTGGTCAACAAGTCAGATGGCGGCTCAGCGATGTCGTGCCTCAGCCCATGATAGAGTCACAGCATTGGTCGCCAGGAGTCAATGCATCACACAGCCACTTTGTCTATCTTCGGCCGATGCAGGACATCACTGCGGATAGCGATTTTCTGACACACTGAACACAGCCAAACCAGGAAGATGATGGCAGCAGAGGACGGAAGTGCGATACTGGGACACCAAGGGTGCGGCGGCAGGTGAGTCCTGTTTATTGTTTTACATGCTGGCAGCTGGGCATGATACTAAAAAAGTGTTGGGCAGCTGGGCATGATACTAAAAAAGTGTTGGGCAGCTGGGCATGATACTAAAAAAGTGTTGACCACGAGACTCCTTAAAGGGGTATTCCACTGGCCAGCATGGAACTAAATGTTCCGAATGCCGTTTTCGCGCTGCAGAGGTCGACCACGCCCTCATGATGTCACAGCAACGCCCCCTCAATGCAAGTCTATGGGAGGGGGCGTGACAGCCGTTACGCCCCCTCCCACAGACTTGCATTGAGGGGGCTTGGCTTTGACATCTCAAGGGGGCGTGGTCGACCCCGGCAGCGCAAAAACAGCATTAAGAACATTTAGTTCCATGCTGGCCAGTGGAATACCCCTTTAAAAGTCTACGACAGTGGCTGCTCTCCAAGTTCACCTGCTCCTCTGTAACTTTTACCAAATAAATTGTCTATTGTATGTTACGGATTTGCAACCAGTTAAGTAAAGTTTCTCCAAAGTCTTGGCACTTGAGGATTTTTTTCCCCGCACCGATACAGATGACTACTTTATTGGGGTAAGTGGAGTTCACACTGTACTACAACCACCACCATCACATATCCGCACCACCACCTGGCATCACAAATAAAATGACTGCCAGCACAGTATCCCACACATAGTGACTATTCACTATTCAACCTCCACTCATAATCTTAGCACCTCAAATACTAATGGAATATCCAAGTTCTTGCTGACTGTATTAGCACTCATTAGTAATGGATTATACATGCTCCAGGTGACATTGTCAGCCTTCGGTGGTAATGTATTATACATGTTCCAGGTAACATTGTCAGCCTTGGTGGTAATGTATTATACATGTTCCAGGTAACATTGTCAGCCTTCGGTGGTAATGTATTATACATGCTCCAGGTGACATTGTCAGCCTTCGGTGGTAATGTATTATACATGCTCCAGGTGACATTGTCAGCCTTCAATGGTAATGTATTATACATGTTCCAGGTAACATTGTCAGCCTTCGGTGGTAATGTATTATACATGCTCCAGGTGACATTGTCAGCCTTCAATGGTAATGTATTATACATGCTCCAGGTAACATTGTCAGCCTTCGGTGGTAATGTATTATACATGCTCCAGGTGACATTGTCAGCCTTCAATGGTAATGTATTATACATGTTGCCGGTGACAGTATTAGCACTCAGTTGTACTATAATATACAGGTTACCGGTAATAGTGAATACTTACGTCACATATGTCTGTGAGAACCCGTTATACCTTGCTGTCACCACTACCCCATCCACCCCGGCCTTTTTACCTGGATTCTGCCCGTCACGTCGCCTATAACTTTTCGCACCAGAGATCTACCAAGTCTCAGCATGGAAGTCGCCATGTTTGCAGTGAGCAGGACGTCACTTCCGCCCTCAAAGTTGCCCAGTCATAAGGGCTAAGCAGATTCCTTGTTTCTCCCATTCAATCATGTAATGGATGTGTGGCACGTAGTATAGAGATATCTCGTTACTCTGTATACCTCTGAGGCTGTATTCCTAGCTATAGACGGAAACTTTGGCCGACATGTGATTTAGCATCAGGGCAGGTGGATAAAAATAGTGCCGTAACAACCAATCAGAGAGCTGCTTTCATTTCCCAATGTGCCTGTAAGGGAAGAACCGTGAGCAGAAGTGTCTGCTGTGTCCGGTGCAGTCACGTGGTAGGCTGGCTGCAGGACGGACGGGCCCCGCCGGGTGTTATGTAAGCAGCGCCCGGTGATCGCAGGGGGCGGGATGGTCGGAGTGACATGGTGCTAAGGAGGAGCTGTCTGCACGTCCTGGCTGTGCTGCCGCCCGTTGCCTCTATCCCCGGCAGGCTCCGCACTGACAGTCGCCTCCAGAGCACCAGGCCTGCCAGTGAGCTGCTAGGGGGCATCACTGCGCACACCAGCATGGCAGAGCACGGGGAGGATGCGGACAGGTGAGCTGCGGTACACTATGAGGGTAGGCTTGGAAAGTTAGTGATGTGCCCCCTCACTTATGTGCTGGGATTGGGCAACCCTGGCACCGCTTATCTTACGAAACCATTCGGATCAGATAGAAATGATATGCATCATGCTCGATCCCTGCTTTCCTACATGACAATCATCATTGGAGCGATTCTTATAAGAAATGGCATCGGCTGACAATAAACCCATATTAATATGTAATGATCTGCTCCTAATGTCAGGCTCATTATTGACCTGATGTCTGTCATGGATCTGATTTTACCAACCAGGGTGCCTCCAGCATGCCCATGGTTTGCAGCAGCAGGAGGCTTTAAGTCCACATCTATATAATATTTAATATATAATAATATTTGTATACACTTTTTGTTTCATGCTATTCTGCTGCACTGTTCACAGCAGAATTTCTGTGAAGCAGAAAATCGGATTCTGGTAGTCAAGTTTATTCTTTCTTTCTGTGGAGTCCATAAGGAAATGCTTTGTTGTCACAGACAGTGCATTTCTGAGTGGTCCTAGTGCCCGCTGGGGTTGTGCGCACCTGTTTTTCATGTATTTTATTTTTTTTTTATCTTTTTTGCCCATATTCCTGGTCTTAGTGTGCATTTACACTATGAAATGTTAGTTCAGTCGGTGATCGGACATGCTCTGTCATTATTGATGGTAATGCATATCCGAACAGATTTCAATGAAAAAATAAACATGTGCATTCCTTAGGCAGGGTTTGGAATAAGCATTTCTCCAGCGGAAATTCTGCAGTGTGCACAGTGCAGCAGAATCCCATTGGAATCTGCGGAACCCGTCAGGAAAATTCTACTTGGAAAATCCGTTGTAGGAAAATCCCATTGCTTTTAATGGCACTCTGCTGCACCATGCAAACGGTGGAAACATCTGCCGCTGAAAATTCCCAATTCCGTCCTCTGCCGATAGAATTGACATGTCAATTCTTTTGGCTTAATTCACTCATAAATGCATTACCTCCTATGCACATTTTCGAGGAGTCATTGTGTTTTCTGGGTGGACATTTTGCAAAGGCCACGCTGTGTCAACATGGCCTAAATATTCAGCTCAGAAATTCTGGTGCAGCAGCCTCTCATTGCTTTCAATGGGATTCTGCTGCACTGTGTACATGGCTAGTCTAGAATATGCAGAAAAATGAACATGATTCCGTGGAGTCCCCTTTTGGAAAGGCACTGTTGTCTATGGAGACAGTGCATTTCTGTGCGGCCTAAGAGCGCGGGCCACGCATAATGTCTGCCAGGCATATCATTTGTCCCGTGAATGTGCCCTTGAAGTCAGTAAGCAGGAATGTAATTCATTGGTGTCTGATGTGTAACGGATCCGTTGTTCTGCTCTAGTGACAGACCAGAAAAATGGAACAAATAACACAGGAGTGGACCCAGTCTTGGTCAATGTTATCTGTTAGGAACCAAAAATGAATCCAGCACAAGTGTGAACAAAGCCATGGTGCCTATATAACAGAAATCACACCAAAATAAGCCCCCCTACTTTAAAAAGAGGTCTGTGAGGCATGGCCTTGTGTATCCCTGGGTTTCAGGCTACAGGTTTTCCATGTGTTTTTTTTTTTTTTTTTTCCTCGCACTATTAACGAGTTAATCCCAGAATAAAAAGTTATCGCTTATCCATATGCTAGGGGATAATAAAATGTTCTGAGAGGGTCCCAACCTCTGGGATCACAAGAACCCAAGTGAAATATCCTCCAGAATGAAAATAGTGCATTATTCATAAATAGCCAGTGCCGTTCATTCTACATAGGGCTGACTCATGGGAGCTGTACAGAGGTCACTGACCACCACTTGTTGTGAATGGTGGATCCTCTTATCTATAAATTGGTGTAACCTTTCATGGTAATCCTCTGTGATGACATAAAGATAATTCCTTTAGAAGTAAACTCCTGTAGAACCAGAATCTAGTATTAAGTATAGACACTACACACAGCACAAATGTTGAGTTTAGGTTGTCAGCAAAAATATATCTTTATTTTACCAAACAAAATTAGAGAAAAACAGTCACTGTCTAGTGCATTCACGTGGCCGTCTGTCCCCACTCTGAGCATGCTCAGAACAAGAAAAAATGTTTTTCTTTGGTTTATTAACTGAACAATATCGGATACAAATGGATAACATCTGTTTGCATCCGTTATTGTCCGTTTTTTTTTTTTTTGCTTGGGAGAAGAACGGGACGGGTCTAGACGGCTGGGTGAACGCAGCCTAATGGCTACATGTCCCCACCAAAAATCAACTCCTTGGCAAGAAAGCTTGGATAAGACATCACAGTTACTCTGGTATTAATATTTTACCTTGGCATTAATCATTTAAAGTTAACGTTTATCTATGATGTCTTTCCACAATTTTCTAGGAAATTAATAGCTTTATTATTTTATATTAAAAACAATTCCTAAAAATGATCACACTATTAAAAACATGGCAGCATACCCGAAGCATTTGGCTCCCCAAATAATTAATATTTTAATATTTCATATATTTACAACCAGTAAAATAATGAATTATACCAGACTGGAATAAACATTAGCCATGTAAAAAAAAAAAAAAAACAGGAATAACAACAACAACAACAACAACAAAAAATTATATAAAAACGCTAAAAATGGATTTAATTAAACATGATTAGTGATAACATCTCCCAAACTAAATGCCCATAAAAACATGCACAAGTGGGAAGACATGAGATGGCATGGAAATGTATATTTGGAAATCAATATTGCAGTGGCCCAAAGATAGAGACTATAAGGGAGATTTATCAAAACCTTTTGGAAAAGTTTGAGTAGCCCATAGCGACCAATCAGATCGCTTCTTTCGTTGTTGAAAAGGCCTGTGCAAAATGAAAGAGAAGCAATCTGATTGGTTGCTATGGGCAACTCAACAACTTTTCTTCTGGACAGGTTTTGATAAATCTCCCCCCATGTCTGCAGCACCAATTACACCTGCCCTAAATAGTTAAATAAATATAAATAATGTATACAGAAAAATGCCCCAGGACTAATATCCCATATGGAAACAAAGGTATAAAAGTGTGACCATTAAGTGCGAAATACATGGAGCATAAAGTGCTATTGTGCTTGCTAAATATAATACATGCTGGGCAATTCGACTACAATTGGAGTTAAATATGGCCATATTAAGTATCATATGGGATGCAAAGATAGCCAGTCATTGGCAGTAGAGATGAGCGAACTTACAGTAAATTTGATTTGTCACGAACTTCTCAGCTCGGCAGTTGATGACTTTTCCTGCGTAAATTAGTTCAGCTTTCAGGTGCTCCAGTGGGCTGGAAAAGGTGGATGCAGTCCTAGGAAATGGTCTCCTAGGACTGCATCCACCTTTTCCAGCCCACCGGAGCACCTGAAAGCTGAAATAATTTATGCAGGAAAAGTCATCAACTGCCGAGCCGAGAAGTTCGTGATGAATCGAATTTACTGTAAGTTCGCTCATCTCTAATTGGCAGCATAACCCCCTCCTCATCTCGTGCTGACCCTCAGAAGCGTTTCGCTACTGCTTATTCGAGTAGTGATGTGGTTAGGGAGCACAGAGACCCTATTTATATACTTACTAATAAACGATGGACCAATTAGCCAGCACCATTTTTGGGTGCTTCCAGCTACACCATCGCACAGCCGCAGCACCCGTTGCAGTAATATGCTGTTCTACTGTTTTGTGTAAAACAGTATTCTGCTAAACTAGTTTATTCTGTAGCCTGTTTGTGTTAAACCAGTTATTGTGCAAATGTGACCATTGGTTTATAATACAATTGTGGTTTTTGTGTAAAATTAAAAAAAATAAATGTCAATAGTTACATAGTTGCATAGTTAGTACGGTCGAAAAAAGACATACGTCCATCAAGTTCAACCAGGGAATTGAAGGGTAGGGGTGTGGGGCGATATTGGGGAAGGGATGAGATTTTATATTTCTTCATAAGCATTAATGTTATTTTGTTCCAGGAATGTATCTAATCCTGTTTTAAAGCTGTTAATTGTTCCTGCTGTGACCAGTTCCTGAGGTAGACCGTTCCATAAATTCACAGTCCTCACGGTAAAGAAGGCGTGTCGCCCCTTGAGACTAAACTTTTTCTTCTCCAGACGGAGGGAGTGCCCCCTCGTCCTTTGGGGGGGGGTTTAAGTTAAGGAACAGTTTTTCTCCATATTTTTTGTATGGGCCATTTATATACTTATATACGTTTATCATATCCCCCCTTAAACGTCTCTTCTCAAGACTAAACAATTGTAACTCCTTTAATCGCTCCTCATAGCTAAGATGTTCCATGCCCCATATTAGTTTAGTCGCGCGTCTCTGCACCCTTTCCAACTCCGCAGTGTCCCTTTTATGAACAGGCGACCAAAACTGAACAGCATATTCCAGGTAAGGCCGTACCAATGATTTATAAAGGGGGAGTATTATGTCCCTGTCCCTTGAGTCCATGCCTCTTTTGATACATGACAATATCCTGCCGGCTTTGGAAGCAGCAGCCTGACATTGCATGCTATTCTGTAGTCTGTGATCTACAAGTACACCCAGATCCTTCTCTACCAGTGACTCTGCCAGTTTAATCCCCCCTAAGACATACAATGCATGCAGGTTATTAGTACCCAGATGCATAACTTTACATTTATCCACATTGAACCTCATTTGCCAAGTGGATGCCCAGACACTTAGTCTATCCAAGTCATCTTGTAACTTATGCACATCGTCTATAGACTGTACCGTAATAATAGAAGCAACTGTAAAGTGTAGCATTCCTAGAAATCATTGTGAGTCTTCTTTCACACTGCTGTTAGGACACGGCAAGTATTGACGGCAATACTTCTTGCGCCGTCTTTTTCTCCTGGTACTCTGATTCTGACGGACCCCGTTGTGCTCTGTCAAAATGATGGCTTTCAAACTCTGAGTTTGACGGCCGTTCTTTTTTTGGTTTCGCCATAGATTTTGTGGTGAAATGACTGAAGTCATTACAAAGTAAAATTGGTAGCACATAAAACAAGCCCTCATATATAGGTCCGTAGGTGGAAAACTGAAAGCGTTATGATTTTTAGAAGGTGAGGAGGAAATAACGACGGGTTGAAAAAAAAATTATAACTACATGCACCAAAATTAGAATGCTTTAAAATTGTCCTCTTTTGAAGGTTGGGGGGTACTCATTGTACTATAAATGTTGGGGTTGTGAAAGGAGATTCCCTGTAAAGGATGGGGGTTACTGAGGAATTCCGCAAGGGGAAATTGAGGAGTGTGAATGGGAGTGCAGAATCCCATAGAAGTCTATAGGCTTTAATTTAAGGCGGAATTCTGCAAGCGGAAATTCTGCCGTGTGAATAGACCCTTAGGCAGAGACAGGAGGGAAGGCAAGGAGGCATTCCAGGCCTAGGGTTTCCAGGGCTTGGGAACGCCTCTTTGACACTTGACATCAGAGAATAAAAACCTTTTCTATGCTATAGAAGTTCAGATACAGTGCAAGGACGGCATCAACAGTTTTATGATTTGTAGCCGACAGGTTCCCTTCAACAAAGTTGTGGCTAAAATGGTCTTGGTCCTTCTGCATTTCTGCCTTGCTTTTGTGAATAAAAAGATGCAAGGACTAACTCAAATTTACGTGAATAAAAAAGCAAAGAAAACAACCATGACAGCAAGATGTGAAGACAGCTTCATCCCGTATTGGAAAGGAGAAAATGTCGTCACTGTACGATCAAAGGTTATTAACCTTATCAACTATGTAACCACCCAGAGCGGGAGGGGTTGACAAGCAACGATGGAGAGATTCCTTCTGTAAGCAGGCTTATCCGGAAGGTTCTCTTATCTTTGAGCTGCTGACACAGTTGTTAGTGTTAGGGCACAGCCTTATTACCTGACCCAGACAGGTGTGTGATCCAAAACGGCCTCACTCTCCAGACCTACAGGATAAGCTTAGATTGATCACATCACAATAGACCAGTGGTTCTTAACCTGGGGTTCGGTGGGGGAGGTCTCAACAGGACAGGCAAACCAAGCAACTGCTTGGGGCCCCGAGCAGAGCAGGTGTTTGCCCGTCCTGTAGTGACGGGGCAATTCCCCCCCCCCCCCCCCCCCATCACTATTAACTCCCAGCGGCCCCGCGTTAAGTTTAAAAACGCAGGGCCGCCGGAACAGCACTGACATTCTGTGCGTGCACCCATGGAAACAAAGGCGCCGAGGATCGGAGGATAGAGAAGGAGGAAGACGCGCGCTGGCCAGCTTGGTAAGTGTCACGTCATCTTCGGTGCTCCGACCACCGATCCCGAGACCTACTGCTGTAGCCGGAGCGGTGGTTGGAGCACTGAAGTGGGCAGTACACAGTCATACAGCCTCCAGCCATACACTGTCTAATGTGTCTTAATGGTTTTGTTCATTTTGTGCACCTGTATAAATGTAATAAATGTATAAATATATACCTCCTATGTTTTGAATTTGAAAAAATCATTTTATTTTTCCAATTAAGAAGGGTTCGGTGAATGCGCATATGAAACTGGTGGGGTTCAGTACCTCCAACAAGGTTAAGAACCACTGCAATAGACTCTAGCATTGCATACAGTGTACATGTATGGGAGAGCTCCAAGGGGAAATTATTAAAGGGAACTAAGCATTAGTTGCCTCTCCCACAAATACAGGCTGACTTATCAGCCTTAAAAGGGACAAATAATTAGAGTTTACCATATGATGCTTTGCAATGTGTTATATTGTATATAGTAAAATCTTCCTTCTCGCCATCCCTGGGGGATGTTCATGCCCGCAGGGATGGTGAGGATATAAAGTTTGTAAGTCTCCCCTGCCAGCCCCATAAGTAGTCCCACGGCTCCAGCCATAGTGTGAAAGAAGCCTTAGGGAGCAGAAAGATAACTGTACATGATTTGGGGCCAATTCTGCAGTTGCAGGGTTTGGCAGTGGCACCTACTTTCATTTGCATACCCACCTGTTCCAGCAGGAGGGAATTTTTGTGACTCCATGTGTGGCATTGGTGTAGGGGTAATGTCAATTGGTTAAAGGGGTACTCCAGTGGAGAACTGGTGGCAGAAAGTTTAAACAGATTTGTAAATTACTTCTTTAAAAAAAATCTTAATCCTTCCAGTACTTATTAGCTGCTGAATACTACAAAGGAAATTTAATTTCTTTTTGGAACACAGTGCTCTCTGCTGACATCTCTGTCCATTTTAGGAACTGTCCAGATTAGCATATGGTTGCTATGGGGATTTTCTCCTACTCTGGACAGTTCTTAAAATGGACAGAGATGTCAGCAGAGAGCACTGTGCTCATGATGTCAGCAGAGAGCACTGTGTTCCAAAAAGAAAATAATTTCCTCTGTAGTATTCAGCAGCTAATAAGTACTGGAAGAATTAAGATTTTTTTTTAAATATAATTAATTTACAAATCTGTTTAACTTTCTGGCACCAGTTGATTTTAAAATAAATAAATTGGTTTCCACTGGAGTGCCCCTTTTAATTCTGAAGCAGATGGCATAATGAGTTGGTGTAATAGGTTGCTGAATAATGTGTTCGCTAGCATTTGGGTCAGGGGCTTGGGTCAGGACTCCATAGGACTAACACTGGCAGCAGGCATGAAGGGCAATAGTTAGGGGGGGGGGATACAGTTACTGTTAAGTATTAGGGTGTCACAATATTGTTAAACTTTTATGTACTCATGTCTGTCGTGTCTTCAGGCTGTCACATTATCATTTAATGTACTTGGGCCTGTCACGTCTTTAAGCTGTCATGTTACTGTTACGTTTTTTCTGTCACTTTTTCTCAGACATTCAGGAAAGTCACCTAGTCACCATTTGGGGAGATTTACCAAAACATGTCCAGAGGAAAAGATACGGAGTTGCCCATAGCAACCACTCAGATTGCATCTTTCATTTTTGAAAAGCCCTCTGATAAATGTAAGAAGCAATCTGATTGGTTGCTATGGGCGACTCAGCAACTTTTCCTCTGGACAGGTTTTGATACATCTCCCCCAATATCATTACTGTCACATTCCCATGTTTAGGGCAGTCATTGGTTCAAGCCATTACAATATTGTCTTGCCTGTGTGGTCAGACCTGTCATGTCATCTGGTAGTTGCATTATCACTACTGTTACGTTTGTTAATCTTCAACCCCTGCAGGATACTTTTTTATTTATTTTTTATTTTTATTTTTTTTTAAGTTGCCACGGGTTTTCAGGCCTTTTACTTTGTCTGACATGATGTCATCTTTTTTAGGTTTGGTGTTATCAGGCATGGCACATGTTCAGGCTCTAGCATTAAATGGGCACTGTCATGAAATAAAAACATTGATATGTTGTAGTACTTAAGTACTACAACATATCTCTAATATAGTTTAATTAAAAAATTTGATTTTAAAACAGTTTAAAATCACTTTTAAATCGGCCACTAGGGGTCGCCCTCCTAGTGGCCGAATGCATTCGGCAGTGATGTCACTAGTGAATTTCGACTCATTGAAGCCTGGCAAGGAGTCGGAATTCACTCACTGCGGCGCTCGCTCCCGCCTGTCAATCAAACAGGCGGGAGCGAGCGCTGAGAACAGAAGAAACGCGCATTGGCTCCCCTGCTCCCTGGCCTTGCACGCTGGCCCCGCCTCCCGGCATCCCGTCGCTGCTGTCCTGCCCGTCACTGCACTGTCCTGGTATGTCTGGGGGGTTGGGGGGTGTTCGGGTAGCGGGGTTCACAGGCGGGGTAGCGGGGTTCGGGTTGCGCCGCGGCCATGTTTTGTTTTTAACACAGGGTGCCTCCAGTTTTTCCCCACTACAACTCCCGGCATGCCCTGACAGCCAATAGATGTCAGGGCAAGCTGGGAGTTGTAGTGGTGAAACAGCTGGAGGCACCCTGTGTAGATGAACTAAGGGCGAAAGTTAGCCCCAGCAGGCATCAGTGACATGGTGCCTGCTGGGGAAGCCTGCCTGGTAGTGAGCACGCTACCAGGCAGACAAAACTGCATTTTTTATATAGTAAAAAAAATAAAAAATAATAATAATTAGGCAGGGAGGAGGTTAGGGATAGATGGGAAATAGGCAGGGACAGAGAGGGGAAAAAAAGGGATGGTGGGAGCTACCCTTTTAAGCTACACTTGTGTCATGTGGCTGTTCCAATATCCAGACAGTTATGTATTATCTGGTCACAAGCCGGCTAGACTACTTATGCCTTATCAAAAGGATAGGGGATAAGATGTCTGATCTCGCGGGTCCTGCCGCTGGGATGCCCAGCAGCATGACCCCCGCGATCTGACAACTTATCCCCTATCCTAGTAGTGTGGTTTAAAATGTCTATTCTGACAGTATACAGGGCTGTATGAGGGCTAATTTTTTGCGCCATGATCTCTAGTTTTTATCAATAGACTAGAAGGCAAAGCAGAGCAGCAGACCGCTAGAGCTGACGGGAGGCAGGAAAGGGGAACCTCTCGTGGCTATCCAGACTGTCTGAATCCCTGTGATTCTGGTGGTCTGATGTGTTGCCCACAGCATTGCTAAAGCTGCAGATGCTGTTATCAGTATTGAACAAAGCATCTGAGGGGTTTATGGCAGACATCAGCGTGATCACTGCCATTACCTGCGGGTTCTTCCTGGTGTCATAAGTACCAGCGCATCAGGACATACATTTACGTCCATTGTCCTTAAGGGGTTAAGGACAATAGTCGTATATGTACGTCCTGGTGTGCTGGTACTTAACCCTAATCCTAATTTATTACAGGTTGTAGCTCGATATGTGTTTGTCACTGTTTACTGGTAACCCTCTCTATAGCAGCATACACAATGACCAGTGATTTGCTTTAGGTTGTCGAGGCTATGTCATTAAACGCTGCTCAAAAAAAATAAAGGGATCACTAAGATAACACATCCTAGATCTGAATGAATGAACTAATCGTATGAAATACTTTCGTCTTTACATAGTTGAATGTGCTGACAACAAAATCACACACAAATTATCATTGGAAATCAAATTTATCAACCCATGGAGGTCTGGATATGGAGTCGCACTCAAAATCAAAGTGGAAAACCACACTACAGGATGATCCAACATTGATGTAATGTCCTTAAAACAAGTCAGAATGATGCTCAGTAATGTGTGTGGTCTCCACGTGCCCATATGACCTCCCTACAACGCCTGGGCATGCTCCTGATGATATGGTGGATGGTCTCCTGAGGGATGTCATCCCAGACCTGGACTAAAGCATCCGCCAACTCCTGGACAGTCTGTGGTGCAACGAGGCGTTGGTGGATGGAGCGAGACATGATGTCCCAGATGTGCTCAATCTGATTCAGGTCTGGGGAACGGGCGGGCCAGTCCATAGCATCAATGCCTACCTGTTGCAGGAACTGCTGACACACTCCAGCCACATGAGGTCTAGCATTGTCTTGCATTAGGAGGAACCCAGGGCCAACCACACCAGCATATGGTCTCCTCACAGGGTGTATGAGGATCTCATCTCGGTACCTCATGGCAGTCTGGCTAGCTCTGGCATGTACATAGAGGGCTGTGTGGCCCCCCCCCAAAGAAATGCCACCCCACACAAATACCCACAGCCAAACCGGTCATGCTGGAGGATGTTGCAGACAACGGAACATTCTCCATGGTGTCTCCAGACTCTTTCACATCTGTCACATGTGCTCAGTTTGAACCTGCCAGTGGTGAATTTTCCAATCTTGGTGTTCTCTGGCAAATGCCAAACGTCCTGCATGGTGTTGGGCTGTAAGCACAACCCCCACCTGTGGACGTCAGGCCCCCATGGAGTCTGTTTCTGACTGTTTGAGTGGACACATGCACATTTGTGGCCTGCTGGAGGTCATTTTGCAGGGCTCTGGCAGTGCTCCTCCTGCTCCTCCTTGCACAAAGGAGGAGGTAGCGGTCCTGCTGCTGGGTTGTTGCCCTCCTATGGCCTCCTCCATGTCTCCTGATGTACTGGCCTGTCTCCTGGTAGCGCCTCCATGCTCTGGTTACTACACTGACAGACATAGCAAACCTTCTTGCCACAGCTATCAGTGATGTGCCATCCTTGATGATCTGCTCTACCTGAGCCACTTGTGTGGGTTGTAGACTCCGTCTCATGCTACCACTAGAGTGAAAGCACTGCCAGCATTCAAAAGTGACCAAAACATCAGCCAGGGAGCATGGTCACCACCTGCAGAACCACTCCTTTATTGGGGGCTGTCTTGCTAATTGCCTGTTGTCTGTTCCATTTGCACAACATCATGTGAAATTGTCAATCAGTGTTGCTTCCTGAGTGGACAGTGTGATTTCACAGAAGTGTGATTGACTTGGAGTTACATTGTGTTTTTTAAATGTTCCCTTTACTCTTTTTTGAGCAGAGTAGGTCATAGACTACCTTTTGAGGCAGCCCAGTGTCCCATGGCAAATGTTGTCATGTGACCCTAGCCTTATATACATTGAGCCCAAACAAAATAGATGTCCTTTTCATTTGTTTTTGGCAACATAGACAGATTCGTCTGACAGTTCATCCCAACCCACACATACACTTGCACAGTGTCTGATATTTACATAAAGAACAATGTATTAAAAGTTTTAGTTTTGGTGACAGGTACTTTTTAAGGTTCAAACAGCAGAATTCCTGTGCACAATTCCGTAGTGTGAACATATTCTTATTCTGTCATGTTGCTGGTTGGATTGTTAATATGAATTAGCCAAGGGGGAGATTTATCAAAACCTGTACAAAGGAAAACACCCATTTGCCCATAGCAACCAATCAGATTGCGTCCTTCATTTTTAAAAAGGCCTCTGCAAAATAAAAGGAATCTAATTGGTTGCTGTGGGCAACTGGGCAACTTTTACTCTGCACAGGTTTTGATAAATCTCCCCCTTGGCTTATTCATATTAAAGGGTACTCTGCCCTTATACATCTTATCCCCTATCCAAAGCATGGGGGATAAGATGTCTGATTGTGGGGGACCTGTTGCTGGGAACGGTGTGTGACATCACGAGGGGGTGGGCTGTGACATCATGATCCTCCAGTCCCTGCATCGCCAGTCATTGGGCACGGAACGAAGCTTGCACCGTGCACCAGATGACTGGATGCTGCAGGAGAGATCACAGGGTTCCCAGCGGCGGGACCCCCGTGATCAGACATCTTATCCCCTATCCTATGGATAGGGGATAACATGTCTAGAAACGGAGTACCCCCTTTAACAATCCAACCAGCAACTTGACAGACTAAGAATATGTTCAGGGGCGTGGCCTAGACGCTGAGCAGACGCATGCTGCTGTAGCTCCGCTTTGAGTCCGTGCTTTTACTCACCCTGCAGTCATCCAGGACTCCTTGATCCTTCCTGAGAGGCTTCGGATCCGAAGTGGATCGCTTGGCTTCATCATGCCACATCATAAAGGCCACCCTACAGCGTCAGCGAAGCTACAGCCATTCGCACACGTGGGCTCTCAAGATGGCTCCGACTCCTCACAGCCTTCTCAAATGGGTACCCCTGCTGCTGCCGGATCATCGCCTGCTCCACCCCCGCCATCCTCCTCTGCTTACCTGACCCTCGGGGACGTCTCTGCTCAACTACTAACTGCCATTACGACCTGCAAAACCTCACTTACTAGTATGCTGGAGGAAGTTAAGGTTGATCTCTGCTTGCTGCGCCAGGACCTCCACAACCTCAGAGACAGGGTGCGCCACCTGGAGGACCGTATCTCCAGGATAATATGGCTCCATTACTTGCTTCCATTGCTGCCCTTGAGCGCACCGCCTCCCAGTGGAAGGAGAAGGCGGACGACCTGGAGAACAGACTGTGGAGGAACAACCTCCGTATTGTGGGCATCCCGGAGCGCTTTGAGGGCCAGGACCCGGGTCTATTTGTGGAGTAGTGGTTGCGGGAGCTGCTGTCCAGCACTCCCTTTTCCGCAGCCTTTGCGGTTGAATGGGCTCACAGTGTTCTAGGGCTGGGTGGTATGACCAAATATGTGTATCACAGTATTTTTGTAACTTAGGGCGGTTCCACACAGGGCTGGGCAATATACTGGTTCATACCGATATTTTTGTGCTGCACGATATGAATTTTTCCCCATACCAGAATACCGGTTTGGCCCCTCCCCCTCGGGAATGAATTATCAGCCCAGCGCTGGTATGTGACCCGCGAGCGCTGTTCTGCCCCCCCCCCCCCAAATTAATTATTAGCCCAGCACTGCGCTGTCCCCATTGGGGTAAATATTCACATATGTCGCCCGCAAGTGCTGCCCTCAGCCGTTGGTTGTCTGGGCATGCTGGGAGTTGTAGTTTTGCCACATCTGGAGGTCCAAAGGTTGAAGACCACTGCTCTATACTGTATCCCTATGCCCGGGCTGCAAAAGGTAAACAAAATTTTAACTCTCCTTCCCCGTCGGTCCGGACCAGCTTCCTAGTGAATGGAAAGTCGGAAAGCGGTCAGCCTATCACCTGCCACAGCGATGTTCCGCCTCAGCCGGTGACAGGTTGAGCCCACTGTCATGTAAGAAGCCGGCTTCTTACATGACAGTGGGCTCAGCCTATCACCAGCCGAGGCGGAACATCGCTGCGGCCTGTGATAGGCTGACGGCTGTCTGACGTTCACGTCCCCAGGAAGAGCTTAAGGCCAACGTAGGAACATGTGTTGAAGTTTTATTTTTGTTCACCTTTTGCAGCCCGGCATAGGGATACAGTATAGAGTGTCAGCGCCTGCGGCCGCAACAGGCAGGAGGATGAGGAGAGCAGCGCTTGCGGGTGACGTGAGTAGTACCCCGATGGGGACAGCGCAGTGCTGGGCTAATAATTAATTTGGGGGGGGATATCGTTAAATACCGTGGAACCGCCATAAGTTTCAAAAATACCGCCATACCGCCCAGCCCTAGTTCCACGGTATATAGTATAACGGTATCCCCCCCCCCCCAAAAAAAAAAAAAATGATCAATGCTGCGCTGTCCCCATCAGGGTAAATACTCACATATCGCCCGCAAGCGCTGCCCTCCTGGTCCTCCTGTTTTGTTGCGGGCCGCCGGTGCTGAGACCCTATACTGTACGCTGTATCCCTATGCCCGGGCTGCGAAAGATAAACAAAATTAACAGGTATGCAATAAAATAAAGATGAACCGGCAGACTCACCACTTTGCTTCTTCTTCTTTATTGCATTAGCAATGCAATGACACTCACATATACAGGGTGTCAGGGTGAACAGAAGTCCGAGTGAGGCTCAGTAGGTCATATTGGAGTAGGGAATCCTTCCTAGGTTCAGTATAGCAATCGCCCAGCAGGTTTAATAGCACCATGTGAACCAGGAGCACAGTGTAGACACCGAGCATCCAGGCCACATATTAGGACAGTTTTCCAGTGACCAAATGAATGGCCAAGTTGACTGCCCGCAATGCAAGCCTGCATCTGGAGAAGTTCTTCACCCCAATGATGGGAGCGATGGAGTCAGGATTGTGGCAGGAACAGTTCTTGCGTTATGGTCATAGTTATAATAAAGACTTTACATATTTCCAATTACTGCCGGGTCTGCGTGTGTGTGTGTGCGTGCATGCGTGCGCGCGCGTTGTGCCTTCCACAAGCCCACTTCACGTTTCTTCAGAAGTGGGCTTGTGGAAGGCACGTACTTTTATTATACACCACTATGACCATCATGCAAGAACTGTTCCTGCCACAATCCTGACTCAATGGCTCCCATCATTGGGGTGAAGTACTTCTCACAGATTAGCATCCCAGGTTTGGGTCACATCGAAAAAACTACTTACATACATGGATATCATGTTAGATATAGTTATGGTCTGATCCCTAAATCACTAATTTCTCTGTCGTGCTGGTTCCTCAGTTTTGGAGGTCTCATGGAGTCTACACTATTGATGATGTCCATGATGGTGTCAGCTTCAGGGGCTTTCAGTACTTCCTAGAAAATAGACATCCCTCGACAGTTCTTCTATAAATACCTCCAGCTCAGCGTTCTCTATGCAATTCCCTGCCACCTCTGCCCCGTTTAACTGTGATAGGTGTCTTTTAAGTCCCCGGGGTCTTATCTCTGCACTTTATACTACCCTATTAAACGCCAGGATGGACAGGAAACCCCTTCTAGTGGAATCCCATTGGAAAACTCTTATACCAGACTTAACTGATGAGCGGAGTACTGCTCTCTCCTCTCCCCTAACTGTTTCCCCCGCTATTAATATTCAATTATGTATGTTTCACCAGTCATACCTCACACCGACATGCTTAGTTAAAATGGTCAGATGCCCTAATGCTAATTGTCATAGATGTGGAGTTGGTGGGGCGGACTACATTCACATGATGTGGCTATGTCCACCCATACATACTTTCTTACATTATGAGATTTCTGGGCACCTTGTTACAGCGTCTCTTGTTACCAGACATAAGGCTCTGCCTACTGGGTCTCTTTGAGGAGGACCAGTGGTCGCCATACGGAATTATTTTCCTCAGGGAGGTATTGTTCTTAGCTCGCAAGTCCATAGCCTTGCGTAGGATGGACCCTAGGTCCCCTACTCTATCTGGTTGGAAAGCCCTGGTCAATACCACCGTGAATTACGAATACCTTGTTTATAAGCATCGTAGGAACTTTTCCAAACTTCACAAAATATGGTCTTCCTGTTGTGCTTCTCCGCAGGCAAACTTCACAATATCTAGATTTCTGGCCCTGAGAGACCAGCTTAGCACCTCCCCATAGACTAAGCCGCAATGCTATTCTCTGTCTCCCTCATTGTGTGTGTGTACTTTTTCTCCTGCAACCAACGTTGGATCTTCACCCACTCATGCACTTTTTCTCCCCTCCTTCCCCCCCCCCCTTTTTTATTTTTATTTGTATTTTTTTTTTTTTTTTTTTTTGTGTGTGTGTGTTTTGAGTGAGTGATGTTTGTCCATGCATCTATCCAACTTTTGGCCTGTCCTACGGCCGCATGTATGTTGTTGGTCTTGTCTATTGTGTGTACTGTTGTTTGGGTTCCCACTTTTAGTGGTTGGTTATTTATGTGCAATGGTTCACAATGTTAGTATTACCATGTATATCCTTTCCTCAATTTTTTTTACTTGGTCGCCCTGCCTGACGTGTCGGTCAGGAGTATACAATTTCCTTCTTTACTACCGTATATTGTGATACACTTGTTTATGCATGTAATAAAATCAGTTAAAAAAAAAAAAATAATTCACACCGCGGAATTGCGCACAGGAATTCCACTTTGTGAACCTTTAAAGGGGTTATCCACCATAAGGTGATTTTAGTACGTACCTGGCAGGCAGTAATAGACATGCTTAGGAAGGATCTGCGCTTGTCTTGGGGCTAAATGGCTATGTTGTGAGATTACCATAACACTGTGGCTAGCTTTTTGTGAACTGGTATTTCCTGTTTGAATTATTTTTTTTTTGCCTACCAATCCCACAATTCCATTTTCCTCCCTCCCACACATCAGCCACCCCACCCATTGAAACATAAATGAGCTGCATCCTGTGGTTTTCAGGGTGCCCAAAGTTGTTGCATTAGTTGCAGATTGATCTCTCTCCCACCAAGCGATCCCTCCACCCATTGAAGCAGACAGACTCCCTGTCATGAACTAGTGAGGTCAGTTCTCAGCCGCATTGCAAGCTGGGAAAAATCTGAGACAACAGTAATTTTGTATGCTGTTAAAAATAAATATTGGGGTGAAAATCGCAGAACAATTGTGAGAAAACCGTTACACAGGTACAGACACTATATTATGAACTACACTAACTTTACAGCCCCTGTAGCATAGTCAAATAAAAAAAATCCTGGAATACCCCTTTAAAGAGTACCTGTCACCAAACTAAACTTTTAATATATTGTTCCTTATGTAATTATAAGACCCTTTGCTATTTACTTGCTGTTCTCAACCTTTTTATATGTCTTAATGTGATTGAAAAAACAGGTGGCTCTGTTCTGTTAGTTTGGTCTCCTCCCGTCCTGGCAGGAGACCAAACTGAGGAAGTGCATGTGGGGTATAGTGTGGGAGAATAGCTCTATGGAGCCAGGCAAATAATGGTAAACGGCAGTCAGAGACAGTGACATAAGCATAAAGTTTAAACAGGTCTTCTCCTGTCTGTGTTTTGTGCCTGAATGTAAAGACCTTATTTTAGTTATGCTGAAAAATAAAGTAAATCTTGCCTTTCCAAGTACAAACTCACAATAAATCTAACAACCAGCCAACCAAAAAAAGTAGTCAAAATGTGCTTCTCAAACAAGTCAAATGTCTCTTTTTGAGGCTGCAGTCCTCAAGACTCCAACTCCCATCAAAGGTTAAAGTTCCTTCCAGCCTCGGCCTGCAGACTAAGTTATGTCACATATGTCCGGCATGCAACTCAATGCAACTGATGCCACAACTGATGACAAGTTGTCATCAGTTGTATGGCATCCGGCATCCATTGTTTCTGGACAGCAGACAGGGGAACACAGCAAGCTGCGTTCCCCTGTCCGGTGCCCTCCGGCGTATCCAACTATCTGGCATCAAAACTGAGATGCTGGATGATTGTGAACTGTCCCATTCAAATGAATGGTATCAGTTTTAGCATCAATTGCCCTCCGGTGAACGCCGGAGGAAAACTATGCCAGACGCCTGATATATATGTGAACCCAGCCTTACACCTTGTTTGAAAAACCCAGTAAATGGCTTTCTTCAGCACCTGCGCTGATTTTGGGCCACACTGGAAACCTGGAGTGGCAGGAAAGGAGTAATGGCCTCCAATACCAACCTGCTTTTCAGTCTATAAAAATCCAAACCCAAAGGTTCCTAAGCAGATATGTTCTGCTAGGGATTTTACACTATCCTGGATTTACCATATCTCCTCACAGCTTTCCCTGGATATGTGCTTCCTAAAACCTGGTACCTTGGGCAAATCTCCAACTATTATTCCTGTCTCACAATAGTATAAACACAATGCAGAGGAGCGCTAAGCGTTTTAACAGTAGAAAGATTCATTTGTCTGCAAAATAGATTTATATTATATATCTGATTAATTTATTTATACAGATAGAGTAGTTGGCACTGCTGCATATTCTGCTGCTTCACCAGTCACTGATCATTTGTTTCAAAGAAGTTCTATTGTTTGACTCTGATAAATTCCTCTTTCAGAACAGTCCAGAATACACTGGTGGTGTCTTGCTTGCTGAGCTCGGCTGTCACATTTTCATATAAATGGGTCCTTTCTTTCCTTTTCCTCACTACCATCTCAATGGCTTCTTCACAACTAAGCAACCAACATGTATTAAAAAGGAAAATAAAAAGTATAAAGACCCTTATTGCAGACAACACAGTATTTCAGTTGGTAGTTGAAAACTGAACTGTTGTATAAGCGAACAACTTCTGGAGACAATATATTTACCTTCCTTTCTTTTATTTTTTTATTTTTTATTGTTAAAGCGACATTGCATGAAAACATAATACATTTTGTTTAAACTAATTGTAAATCTGTACTTATCAGACTCCACTTTCCTCCTGTACTTGGCTATTCAGGGCCATTCACACCACATGACGTTGGTGACCTGACAAAAAAGTTTGCTGATGTATATTGCAATATGTTCATGACTGGCCAAGCCAGTTGGGCTGAACAACAGTTATATCCCTGAAAAAGAACCAGAATAGGATGCCATTGCTTTGCAAGAGACCAATCCGGGTACTAATTCTACAAAGGGCTCCTGACTCTGTTGTGACCTATCCTTCAATGGATCCGGTTAGGCGGGTAGTGGGCAGTTCTTGTGGGGAAGACATGTAACCTAAACCAAAAAGCGTGAATCAGTATAGATGTGAATGACAACCCCTTTAACTAATTTCGGTTTATGTCCTAAAAGTTTACTTTGTGAAGGACTCAAAAATGTGGCCTTCTGGAGCGGTCAACCATCAAATGTGTTTACAGATGAGGGAGAGAAGCATCAGACATGTAATATTTCAGCTGCCTGATCCATTTGTTCTCAGAGATAAGCCTCCACCATAGCAGTCTGGCAGAAATTTACCCTACCTGTTTCCATTTAGAACACTTGAACATTTGGCCGATCTGAAATTCTACGTGAATATTTTTTCTTTTGTGAATATTATATGTTATATATATAACTGAAGCAGTAATAGCAACCCATATGTCATATCATTAGTGACGGGTTTTTTACATGTATACTTACTGATCGATATGTCATTTTAGTCATCTTAGATTACAAAAGACATTAGAAGCAGATGATGTGGCTGAAGAATGTTTAACCTCAACCAACCAGTACCCAAAAGAAACAGTACGGAAACGTCAAAATTCAACTCGCAGTTCCAGGAGTAGTGATTCCTCTCGTTCTTCAAGAAAGAGCTTCAAGCTGGATGCTAGGTTAGAGGAAGATGTCACAAAGTCAGTTCGGGGCACAAATGGCCGATTTGTCAACCCTTGGCCTACATGGAAGACCCCTACCATGAAAAATGCTGTGAAATGGGCTGTAACTGAGAAAAATAATAGCAATGTGCCAAGTTCAAAAGAGGTATTTCCTGTGCAAAGTCTACTCTGTCCATACTGATAAATGTGTTTTTAAGATTATTGCATAATTCACATGTACATTCAGACCAATTGCACATTAAGGCCTGTTGCACAAACTGTCAGGATAGGAGAGCGATTTTTGCTGCTGATATTTTTAGTTCACAGAAGATTTAAATTTGCAAAAATCTGACACCTGTAAGTTTGCTACAATTATAAGAAGTGCAGTACAAGCAGGGAGAAGCATGTGTTAGCATTCTTCACTCCCTGACTCAGTGATGTATGTCCTGCTTGACAGAACCGTCCCATAACCGTCCGTGTGGGGCTGCAGGACTGAGATCGAGTTGGGGAGTTACGCTATTGTGTGATTTTGAACCTGCACACACTAATGATCACTGAGGGTCTCTGCACTGAGAACCCAACCAATCAAAACTTTTCACGTGAATGTATTTTTAAAATGAGTCACTCTTTCAGGAGTTTCCTGGAGAAGACAGTAAGGGCCATTTTACATAAGCCAACTAGATGCAGTAAAAAAGTGCAGTAATTGGTACTGGGGAAGGCCACACGTAGTGCATCCGCCGCTTATTTGACGCTGCAGATGCACTACTGACCACCCCTAGAGTCAGCCTCCTACTTTGCCTGGGTGTCCTGGTTTGCTCATGTTAACAAAAGAAAAGAGAAAAGGCCCAAAGAGGCGCCTAGTGCATTAACCTAAGAATTAAAAAAAAAATAAGGGGTCTAATAGATGGCCGCTCACCTGGAGCGTATAGTATATACGCATATAACCTCAGTTTGAGGTAATCAAGGAGGAATCCGTGCAAGCCTATAGGTCTTCAGGATGGATCCAAAGGGAGATCCTGTTGATGAGCTTAATGATAGAAAAGATGACCTTTCATCAGGCGCTCGGAGGTCCAAGGAAATCTCACAACCAGGTCATGGAGGTGGATACGAATTCAAGCTTTATTAGTATACAACGCGTTTCGGGGTTAGTATACCCCTTCTTCAGATTGACAGATTTGTCTGACAAATCTGTCAATCTGAAGAAGGGGTATGCTAACCCCGAAAAGCGTTGTTGTATACTAATAAAGCTTGAATTCGTATCCACCTCCATGACCTGGTTGTGAGATTTCCTTGGACCTCCGAGCGCCTGATGAAAGGTCATCTTTTCTATCATTAAGCTGGTTTGCTCATAGCAGCAATCTGCCGCTACGAGCAAACACAGACTGAGTTGCGCATGTGCAGTGTACTCAGACATCGCTGTCACTCCCTCTGCTAGGCCAATCGTCCATGATGTCTGCATTTGCATGCGTGAGTCGCAGCTCAGTTTGTGTCTGCTTATAGCAGCAAATTGCTGCTGGGACCAGGACACCTGGGCAAAGTAAGTGGCTGACTCCAGAGTCGGTCAGTAGTGCATGCAGTGGATGCGCTACATCTGACTACCCTAACAGTGGCTCCACAAGGAATGATCAGTCATGTGGCAGGGCCGCACTAACAATTGCTGGCCCGTACATCACGTGTTTACGCAAGGCGATGTGTTGTCTATTACAATGATTTTATTGGCTGCACAAAATATGCAGTTAAAGGGGTACTCCACTGGCCAGCCTTCCGGCTGCATTCTTGACACTTAGTTGCGAATGCTGTGCACGTGCTGCTGGGGTCGGCCATGCACCCTCAATACAAGTCTATGGGAGGGGGCATGACTGCCACCATGCACCCTTCCATAGACTAGCGTTTAGGGGGCGTGGCCGACCCCCGCAGAGCACGCACAGCGTTCGGAACTAAATGTTCCGAATGCAGCCGGAAGACTGGCCAGTGGAGTACCCCCTTAAACTGTTTGTTGCTGATCGCCGGCCTTGTACATGGGCCAATAATTGGTAAAGAGCATTCCTAGAAATGCTCATTTACCTGAAAATCAGCCTGTGTAAAAGTGTCTTAAATTGGGCCAGTTGAAATCCAATTCCATGTCCCATCTATCTTTTCCCTGACATCTGCTCTTTGGGGGCTGTCAGCCTGCTTCCATTAATATCAGACCAATCATTGGCCAATCCTGCAAAAATAGGTGGGTTCAGATGTCTCTATGGCCTGCTTTAGCGTTCCGGATGCAATTTCAGTTCAAGATTTGCTTACGTCCATGACAACTATACTGGTAGTGCTCAGCATTACGGTAACAGCCTTGCTACATATCCAGGAGTCTTTAAGAGCAGAAAGTCACAAACTTTGTAAAAACAGTATTCCTTTGTTCCATCTTGGTTTAGTAAAAACAGTGGAAAACACAAAGAGAACAGCATGACTTCAAGCTTAACATAGCTCACCTGACATCAGTTCCCTAATGTATACATTATTCTGTGACACTGGGACACAGTGCACCATGCCTTTAAAAGGCGTCTTTGTCTGGCGTTTTGGTTTTTATAAAGTGAAAAAAAAAAAAAAAAAAAAAGTTGTACTTACCTGCCTGATCTTTTGCATCGCTGCTCTGCCATTCGGACTATTACCAGTCCAAACTGATTTCCACTGATTGGCCAAGCAGGTATTTCCTCGTGTCCAGATGGGAAGTGGTGCTCACTGGGGGATCAGGCAGATGAGTATCATATATATATTTTTATATTTTTATATATATAGTAAACCACAAGGTTTGCAGCACTACTTATCCAATCCCTGGTCTGGTGCCAGCATTCTTAGACCCGAGTCCATCAGATATATGCAAAAAAGATGTTGCAGCACTCTCCAAATAGTGAAAAAAATCCAAAAATGTATTGGCTCAATTCATAGCAATGTTTCTGTCCTCTCACAGGACAATTTTCAAGCTTGCTATGAACTGAGCCAATACATTTTGTGGATTTTTTTTTCACTATTTGGAGAGTGCTGCGATGTCTTTTTTGCATATTTTATATTCAAATACATATAAAATATAAAAAAAAATTTGGGTGGGGGTTGAGGTTTTTGTTCCGTTAAGAAAAAAATTAAATTAAAGGACAACTGTAGTGGAACACTTTATATATTCCCGTGGCCGAGCCTCAAAAACAAACAAAATAAAGGTATACGTACCCTCCTACGAGTCCCCGTTGGTCTGGCAAAGGCCTGACAGAACGGCAGTGCTGACCTTATTCCACTTCCTGGGGACGGGGACACCGCAGACCCGTCGGCGTATGACTGGCCGCAGCGATGTCCCGTCCTGGCCGGTGATAGGCTGAGCCCACTGTCAAGTAAGAAGCCAGCCAGAGCTCCTTACATGACAGTGGGCTCAGCCTATCACCGGCCGGGGCGGGATATTGCTGCGGCCGGTGATACGCTCTTCGGCGTCCCCGTCCCCAGGAAGTGGAATGAGGTCAGCACTGCCGGACAGTGAGGCCTGTGCTGGACCAACGGGGGCTCATAGGAAGGTATGTATAAGTTTATTTTGTTTATTTTTTGAGATCCGGGCACGGGAATATATGTGTTCCACTACAGTTGTCCTTTAAGGCAATGCCTGTAAAACTTCTGTGCACTAAGATTATTTTAGGACTATATTTAACAAATATTGTAGATGGTTTTTAGCGGAGTATTATGAATTTTGCAATAACTTGAATGTGTTTATTTACCACATTTCTGATAATGCTGCTTTTTTTTTTTTTTGCTTTTTTCTAGGAGCTTGACAAGGAGCTTCCTGTTATTGAGCCATATTTTGTAAAACACCCTGAACTCACTGGCAAGACAAAAAATGGCATAAGGATCACTTGGTTGGGGCATGCGTCCATCATGGTGGAAATGGACGATTTGGTATTTCTCACTGATCCCATCTTTAGTCAGAGGGCCTCTCCACTTAGCTTTGCAGGTCCAAAGCGGTTTCGAGGGCCACCATGCACTGTAGAGCAGCTTCCCAAAATCAATGCTGTTGTGATAAGCCACAACCATTATGACCACCTGGATTACAATACTGTATTGAGCCTGAATGCTCGCTTTGGTACAGAGTTGAGGTGGTTTGTTCCCTTGGGCCTTTTGAACTGGATGCAGAGCTGTGGCTGTGAAAATGTGATTGAATTGGACTGGTGGGAACAAAACTGTGTCCCTGGACATGATGAGGTGACCTTTGTTTTCACCCCATGTCAACACTGGTGCAAGAGGACACCATTTGATGACAACAAAGTACTGTGGGGTAGCTGGTCTGTACTTGGACCAGCAAATAGATTTTATTTTGCAGGAGATACTGGTTATTGTGCTGCATTTGAACAGATTGGAAAACGATTTGGTCCATTTGATGTAGCTGCAATTCCTATTGGAGCCTATGAACCAAGGTATGTTTCTAAATATACATGATACTTTAGACCTGGTCCTGACCTATGCTGGCTATCTGACAAAGGGAAGGACTGGGAATGATTAAAAGAAAATATGATATGTTGCTGGAGAAGTAAAAATAAAACAGCAAGCCATACTCTTACCTCTCTCCCCCGTAGCTTCTGTTCTAGAGCTTCCAGTCCCCCACTGGTTTAAAGTAGCAACGAGCTGTGACCATTGGGGGACCGGAAAGCAGTTAAACGGAAGCTGCACAGGACCAGAATAGGCAAGTTTGACTTTATTTATTTATTTATTACTTCACCCTCAAATATATCCGCTTTGGTTGTTTATTTTATACAGATGCAGTGGATACATTGTGCATCAGGAGCTTTGCCATCCTGTATGCCAAATGTAGTTCACAAATGAAATGTAAACACAAACTTAGACTGGGATTTTTTTAAGTACCTACCTATTGCTCCTTTTTAAATGGAACATTTAAAAAAATATTTTTACTAATTGAGCATATGAATATATGTATACTTTTCTCAATCTGTTTTCAACTAATTTGCCTTGCAAGATTTCAGGTTATTTTTTTATATAGTGCGCTTTTTTTTTTCCCTAACGTTCTTGCTTTTGGTAAATGTTAAACAGACTTGATTTAGGCTGCATTCACATCTCGTTTTTCACATACAGGCGCCGGATCCGGCTGGGGGAGGAGAAAACCGGGCGCTCCCGTACCCCAGCCGGATCAGCCCGTGACTCCATTTACTTTAATGAGCCGACCGGAGTCAAATAGTGACTCCGGTCAGCTCAGTTTTGACCCGTATGCGGTTTTGGACCGGACCTAAAACCCTTCTTAATTGGAAAAATAAAATCTGGTGATTCAGGTAAGTAACAAGGGCTGGAGGCAGGGATATCTAGGTAGGGATAGGGTTAAAAAAAAGATTATAGGCACAGATAAACAAATATTAAATACAGGCAGTGGTGTTTCAGTGTAAGGATAGGGTTAACTATGAACTAGACACAGTTAGCCAAGCATTGAGTGAAGGCAGTGGTGGTTCAGTGTGCCTACCTGTTCCCGCAGCGTCCGTGCGTCCAGGCTGTCCGCTTGTCAGAGGGACATTCTGGCTGAGCCTGTTTCAGACGCTGCAGGACCGGAAGTGCATCACGGGAGGCAGCGCCGTGTCTTGACCTCCGCCGAACCCGCGAGACTGACTCACCGAGCCCCTGAGGTTAAGAACCACTGTTCTAGATACTTAATGGCAAAGGGGATTTCCCTTTTCTGCATTTTCAAATTTCATTTGGAATGCAAATTTTGCATAATACTGTCACATCAAAATTGTCAAAAGAATAAAAAAAAAGCTATATTATTTCAGAGGCCTTTTCAAAAATGAAAGTGATCTAATTGGTTGCTATAGGTAACTCAGCAATGTTTACTCTGGACAGGTTTTGATAAATCTCTTCCACAGTCAATTTTCTCCTTACATAGTGCAGCATGAGCGATTATTTGAGAAAAATGTTGAGGTTCTTGAGTTTGCCTAGTGTATACAGTTTGTAATTTTACACAGAGTAGATGTCAGACTGCATCACACAGGACACACTAATGCATCTGCACATGCATGAGGCAATAGTGTGATCAGGAGCGTTGTATAACTCTGCAGCTGATCAGTGAATGGACTTGTCTATTGAATCACTGGGTCCGTTGTCTCTTAGGCTGTGATCAGACAGTGGATTATCCACACAGAAAATTTCTGTGCAGACATTCCACCAACAGCCGAGCGCCGGCACTAGCACCGCTCAGGGATGCGCCGTCCAATAGACTGCAATGCATTTCCGACGTTGCAGAAAGAATAGACATGTCTAATCTTTCTGTGGACTCTGGAATCGGGCTTTCCGCTGCAGAAACATCTGCTGCAGAAATTCTGCCATGTGTACAGTGCAGCAGAATTCTATTGATATCTACGAGACTCTGCTGCAGCGGAATGTCTGAAGATCTTATGTCTGCCGTGTGGCTATGTTCACAGCATGGATATTCAATCGTGTGAACATAGCCTCGGGGCAGACATAGAAGCGACATAAAGTTGAACAACGAGGGTGGAGCTGAGAGGTGAGGGGTCTGAGCTGTCAAGAGGGATCTTGTGAATTACAATGATCCTGTCTCTACATTAGAGTAGGTAACTGGTTGTCAGACTGGGGATCACATTACCTCACTGCAGTAATAAAATGTATGGATACAGCTGAGCTTCGGGAGAAAGTAATGATACTGGCGGTGACTGCATCATATGGGCAAAGAGGAAAAGGAGCCCTTGTTTAAGTTAAGGGATGGATCATATGTTTTTTGTTTACCATCTAGGTGGTTTATGAAATGTCAGCACGTTGATCCAGAAGAAGCAGTGAGAATCCATGCTGACATTCGAGCCAAGAAATCCGTTGCCATCCACTGGGGAACATTTGCTTTAGCTAATGAGGTTTGTCTTAGCTTATAGTTTTTTTTTTTTTTTTTTTTTTTTTTAAATGGCCACTAATCCCTGTGTAAATCTTGAATGATCAGTGACAAAAGCAAAGATCTATTGGCCTCAGTTGCTTTGAATCTCGCCACAGTGGCTTGAAATGGAGGCATAATGCTACTTGCATGAGCTACTTCTGCTCTCTGATGCCACAGTCTGCATAGTCATGTAGTCATGCACAATGGAGCCGTAAAAGGGACATACCGCACCTCCAATTCCTTGGTGTGTTGGGCAGTTGTAGGGCCTGGCACTCAAATTATGGTCTAGCACATCTTGTGACATGACCACCCACCAAGCCTGCACCAAATACACTGATGTCTTACAGGAGCCCACCAGCCAATATCCCTATCTGCCCTGCCCCCAGATGATGCAAGCTGTGTTGACTTCACAAAGGCAGTGATGCGGGCTCCTGTGACTTAATGCTTGCAGCAGCATCACTCACTTTGACATTTAAAGGGGATGCTACTTTCTGTATTAAGGTCATGTAAAAGCAGTCTGAGAATGGGTTGACACTGTAGTATGGGTACATATTCAAGTGAAGAAATGTGCGTTAATTTTTTATACGATTTCTTGCAGATTTTCAGATCTAAATGTGTATGTAAATCCACTCATTCTAATCGGAGCTAGGCTGGTTTCACACAGCAGTATTTGGCTCAGTATTTTTCATTAGCATTTGTAAGCCAAAACATAAATAAGTAAATTTTTTTGTTTTTTTCTCTGTAGATTCCACTTCCGATTTTTGGCTTAAAAATACAAAATACTGAATCTACAGAGCAAAAAAAATACCTTTATCGAAAGATATGTACTTTAGACCCAAATACAAATATGGCCATGTAAAACCAGCCTTAGGCCACGTTCACACGGATGGATCCGGTGACGAAGGACCCCTCCATTGTGCCTGCTCATATTGGCAATCCGCTGCTACGAGCAGACACTCTGCGATGTGCGATTCACAGCGCTCATGCGCAGGATACTTATACACACCGCGGCTGCTCCCCCTGCTCTCTGAGCTAGGCCGAGAGCAGCCACTATGTGTGTGAGTATGCTGTGCATTTTGCCGCAGATTGCCGCTATGAGCAGTCACAGATGGAGGCAGGGGTCCATCGTCAGTAGATCCGCAGCGTAAAATACTCTGCGTATCTGTCCGTGTGAACGCAGCCTGATGATTGGAATACAGTGTGGAATATCCTCTGTTTAACAGGATACTCTATTCTCATTTTTATCATTGAAAAGCACAATAAAATTTTGTCTGTCCCTGCAGCACTACCTGGAACCACCACTAAAACTGAAAGAAGCCCTTGAGCGGTACGGCCTCACATCAGAAGACTTTTTTGTCATGAACCACGGAGACTCCAGATTACTGAATAATATAGAATAATCCACTTGAAGGATAAATAAAGAACCTACAGAAATAACTTGCATTTTTACTGAGATGTAATGTTTTCTATCTGAAATAGCTTTTTTTTCCCCCCAACTTTCTCATGACCAAAGTGTGTATTTAAATGCTTACTTAGCATAATTTTAGTAAAAATTGATTCACTTGAATCATAATAATTTTATATAAAGTGGTTGACTGAGGATAAAAAAAATTAATTATATGGCTTGGGGTGATGTGAAAAAAAAAAAAAATAATAATAAGTTGTCATACTCTCTCCTGATCAGCCGGATGGCTCCAGTCACTGCTTGTCTGTTTCTTTGTTCCTGTAATATGGTCATCACAGAAAATGCCCTGTCTAGTCAATCACTAAGGTGGGACACCATGCGGCCAGTGACTTTCTGCAGCTTATTTTGCCATCCATTGACTTTACTGGTAGCAAAACCTGCAGTGGAAAATATGCAACAAAATGCAAGACATGTGAATGTAGGCTGAGTGGGGCAGTTCCTGTGGAAACGACACATCACAGGAACATTGACTGGAGCCATCCGAATGACGGCTGTGGAGGATCTAGACAGGTATGACATGTGTTCTACTTTTACACTATTACTCCCAGACTTTTTTCTTCTAACCTTCCTGGGCAACCTCTTTACCTGTGGTGTTCAAAATATAATAATTGGGGAATCTACAGTTTTCTTGATCTTACACACTAGCTGTATGCATATCTGTTTTCAGATAATGTTTTAATAATTGTGCCTTTTGTAGACATAACACAACTCAGAAGATGGCTCTCTTGATGTTGCATGTAAGGTCACATTAATTGCTTGAGCTCACATCCAGCATGTTTAATTGTATTGTATTTTTTTCACCCTCTTACAACTGCAGTGCAGCTATGTTTTAACATATCTTCTGCCATGTATTTTCCTTTTTCTAAATGATCTGTAGTATATTTTGTAGGGCAGTGGTCTCCAAACTGTGGACCTCCAGCTGTTGCAAAACCATAACTCCCAGCCATTGACTGTCTGGGAGCTGTGGTATTGCAGTGGTCCACAGTTTGGGGACCACTGCCTTAGAGCAGCTCTGACCTAGTCACCTCCTGCTGTTTCTAAATTGCATTATATAACTCCTAAATTTATTTTCAATAACTAGAACAAGTTTCTCTAGTGCAGTTTTGGATTAAGCAATCTGGTCTGTCCCAGATATGTCTCTGTATCGTGTTTAAAAACTGCTGTAAGGCGGAGTTATTTTTTTTTTTTTTTAACAGGATGTAAATGTTCTGGTGTGTTAATTTGCGGTATGTTAAATTTTGTTACGGGGTTAAAAGAAATAGGAAATATAAAGGAAGAATGGATCCTCATAGGTTGCTGAATAAGGCTAAAGCCATTGCTGCAAAGACAAATCCTGCAAATATAGACACAAAGCAGGATTGGAAATGTTCCCAAAGATTACACATTAGAAACCTAATGGCTGCAGTGCTTTTTAGTCAAAGCTAAGGCTTTGTCTACACAGTGCATTTTTAAAGCCATTTTCTGAGAATTTGATGGAATCACAACCTTGACACAACCCAAGGCTTGACATTGACAAATGGCAAATCTACATTAATACATTCATCTTCCAAATTCACATCAGCAATGTTTAATTAAATACTAATCAATTTGCAATCCACATTATTTGGGTGCATTTCCACAAAAAAAGCTACAACAGCTGTGGATTTTTACTTCCACATTGAAAATCTACAGCATATCCACAACATAAATGACCATGCAAATCTAGTCCAATAGTCAAAACAATCGGCACTATTAGGCTAGGTTCAGACTACGGAATCTCAGGGCAGAAAATTTCAGCCCGGAGACTCCGAGTTCCACCTGCGCCGAATGAATTAGTCAGCGCTAGGACCGCGCGGACACTGCAGTCTCCTATAGACTGCTATGTGTTCTGCTAGGATTTCAGCCTGAAGAAAGAGCAACCCCTTTCTTCAGGCTTAAATTTTCTTGCGGATTTTTCATCCGGATTTTCCGCTTCACAAATTCCGAAGTGTGAATTTGTGAACGGAAAACCATTCACTACACTATGCATTATAGTAAGCGGAATTTCTGCCGGAAATTTAAGGTGGAAATTCCGTAGTCTGAACCTAGCCTAACTCTCACCTGTATAGCACTAATGTGCCCCCAGTCCTAGGTGGTTCTTTACTTAAAAGTCCACAAATAAACCTTATCCATGAGAAGAGATATTAGTGGCCGTCACCATTAGCCATCGCCCATACCAGTCACACTCACTAACCCTTGGCTAATGTTTTACCTGCATGACCTCTGAATTAAGAGTACAAATAGACTGGTGAGTGCCACTTATAGCTCTTATCCCATTTAAAATCCACACCATAGATTACTGTCCACTTTAAGCTTGTCTTGGATGTAAAATAAGATAAGACTGTATATAAAAATAATAATAAAAGTGATGCTCCCTAAAGGAATACAATGGGTACAATACAGGGTTCCTGTAGGATGGAAGTGCCTTTCTGAAGGGAAAATGTGCAAAATACAGACTGTTAAAAGGGAGTTGTATGTTCTGAAAGTGCCATGCCTTCAGTAATAGAAGATTGTATGTATAAAAGAAAAACAATGGAAATGGTTGAATGTATGATCAAAGGGGTATGCCATAGGAAGTTTTATTTTTTTCTTAACAGTGGAACAGTCACAAGATGGTTAACATTTGACATTACTTTGAGTTTGCCCTTGATATTTCAGCAAGTACTGATTTTAACACCATATTTTAATATTTATTGTAAAAATACATTAGTCCATTTTAGAGGCGTAACTTGTAGCTTCTGGGCCCCGATGCAAAATCTGCAACAGGGAATCATGCAAATTATAATACTGGCCTTTTATGGGACAGATGTGCTTTGATTCCCCTTAGGTATCGGGGTCCCGGTGCGACTGCTACTTCTGTACCCCTTATTGCTATGCCCCTGTTCAATTTTGAATAAGGTGTATCCTATAGTTATATCTGACAGGTGCTTATATATATATATATATATATATATATATATATATATATATATATATATATATATATAAAAAAAATTTACACCTTTTGATCATCTTATATTTTACATACTGTGATCAGGCATTCAAGACAAAATACTAACTGTTTTTGACTGAGCAAATGTGTTTTAAAAATAAAACAATACAATTTTGTATACTAAAACGTTGAAATAAATACTATTTGTGATTACATATGATGTGGGTTTTTTTTTCCCCTGGGGTTAATATTTATTTTTAGAAAGGTTTCTGGGTACTGCAAAAAAATAAAAATAACTTCCTTGCCCTGGTGCTTTCTGCATCCTTTCCCGTTAAAGAATAACTTGTCTATAGCGGTTTTATTTGATGTGGTATTCATGGGTTGTCTGCCATATTTATTCTTATTTCTTCTCTCAATGGTTTCATAATGCAGCTCACCCTTCCATTATGCCTCTGGCTTTACAGAGACTGAGAACAGGAATCTCATCACTGCACGTTCTGAGGGGGGGATAAAGTAATGGATCAGTAGCATAGAACTTCTGTGTCCTAATCCTCAACCTGTAGAATATATGAGATACAGCTTCAGCTCTTACACACTGAAGAGCAGTTCTAGAATATTATATAGGAAACTTTAGAGAATCTGCACTCAGCAGATACAGACAGGTGGTGTGAGTCAGGTAAACTGTAACTCTGCAGCTAATCAATGTATGGGTTTACTTACTACTGCATATCACTGCACTCATGGTCCCATAGCAAAAGAAAGACATACAGACAGAGCTTATTGGAGATGGGGAAGGGTCTGAGTTGCCAGGAGCTATCCAATGGGTATTGTAATCCTGTAGTTTACAGGAAGAAGTAACAGAGGTCACTTACTTCTTCATGTAATCTCTGTTGGTGGTTGTGATCACATGGGCTAGCTATATTGATAAGGGTATAGATGCAGTGAAACTAGACTCACACGTGACGCCGGAATACTGGTGCTCCGTCTGCAGTAAATGAACAAAACAATTGAAGGGCTTCTCTTAAAAGGAACATTAACAACAGGGTCACCCCCACTAACCTGCATATACAGGTAGATAGAAACAGGGTCACCTGCACTAACTCTTCTTAGCAGGCAAAAATTGGTGTAACTGTTCCGGAGATATTCATCTAGATGCTAATATGGTAACTTCTTATTTGCAATGAAGGCAGGCCACTGCTGTATGAGCCCATAATTCCATTTTCCTCCCTCCCACACATCAGCCACCCCACCCATTGAAACACAAATGAGCTGTATCCATTCAAAAGACCTGTGGTTTTCAATCAGGGTGCCTACAGCTGTTGCATTAGTTGCAGATTGATCTCTCTCCCACCAAGCGATCCCTCCACCCATTGAAGCAGACAGGCTCCCTGTCATCAGCTGACTAGTGAGTCAGATCTCAGCCGCTTTGCAACCTGGGAAAAATCTGAGACAGTAATTTTGTATGCTGTTATAAATAAATATTGGGGTGAAAATTACAGAACAATTTTGAGAAAACCGTCACACACAGGTACAGACAATATATTATGAACTGCACTAACTTTACAGCTAGAGATGAGCGAATTTACAGTAAATTCGATTTGTCAAGAACTTCTCGGCTCGGCAGTTGATGACTTATCCTGCATAAATTAGTTCAGCTTTCAGGTGCTCCGGTGGGCTGGAAAAGGTGGATACAGTCCTAGGAAAGAGTCTCCTAGGACTGTATCCACCTTTTCCAGCCCACGGGAGCACCTGAAAGCTGAACTAATTTATGCAGGATAAGTCATCAACTGCCGAGCCAAGAAGTTCACAGTAAATTCGCTCATCTCTATTTACAGCCCCTGTCGCATAGTCAAATAAAAAAAAATTCCTGGAATATTTTGAAGTGTGCCACTGCATACTTCATACAGCTATAAGCAGATATGCCATACAGCATAGAAAAGCTAAGTAAGAATGACTCTCATAGCTTTTCCAAGCTCCTGGCTGACTTATAGCTGTATCACTTTATGCACAGGCACACTTCAGAATTCTGTACTAAGCAGATGTGTCATTTAGTAGCCTGGGAAAGCTACGTGTCAGTCAGACACTGATCATTACAGGGTCTGACTGTCACACACTGCTATATGCAAATATGCCATTCAGATGCATGGAAAAGCTGTGTGAGACCTTATCTAGTTTTTCTATGCTCCTGAATGGCAAATTTGCACCCTCAAATACTATAGAAGTCACAGGGCACTGATGGTGAGCATTAAGGCAGCTGTGTTTACCTGTTTCTACTGGCAGAATTATTTTCGCCACGGTGCTGCTCAGAGTTACCCTCTCACCTGGATGCATATTGGGGATAGTAGTGCCGGACCACATTTGTCCTTTTTATACAGTCCGTATTACATTACTGCTTTCAGATCCAGAGCACGTTATCTAATAACGCCTCTTCTACCAGTGATTTGACAGAGATGGAGGAAACCAGACACATATCTCAATATGGGGAGGGCCGAGGCAGGGGCGTACTTCACGTCTGTTAACAGCAAAGAAAAACTAACAGTCTACAGCACCAGAGTATTAGAACAGAAAATATTTACTCTGGAAGACCGTGAAGTACGATTATTTTGGACACTTAATTCATCCGAGTCCTACAAGGAGAGTGATCGAGTACCTCGCGTGCTGTGAGTCTGTAAGTTCTCCTCAATTCCAGGAAGATCCAGAATTTATAAATGGGACTATGTACACATTGACCACGCAAACAGACTTCTACATATCGTTCTTAATAATTTTAAAAAAATTGAAAAAGACACAGAAGAATTAAAGTTAAATGAAGAATGTAAAGTTAAAACCATCTACAAGACCAGAGTGTCAGCAAGTAAGTTTCAATAAAAGATTGGAGAAGAAAATGCACATAGTGCAAGCAGACGTCAAAGAGAATAAAGAGAGACAAGTTTGATTATGGCCATGGGCTAACATTTTCATGGAATGGTGGAGGGTTTTTCAGTTTTTGCATTTGTTTTTTCCTCCTCACCTTCTAAAAATAATTACTTTCACACCTAAAACTCCATATTATGGCTTATTTTTTTCCGTCAACAATTCTACTTTGTAATGACATCAGTCATTTTACCCCAAAATCTACGGCGAAACGAAAAAAAAAAATCATTGTGCGATAAAATGGAAGAAAAAAACCCCACAATTTTGTAACTTTTTGGGGGCTTACATTTCTACGCAGTAATTTTTTCGGTAAAAATGACACCTTATCTTCTGTAGGTCCATACAGTTAAAATGATTCCCTACTTATATAGGTTTGATTTTGTATTACTTCTGAAAAAAATCATAACTACATGCAGGAAGCCCTCTCCAAATATACCAACTGGCTTCTTCGTCCAATGTTAAAGTGTACACCTACTTACATTACCGACGATCATTTAGAGCAGCTTAGTGGCTTTCATTGGCAGGATTTGTACAGTCTCACTTCCATTGATGTTGAGAGCCTGTACACCCACATCCCACACGATGCAGGTGTACAGGCTGTCACTGAAGTTCTTGCTAGTACTGACAAGGCCGACTTTCTCAGTTTTATTTCTGATTCTTTGCGCTTTATCCTGACCCACAATACATTTAGGTTTGAGGACAGATGGTATTGGCAGGAGACCGGCACAGCTATGGGCACGCCGGTCTCCTGCACATATGCCAATCTGTTCCTCGCTACCTTCAAGAGGAGATGGGTAGTCTCTGAATCCCTTTGTTAACCCCTTAAGGACTCAGGGTTTTTCCGTTTTTGCACTTTCATTTTTTCCTCCTTACCTTTTAAAAATTATAACCCTTTCAATTTTCCACCTAAAAATCCATATTATGGCTTATTTTTTGCGTCGCCAATTCTACTTTCCAGTGACCTTAGTCATTTTACCCAAAAATGCACGACAAAATCGGAAAAAAAAAACGCCATTTTGTAACTTTTGGGGGCTTCAGTTTCTACGCAGTGCATATTTCGGTAAAAATGACACCTTATTATTCTGTAGGTCCATACGGTTAAAATTATACCCTACTTATATAGGTTTGATTTTGTCGCACTTCTGGAAAAAATCATAACTACATGCAGGAAAATTTATACGTTTAAAAATGTCATCTTCTGACCCCTATAACGTTTTTATTTTTCCACGTACAGGGCGGTATGAGGACTCATTTTTTGCGCCGTGAGCTGAAGTTTTTATTGGTATGATTTTTGTTTTGATCGGACTTTATCACTTTTTATTAATTTTTTTAATGGTATAAAAAGTGACCAAAATACGCTTTTTTGGACTTTGGAATTTTTTTGCACATACGCCATTGACCGTGCGGTTTAATTAATGATATTTTTATAGTTCGGACATTTACGCACGCGGCGATACCACATGTTTATTTTATTTATTTTTTTTACACTTTTTTTATGGGAAAAGGGGGGTGATTCAAACTTTTATTAGGGAAGGGGTTAAATGACCTTTATTAACACTTTTTTTTTACATTTTTTTTGCAGTGTTATAGGTCCCATAGGGACCTATAACACTGCACACACTGATCTCCTATGCTGATCACTGGCGTGTATTAACACGCCTGTGATCAGCATTATCGGCGCTTGACTGCTCCTGCCTGGATCTCAGGCACGGAGCAGTCATTCGTCGATCGGACACAGAGGAGGCAGGTATGGGCCCTCCCGGTGTCTGATCAGCTGTTCGGGACGCCGCGATTTCACCGCGGCGGTCCCGAACAGCCCGACTGAGCAACCGGGATACTTTCAGTTTCACTTTAGAAGCGGCAGTCAGCTTTGACTGCCGCTTCTAAAGGGTTAATACCGCACATCGCCGCGATCGGCGATGTGTGGTATTAGCCGCGGGTCCCGGCCGTTGATGAGCGCCGGGACCGATGCGATATGATGCAGGATCGCGGCGCGATCCCGCTTCATATCGCGGGAGCCGGCACAGGACGTAAATATACGTCCTGCGTCGTTAAGGGGTTAAAAACATCAAAATATTCGCTACATTGATGACGCTTTTGTAGTGTGGGAGGGTTTGGGGAATACCTTTAAAGAATTCGTAGAACATCTCTATGCCACTAACAGAGAGAATGTTATTCACTTACAGCTTTGGAGGTCACATCTTACAATTTTTAGATATTAACATTTCCATTGTTAACAATACAATTACTACCTCCAACTTCCGTAAAAGTACAGCTAAAAATGCCCTCCTACACTATTCTAGCGTGTGTGTGTGTAACATAAAATGGCCATTTATACCACAGCTATTCTTACACCCCCCCCCCCCCCAGTGAGGGTGGGAACTTATGTTAATTGCAATGGTGATATAAGCTTGAATGTTTTGCAATAAAGCTCAGAAGAGCAAGCAGAAGTTTGAAGTATTTGAAACTCACATGGCCCAGTTTGATTTACTTTGGTGTACACATTCTGATGATTTGGCCAGGAGTAAGATAGTTACAAGGTAACTGAAAATCCATATCACCACCCCACACAGTGCAAAAAACAGTATCTCCTATTCCCAATTTTTAACACAAATGTAATAACAGCAATGAAGCCAGTTATTTAGAACAGGTGAAAGATTTGAAAGTCAGACTGACAGGGATTACCCTAGTGATGTTGAAAAAGCTTTCAACAAAGCTAAAAAAAAAAAAAAAGGTAGATCGCAGTAATCTCCTCTCGCATAAACTCAACAAATAGTCTACAAATAAACGTTTTATGTTCTCTTTCTCCAATTCCAACATGAACCAAACTATTAAAACTGCCATTTTCAGAAGTGGTTCATTTTGGAATCAGATCCTGATTTAAAAGAACTAGTAGCTACGAAAACAATTATAGCTTGCAGAGAGAAAAAAAACATTTTGGGTGATAAATTAAAATTGACTAATTCCCCTTCTGATAAAAAAAAGAAAACTGGTTAACTAAAACAGCTCCAAAAAGGTAATAAGCCATGTGGCCATTGCTCCTTAAATATTAACAGTAGAGTCATGTTTATTGGTAGTAACGAACAGGTGACTCCCTATCTGATCACCTGTCGCACAATATACATCGTTTATGCCCTTATCTGCCCCTGTGGACTCTTCTCTATAGGGAAAGCAAAAAGATGCCTCTACGTGTGAGCATTTATGCTCTCTTGTCACAGGACACGGAACTCCGAGATTTATATCCCAGATGCAAAATGTCCACAGGGGTAAGGCTGGGTTCACGCCATGTGTTTGCAAAACAGTTCCCATATCAGGTTTTTGATTTAAAATTAAGAAAATAAAAACACATTCCTCAACCTCACTAAACTGTCTCCCAACGTATGTACAAGTTTTAATCCATACACGGTTGAAAAACTTATACCATTTGAAAAATGATGTCAGGTTGCATCCATTTTTTAAAACTTATACGTTTTTAACTTTTCATTCCATTATGAATAGTTTTCATTCCATTATGAACAAGTTTCACTTGTTTGATTGAAATTCCAAGAAAAAACTGTGCAAAGTCAAAAACCGTATGGATGGTTCCTACGGACTTTCATGTAAAAAAATGAAACAAAAAAAAACCGTTTACGTTTCAATACAGTTTTTCTCCCAGACCAAAAACCGTGGTAGGCTACGGTTTGGGGTACAGGAAAAAAAAAAAAAAAAAAACATACAGGATGCAAAACAGACAACCTTTTGGCATTCAATTTTCAATGGAGAGTCAATGCATACGGTTTTTAATATGGCTTAGTACGGTTTTAAAATTGAAAACGCATGCAGAGAACTGTGTTGCAAAAATGTGCTGTGAACCCAGCCTAATGGCCGGTGTATCAGGTTTGTCGGACTAGAAATAGTAAGCGTTCCTAAACAGGGAGGAGACAGACATTGCATGTTGTTACAAAAGGAATCCCATTATCAAGTTGAATGCCTTGGGACCAGCTGGTCTCAATGATAGACATTTGAGTGTTTTTCTATGATGTTTTGTTACATTTCTTAATAATCAAACCATGAAGCTTTATTGTTGCACGAAGTCAAAGTACAAATATATCAGTTTAGTATAACCAGTAACAGAGGCCACAACAGCCTTAACTCAAAATAATAATAATAAAGGAAAACAACAAAAAAAGAAAAAAGGGAAGGGAATGACCAAAATAAATCCATAGGTACTTCTACAGCATAAGGTAGATAATAATGACAGAGTAATATTGAACTGCTATATAAGGCAGAGCTCAAGTAAAACATTTCTGCATATTTAAATGAACATACATATACATAGCCAGACTCCTATAGCACAAGGCCATCTCCCCCCCCCCTCAGATCAGTAAGTGGTGAGACAGTGACGGACTGGACAGTGGTTAGAATCAAGCCAGGGTTTCCACAACAATTCAAATGCCTCCACCCCGTCCTCCCTGATAGCCATCAGTTTCTCATTAAGCATTAACACATTAATTCGATCAACCACTCTAGAAAAATCCAGACTAGATTGCTTCCATTGGGAGGCTATATAAATCCTAGTTGCCATCATAATAAATTGGGTAAAGCGGAAAATACGAAATTGCATTCTAGAAGGCTTATGTCCCAACAGACAGAACTCTGGAGTTCGAGGTACAGTACCCGGGATCAGAGATACAATAAGATCCAACACTCTCGTCCAGAGGCCCACCACCGTGGGGCATCCCCACCACACATGAAACATCGTACCCCTCTGGTTACAGCCTCTAAAACACAGTGGTGAGCACTCCGGAAAGACAGCGTGGAGTCTCGTGGGAACCATGTAAGTACGGTGTAGGACCTTCAAAGCCGTCTCTGCAATGGAAACCTGCCAGCTGCCTTTACTAAGTGTAGTGCAACAGTCCGACCATTGGTTTGATGTCAAAGTTATATGCAGATCCCCCTCCCACTCCTCCATAAATTTTAATTTCCCCTCGGGAGGTGGGCTGTTGAGGTGAGCATATAGTAATGAGAGGAGTCCAGATGCTGTAGGTCTATATAGAAGGAATGCCTCTAGAAAGGTGGGAGAAGTATAAGGGACCCTGTCTGTCAGTGTATGAAGAAAGGAGAGTATTTGAAGAGCCCTGAACGTCTCCCGATCAGGTAAACCTTTAGAGGACTGAAGGGAGAGGATGGTGTGTAAACTACGGCCATCACGAAGGTCATGCAATCTCACCAGTTTGTTATCAATCCACCATTGAAAAGAAGAGCGATGTAGGCCAGGAAGGAAAGAGGGGTTAGAGAGGAAAGGGAGCAGAGGGGAAGAAGGAGATTGTAAAGAGAATTTAAAACAAACCCGACGCCAGAGAGAGAGTGAGTACAGCGCAACTAATGCAGAACTTGGAACCCTAGTCCCCATAGGGCCAGTCGTCCACATCAAAGCCATATAGGAATAGGGTGTCAGGTGGACGAGGTTGGAGGATCGGCTCCTAGGAGCCCCTCCCGCAGCCACCTGTGTCAATTGAGCTATGCGTGCCGCATAATGTTTTGTTACATTTCTTTGTTAAACTTACATGCTCATATTGAATGTAGCCCTGCCCCGGTCTTTCTGCTCACCTGGCGTATTAGCTAGGTGCACAGGTGGAGCGGCATCTGTGTGGCTTGAAGAAGTGCCACGAAGACATGAAACTGCACCGTTTCACTAGTACCCCTTGCCACCATCTTTTCCATCCCCTGCCATGATCTGTCTACTGGATGAAAGTCCACACTTTGATCAGCATTGGGGAGTTGCAGAGTAATTTTGCCTTATATTTGCCTATTGCGTTGCCATGTTACTCAGAGCACCACCGCTGTTTATTTGTGCACGCCTCCTGGACTCACCTTGATACATATTGGGGATAGTAATGCCGGACCACATTTGTCCTTTCACACAGACCATGGCCATAGTACTTACACTTGAGGCAAAAGCAGTCTTCTCAGTGGTGCACAGGATAAGCGTGATCTGTAGGTATAGTTTGTGACCTCCTGCAACATACCTTATACAGCCCCCAAGTATTTGAGGGTGTCCTCAGGGATCCCAATGCAGTCCTATACTACAAATCATAAGTGATAACCTATACTCGCACATTACCATGCCTTTCCTAAATGGGAATAGCACTCTGTTGGCTCCGTATTGTTAGTTTAGAGATGCACTAACAGCAGGTTTATTTGGTGAAGGTCTTTGCACCACCTATAAATAGACATGCTATGCATTTTTGTCAAATATGTAGCTCTCTCATGCCGGAGGGGTTAAGTGGTAACATTCAAATTACATGATGATTAATAAAGTTTATTACTGGAGTTAGACTAAAAAAAAAAAAAAAATTATGTATTTAATTTTTCAGTCTTTTAATACATCTATTGGCTTGTTCTTTTACTTCTGTATCAGGAAGTAATAATAATGGTGCAATATTTCCTTGAAGTAGAGCTGGATCTTTAAACATAATTGCATAGAGTGAGTCTTCTTTGTAGTCACACTGCTTATTGTATTGCTGTTCTCTGTTCATGTTCTCAGAAAGATTTGCTGCAAATGTCAGTGCTCTTATGAGAACATCCATATTAATGCTGCTGTCAAAGAGAAATGTCAGCGATGCTGGTGCCTGCAAAGAGACAATTATTACTCCTTAAATAATATCCATGTGCAACTATTAGTAGAACGTGAACTTGCTGTGTATTTAACCCCTCAGGGCCAAGCCCATTTTGACCTTAAAGGGGTACTCCGCCCCTAGACATCTTATCCCCTATCCAAAGGATAGGGGATAAGATGTCAGATCGCAACGGTCCCGCTGCTGGGGAGCCCCGGGATCACCACTGCGCTATCATTGCTGCACAGAGCGAGTTCGCTCTGTGCGTAATGATGGGCGATACAGGGGACGGAGCAGCGTAACGTCATGGCTCCGGCCCTCATGACATCGCGGCCCGTCCCCTTAATGCAAGTCTATGGCAGGGGGCGTGACGACCGCCACGCCCCTCCCATGACATCACGAGGGGGGGGGAGCCGCAACGTAACAATGCTCCAGCCCCTGTTTTGCCCGTCATTACGTGCAGAGCAAACTCGCTCTGTGCGGCGATGATGGATCACTGCTGCGGCACCGCGCTCCATCATTGCTGCACAGAGCAATCGCCAGCGCTGCGGGCGATCCGATCATCCATTCAAAGTACCGCACTGCCATGATCGGTATTGATCACAGCATGTGAGGGGTTAATGGCAGACATCCACGCGATCACGGATGTCCACCATTATCGGCGGGTCTTTGGCTGCTGATTGCACCCGGGACCTGCCGCGCACGATGCACCGGTCCAGTGCTTGCAGTCATGACGGAGCATAAATGTACACCATGGTGCGTTAAGTACCATGACGTACATTTACGTCCATTGTCTGTGACTTTCTGTGCGACAAATTTAGACAGGGAAAACCAGTCTAAATCCTTATCCCCCACTATTTCTACTTTATGTTGGCATCATAAAGTTGCCATGTTTTTACTTTTTGAAGACATTACATGGCTTCAAATATAGCTTGAATTTTTTGTGAAAATTTGGAAAATTGCAACACTGGTCCCTGAAAAGAAAACAGATTTTAAAGTGGATTTGAGGGTCCTTTCTGTGAGAAATCCCCCATAAATGACCCCATTATAGAAACTACACCCTCAAAGTATTCAAAATGACATTCAGAAAGTTTGTTCACAGGAATAGCAGCAAAGTGGAGGTGAAAGATTAATCTAAATCCCCATTTTTTTTTTTTACACTAACTTGTTCATTTCGCCCCATTTTTCCCCCCCATTTCTACAAGGGGTATAGGGAGAAAAAGCCCCCTAAAACTTGTAGCCCAATTTTTTTTCGAGTAAGGAAATACCTCATATGTTGACCTAAAGTGCTCTGCGGGCTCACAACATGGCTAAAGAGCAACTGTGGGATGTTGGAGAGCAAATTTTGTGGTCATGGATTTTGGGGGGGCTTGTTTCATTTAGGAAGCCCCCATGGTGCCAGAACACACAAAAAAAAAAACTCCACATGGCACACTATTTGTGAAACTACAACCCTCAAGGAATGTGACAAGGGGTACAGTGAGCCTTAACACCTCACAGGTGTTTGACAGGTTTACGTTGAACTTTGATGAGAAAATGAAAAATTTGATATTTAAACACAAACTTATTGTGTTACTTTTGTGTTTCACTTTCACATGGTGTATTAGGAGAAAATGGCCCCCAAAATTTGAAGCCCGATTTCTCCCGATTAAGGAAACGCCCCAAATGTGGACATAAAGTGCTCTGCTGGCACATTACAGGTCTCAGATCAGAAGGAACGCCATTGGGCTTCTGGAGAGAGAATTCTGCTGGAATTGAAGTTGGGGGCAATGTGCGTTCACAAACCTCCCATGGTGCCAGAACAGTGAAAACCCCCCCTCACATGTGACACCATTTTGGAAATTACACCCCTCAAAGAACATAACAAGAGTTAGTGAGTACTTACACTTCATAGGTTTTTTGAACAGTGGGACGTAAATTTGAAAAATGTGATTTTTAACACTAATGATAGTGTTACCCCAAATTTTTATTTTCACATGGGGTAATAGGGGAAAATTGACCCCAGAATTTGTAGTGCAAACTTTGCCTGAGAAAGAAAATACCCCATATGTGCATGTAAAGTGCTCTGCAGGTGCACTGCAATGCTCAAAATAGAAGGAGCGCCATTGGGCTTTTGGAGAGAGAAGTTTGTTGGAATTGAAGTCGGGGGCCGTGTGCGTTTACAAAGCCTCCATTGTGCAAGAACAGCAGAACACCGCCCCCCCCCCAGGACACCATTTTAGAAACTACACTCCTCAAGGAAGGTAACAAGGGTTACAGTGAGTACTTACACCTCACAGGTTTTTCGAACAGTAGGCGCTGTAAAAGTGAAAAATTAGATTTAACACTGAATTGCTTGTATAACCCAAATTTTTTTAGTTTCACAAGTAGTTATAATTAAAAAAAAATTAAAAAAAAAAAAAAGCTCCACAAAATGTGTAGCCCAATTTCTCCAGAATAAGGAAATACCCCATATATGGCTGTAAAGTACTCTGCAGATGCAAAACAGGGCTTAGGAGTGAGACCGCACCAATGAGAGTTGGGGCCTAAAGTGGTGTTTTGCACTGCAATGCCAGAGGTTCAGACATAACATTAGACAAAAAAAAAAAAAAAGACAATGTGACCACAATTTTGAAACTACACCCTTCAAGGAAGGTAACAAGGGGTACAGTGAGTACTTACACTTCACAGGTTTTTTGAACAGTTGGCCATAAAAAGAAAAAATTACATTTTTTTTTCTACACTAAAATTCAGGGGTTACTCAATTTTTAACATTTTCACAAGGGGTAATGTTGTTACAAGGGGTAATTGGGTTACAAGTTTTTGAGGGATTTTTCTCCCGATTATGGAAATACAGCCACATATGGGGTAACATGCTGGGTGGGTGCACAACAAGGCTCAGAAGTCATACAGGTCTGTTTGCATTTGAGGCCTATGGTATATCAGCAGCTGACGGTTACATACATTCAGAGGAAAATACAAAAATGAAACAACCACATGTGACACCATTACAGAATCTACCCACCTGAGGAATGGGTATAGGGGTAAAGAGGACATTTTGAACGTACAGGGGTTTCCAAAATTTATTTTCCAGGAATGGATGAAGCTTTTGCAAATTGCAATTTTCAAGCTATGCTCTGCTTCATCATTCTGGGAACAACTAACATGTGACTCCGAATTGTCGCCTGGAAATACGACAGAGCGAGAACTCTTCGCATTTGAGGTCGATGTATCTTACAGACCTAACAGTTACATACATTCAGAGGAAAATACAAGGAAGGAACACCCACATGTGAGCTTATTACAAACAGTACACCCCCTAGGGAAGGTGTATAGGGATGAAGTGGACATTTGGAACAGGCTGATGTTCCCCAAATTTATTTTCCAGGAATGGATGAAGTGTAGTTTGGGAAAGATGAAAAATGCTATTTTATTACTGATATTTTCAGGACCTAGAGTATAGCCAAAAGTAAAAAAAAAAAAAATGATGCCCGCCCCAAACCCTATGCTTTGAATAATCAGACTGGGAATGTGATGTGTGTGGCCATCCCTATTCTGTTACCTCAAGTGCAAACCCCTAATGCTGTTGACTGTGTCCCATGACCCGCAAAAAAAAAAATATTATATATATAATTTATTTTTTATAATATATATATATTATTTTTTTTATTTATTTATTTATTTATTAATAAAATGATATATTTATTTTATCAGGGGTATTGGGAAGGAGGCTTTTTTTTTTTTTGGGGGGGGGGGTGGGGTTAAAATTCGGAAGACAATGGACTCTGGACTGGTACATTGGAGTAGAATTCTGGGGAATTAAAATTAGGGAAAAGGTTAAAAAAAAAAATTAGTACTCCATAGCAGTGTGATACTCCCTGAAGCAATCTCTAATGCAGAGGCCCGGATGATCGGGGCAAGTGTCACATTGATTGGTGGGGTCCTTCTGTATACCCCCCCCCCTCCTGTGACACACATTGCATTTTTTCTGGGATCGTCCCTTCTTTCCAGGGGGCCCATGGTTCCAGAGGTGCTCTGGCCAGCTCTTTAGCGGGCACCAAAGATTAGGGTCTTTAGAACTTCCTCTTGGAACTGGAGGAATGTCCCTTTTTTGCCAGCGTACTGGGACCGTACAAAAGAGTTATCCACGTAAAGGTGGTAACTAGAGATGAGCGAACTTACAGTAAATTTCGCGAACTTCGCGGCTCGGCAGTTGATGACTTTTCCTGCATAAATTAGTTCAGCTTTCCGGTGGGCTGGAAAAGGTGGATACAGTCCTAGGAGACTCTTTCCTAGGAATGTATCCACCTTTTTTCAGCCCACCGGAGCACCTGAAGGCTGAACTAATTTACGCAGGAAAAGTCATCAACTGCCGAGCCGAGAAGTTCGTGACGAATCGAATTTACTGTAAGTTCGCTCATCTCTAGTGGTAACCCTTATCCAGCAATGGGTGCAAAAGGTCCCAAACGATTTTCCCGCTAACACCCAGAGTGGGGGAACATTCTGGGGGTTCAATACGGCAATCTCGTCCCTCGTACACGTATAGACTTTGCAAGAGTAACTCAGGGTACACTTGCAAGTTTATAATCTTCACACATACCTTTTTGATCAAAAAGGTATACTAACAACCTGTTCATGTTTGAATTTATGCTGAGAAGCAAGTAGATCAAAATACATATTGTTGATGTGCAGCTGTGTCTTTCTCTCTATTTTGTTTTACAATTGTAGTCTGTCCCCTCTTTCATAGCCAGCACTCTGCTCCACCCATTAGGCCCAGGTGTTTTTAATTGGCAGCAGACTGCATAAAAGTTTCCCCGTAGCATTCTCCCAGCCTTCTGGCAGGAAGCACTTGGTAGGTATTCACATTGGTGTGGTTGCACTGCGGTGGTCATTGTTACTGTGATGCTTTGTCTGTGGGATGGTGTGGACTGGAGCCAGGGGCTTGGTCAGGCAGCAGCGGGGCTGCTTGGCCACTGGGTCGCTCCCCCTGTGGGCATGGTGTTGCGGTGGTTGTGGCCGCCCCCGGCGCTACGCCAATGTTGGGTTAGGGACCCACTCTAAATAGGTGGCCTTGACATGGCGAATGTGCTTGTACTTCAAAATCAAGATGTATACTAACAAACTGTTAGTGTTTGAATTCATGATGAGAAGCAAGTAGATCAAAATATATATTGTGGATTCGTGGCTTTGTTTTTCTTTTTTCTCTATTTTTGTTTCACACCATACCTTGTTCACTTAGTGGAAATGTACTGGCGGAAGATGAGTGTCCCCTTAAAGCTGATGAGAGACTCCTCAATAGAGACCTCCCTTCCAGGGACATAGGCCTCCTAAAATTTGGCCCCAAAGCGATTGATGACCAGCCTGATTTTATATAGGCGGTCATATGCGGGATCACTTCGGGGGGGTTTGACACGCCACATTATCAGCATAATTGAAACATTTCCGAATGGCCTCAAACCGGGGACTTGTCATGGTCATACTGTAGAGTGGGGTCTGGTAGAGGATGTCCCCACTCCAGTATTGCCTGACAGTGTTTTTTTAACTAGGCCCATATGCAGCACGAGGCACCAAAATGTCCTAATTTCGGCTGCATTAACTGGGAACCAGCCACTAGATGATGAGGAAGATAATAAAATGTGGGGTCTTCCTCGCCCTCACTGGTGTTTATCTAATCAGTGGTGTGCGCACTGATTAGCACTTGGTGGCAGCAGGGGGCGCAGAAGTCAGTGGGGGGTCTGGCCACTCAGCCCAGAACAGTGACTGGTGGCACATACCCCACACAAAAACCCGAAAAATAAAATAAAAAACCCCCAAAAAGCCCCCGCCTGAACAAAAAAATAAAAATAAAAACTCAGTGATGAATCACTGACAGCGGTGGGGCAGACCCCAGACAGAGGTACGGTCTGTCCACACAGCACTGGCCTGCTGCTTGTGGCATGGACCGCCTATAGGTGCAAAAAATTTTAATAAATAAAGTATTTATTTATAATCTTAACTAGGGATGCACCGATATATCGGCGGCCGATATATCGGCCGAAAATAGCTACTCGTGGGGGGTCCGGCCGCACCACCTGGGGGGTGCGCTCTCCGGAATAGGAATACTTCTTTTTATGTGCCCGGGCCGGCTCCCGTGTGTGGCTGCAGGCGGGGGCCGACCAGAGCATATAAAACCTAATACTGTATACTAAAAACCAGGGGGCCTCCAGCTGTTGTGAAACTACAACTCCCAGCATACCCGGACCGGCAAAGTCTGTCCGGGCATGCTGGGAGTAGTAGTTTCACAACAGCTGGAGGCCCCCTGGTTTTTAGTATACAGTATTAGGTTTTATATGCTCTGGTCGGCCCCTGCCTGCAGCCACACATGGGAGCCGGCCCGGGCACATAAAAAGAAGTATTCCTATCCCGGACATCCCTGTGTCCCGAAAAATCTTTTCGGGACATAAGGATGTCCGCCGGTCACTCACCATTCCCCGGCGTCCTCCTGCGATGCTCCTTCGGTCCCTTGCTTCTCCGCCTCTATGGTCGTACGCACGGGACGTCACTGACGTCCCGTGCGTACAACCATAGAGACGCAGGAGGACCGCAGATCGTCGCAGGAGAACGCGCGCTGGCCGGGGCCTGGTAAGTGACCGGCGGCGCGTCATCTTCTTGAGTGTTCCGGTCACCGCTCCTCCGGTCCCGGCACCTACTGCTATGGTCCATAGGCCATAGAAATAGATTTAACCCCGGGCCGGAGGAGCGGTGACCGGAACACTGTGGGGGCAGCAGTACAGACATACAGCCTCCAGCCATACACTGTATATGGCTGGAAGCTGTATGTCTGTGGGGTGGAGGGAAGCTGCCTACTATTGTGGGGGAACTGCTGACCTAATGTGGGGGGGAGCTGCCTAATATTGTTGGGGGGGGAGCTGCCTAATATTGTTGGGGTGGAGCTGCCTACAAATGTGGGGGGGGGGGAGCTGCCTAATATTGTTTGGGGAACCTGCCTACTATTGTGGGGGAACTGCTGACCTAATGTGGGGGGGGGGGAGCTGCCTACAATTGTGGGTGGAGCTGCCTAATATTGTTGGGGGTGGGGGAGCTGCCTAATATTGTTGGGGGGAGCTGCCTACTATTGTGGGGGAACCTGCCTACTATTGTGGGGGAACTGCTGACCTAATGTGGGGGGGAGCTGCCTAATATTGTTGGGGGGGAGCTGCCTAATATTGTTGGGGGGGAGCTGCCTACAAATGTGGGGGGGAGCTGCCTAATATTGTTTGGGGAACCTGCCTACTATTGTGGGGGAACTGCTGACCTAATGTGGGGGGTGGGGGAGCTGCCTACTATTGTGGGGGAGCTGCCTACTATTGTGGGGGAGCTGCCTACTATTGTGGGGGAATTCCCGACCTAATGTGGGGGAGCTGGCAATCTAATGTGGGGGAATCTAATCTAATGAGCGGAGCGCTGCATTTTACCAGAAGACGGGGAGAAGTCATTTTCGGTATCTGTTTCGGCCGGACATTTTTTTTTTTTATTTCGGTTTCGTTTCGGTTCTGAAATTTCCATTTCGGTGCACCTATAATCTTAACTGTCCCTAATCTCTGATGTGGGCACAAAAAAATAAATAAATAAAAAAAAAATAAAAAAAATAAACTGTGCCAAGGGGCACTTTTCTTTCTCTGAGTGGGGGGGGGGGGGGGGGAAGCAGCACGGGGCTCCGTCCTGCTCACCAGATGAAAAGAAAATGGTGTGCAGAATGGAGTAACATGCTCCTCACCCTCCTCCCCATACTACCGTGATTGGTGCGGTCGCTCTGACCGGCCAATCACAGCTGTCCTAGAGGTGGCAACACTGCCACCTCCCAGTACAGTACAGAGGGTGATTGGTGGTTTATAATACACCACTGATCACCCTTCTTTTCCAGGTAGAAATTGTGGGGCAAAATTGGAGAAAAAAAAAAAAAAGCCATTTTGTACATTTCGGGGGGCTTCAGATTCTACGCACATACGATTAAAATGATACCCAAGTTATACAAGTATGATTTAGTTTTACTTCTGTTAAACAATTATAACTTTTGTTACAAAAATTTGTACATTTAAAAAAAATCCTCTTCTGACCCCTATAACTTTATTTTTCCTTATATGGGGATGTGTAAGGGGTCAATTTTTTTTGCGATGTAATCTATATAGTTTTTATCGGTACCATTTTTGTTTAGATGGGACTTTTTGATAGCTTTCTTTTAGGGTATCCAAAGTGACCTATAAAACGCAATACTGGACTTTTGGATTTTTTTTTTTTTTTTTTATGTATACGCCATTGACTGTACAGTTTAACGTTATATTTTTATAGTTCGGACATTCACGCACAAGACGATACGACATGTTAATGTGAAAAGGGGGTTGATTCAAACTTATTAGAGAAAATTAACATTTATAACTTTTTTTTTTTAACTACCCGTAGAGGACCATAACATGCAATTCTTTGACTGCACACACACTGTTCAACTCTATGCCATAGCATAGCATTGATCATTGTTATCAGTGCTCTGCTCCAGCCTGATATGGCTGATTGGATCTTCAGAGCAACAATAAGGGCCCTCCCGCCGTCCTCTCAGCTGATCGGGACACCGTGGTTTTATCCCGTTGGTACCGATCAGCTCCACTGAGCTGCCGGGACTCTTATCTATATTTTAGAAACTGGGATCTTTGATAGCAGCATCTAAGGCATTAAGGCCGCGTATCACTGCAATCAGCGATTGCTAGCATTAGCCAAGGGTCCTAGCGGCTGATAGCTGCTGGGATCACCCCGCTATGAGGCACGCTCAGCTACTGAGCACGAGTCAGAAGGGGAGTGGGACAAATGCATATAGGTATACCTTTCGCCCTTAACATTTAACTTTTTTTGGTCCCCTAAAATCCTATTGTAAATCATTAGATGCCTGACACAGATCAGTGTAATGCTATTGCATTACATTGATCTAGGTTTTTGGCGCTCGATTGCTGGCAAATGAAACCTGCAGTTGTTACCAAGCCAGGGACGACACAGAGGGACACTTAAGGCCTCGGGCTTCCCCAGCAATCCATTGGCACCCTGTAATGTAATCACCCCGCCGATGGCACCACTGGACACTAGGGAAAACCGGTATTTAATGTTTAAATGCAGTGATCACTATTGATCACAACATTATACCATTTAAATGATGGGCATCGGAGAGGTCTCTGATGTCACCTGATAGCACCTGGCATCTGCTGGTTGTGACACAGGCCACTGTCATGTTCCCATCACCTGGGGAAGGGGTTAAACAAGCACTGCCGGCATTTTTATCCCGTGGCCACCTCCATGATATACATAATGTGGACCATAGTATTGGGACACCTCTAAAACACAGAATTCTGGTGTTTCATTCAGTCCCATTACCACAGTAGTATAAAATCCAGCACCTACCAACATTTGTGAAAACATGAATTCCAGCATAGCACTGTAATCTGATGCAACACGCCAGTTTGTTGAATATCTTCCATGAAGTAAGAATGCTGTTACTGAAAAGTGGAAGCATCTAGGAAAAAAGAGCAACTCAGCTACAAAAGGGGCAGACCACCTGCTTAAGGGTGGGTTCACACTATTTTTAGAACATACAGGGAACGGTATACCGCGGTTTTAGGTCCGGTCAGAAAACCGGATACGGGGCAAAAATGAGCCGACCGGAGTCATTATCTGACTCCTATCGGCTCATTCAGATGAATGAGATGGGGTCGGGGGCCAGCTGGCATACAGGAGTGCCCGGTTTCACTCCTGCAAGATGGATCCAGTACCCGTATGTCCAAAACATAGTGTGAACCCACCCTTACTGTATTGTGTCAACTGTAAAGTGTGGTGAAGGAGGAAAATGCTACACACTTATTTCCAGTTAAGAGAAATCCTAATAAATAGCATACCAAGACATTTTGGACAATTGTATGCTTTTCATAGTTGTAGGAACAGTTTGGGAAAAGCAATGGTCTTTCTGTTCAAGTATGATTGTGCCCCAGTACACACAAAGCAAGCAGTTGAAATCCCCACTCTGCCCGTCCCTGGATGTCAGGCAGAGCGGTGTGGGGGGGGGGAGATATGGCGGCGATTACCAGAGTCCACGAGGAAGAGGCAGCGGAACAGTTGATCGCAGCGGGATCGGCGTAGGCAGCGGCGGGATCGGTGGCAGAGCAGCGGTGAAGGCAGCAGTAAAGATCCGTGGTAAGTGACCTTCACGGCTGCCTTCTAGGAGTTGCCAAACTACAACTCCCAGCATGCCCAGAGCCAAAGGCTGTCTGGGCATGCTGGGAGTTGTAGTTTTGCAACATCTGGAGGGCCACAGTTTGGAGACCACTATACAGTGGTGCCCAAGCTGTAGCCCTACAGATGTTAAAAAACTCCAACTCCAAGCATACTCAGACTGTCCAGGCATGTTAGGAGTTGTAGTTCTGTAACATCTGGCCCTTCTACTGGTTGCAGAACTACAACTCTCAGCATGTCTGGATGTAGTTTTTCAACATCTTGAAGAGCACAGTTTGGACACCACTATACAGTCGTGTCCAAACTGTAGCACTTCAGATGTTGCAAAACTACAACTTCAAGCATGCCCAGACTGCCTAGGCATGCTGGGAGTTTTAGATTGGCAACATGTGGTTCTTCAGATGTTGCTGAACTACAACTCCCAGCATGCCTAGGCAGTCTGAGCATGCTTGGAGTTGTAGTTTTGCAACATCTGGAGGGCTACAGTTTGGACACCACTACACAGTGGTCTCCAAACTGGTCTCCTCCAGTTGCTGTCTGGGCATGCTGGGAGCGGTAGTTTTGCAACAACTGGAGGCACACTGGTTGGGAAACATTGTCAGTTTCCTAACTCAGTGTTTCCCAACCCGTGTGCCTCAAGCTGTTGCAAAACTATAACTCCCAGCATGCACTGACAGACCATGCATGCTGGGAGTTGTAATTTTGCAACAGCTGGAGGCACACGGGTTGGGAAACAATAAGTTAAGTACTCAAATGTTTTGCAACCAGTGTGCCTGCAGCTGTTGCATAACTGCAACCCCCAGCATGCACGGACAGCCAAAGGGCATGCTGGGAGTTGTAGTTTTGCAATAGCTGGAGGTTTGCCCGCCCCACCATTTTTTTCTTTATTTTATTTTTTTTCTTTACACTAACATGCTGGCATTGCCCCATACTTTATTTTCACAAGTAGTAAAAAAAAATAAAAAATAAAAAAAATAAAAAAAAATAATTTGTAACACAATTTCTTTCGAGTACGGAAATACCCCATATGTGGACGTAAAATACTCTGTGGGTGAACAACAAGGCTCAGGAGTGAGAGCGCCATGTACATTTGAGGTGATTTGCACGGGGTGGCTGATTGTTACAGCGGTTCTGACATAAACGCAATAAATACCCACATGTGATGCCATTTTGGAAACTACACCCCTCACGGAGCGTAACAAGGGGTATAGGGAGCCTTAACACCCTACAGGTGTTTGAAGAATTTTCGTTAAAGTTGGACGTGAAAATGAAATATATATTTATTTTTTTCCCACTAAAATGCTGGTGTTTTCCCAAATTTTTAACTTTCACAAGTGGTAATAGGAACCCACCCCCCCCCCCCCCCCCCCCCCCCCCGCCCAAAAAAAAAAAAAAAAATGTAACCTCACTTCTCACGAGTATGGAAATGCCCCATAAGTGGATATAAAGTGCTCTGCATGCGCACTACAATGCTCAGAAGAGAAGGAGAGCCATTGGGCTTTTGGAGAGAGAATGTGTCTGGTACCATGGGGGCTTCCTAAATGCAACATGGCCCCCAAAAACCATGACAGTAAAATTTGTTTTAAAAAATCCCACAGTTGCTCTTTCCCTCTTGAGCCATGTTGCGAGCCCGCAGAGAACTTTATGCCAACATATGAGGTCTTTCCATACTCGAGAGAAATTAGGCTACAAATTATGGGGGACTTTTTCTCCTTATACTACTTTTAAAAATGAAAAAAAAAAATTGGGCTACAAGAACATGTTAGTGTAAAAAAATTGAGATTTTGATTTTTCTCCTACACTTTGCTGCCATTCTTGGGAAAAACCTAAAGGATTAACAAACTTTCTGAATGTCACTTTGAGGGGTGCAGATTCTATAATGGGGCATTTCTCACCCTCAAATCCACTTGAAACCTTACTGGTCCCTGAAAAATTCAGATGTTTAAATTTTTGTGAAAATTTTGAAAATTGCTGCTATACTTTGAAGCCCTCTAATGTCATCAAAAAGTAAGAACATGTCAACTTATTGATGCCAATATAAAGTAGACCTATTGTATTTGTGAATATACAATATAAAATTTATTTGGAATATCCATTTTCCTTACAAGCAGAAAGTTTCAAAGTTCGAAAAATGCTAAATTTTCTAAATTTTCATAAAATGTGGGGATTTTTCACTAAGAAAGTAACGCCAAAAATTTACCACTATGTTAAAGTAGAATACGTCACGAAAAAACAATCTTGGAATCAGAATAAATGGTAAAAGCATCCCAGACTGTGACAGTGGTCAGAATTGCAAAAAAAGGGTCCTTAAGGGGTTAAATGAACATCTTTGGCATGAACTAGACCAGAGATAGCAAGCCAGGATTTCCCATACAACATCAGCATCTGATCTCACAAATGCTCTTCTGGGTGGATGGGCAAAAATTCCCAGAATCCAAAATCATGGAGAAAGTCTTTTGAGAAGTGGAAGCTGTTAGAACTGCAAAGGGGAACCAATTTCATATTAATGCTTAACCTGTTAACGACCATGGACGTCTATGCTCGTCCATGTGCCGTTAACGGGGTATGACGCAGGCTCCCGACTTAAGCCTGCGTCATACCAGCTGGCCCCCCAGCTGATTCTTGTAGCTGGGGGCCGGCGTTAATAGCAGACATGCGGAGATCGCCGCGGCCGACTATTAACACTTACCCTGTAAAGGAGATTGCAGGGGGCCCCAGCGCTCAGACCACCGCAATCTATAACTTATCCACTATCCACTGAATAGGGGATAAGTTCTGAGCACTACAGATGTCCTTTAAGTATTTGTAAAAATATGTATGAGACAGAGTTACTGCAACCTCTGCTGCAAGTTACACTGTGCAAAAGACAATACAAATATTAAAATTAAACATTTTACCTTACTAGCAAGGAGATGTGTAGTCATCAAAGGATTTGCAGACAGGTTCACAAGAACTTTTAATGTGTGTATCTAATGGGGGGGGACAGAAATATCCAGTTTAAACAAAAAGATTACAGCCCATAACAGGCACCAATATTTTTTTATGAATAAAGATAGATTAGATTAATAGATAGATAGAATTTCTCACATAAAAAGGATTGCAGTAACACATGTTTTGCTATACACGTTTATTCCCTTTGCGTATTGGAACTAAACCAAAAAAGGTAGGGAAAAAAGCAAATTGGACATAATGTCACACCAAACTCCAAAAATGGGCTGGACAAAATTATTGGCATCCATAACTTAATATTTGATTGCACCACCTTTGGAAAAAAGATTACTGATCAGTTGCTTCCTATAACCATTAATAAGCTTCTTACACCTCTCAGCCGGAATGTTGGACCACTCTTCCTTTACAAACTGCTCCAGGTCTCTCTTATTGACTGGCCACTAAAGATGAGCGAACTTACAGTAAATTTGATTCGTCACAAACTTCTCGGCTCGGCAGTTGATGGCTTATCCTGCATAAATGAGTTCAGCTTTCAGGTGCTCCGGTGGGCTAGAAAAGGTGGATACAGTCCTAGGAAAGAGTCTCCTAGGACTGTATCCACCTTTTCCAGCCCACGGGAGCACCTGAAAGCTGAACTCATTTATGCAGGATAAGGCATCAACTGCCGAGCCGAGAAGTTCGTGACTAATCGAATTTACTGTAAGTTCACTCATCTCTACTGGCCACTTCAGAACTCTCCAGCGCTTTGTCGCCATCCATTTCTGGGTGCTTTTTGACGTATGTTTGGGGTCAATGTCCTGCTGGAAGACCCAAGATCTCAGACACAAACCCAGCTTTCTGACACTGGGCTGTACAGTGCGACCCAAAATCCGTTGGTAATCCTCAGATTTCATGATACCTTGCACACATTCAAGGCACCCAGTGCTTGAGGCAGCAAGATAACCCCAAAACATCATTGAACCTCCACCATATGTCACTGTAGGTATTGTGTTCTTTTCTTTGTAGGCCTCATTCTGTTTTGGGTAACCAGTAGAATAATGTGCTTTACCAAAAAGCTCTATCTTGGTCTAATCTGTCCACAAGATGTTTTCCCAGAAGGATTTTTGCTTACTCAAGTTCATTTTGGCAAAATGTAGTCTTGCTTTTTTTTGTCTGTGTCAGCAGTGGGGTCCTCCTGGGTCTCCTGCCATAGCGTTTCATTTAATTTAAATGTTGACGGATAGTTAGCGCTGACACTGATGCTCCCTGAGCCTGCAGGACAGCTTGAATATCTTTGGACTTGTTTGGGGCTGCTTATCCACCATAGGGTACTATCCTGCCTTAACACCTTTCATCAATTTTTCTCTTCCCTCCACGTCCAGGGAGATTAGCTACAGTGCCATGGGTTGCAAACTTCTAGATAATGTTGTGCACTGTGGACAAAGACAAATATAGGTCTCTGGAGATGGACTTGTAACCTTGAGATTGTTGATATTTGTCCACAATTTTGGTTCTCAAGTCCTCAGGCAGTTCTCTTCTCTTTCTGTTGACCATGCTTAGTGTGGCACACACAGGCACACAATGCAAAGACTAAGTGAACTTCTCTCCTTTTTATCGGCTTTCGGGTGTGATTTTTATATTGCCCACACCTGTTACCCGCCTCAGGTGAGTTTTAAGTAGAATCACATGCTTGAAACAATCTTATTTTTCCACAATTTTGAAAGGGTGCCAATAATTTTGTCCAGCCCATTTTTGGAGTTTGGTGTGACTAATGTCCAATTTGCTTTTTTTCCCTGCCTTTTTTTGGTTTAGTTCCAAAATTTAAGGGGTGTCAACATTTATGGCCCGGACTGTGTGTGTGTATATATGGGTGTTAGATCTATCTATCTATCTAAATATATATACAATGAAGGTTAGACATACCTTGGTGGTGTAATTTCCTTCCTTCAATAAACCTAGTAGACTAGGAATAGAATCTTCCATCTTTTTATGGTAGTTATTGGTGATCGACATGTTAACTACCAGTCTTAGGCCAGCTAGCTGGACTTCAGAGTTTAATGTAGATTCCTTAATATCCTTCAATATGTCATTTAGAAAAGCCTATAAGTCAAAAATAAACAGACTGAAGCAATGTTTGTCCCATCGTATGTTATCCCCTATGCAAAGGATTATGTGAGAATAGAGTAACTGTTCACACATGCAACTGTCACTCTATTCATTCTCTATGAAAGCTCAATGAGCTAGCCAAGCACTGTACTCAGCTATATCCAGCAGCTGCCATAGAGAGAGTGGTGGTGAGTATACATGGCTGACACTCCTTTCTAACAAGAGACCCAATCCCCAATTTTTAGATTGTAGGGGGCCTGCCATTAGGATCTCTCACAATTGACCTCTTAAAAAGGACCAGGCCAATTCTCATTTTTTGCACTTATGATTTTTAGAAGGGGAGGAGGAAAAAACAAAACTCCCAACTCAATTTTGCACCTACAGACCCACATAGAGGCTTGTTTTTTTGCGTCAACAATTGTACTTTGTATTGACAAATAAATAGATAGCTGTCACGCCCCCTCCCATAGGCTTGCATTGAGGGGCGGAGTGTGATGTCGCACGGGGGCAGAGGCGTGACGTCACACGCCGTCGACCCTGTGGTTGCCGGTAATCAGACCAGGAGTGAACACGCTCCGGGGACTGATTATAAACGGGGTGCCGCGTGCAAGATCACGGGGGTCCCCAGCGGCGGGACTCCCGTGATCAGGCATCTTATCCCCTATCCTTTGGATAGAGGATAAGATGTCCAAGCACCAGAGAACCCTTTTAACAAGGCATAAACATGCCCTCCCACAACAGGGGGGAGCCCCTTGGACTCCTCCCAGGACACCTGTATCTATAGTAAAGTTCTAAGACCACCTCTGAATATAGATCCAAATAACAAATATATCTGTATATCTATACAGTCTGTATCTGTATATCTATATCACAAAAACTGTCAAGTACAAATATATAGTATACAACCTGATCCACAGATATGACAGACAGGAAGCTGGGAAATGCAAGAACCAGAGGTAGTGCAGTAAAAAAAAAAAAAAAAAAAAAAAAAAAAAAATCCCTGTACAGGTGTCCTCCTGAACCCCACGCATTCTGTCACCTACTGGTGACTTCCTCAGGAACAGAAAACTACTGAGGCAGAGAGGGATGTGCATCCTTTTTATACTCTAGGCTTCCTGTCCCTGGAGGAGGAGTCCATCTCTCAGGTTGCTGTCGTGACAGCCAGCAACAATCTGCCAGGGCCATGCCTTATATCATGTACATCAGCGCTAGGACTGCTTTGTGATTGACACACAGGTCCTCAGCACATGCGCCCTGCATCTCTGCTCCTTGAGCACAGCAAGATTTATTGGTTGATAAAGTGCATAAAACTCTGCTTACAGTTCCTCCATGCACTGGGCAAGTTGTATTTGTGACAGTGCTACTTATGGATGCACAGACAGCACTGGCTACTGATGGCTCCAGACAAAGCGCACCTGTGTAACGCTGAGACATCGGTAGCAAGCACTGTCACAGCATTACATATGCTTACATAGTAGCCATCACTGTGGCAAACACAACTCGCCCTGTGTAACGCTAAGATAGCGCTGGCTACTGAGGACCTGTATAATACTGTGACAGCACTTGCTACTGATGTCTCAGCATTACACAGGCATGCTGTCCGGGATACATAAGTAGTGCTTTCACAAATACAACTTGCCCGGTGCATGGAGGAAATGTAGGCAGAGTTTTATACACTTTATTAACCAATATAAGAAGTTTTTTACTAAGAAGCAGCCAAAATTATGACTGAATTAAGCTTCTCACCATCTTCCACATACTGGGCTTGGGTTGTGGGGGCCAATAGTCAAGATCACTATCTTCTTGGCCTCTAGAAGCAATTATATTTGAGCACATTTTACATTAACCATTTACAGAATACACAATTCCATAAGATATTGTTTTCTCTCCTTAGTCTAGTAAAGTGCAAAATAAAATGAGTAGTCTGAATCTTCCCATAACAGCAACTAATATTGTAGAATGTTAGCTGAAGGAATCTTACCTGTATTTGTTCCTGGTTTGTTAGGTTCATGCTCAGGTTGTTTAGTGCATTCAGTGCACCTGCTTTTATTTTTGGATTAGAGTGTGAAAGTAAACCTCCAATAATATGAATACCATCAAAATTTCGAATTATATCCTAAAACAGAACAAATCCAAGTAAAATATTAACTACGTACAACAGGTCTGTATATAGTAAGACAGAAACCAATGAGATCCAACATCTACACTATCAGAAAACCACCAAACTCAAAAATGTAATGAAAAGTAGAAAAATCTTTATTGAAAAACAGATATTAAAAAGGGAGGATTCAGAAGCAGTCAGAAAAAAAGTGCAAAGGCCAATACAATATGGTATGCACCTCACCATATATCGCTGCGTAATAATGTGCATATAGTACATGTAAATACATATACAGAAATAGGCTACACAGACATGATTAAAGGTCATGAGGATACAAAATGGATGTGATACAGCAGCTATCAAAGAAATGGTGTGACCAGCTTGAAAACATGGGAAAGAGGTATAGGGGAGACAGTGGCAAAAAGACCCTAGCAACCCGTATATACCATTCTGTCCCCTGGATGGAAATTAAAGAAATACAAGTTTATCACTCCCAGTACAAAGACTTGCTGTTGTACTCACATGTGAATGGACCCGCACTACCCCTACACCGTTTCGCAATCTCACGTCAGTAGTGAGTTTGCAAGGTTGCAAAATGGTGTAGGGGTAGTGCGGGGCCGGGGTCCGGGCCATCCATCGTTCCTGTAGTGTCCGGGGGCATTCCGGGTGAAGAGTGAACCGGTCCGGGCTGTCCTTCTCCCACGGTCTTCTTCTCCACTCCGGGCAGGCTCCGGCCTAGTACGCTGCATAGACGCCGTGACGTCAGGTGCAGCGTACTAGGCCGGAGCCCGCCTGGAGTGGAGAAGATGACCGCCGGAGAAGAACAGCCCGGACCGGTTCACCCTCCACCCGGAACGCCCCCGGACAGTACAGGAACGATTGATGGATGGCCCGGACCACCCTGACCAGGTAGGGGGAAGAGAAGCGGTATAAGTTATCGGCTATCTGCCCTAACCTCCACCGATTATCGGTATCGGCCCTAAAAAAACGATATCGGTCGATCCCTAACATATACACTATCTAGGCAAAAGTTCTGCAGGCAGGTGGGTGCTAGATATTTCTTACTTACATGACTTACAGAAAATTACTTACATGATTTACAGAAAATGCTGCAGAGTTACAAAGCGTAACCAAAATCTGCTCTTGAGTTGAAGGAATTGAGCTGCTTGACAGAATCTGAAGTAATTTTTCTAAATGATGAGATTCCAGATCACCAGCAGACTTAGGGCTGTTTTCAGATTGGGCTTCTAAGAAAGGGAAAAAAAATAAAAAATAGTGTACATGAAAAAAAAAAAAAAAAAAATTTAAAATGAAAATCTCCAGAGCTTTCCACCTGTAAAGGGCAATAGAAAGTGGGCTTAGTTTTCATTATAGGTGTACTCCAGAGTACAAAAAAAAAAAGTTTTCTAACCAGAAAAATTACAGAGGTTTGTAAATTACTTCTATTTAAAAATCTTATTTAGAAAAATTCTTGACAGGTACGCTTTTTATGTTGCAGAGTAGCATATTTAGAAGTTCCTAAAATGTATGTTAAAAATTATAATAATAAATTATATTTACATGTTTATTTTCAGTTTGGGACAACCACTACTAGGGTGTCTCTAATGTCCCGGCCTATAGTCTCTTATGGATTTCGGACTCTTGCCGGCCTGGCACGAGTCCGAAATCTCAGACTGCGGCTTGGACACGTGACGAGCACAGTGCTGCTCCCTGCCTTTCAATCAGACAAGCGGGAGCGAGCGCTATGCCCGCAGAAGCTGCGGACATGGCCGGCCGGTGACAGGTGACAGAGCTGTGGAACAAGTTCTCGCTTTCTCCCAGTCGGCCTGCAGCTTCTCCTTGGCCCAGACTCCCTCGGCCAAGTGCAGTGGGGGTGTGGAAGCAGTCCCCCCAGAAGACTTCAGTGACGTAGTGCCTGCTGGGGCATGCCCACATCCTCCTGACAGCAGCTCACTGAATGTGAGCAAGAAGAAAGGTAAGATACAGATCTTTTTAAGGGCAGGGGGGTGTTAGGTGTAGTTAAGGAACACATCCTGAGATCATTTGGAAAAGTTTATTTAGTGACAGGTACTATTTAATCCTTCCAGTGCTTCTAAGCTGTTGTGGCATCTGTCCAAAGCAGGAGTGGTTTCCTATGGGGATTTGCTCCTGCTCCGGACAGTTACTGACAGGGACAGAGGTGGCAGCAGAGAGCACTGTGGTCAGACTGGAAATAACAACTTCCTTTGTAGTATATAGCAGCTGATAAGTTTAGGAAGGATTAAGATTTTTTACAATAACATTTTTTACATATTTTCCCCTGATGAGCAGATCCACTTGATGCAGATATTTGAACACAGAATGGTACCTAAAGGGCCAGCTATAAGAATATCTGGGTGTATTGGAAATACTGCAAGGCTGGTACTTCATCTTCACTTTTTTCTGTTTAAATGTCTGTAGTAGGGCTCCAGCAACGCCATTCTAACCCATGCATATAATTAAAGAGTTTAGAGTAATAGATCTATACTCCATCTCTCACATGACCATTTGTACACAATAGTGAATTTATCTACAAAAAAAGTAATTTACAAATCTATATAAAACTTTCTGGCAAAAGTTGATTGTAAAACATTTTTTTTTTCTATCGGAGTACCCCTTTAAATCACTTCTGCTTTTCTGCCAGTGTGCACTCTGTAGTCTGGTGCATTGGTGAGCTGCTCCTGTCCACCCACTGCTGATTGGCAGCAGCATCACCAGAACAAAACTGCTGCAGGTGACTGACTGTTTGTGGCGTGTCTGTCCGCAAGTCATGTAAATAAGGTTTTTTGGTCCTACAGGCCAAGATCCCAAGTCTCAGCTGGAAGTGTGGGCAGGACAAACAGGGCTCTGTGCAGGCTCCTGACTTTTCAATCAGCCTACTGTGTGAGCCGGGGGCGTGTCACAGAGCCCTGCTTGTCTGCCTATTTGCCCACACTTCCTGTATTTTGTTTCTGCACAAGACAGCATTTTTTCACCCAAAAATATTTTAAACAAATGTAAAGTACAAATATACATAAAATGTTATCTACATTATATAAAAAGGTTTTTGAAAATGACAATGCCCATTCAAGGCTCTGTTCAAATCTGCATCAGACTCCATTAGGGCTGCAACAATTACATAAAATGATAAAATTAGTTAACAGTATTCGCTGTCTATGAATCCAGTCATCAATTCATAGAGCTCCAATTCGTTGTTATGGGAAAATTTGAAAAACTGACCGTCAGCGCTGCACTTGTCTTCTACTGACCGGTATGTGAAAGAGTATCTCAGCCTTATGATGATGTGTAATACTGTCTGGCAAATATGGGGGTATCTCAGCCTGATGATGTGTTGTCGCGATTATTATGGCAGGGGTCCTCCATTAACGTTCCGGTTATTGCGCAGCTAAGGGACCTCCAAATATAGAACCCTTTAATTGTGCTGCTAATGGCACGAGGTCATGATGCCAATATTCTAAAAGCAGAAGAGAAGGCGCTCCATAGGGTAATACCACCGGAGATAGGGGGAGGGGAGAGTGAAATCTAATTTTAACTGCTCACCCTGGGTGGTTGTGTAGCAGCATACACAACAATGGAAAACGCTTGGATACAATGGTCCGTCTGCAGCCCTCCTGGTGTGGATTCCACAACGTGTGCATACAAGAGAAGGCTTCAATAATAAGAGCAGGAGTACACTGGCACTGAACAGACCCAGGACACAGCAAGGTAGGAAGATAAAATCCAATTTAGTCGATGCAACGCGTTTCCCTGCGCAAGCGTAGATTCATCAGGCATTCCTGATGAATCTGCGCTTGCGCAGGGAACAGCGTTGCATCGAATAAATTGGATTTTATCTTCCTACCTTGCTGTGCCCTGGGTCCGTTCAGCGCCAGTGTACTCCTGCTCTTATTATTGAAGCCTTCTCTTGTATGATGCCAATATGGCCCATGACCTATGGTCACCAAAAATTCAAAATAAGTGACCTGATGAATTGCCAAAATATAAATTATGCAATTCATATCTCTGCACGCGACTATTTACCCAGAATTGTTTAGTTCATTGATTAGCGCTTGGCTAATTAATTTTTGATTTTTTTTAAAGGCAACTCAAATTTTTGCAACATCCTAAAACAATAAACAGATTTAAAAATATGCAGATTTATTGGTCAGAATTAATAAACAATGATTAAATGTAAATAGGATTCACCAATCAATATGATCATACTGTACATTAGTAAGCATTATAAGCTAATGTTAGTAATTTACATCTATAAATTCTTAAAGAGATCGGATTATATACGTAGAATATTAAGGAAGCATACTAAGTTTATCTGAGTAGGTACAACTACATTACAGAAAATAATTCATTTTACACAAATGGTTAATCAATATCATATGATATTACACAAAATGATATAAAGGACGGGCCAATCTAATATCTGGATATATTAAGTGGAGGTGACCTGTATGAGCCCTCCAGCCCTACTAACTAACCATACATATCTGGTAGGACATATTTAACCCCTTAAGGACCAGGCCATTTTACACCTTAGGACCAGAGCGTTTTCTGAACATCTGACCACTGTCACTTTAAGCATTAATAACTCTAAGACGCTTTTACCTATCATTCTGATTCCAAGATTGTTTTTTCGTGACATATTCTACTTTATGTTATTGGTAAAATTTTGTCGATACTTGCATCGTTTCTTAGTGAAAAATTCCAAAATTTGATGAAAAAATTGAAAATTTTGCATTTTTCTAACTTTGAAGCTCTCTGCTTGTAAGGAAAATGGATATTCCAAATAATTATTTTTTTTTTTCACATATACAATATGTCCACTTTATGTTTGCATCATAAAATTTACGATTTTTTACTTTTGGAAGACACCAGAGGGCTTCAAAGTTCAGCAGCAATTTTCCAATTTTTCACAAAATTTCCAAAATCACAATTTTTCAGGGACCAGTTCAGGTTTGAAGTGGATTTGAAGGGTCTTCATATTAGAAATACCCCATAAATGACCCCATTATAAAAACTGCACCCCCCAAAGTATTCAAAATGACATTCAGTCAGCGTTTTAACCCTTTAGGTGTTTCACAGGAATAGCAGCAAAGTGAAGGAGAAAATTCACAATCTTCATTTTTTACACTTGCATGTTCTTGTAGACCCAATTTTTGAATTTTTACAAGGGGTAAAAGGAGAAAATGTATACTTATATTTGTAGCCCAATTTCTCTTGAGTAAGCACATACCTCATATGTCTATGTAAAGTGTTCGGCGGGCACAGTAGAGGGCTCAGAAGCGAAGGAGCGACGAGGGGATTTTGGAGAGTACGTTTTTCTGAAATGGTTTTTGGGGGGCATGTTGCATTTAGGAAGCCCCTATGGTGCCAGAACAGGAAAAAATACCCACATGGCATACCATTTTGGAAACTAGACCCCTTGAGGAACGTAACAAGGAATAAAGTGAGCCTTAATACCCCACAGGTGTTTCACGACTTTTGCATATGTAAAAAAATGTTTTAAAAATGTCACTAAAATGTGTGTTTCCACCCAAATTTCACATGTATGCAAGGGTTAATAGCAGAAAATACCCCCCAAAATTTGTAACCCCATCTCTTCTGAGTATGGAGGTACCCCATAAGTTGACCTGAAGTGTACTACGGGCGAACTACAATGCTCAGAAGAGAAGGAGTCATATTTGGCTTTTTGAGAGCAAATTTTGCTCGGGGGCATGTCGCATTTAGGAAGCCCCTATGGTGCCAGGACAGCAAAAAATACCCACATGGCATACCATTTTGGAAACTAGACCCCTTGAGGAACGTAACAAGAAATAAAGTGAGCCTTAATACCCCACAGGGGTTTCACGACTTTTGCATACGTAAAAAAAAAAAATAAATTTTCACTAAAATGTGTGTTTCCCCCCCAAATTTCACATTTTTGCAAGGGTTAATAGCAGAAAATACCCCCCAAAATTTGTAACCCCATCTCTTATGAGTATGAAGGTACCCCATAAATTGACCTGAAGCGCACTACGGGCAAACTACAATGCTCAAGAGAGGGAGTCATATTTGGCTTTTTGAGAGCAAATTTTGCTCGGGGGGCATGTCGCATTTAGGAAGCCCCTATGGTGCCAGGACAGCAAAATAACCCCCACATGGCATACCATTTTGGAAACTAAACCCCTTGAGGAACGTAACAAGGGGTACAGTGAGCATTTACCCCCCACTGGTGTCTGTCAGATCTTTGGAACAGTGGGCTGTACAAAATTTTTAATTTGCGCAGCCCACTGTTCCAAAGATCTGTCAGACACCAGTGGGGGGTAAATTCTCACTGCACCCCTCATTACATTCCGTGAGGGGTGTAGTTTCCGAAATGGGGTCACATGTGAGGTTTTGTTTTTTTTGCGTTTGTCAAAACCGCTGTAACAATCAGCCAGCCCTGTGCAAATCACCTCAAATGTACATGGCGCACTCTCCCTTCTGGGCCTTGTTGTGCGCCCCCAGAGCACTTTGCGCCCACATATGGGGTATCTCCGTAGTCGGGAGAAATTGCATTACAAATTTTGGGGGGCGTTTTTCCCTTTTACCTCTTGTCAAAATGAAAAGTATGGGGCAACACCAGCATGTTAGTGTAAAAAATTTTTTTTTTTACACTAACATGCTGGTGTAGACCCCAACTTCACCTTTTCATGAGGGGTGAAAGGAGAAAAAGCCCCCCAAAATTTGTTAAGAAATTTCTCCCGAGTACGGCGATACCCCATATGTGACCCTAAACTGTTGCCTTGAAATACGACAGGGCTCCAAAGTGAGAGCGCCATGCGCATTTGAGGCCTAAATTAGGGATTTGCATAGGGGTGGACATAGGGGTATTCTACGCGAGTGATTCCCAAACAGGGTGCCTCCAGCTGTTGCAAAACTCCCAGCATGCCTGGACAGTCAACGGCTGTCCGGCAATACTGGGAGTTGTTGTTTTGCAACAGCTGGAGGCTCCATTTTGGAAACAGTGGCGTACCAGACGTTTTTCATTTTTATTGGGGAGGGGGGCTGTGTAGGGGGTATGTGTATATGTAGTGTTTTTTACTTTTTATTTTATTTTGTGGTAGTGTAGTGTAGTGTTTTTAGGGTACAGTCACATGGGCGGGGGATTACAGCGAGTTTGAGCTGCCGCGCAAAATTTGCTGAATCGCAAACTTGCAGCCTGATACTCACTGTAAGCCCCCTGCCCATGTGAATGTACCCTGTACATTCACAGTGGGGGGGGGGGGGGGACCTCCAGCTGTTGCAAAACTACAACTCCCAGCATGCACAGTCCATCAGTGCATGCTGGTAGTTATAGTTTTGCAACAGCTGGAGGCACACGGGTTGGGAAACACTGAGTTAGGAAACAGACAATGTTTCCCAACCAGTGTGCCTCCTGTTGTTGCAAAACCACAACTCCCAGCATTCTCAGGCATGCTGGGAGTAGTAGTTCGGCAACATCTTTAGAGCTAGATGTTGCCGAACTATAGCTCCCAGCATGCTTGGAGTTGTAGTTTTGCAACATCTGGAGGACTACAGTTTGCAGACCACTAATAGTGGTTCCCAATCTGTGCCCTTCCAGATGTTGCAAAACTACAACTCCCAGTATGCCAAAACTGTCCAGGCATGCTGGGAGTTGTAGTTCTGCAACATCTGAAGGGCCAGATGTTACAGAACTACAACTCCCAGCATGCCTGGACAGTAAGGGCATGCTGAGGATGTGTAGTTTTGCAACATCTGGAAGGGCACAGTTGTCTCCAAACTGTGGACCTCCAGATGTTGCAAAACTGCAACTCCCAGCATGCCCAGACGCCAAGGGCTGTCTGGGCATGCTGGGAGTTGTAGTTTACAGGGTCCCTTTACAGCAATGCATGTCGCTTTACGGCGACGTGCATTGCTGTAAAGGGCCCGACCGCGGCTGAAGATCTACTCACCTGTCTCCTCCGCCGCCGTCTTCATCGTCTGGATCCGGGTCTTCGGGGACGAGGTAAGTACCGGGGCTGGTCCCCAGCACTCCCCCGTCCCCCGCCGCGTCCTCCGGTCTTCCTCCCGTCCTCTCCGGACTTCAAGGGGCCGGGCAGGACGGGAGGAAGTAACCGCCCCCCCTCCTGCGATTGGTCGGTTAACTAACCGACAGATCGCAGGGGATCGGAGGAGGTGGCAGGCTTGCCACCTCGCTCCTATGCTTTAGCATGGTCCTGGCTGTCTGTGACAGCCGGGATCATGCGAAATTACCGGGCGGTCGGGTCCCAGAGACCCGATCAGCCCGGTATCGCCGCAAATCGCAAGGGCGATTTCCCTTGCGATTTGCGGCGATCGCCGACATGGGGGGGCCTACATGGCCCCCCTCGGCGTATGCCCTGGATGCCTGCTGAAGGATTTCAGCAGGCATCCAGTTCCGATCTCTGCCCGGCGAGCGGCAGAGACCGGAAAAGACCATGACGTTGTGGAACGTCATTGGTCCTTAAAGCCCAGGGTGCCATGACGTTCCACAACGTCATTGGTCCTTAAGAGGTTAAGGACAGATCTAAAATCTGTGTTACTAAATTTGGAGGAATTCCTGGTGTACATCTTTAGGTACATTACCATATTAATTATCTTCTCACTACTTTTAATACATTTGGACGAATACTTAAATACGTTCCCTTGTGGATATATTGTTGTATTTAATCCAGGGCTGTGGAGTCGGTAGATAAATGTTCCGACTGCGGAGTTTTTTGTACTTCCAACTCAGACTCCTCGACTCTGACTCCTCTGTATTAATATGCAAATGTATTTTATACATTCCTTGAAGGAAAGAAAGGCAACATACATGTCATTTCCACAGGACTACTGGCTGGGAAGCCAACAGTCTATTGTATTGAACAGTTTGTGTGCTGATCTGCTGCTGAAGATAGGGCAGTGGGCGGATACAGGAAGGGGCATTTATTATAAAACATGATTTCCCTAGTAGAATCCCATAGTCATGTTTTTTTTTTTTTTTTTTCAAAACTTTATTTATCAGGTTTTACAGGTATATAAGGCACAAACAAGCATAGCATGTGGTCGGGTGACCTCACAGATTACAGTACAACCTATCAAATTCAGGTAAGGGAGAGAGGGAGAGGAAAGAAACAGGGGATACCGACATGGGAAGGAAGGGAGGAGAAGGAGTACAACCCTTAGAGTAAACATTTGTCACAAATGTCAACACGAACCGTAGGTAAGTGGTAGCTGACAATGTCGAGCCCAGGAGCATGTTTAGTGATCAACTAATTGAGAGGGTCCTTAGTAAGAGAACACAACCTAGTAAAAAAAAATAAAAAATAAGGATAAAAAGGAACAAAGTAAATGAAATAAAATCATAAAGCAAGGCGGAAATTGGGTATTTCTTCATTGAGCTGCTAGTTGGTTACGGGCAATATATTGCAACCATCTGTCCCACAAATGAATAAAGGACTGTTCCTTGCCCTGTCTGCGGGCTATCATTCTCTCCATTTCACAGGCATATGTTATCTTGGCCCGCAACTGGGCAAAGTCCGGAGCGTGTTTGGACTTCCATGAAGAGGCAATAAGAAGACGAGCAGCTGTAAGAATGTGAAATGCGATAGTTTTGCATTGAATAGGGAGGTCAACAATGTGATTGGAGAGCAAAGCAAAGTCTGGGCCCCATGGGATAACAACGTCCAGATCATCATGGAGTAGGTGGAGAACTCTAGACCAGAAGAGCGTTAAGGCACTGCATGTCCACCAAATATGTAGGAAGGTCCCCACTTGGGCGCCACACCTCCAGCAGGTAGGGTCTGTTCCAGGGTATATCTTAGACAGTCGTTCCGGGGTGTAATACCAACGGTATAAAAGTTTTCGGGCGGATTCAACATGGTTGGTGCACTTAGAGAGCTTAAACGGGAGAGAATATAGGGATAGCCATTGGTCCCCCGAGATATCCCCACCCAAGTCTCCCTCCCACAATAGTTGAAAGGGATGGGTGTCAGAGGCTCGTAGTAATTGTAAATGTTTATATGCTTTAGACACTCCACCTTTAATCCCTACAGTGTTGGAAAAGTAAAAAAGTGTATAGCTTATCACCTGCTCCCGAAGGCCAAGAATGGGAGGAGATAAAGTGCCGCAGCTGGAGGAACTTGTAAAAATCAGTATGGGGTATGCGATACTTGGGGGCAAATGTTGAGAAGGGGAGTAGAGAGGTAGAAGAGCATATATCACCTAAGCTTTTGACCCCCCCATTCGTCCAGTTAGTGAAGTCAATGTGAGGAAGAAGATGCTTTATAACAGGGAAGGGAGTTGAGGGGAGGGTACAAAGGGAAAGGACCCCAGAAGAGAGTGCAAATTTCCAGATGTGGAGACAGGCAGAAATGGTAGGGCTTGGAGATGATAGGGGAATTTTAAGGATGGCCACTCTCCAAAGTAAATGCTGTAGAGATGAGACTTTAGCAATAGCCGCTTCCATTGGAAGCCACCGGGCATCTGTATCACTCCTCCACCACTGCTTGAGACTCACCAAGTGGGAAGCTCTGTAATAATTGATTAGATCAGGACACCCCAAGCCCCCAAATTTAGTCAGAAGGAACAATAACTTGGCCGCAACTCTCGCCCTACCATTCTGCCAGATAAAATGCATAAGTAAGGATTGGAGTCTTTTAATAGCAGGGACAGGGAAGGTAACAGGTAAGTTGCGGAAGAGATACAGAATGTTGGGTAAAAGAAACATTTTGGAAACCGCTATGCGTCCAAACCAAGAGAGCTGGATATGAGAGAGGCGTTTGATTTCAGAAGAGAGGGTAGAGGTCAAAGCAGAGAGATTAGAGGAAACAAGTGAGGACAAGGAAGACGTAAGAAAAACCCCTAGGTATGTAATGCCCTCAGTAGCCCACTGAAGAGGGTACCTAGATTTAAGCTGTGTAGTATCAGACTGAGACAAGAAAAGAGGTAGAACGGTTGATTTGGAGGTATTAAGTTTATAAAGACTAGCTGCACTGAAGAGAGAGATCAGGTTCAAGACATTGGGTAGATATTGTAGGGGAGAGGACAAGGCAATCAGGACATCATCTGCGAATAGCCCAATTTTGTGCTCTTCGCTGCCAACAGTTATGCCGGTAATACCAGAATTGCACCTGAGATGTTCTGCAAAGGGTTCCATAACCAGAGTAAAGAGAATGGGGGATAGGGGACACCCCTGCCTAGTCCCATTCGATATGATGAATGAGGAGGATAGAGCGTTGGATGAAAATACTTTGGCGGATGGCGAGGAATACAACGCCATCAGACTGGTAATAAGGGGAGGGGGAACACCAAATTTGGTGAGGACCTCCCGGAGATAACCCCAATGCACCCGGTCGAACGCCTTCTCCGCATCCAAAGAAAGGAGAAGAGAAGGCGTCCGACCACGGCATGCAATGTTAATGATGTCAAGAAACCGCCTAGTGCCATCGGAGGACTGACGGCCCTTGACAAACCCCACCTGATTGGCGTGGATTAGGGATGGGAGAACAGCCGAAATCGCCCACAATTTGGAATAAAGTTTGAGATCACAATTTAAAAGAGAGATCGGTCTAAAGTTGGGGGGTGATGTAGGTGGCTTCCCTGGTTTGGGGAGGGTGACTCTGATCGCTTCTAGCATCTCAGGTGGGATCTGGCCCTTTGAGCCATATCGTTAAAGAGATCTGTCAAATGAGGTATTAATGTGTCAGCATGTATTTTAAAAAATTCATTTACCAGCCCATCGGGACCTGGTGACTTTGCTCCCTTCAATGTCCCGATTGCCTTTGAAACCTCTAAGGATGAAAAAAGGTAAGGTCAGAGAGGAGACCGCTTCTGGAGACAGAGATGGCAAGGAAACCGAGGATAGAAAGGAAGAAATGGAGTGGGGGCAGGTACCGTTGAGGAGGGGTCAGAAGTGAGATTGTATAGGGAAGAGTAGTAGGAAGCAAAAGCATTAGCAATGGATTGGGGGTCAAAAGCTTTCGTGTCATAAGGTAAGGATAAGAATGGAATGCGGCTCCTGGCAGCTCTCACCTTAATTTGCCTAGCTAAAACTTTCCCCGGCTTATTGGCAAGCCAGTATGTCTGGAGTTGCAGACGACGTAGCGCCAGGTCGAATTTGTGTAGGTCTAGGGAATGAAGTTCAGTATTCAGCGCAGATATGCGCGAGTGTATGCTTGGCGAGGGAGATATCTTGTTTTGTCTGTGCAAGGTGGCGAGGTCCTGTTGGAGGGAAAGCCGTTTGGTGTCTGTTTGGTATGGTGAGCTGATTGACTGATTAAAGTACCCCTAACGTTGGCCTTAAAGGCACACCACAAAACCGCCTCAGAAGATACAGAGCCCTTATTGATAGAAAAGAAGGATTCAATGCTGGAGCACATAGCAGGTTGGTATGTGGGGTGTTGGAGGATATATGGTTTGGCTCTCCATAATAATGATCGGCGGGTAGGGTATGACTCTTCTACAGTGATGGATACAGGGGCATGGTCCGACCATGTAATATTATGGATCTGCGATGTGGCGATAGATTGCAAAAGGGGGTTAGTAACTAGGAAAAAATCAATTCTAGTGTAGGAACTGTGTGTGTGAGAAAAAAAGGAAAAATCGCGCTCACCAGGGTGCTGTATCCTCCAGACATCAAATAGGCCTCTGTCTGAGATCGTTCGGAAAATAGGCGTGGGCTCAGTAAGATGTGTGGGGGAAGTAGAATCCATAGAGGGCCAGAGGGTGACATTAAAATCACCCACAACTAGTAAACGGTCAGCTGGAGATGACCTCGCCACCCTGGAGAGGACATGTATGATGAAAGCATGTTGTTTAGTGTTAGGTGCATAGATAACAACAATAGAATACTTAATTAGGTTAAGTAGACAATGTAGGATCAAATACCTGTCGCCCTCATCCGCCTCCACTCTCACATCTGAGACTGCAATAGAGTCTCTGATAGCAAGCGCAACACCTCTTTTTTCCGGTGCGCATGAGAGAAGAAAATATGTGGGTAATTTTTATGGTGGAGACGAGTGGAATCAGCCTCCAGTAAATGGGTTTCTTGCAGACAGAGTAAATCTGCCTGCAAGCGTTTGGCTTCAGCCCACACCATCGATCGTTTGAAGGGGGAATTCAGGCCCCTCACATTAAGGGAGACAAATTGTATTACCATGGCGGAGAAGGAGGCGGATCGCTGGGCAAGAGGTTAACATTGACAATAAAGTCACAATAAAAAGGGACATATGTTCTCAACACTGTGGGTGTTCGTGGAAGGGTTGTGCAGAACCACAAGTAAACAGACATATACCACATAAGTGTCAACCGGACACAAACTGTAAAGTAGAATGCAGAGTGACAAATTACTCCAGGAGAGAGCAATTTAGGGGGAGATACAGGAGAAACTATACCCATATCTAACATGTGCCGGACCGGCAATATAAGAACTACACCCCAACTATGGCATTTGGAAGAAAATTAAGAAGAAGATTTCCGCTTTCCATACTGTACCACAGTCCAGTCTTCTGTCATCTTCGCCGGAGATGGTTGAGGCGCAGTGGGGACCTTCGCAGGAATCTGTGGCGAATTAGGTGAAGAGGCAGTGAGGTGCCACTTGGAGCACAGCTCTAACAGATCCTCAGGAGATGCAGCTAGGTGTTTAGATCCGTTGTAGGTGACAATGATTTTAGTGGGGAATCCCCACTTATAGGAGATTCCATTAGCTCTGAGTAGGCTAGTGCCTTTGGCAAACTCTCATCTTCTAGCCATGGTAGCGGGTGAGAGATCAGCAAAGATAGAGAGAGAAGTAAACCTGGTCGGCAGAGCAGGCGGGTTCCTGGCTGCAAGCATAATCCTCTCCTTAACATGAAAAAAGTGCACCCGTAGAATGACATCAATCGGACAGATTTCGGCTTGGGTAGCCTGTGGATTCGATCTAGAAGAAGATCTGGCGAAGATACATTTGGTAGAAGCAAGGCAAAGTAGTCCGTCACAAAGCCAGCCAAATCCTCCGTTTTGACCTCCTCCGGTACTCCTCTAATGCGGAGATTGTTCCTCCGGGAGCGATCCTCCATGTCCGCCATCTTGGACCTAATAGCCGCGATCTCTTCTTCGAGGGAGGAAACCTTGTCCACTACAGCATTGTGGGCCGAGGTAAGTTCTCCCATCTTGTTCTCCACATGAGAAGTGTGGGATCCAAGCGAGTGGAGTTCCTTTTGGAGACTAGAGACAGCAGCACGTATTTCCTTCTGGATGGTGGAAGTGAGGTCTGCTGCAACTGCCATTAGCGCGGCCTCCGTGAGGGGCGAGGAAGGGCTAGGTGAGGACCCACCGGTAGGAACGGAGGGATGCCGGAGAGAGGAGCAGGCAGCTTCAGGTGAAGCCGGAGGAGAGCGAGAGGTAGAGCCACTGGAAACCGAACCGTCCGAGCCCGGGGAGGAAGGTCCACGTGGATGACCGGAGCTCATAGAGGTAGGGGAGCTCCCGGCTTCTGGAGATGTTCTTGCGCTCGCAGCTGGCAGGCCGCCCGCGCCATCTTGTAAGTCAGCCGCCGGGAAGAATTGGGTGAGCTTCAGTGGGCTCTTCTTGGCTTTTTTCGTCCGAGCCATCACACACCTGGTGCAGCGGGAGTTAGCAAGTTCGAGGGTAGTTAAATTAGCCGAGATGAGCCGGTTTGAGCCGCTCTATTGCCGGAGACTAGCGGAGCACAGGGATTATGCGACCGCCACCATGCGCGTCCAGGCCACGCCCCCCATAGTCATGTTTAAAGGTGTACTCCACCCCTAGGCATCTTATCCCCTATCCAAAGGATAGGGGATAAGATGTCAGATCACCACGGTCCCGCTGCTGGGGACCCACGGGATCACCGCTGCGGCACTGCCCTTTCGTTACTACACAGAGCAAGTTCGCTCTGTGCGTAATGACGGGCGATAAAGGGGACGGAGCAGCGTGACGTCATGGCTCCTCCCCTCGTAACATCACGGCCCACGCCCTTAATGCAAGTCTATGGCAGGGGGCGTGACGACCGCCACACCCCTTCCCAGATTTGTATTGAGGGGGCAGGCCGTGACATGACAAGGGGCGGGGCCGTGATGTAACAATGCTCCGGCCCCTGTATCGCCCGTCATTACGCACAGAGCGAACTCGCTCTGTGCAGTAATGATAGCGCACTCGCTCTGTGCAGTAATGATAGCGCGGTGCCGCAGCTGCGATCCCGGGGGTCCCCAGCAGCGGGACCCCGGCGATCTGACATCTTATCCCCTATTCTTTGGATAGGGATAAGATGTCTAGGGGTAGAGTAGCCCTTTAAGCTAACAATCGAGTTTACAAGTTTTTATAGCCTTAGCTGAATGGCAGCAGTTTTTCCAATGGTTTACAGTTTCAGTCTTGAACTATTGACCCTCTATTCCCTTTACTTATACAAGTGTCTCTAGTCCTGCAAAAAACATATTTACTTAATCCCTTATCAGTGAGAGGCTAGGTTACCCATGGGTTCCCTGTAACAGCAGAACACAACACTATGGAAAGTATAAGTATTGCCGCTCCTATATGTGCGTTGTGTGCCATATAGTTGAGCACATGAAAAGCATGCTTCTTCACGGTCACTTAACATGTTCGTTTTGCGGATACATGAGGCACTGGATGCATTGATCTTTATTCTTACAGTGGAGAAGTGATTAGTTATAACTTTTTGTGAATTGGGACATTTAAACTTTTTTTTTTTATTCCAATCTAAATTTAGTTAGTAGGAGTCAGTGTCGGTGAATTGTTTGTCGACTCAGACTCCAGGTACCCAAAATTTTGTCCGACTCAGACTACTCTACTCCGAAGCCCCGATTTTATCAATTAGATGGTGAAAGATAAGACTATGCAATATGTATGCAGTAATATGTACAGAGCACGCCCCGTTCTCTGCAGAAGGGAGAATGTTCCTCATTTTAAAATCTAGCATTTCAAAAACTCGATATTAGGAAGGATCTTTCACCATACGGACTAATTGTTATAATTTTCATCCACATTGTAAAAGATTCACAATCAAATAAAAACTAGTACACTACCAGATATACATGCATGAGGCCTCTAACTTTAAAAAGGGGTATTCCAGGAATTTTTTTTATTTGACTATGCTACAGGGGCTGTAAAGTTAAATTCTTCTGTGATTTTCACGTCACTATTTTTACGAGCATACAACATGACTGTTTTCTTCAATGGGTGGAGCAATTAATCTGCAACTAATGCAACAGCTGTAGGCACCCTGATTGAAAACCACAGGTCTTTTGTTTCAATAGGTGGGGTGGCTGATGTGTGAGAGGGAGGAAAATGGGGGGGGGGATTTGTAGTAAAAAAAAAAAAAAAAAAAAATCATAAGTCAAACAGAAGTACAAGTTCACAAACAGCTAGCCACAGTGTTATGGTAATCTCATGACATAGCTATTTAGCCCCAAGACAAGCGCAGATCCTTCCTAAGCATGTCCATTACTGTCTGCCAGGTATGTACTAAGTTCATCTTATGGTGGATAACTCATTTAAGTAATGGGAAAGAGAATAGGTGTAATCATCGGACCCTTGTATATAATTACCTTACAGCCATATTGCTGCATCTTACAGGACCTCTCTGGCTCCTCATGGCCTCTCAGGTAACTTCTAGGGGAAGACTAATTGTACCATGATACCTTTTATGCCTCATGGCACTTCTATACAGGCAGAGACTAGTTTTTACATTATAGCTTTTGCTGGCTTCTGCGCTCCCCCCCCGCCACCTTTCTCTTTGGCATGTGGATATTTATGAGCATGACTGTTGTGACGTATGCCCCTCGGTATGAAAACTCTTGACCAATAGGGACATAGAAAGCCCCCCTTCGGGGTAGTGACAAATCATTTTAGGTGGTGCTATGAATCAACATAACATATAACACCATAAATCATGACCGGAACCATAATATGACATCAAGTGGTTACATTTTGTTTTAACAAAATATAAGAATAATATAGGGTAATTTGACCTCATAACAACTATCAACATCATATTGTTTATAGTTAATGTCTCATTATGAAGGGCATTGTTGCTGGGACCTTTAGAGATACCACAAAGCTGATATGGTATTTGAGAACATTTTGTTGTTGTGAAGAAATGTTTATGAGAATAGAGGTTAGTGTGTGCAATATCATAGATCCATTAAAATGGCTGCTGTTAGGTTAACTTAAGAACATGCCATGTTAGGCCTGACAAAGTGGAATATTTATGAGGAACAATAGAATAACCAAAGCTATGTGCAATTATGCAACTCTATTAAATTGTTAGAACAACATGTTATGGCTGATACAGTGTACAGCTAATTATACTCAGAGTGTGAATATAAAATATATGTTTGTGTAATGCACCATTTTATATTCAGTTAAATAACATTTATCATTTTGGTATTTAGGGTTAATTTTTGAATGCATCTGCTTAAACATGGCTGCCAGGATCAAAATGGAGACTCGTGTCTCTCTTTGCTTCATCTGATCCAGTCAGAATGTATGACAGTGTGACACCCCAGATTTGCCAGACCATATCTCAGTCTGATGTGTGATACTGTGCAGCTCTCTGGGGTATTTCAGCCCAATGTGCAGACGGTATCACACATCAGGCTGAGATACTCCAGATACTCCATTTCACATATTAGGCTCAAAGATAGATTATTGGATTGTGGATTTCATTTTTTTCCTAGACTACAGAAACACAAGGATTAACTAGAACTAAAAGCTGAACAGCATGCGAAGTTGAACCAAGTCATGGCACTCCTGGGAGCAGTTAATGCTTCTATCAGACTGCAATTAGGACACGGCAGTGTGAAGGCCATCGGGGGAGCCAGGGAGAATAGTGGGAAAAAAAAAAAAATACTGTTTGTGCCGTCATTTTCTTCCACTATTCCCATCAAAAGAATAACAGCGCCTGAAGTCCCTGATAGTAGTAAATGGGAGCCAATGGGACCCATTGTTGTCCGTCACGAGGACAGCAGTTAAAGTCGCACACCAAAAAAATAAATAAAAGAAACAACACTTTAACGGCTGTTCTTAACTTGGAGCAACGGTAGTGTGAAAGGGGCCTTACATGATTCACACAAGTAGAATTTTGGTATTTTGGCCAAATTTCCATCATTTTTCTCATTACTCTGCTGTCCAGCAACTCAAAGGGTTATCAATGCCAGCCCAGGAGGCTTCTCAGCAAGATAGGACTGTCTGGGCTTTATTCTTTAGCCCTCCATCTTTTTCTGACCTTCTGTGTCCTCCTAGTCTTCACTACTGCCACAAGACTCAAGGAGTGAGTATAAAGTAGTTAAGGCTCACAGCTGTCTTCTCTGCACTTTTGCCTGCGCATTTAGACTTGTTTTCAGGTTGTCGGGCTATATTGGTACCGATAAAATCAGATGTTGTAATATGAAAGAAACAACATGGCAAAGCATCCATCTTGAATCAAAATGATTCAATTTAATGAACTTTCACCAAGTCAGGAAGTTTGAGAAAAACCACACAGAGAATGGAATGTTTCAAGTAAACAAAGTGGATTAGACAAAACAATATCCAGGATATTTGCAAGTCATCAAATGAAAGTCTTTGAGAGTGAAACTCATTGGCTAAAATGGGGGGGGGGGTCTGCTCTGTACACCTAGATACCGGTGTGTGTGTGTGTGTGTGTGTGTGTGTGTGTGTCTCTCTAACAATGTGTTGTATTTGCATTCTATTTATCTGCACTGCTCAAAAAAAAATAAAGGGAACACCAAGATAACACATCCTAGATCTGAATGAATGAACTAATCGTATGAAATATTTTTGTCAAGTTGATTAAAATGATTCTGACTGCCGATCAATATATATGTATTAAATACTTATATATTTATATGCCATTTCTAATGTTGAAAAAAGATATTTGTTACCTACTCTTAAACTATACACCATGTTCCTGATCTTGCTATCTACTCGTGACTAAGATTGAAACCTTGGAAGATGAGACGTTAGAAGACAAAATATTTGAGGAAGACACAGATCCAGGTTTTTCCAGTCTCAGAGTGAAAAAAGAACCACGAGTGAACTTTGGTCGAGAAAGAAATAGATGCCTAAAATATGCTAATATATACAGACATAGGGGGAGATTTATCAAAACCTGTCCAGAGGAAAAGTTGCTGCGTTGCCCATAGCAACCAGATTGCTTCTTTCATTTTTCAGAGGACTTTTCAAAAATGAACGAAGCAATCTGATTGGTTGCTATGGGCAACTCAGCAACTTTCCTCTGGACAGGTTTTGATAAATCTCCCCCATAAAGCTCAAATAACTAATCAAAATGCAACATGCTGATTTTGACGTCATAACTAAACCTCCTCCTTTGTCAAATGTAAAAACCAAATGTACTTCCTGGATCTCCTCTCCCTGTGATAGCTGAAGCTGCACGGAGCTCTCGTGGCCTCTGTGGCCCGACAGAAGTTCACACGTACGCAGCTCATACGGCTGCCTCATATACATTTACTGTTGATCCACAGCGCTATCGGGATCCCGATGCCGCTGTCATCAGTGTGCCTCCCCCTGAGCGCCCCACGCCCGCAGCTGTACTCCCCGTCCCGTTAATGCTCAGGGAGCAGGGAACAGAAAGTAGAGCATCGGGCGCAGGTTAAGTTATTCGCGTAGTGCTGCGCATGCGCAGTACTACTTTACCTGCGCCCGATGCTCTATTTTCTGTTCCCCGCTCCCTGAGCGTTAACGGGACTGGGGCGCTCGCGGGGACGCACACTGAAGACAGCGGCATCGGGCATAGGAATCCCCATAGCGCTGTTAAACGCTCCCTGAGCGTTAACAGGGGACTGGGAATAGACCTACGGGGGACGGGGAGTAGAGCTGCGGGGGATGGGGAGTAGAGCTGCGGGCCTGGGGCGCTCGCGGGGACGCACACTGATGACAGCGGCATCGGGCATAGGAATCCCCATAGCGCTGTTAATCGCTCCCTGAGCGTTAACAGGGGACGGGGAGTAGAGCTGCGGGCGACGGGGAGTAGAGCTGCGGGCGACGGGGAGTACAGCTGCGGGCGACGGGGAGTACAGCTGCGGGCGACGGGGAGTACAGCTGCGGGCGACGGGGAGTACAGCTGCGGGCGACGGGGAGTACAGCTGCGGGCGACGGGGAGTACAGCTGCGGGCGACGGGGAGTACAGCTGCGGGCGACGGGGAGTACAGCTGCGGGCGACGGGGAGTACAGCTGCGGGCGACGGGGAGTACAGCTGCAGGCGTGGGGCGCTCGCGGGGACGCACACTGATGACAGCGCCATCGGGCATAGGGATCCCGATAGCGCTGTGGATGTAATAATAGAGTAAATGTATATGAGGCAGCCGTATGAGCTGCGTACATGTGTGAACTTCTGTCGGGCCACAGAGGCCATGAGAGCTCCGTACAGCTTCAGCTATCACAGGGTGAGGAGATCCTCTCCCTGTGATAGCCAAACTGACACTACTGTGCGCATCGATGCGTGACGTTTAAATATGTCACGTGACAAGAGAGAGCCAATAGGATGTGATGGAGGCGGACCATCTCATTCTATGGCAAATCTCATTCCACAGCAATGACCGGCCCTCAGCATATGCAGCAGCGGTCACTCATATTTTAATGCCTCACCTCAAACAATCCCTGACACTTTCATCTTTATATAGTTGAATGTGCTGACAACAAAATCACAAAAAAAATTATCAATGGAAATCACATTTATCAACCCATGGTCTGGATATGGAGTCACACTCAAAATCAAAGTGGAAAACCAGACTACAGGCTGATCCAACTTTGATGTAATGTCCTTAAAACAAGACAAAATGAGGCTCAGTAGTGTGTGTGGCCTCCACGTGCCCGTATGACCTCCCTACAACACCTGGGCATGCTCCTGAGGAGGTGGCGGATGGTCTCCTCAGGAATTTCCTCCCAGACCTGGACTATAGCATCCGCCAACTCATGGGCAGTCTGTGGTGCAACGTGGTGTGTTGGTGGATGGAACAAGACATGATGTCCCAGATGTGCGCAATCGGATTCAGGTCTGGGGGGGGGGGGGGGGGGGGAAACACGCAGGCCAGTCCATAGCATCAAATGCCTTCCTCTTGCAGGAACTGCTGACACACACTCCAGCCACATGGCTGGAGTGGTAGCATCTCCATGCTCTGGACACTACGCTGACAAACACAGCAAACCTTCTTGCCACAGCTCGCATTTATGTGCCATCCTGGATGAGCTGCACTACCTGAGCCACTTGTGTTGGTTGTAGACTCTGTCTCATGCTACCACTAGAGTGAAAGCACCACCAGCATTCAAAAGGGATCAAAACATCAGCCAGGAAGAATAGGAACTGAAAAGGTCTGTGCCACAGAGCCGTTTCCCAGTCGTACCATTCCAGTTGCAAACTGAGGCCTCCATATGGACTAATGGACTATGGACTAATGTGGCACTGAGCTGCAGCACGACTAACCATGGTTCACAGCTTCATTCCATGACAAATCCTTGTGCACGATTGAACAGCTCCATCCCTTAGAACTGTGCCAGGGATCTCTCCATCCTGCCACTGTGGACTAATGTGGAACTGGGCTTCAGCACAGCTAACCAAAAGTGCACAAGAATTTGTCATGGGATGGAGCTGTCAAAATCCCTATGATCAGACATTCTAAAAAGTCTCCTCTTACTTCGTGTATATGCAGGATTTAGTATACAGACCACGGTTTGAACTTTGTCCATAAGTGGACAGCTCAACATACCTTACAACTGGCACACTTGCTGATTTTATGGATGCTATATGGACTAATGTGGCTTCTGCACAGCTCGTATTATGCTCAAAAAGCTATTTATGTCTAACTTACTCACAGATAAAATATGAGGCAAGATAAAAATATCTTTTATAATAATACTTTATTTAATCATTAGCTGAGGAACCTGCGCTGCCCGTTTTTTTTCCTACCATGTCCTTGTGGGGGGAGGAAAAGCAACAAAGGAGGAAGCTTTTGTCCTCATATCCCGACCCCATTTCCAGACCCCATTTCCAATCCTCATTTCTAATTCTCATATCCCCTCCTGATATCCCGACCCCATATCCAATCCTCATTTCTAATTCTCATATCCCATCCTCAGGTAGGGATGAATTGTGGTAAAGATATTGTAAGCTGAAAATAAAAGGGGTGTGGCTTGAATGGTGGGCGTGTCTTTGCAAGTTGGGGAATGGAATGTGGGGAGGGTGTGGCCGTACTGGCGTATTCACCAGGAGATGCGGAGCTTGTGGAGTAATGCACCAGAAGTCCTATATACTTGCATGGGACTTAAAACAAAAAACCCATCCTTCACATATGGGGGTAGGTTAGGGTCTAATTTAACTATTATATATTTTTTAACATATAAGTAACATGTGACCAAGTATTATCGAAATATCTAGAGCCATACGGAAGTTGTGCTGGAACACACATTTCCCATAGATTTGCATTGGACTTTAAACAAAAAACCCAACCCTCGCAAGTGGGGGTAGGTTGGGGTTAAATTACCTATCAGGGGTGTGGGAATTTAATTTAAAAAAAACAAACAAAAAAAAAAAAAATCAATACTTGTCCATGGGACTAAAACTGAGCAAAATCTACTTGTCCGGGCCAATTTTCACTCGTTTTTTTTCCTCCTCACCCTATAATAGCCATAGCTACCTACTACAATGATACCTTTAATTTTTCAATAACATATTCTCCGAACCAAAAAAAAAAAAAAAATTTATATTATTATGATATATATATATATATATATATATATATATATATATATATATATATATATATATAAAAAAAAAATCGATGAAGTTAAATTGAAATAGTAAAAGATAATTTAGCAAATTTGGTGGTTTTCTATTCTACGCCATTTACCTTGTGGTTGAGATAACATGTTTTGATACTTTAGACCCGCCTGATTACAGCAATACCAGATTTGTATAGTTTCTGCCACGTTTTACTACCGTATATACTCGAGTATAAGCCGACCCGAGTATAAGCAGAGACCCCTAATTTCAACCCAAAATCCCAGGAAAAGTTATTGACTCGAGTATAAGCCTAGGGTGGGAAATAAATCATCCCCCCCTGTCATCATCCAGACCCGTCATTAACATCCTCATCATCATCACCGCCTGTCATCATCCAGACCCTCATCATCATCACCTGTCATCATCCCCTTGTCATCATCCCCACCCATCCCCCCTTCATCATCCCCTTGTCATCATCCCCACCCCCCTTCATCATCCCCTTGTCATCATCCCACACACCCCCCTTCATCATCCCCTTGTCATCATCCCACACACCCCCCTTCATCATCCCCACCCCCCTTCATCATCCTCTTGTCATCATCCCACCCCCCCCCCCTTCATCATCCTCTTCTCATCATCCGCCCTCAGTGGTCTTCAACCTGCGGACCTCCAGAGGTTTCAAAACTACAACTCCCAGCAAGCCCGGGCAGCCATCGGCGGCCTTCGACATCATCCAGCCCCCTCTCACCCCCCTTTAGTTCTGTACAGTACTCACCTCCGCTCGGCGCTGGTCCGGTACTGCAGGGCTGTCCGGTGGGGAGGTGGTCCGGTGGGATAGTGGTTCCGGGCTGCTATCTTCACCGGGGGCGCCTCTTCTCCGCGCTTCCGGCCCGGAATAGAGGCGTTGCCTTGACAATGACGCAGAAGTACGTTGGCAATGAACGTACCTCTGCGTCGTTGTCAAGGCAACGTGACTATTCTGGGGCCGGGCCCGAAGCGCTTAGAAGAGGCCTCCCCGGTGAAGATAACAGCCCGGAACCACTATCCCACCGGACCACCTCCTCTCCGGACAGTCCTGCAGCACCGGACCAGCGCCGAGCGGAGGCGAGTACTGTACAGAACTAAAAGGGGGTGAGAGGGGGATGAATGTCGAAGGCCGCAGTGGTCTTCAACCAGCGGACCTTCGGAGGTTTCAAAACTACAACTCCCAGCAAGCCCGGACAGCCGATGGCTGCCCGGGCTTGCTGGGAGTTGTAGTTTTGAAACCTCTGGAGGTCCGCAGGTTGAAGACCACTGTGGGTGGAGAGTTCACTCGAGTATAAGCCGAGGGGGGTGTTTTCAGCACGAAAAATCGTGCTGAAAAACTCGGCTTATACTCGAGTATATACGGTAATTTAAAAAAATTCGGAACCTTTTCCAATTTTTTTTACCCCTGTTGCTTTAATAAAATAAAAAAATTTGAATACCAGGCTGTATGAGGGCTCATTTTTTGTGCCATAATCTGTTTTTTGTATCGGTACCATTTTGGTATTGATCCGACTATCCTTTTTTTAACTTTTTTTTTCCTGGGATATTTAAAAAATTGCAATTTTGTGGTTTTTTTTATTTATTTTTTTATTTTATTTTTTTTACATTTACCGTATGGGATACATAATGTTATATTTTAATAGTTCGTACAATTACGCACACAGCGATACTTAATATGTTTGCATGTTTTTATATAAGAAAAGGGGGTGATTTGAACTTAAGTTTATTTGTCTTTTCAACTTTTATAAAAAAAATAAAAATGTCCCCCTTCCCCCACACACTTTATTATACTTTTAGGAGGAATCATTAGATTCCTCATACAGATCAGTAGAGTTCTATTAAACTCCATTGATCTGTGATCCATTGATAGATCCTGGCTGGACTAGGCTCTATCAATGACAGAGCCACAGGACAGCAGGGAACAGAGGCAAGCCCTCCGGCTACCTCTATAGTGGATCGTCCCCTGCGATCACACTTCAGGGGGGGCGATGCACCCCACTAGCCCACCAGAGAGCATTCACATGTCCCTTCAGCCGCCGCTGTCAGCTTTGACAGTGGCGATCACTGCATGCTGGCTATTAGCGTTGGCCCCTGGCTACTGAGAACAGCCGGGGGCTGCAGAGTATGGAGCGGGCAGGAGTCGGGAGTGGCTCCATACAGACTGCTGAGCGCCGCCGCGCCCTGCTTGCACGTAGCCGGGCTAAGGGCCGGAAAAATTCACCTGCCCGGCGCCCGGAACTGCATGTCCCAGGTGTTGGGCGATAGGAATTCCACATCCCTGCCTATCCTATGTTTGTTGTTGACATATAAAGTCACATGTGTACCAAGTTTCATGTTAATAACTTTAGCCGTTTGGAAGTGATGCTGTAACATACACACATATACACACACATTGAGTTTCATATACACTGCTCACAAAAATAAAGGGAACACTTAAACAACACAATGTAACTCCAAGTCAATCACACTTCTGTGAACTCACACTGTCCACTCAGGAAGCAACACTGATTGACAATCAATTTCACATGCTGTTGTGCAAATGGAACAGACAACAGGTGGAAATTATAGGCAATTAGCAAGACACCCCCAAAAAATGAGTGGTTCTGCAGGTGTGACCACAGATGTCAGTTCCTATGCTTCCTAGCTGATGTTTTGGTCACTCTTGAATGCTGGCGGTGCTTTCACTCTAGTGGTAGCACGAGATGGAGTCTACAACCCACACAAGTGGCTCAGGTAGAGCAGCTCATCCAGGATGGCACATCAATGGGATCTGTGGCGCGAAGGTTAGCTGTGCGTCAGCGTAGTGTCCAGAACAAGGAGGCGCTACCAGGAGACAGGCCAGTACATGAGGAGGAAATGTGGAGGAGGCCAACAACCCAGCAGCAGGACCGCTACCTCCGCCTTTGTGCAAGGAGAAGCACTGCGAGAGCCCTGCAAAATGACCTCCAGCAGGCCACAAATGTGCAGGTGTCCACTCCAACGGTCAGAAACAGACTCCATAAGGGCCCGACGTCCACAGGTGGGGGTTGTGCTTACAGCCCAACACCGTGCAGGGCGTTTGGCATTTGCCAGAGAACACCAAAGGTTGGCAAATTCACACCCTGTGCTCTTCACAGATGAAAGCAGGTTCGCACTGAGCACGTGACAGACTTAGAGTCTGGAGACGCTGCTTGAGAATGTTCTGCTGCCTGCATAATCCTCCAGCATGACCGGTTTGGCGGTGGGTCAGTAATGGTGTGGGGTGGCATTTCTTTGCGGGGGGTAACCTGACTGCTATTAGGTACCGATAAGAGATCCGCAGACCCCCTTGTGAGGCCATATTCTGGTGCGGTTGGCCCTAGGTTCCTCCTAATGCAAGACAATGCTAGACGTCATGGGGATGGAGTGTGTCAGCAGTTCCTTCAAGAGGAAGGCATTGATGTTATGGACTGGCCCGCCCGTTCCCCAGACCTGAATCCGACTGAGCACATCTGGGACCTCATGTCTCGCTCCATCCACCAACGGCACATTGCACCACAGACTGTCCAGGAGTTGGTGGATGTTTTAGTCCTGGTCTGGGAGGACATCCCTCAGGAGACCATCCGCCACCTCATCAGGAGCATGCCCAGGCATTGTAGGGAGGTCATATGGGCACGTGGAGGCCACACACACTACTGAGCCTTGTTTTGACTTGTTTTAAGGACATTACATCAAAGTTGGATCAGCCTGTAGTGTGGTTTTCCACTACACTACACACTTTTGAGTGCGACTCCAGATCCAGACCTCCATAGGTTGATAAATCTGATTTTCATTGATAATTATTGTGCGATTTTGTTGTCAGCACATTCAACGATGTAAAGACGAAAGTATTTCTGACGATTAGTTCATTCATGTTTGTTAATTTTACTATTTAACTTGTTTTCAGATGTTTTTTTACATGCCTAATGTACATTTAACCCCTTAAGGACATAGGGCATATCCATACGCCCCCGTTTCCAAGTCCTTAAGGACCGAGGGCGTATGGATACGCCCTGAGCATTTCCGGCCCCCACCGCTAGCCGGAGGGGAGCCGGAGGCCTGCTGAAATCGTTCAGCAGGCATCCCGGCATATCGCCCAGGGGGGTCATTATGTCCCCCCATGTCGGCGATTGCCGCAGATCGCTGGACAATTCAGTCCAGCGATCTGCGGCGGATTCTGGGTCACTCGGGTCTCCAGTGACCCAATGACTCGGAATTACTGGCTGATCGGGGTCGTCAGAGACGGCCCCGAACAGCCAGAGCCTGCAGGGGTGAGGTGGCACTGGTGCCACCTCACGATCGCCCCGATTCGTCGGCCGGATTACCGGCCGACCAATCAGGGCGCCTGCTGCGGGTGTCACTCCCGCTCCGCCCCTCTTCCGGAGGACGTGAGCAGGCAGAAGATCCCGGGTGCTGGGGACCCCGATCCCCGGCATCCCTGTTGGGATCGGGGCCCCAGGAGCGACAGCGGCGGCGAGGGACATTCCTGCAGTGTGGATCGTTGGAGGTGAGTGACAGCCTCCTGCTGTTGCTTAGCAACAGCTCCCAGCATGCAACAAGGGCATGCTGGGAGCTGTAGTTATGCAACAGCAGGAGGCAGACCACCACAACTCCCAGCATGCCCTTATGGGCATGCTGGGACTTGCAGTTTTGCAACAGCTGGAGGCACATTCTTTCTATGGAAAAGTGTACCTTCAGCTGTTGTGTAACTACAACTCCCAGCTTGCACAATCAGCTAAAGTGCATGCTGAGAGTTGTAGTGGTGCATCTAGTGGTTGCATAACTACAACTCCCAGCATGCCCGTTGGCTGTCGGTGACTGCTGAGAGTTGTAGTTTTGCAACAGCTGAAGGCACACTGAGTTAAGTAGTAAACCAGTGTGTCTCCAGCTGTTGCATAACTACAATCCCCAGCATCCCCAGCCAATGTAGTATGCCTCCGGCTGTTGCATAACTACAAGACCCAGCATGCCCTTCCGCTGTCCGTACATGCTGGGGGTTGTAGCTTTTGCAATAGCTGAAGGCACACTGGTTGCAAAACACTGAGTTTGTTACCAAACTCGGTGTTTCACAACCTGTGTGTCTCCAGCTGTTGCAAAACTACATCTCCCAGCATCCACTGATAGACCGTACATGCTGGGAGTTGTAGTTTTGCAACAGCTGGATGTTTCCCCCCCCCAATGTGAACGTACAGGGTACACTCACATGGGCGGAGGATTACAGTAAGTATCCGGCTGCAAGTTTGAGCTGCGGCAAATTTTCTGTCGCAGCTCAAACTGCCAGCGAGAAACTACTGTGAACCCCCCGCCCATGCGACTGTACCCTAAAAACACTACACTACCACACAATAAAATAAAAAGTAAAAAACACTACATATACACATACCCCTACACAGCCCCCCTCCCCAATAAAAATGAAAAACGTCTGGTACGCCACTGTTTCCAGAACGGAGCCTCCAACTGTTGCAAAACAACTACTCCCAGTATTGCCAGATAGCCACTGACTGTCCAGGCATGCTGGGAGTTTTACAACAGCTGGAGGCCCCCTGTTTGGGAATCACTGGCGTAGAATACCCCTATGTCCACCCCTATGCAATCCCTAATTTAGGCCTCAAATGCGCATGGCACTCACTTTGGAGCCCTGTCGTATTTCAAGGCAACAGTTTAGGGCCACATATGGGGTATCGCGTAATCGGGAGAAATTGGGCTTCAAATTTTGTGGGGTATTTTCTGCTATTACCCTTTTTAAAAAATGTAAAATTTTTGGGAAAACAAGCATTTTAGGTAAAAAAAAAAATAATTTTTTTTTACATATACAAAAGTCATGAAACACCTGTGGGGTATAAAGGTTCACTTAACCCCTTGTTACGTTCCCCGAGGGGTCTAGTTTCCAAAATGGTATGCCATGTGTTTTTTTTTTTTTTGTTTTTTTTTGCTGTCCTGGCACCATAGGGGCTTCCTAAATGCGGCATGCCCCCAGAGCAAAATTTGCTTTCAAAAAGCCAAATGTGACTCCCTCTCTTCTGAGACCTGTAGTGCGCCAGCAGAGCAATTTTCACCCCCATATGGGGTGTTTTCTGAATCGGGAGAAATTGGGTTTCAAATTTTGGGGGGTATTTTCTGCTATTACACTTTTTAAAAATGTAAAATTTTTGGGAAACCAAGCATTTTAGGTAAAAAAAAAAAATTATTTTTTTTACATATGCAAAAGTCGTGAATCACCTGTGGGGTATTAAGGTTCACTTTACCCCTTGTTACGTTCCCTGAGGGGTCTAGTTTCCAAAATGGTATGCCATGTGTGTTTTTTTGCTGTCCTGGCACCATAGGGGCTTCCTAAAGGTGACATGCCCCCCAAAAACCATTTGTCGCTCCTTCCCTTCTGAGCCCTCTACTGCGCCCGCTGAACAATTAACATAGACATATGAGGTATGTGCTTACTCGAGAGAAATTGGGTTTCAAATACAGGTAAAAATTTTCTCCTTTTTACACCTTGCAAAAATTCAAAAATTGGGTCTACAAGAACAAGCGAGTGTAAAAAAATGAAGATTTTGAATTTTCTCCTTCACTTTGCTGCTATTCCTGTGAAACACCTAAAGGGTTAATACACTTACTGAATGTCATTTTGAATACTTTGGGGGGTGTAGTTTTTATAATGGGGTCTTTTATGGGGTATTTCTAATATGAAGGCCCTTCAAATCCACTTCAAACTGCTTAAATTGCTGCTGAACTTTGAAGCCCTCTGGTGTCTTCCAAAAGTAAAAACTCATAAATTTTATGATGCAAACATAAAGTAGACATATTGTATATGTGAACCAAAAAAAAAATCCATTTCCCTTACTAGCAGAGAGCTTCAAAGTTAGAAAAATGCTAAATTTTCATTTTTTTCATCAAATTTGGTGATTTTTCACCAAGAAAGGATGGAAGTTACCATAAAATTTTACCACTAAGTTAAAGTAGAATATGTCACGAAAAAACAATCTCGGAATCAGAATGATAACTAAAAGCATTCCAGAGTTATTAATTTTTAAAGTGACAATTGTCAGAATTGCAAAAAACGCTCCGGTCCTTAAGGTGAAAAAGGGCTCGGTCCTTAAGGGATTAAGTGAAATCTGATAAACCCTTTTTGCGTAATTTCGCTGAACCCCCCCCCCCCCCCCCCCGATTCATCAATTAAACGATAAAGTTATCAGCACCAAATTAATTTTGCACTCAATCATTTGTTGCAGCCCTAGAATCCATTCAGGGCATCTGTTGCAGTCCGATTTAAGTAACCGGACAAAAAGAAGGTTCATGAAGTATTTTTTCATATGGCAGAATCTCTGAACAGAATCAAACGGCAAAATTCCGTGTGAATGAGCCCTAAGGATCCATGCGTTTTTGATCCGTTATTACTTCTGAGCATGTTAAAAAGACTGAGCAACCAGGAAGTAGCCAGACAAAAATAAAAACGGACAATAAAGGATACAAACGAATGAAAAACTGATGCAAAAGGATGCCACTTAAATGGCATACCTTTGCATCTGTTAGTATGGTCCGTTTAGAAGTAATGATTGGAAAATCGAGAGAGGGGAGAGAATGGCCATGTGAACCTAGCCTTAGGGCTTGTTCACATGGCCATCTGCCCCTGTTAATAAATGTCCGTTATCAATCCAGTTGATAATTTTCCAAATGGCTGTAAAGTAATCCCATTGATGTCTATGGTTTTATTTTTTAGAATCCTTTATCACCTGTTTGCTTCCTGTTCTGTTTATTTTTTATTTATTTATTTATTTTTTTTGATGGGAAAAAGATGTTGCATGCAGTATTTTTTCTCCCATCAAAAATAACAGAGTAGAAACGGATATTATAAATTTAAAAGGTATATTCCAGGCAAAAACATCTTATCCCCTATCAAAAGGATAGGGGATAAGATGTCTGATCGCGGAGGTCCTCTTACCTGCCTTCATTTCTATGAGAGGGGGCGTAACGGACGCAACGCCCCCTCCCATAGACCTGAATGGAGGGGGCGTGGCGTGACGTCATGTCCCTGTCTCGGAAGCCCGGAGGTTTCCAAAACTTCAGACGCAGCTACGCATAGAATGCGGGCTGCTGCAGGGGGGGTCCCAGCGGCGGGCCACCTGCGATCAGTCATCTTATTCCCTATCCTTTCGATGGGGGATAAGATGTTTTTGCCCAGAACACCCCTTTAACATGGAAGTCTATGGCAAACGGATGAGCCTTTAATGCCATTCATTTGCACCCGTTTTTTAACGCCTTAAGGACGCAGGGTGTACCTGTACGCCGGTCCCGCTATATAACTCGGGGACACGCCTTGACCCCACGTCATACCGGGTCGGTCCCGGCGGCTAATGATAGCCAGGACCCTGGGCTAATAGCGTGCGGCACCGATCGTTGTGCCGCGCGATATTAACCCTTTAGACACCGCGATCAAAGTTGATTGCCGCGTCTAAAATGAAAGTGAAATCTTCCAGGCAGCTCAGTTGGGCTGATCAGGACCATCGTGATAAAATCGCGATGTTCCAATCAGCTAGGACGCGAGCAGAGGTCCCCTCACCTGCTTCTGTCGCGTCCGATCGGCGATTCATTGCTCCAAGCCTGAGACCCAGGCTAGAGCAATCGACCGCCTATAACACTGATCAATGCAAAGCTATGGCTTTGCAGGGATCAGTGTAAAAGATCAGTGTGTGCAGTGTTATAGCCCCCTATGGGAACTATAATATTGCAAAAATAAAAAAGGTAAAAAAAAAAAAAAAATGTGAAAAAAAAGCTAATAAAAGGTCATTTAACCCCTTCCCTAATAAAAGTTAATAAAAAATAAACATATGTGGTATTGCCACGTGTGGAAACGTCCGAATTATAAAAATATATAGTTAAACCGCATGGTCAATGGCGTATGCGCAAAAAAATTCCAAAGTACACTAGCGTTTTTGGTCACTTTTTATATCATGAAAAAATGAATAAAAAGCGATCAAAAAGTCCGATCAATACAAAAATGGTACAGATAAAAACTGCAGATCACAGCGCAAAAAAAAAAAATGAGCCCTCATACCGACCCATACGCAGAAAAATTTTAAAGTTGTAGGGGTCAGGAGATGACAATTTTTTACGTATTAAATTTTCCTGCATGTAGTTAGGTTTTTTTTCATAAGTACAACAAAATCAAACCTATATAAGTAGGGTATCATCTTAACCGTATGGACCTACAGAATAATGATAAGGTGTCATTTTTACTGAAAAATGTACTGCGTAGAAACGGAAGCCCCCAAAATTTACAAAATGGCATTTTCTCTTCAATTTTGTCGCACAATGAATTTTTTTCCGTTTCGCCGTGGAATTTTGGGAGAAATTACTAATGTCACTGCAAAGTGGAATTGGTGTCGCAAAAAATAAGCCATCATATGGAATTTAAGTTGCAAAATTGAAAGTGTTATGATTTTTAGAAGGTGATGAGGAAAAAAAAATGAAAATGCAAATATGGAAACACCCTGCATCCTTAAGGGGTTAATAGTTTCTGAACAGTTATTACTTCTGAGCAAACTCCTCCAGTACTGTGGGAATATTATTACTCCCGTCAGAGTTTGCTAGTAGTTCTCGGCTGCGGGAGTTTGTGGCGGCTGGGGAGGCTGCATTAGTGCATGTACTACAACCCCAATCATGGCAAAGCGTCTCTTCCATGTTGGGGGTTGTAGTACAGGGGCTGAGGGATTGATCGCACCTGGTTTCACTTCTGAGACACGATGCGATCAGAAGTTATTAACCAGGGGAGTGAGCAGCATGCTCCGCTCCCCTGCACTGTATGTACTGTATCACAGCCCTTATTGGACCCTAGTATCAGATATAGTTAATACATAATACATTTTATTGATATGCCTTAAAAATAATTAATATAAAAAAACTGTGAATACTATATTGTGACAAAATAATGTACAAAAATAACCACAACACCAGAAAATAAGCTACTACTTTAATCCAAAGTCAGTCCTGACTAATGGATTACTAATTAGAATACCGTAGGTGATGAGCACAGAGTAAACAGTCAGCCCCCCAGGATAGACAAGCTGACATACAGCCTGAGTATATTGTTATCTCCCGTTATTGAGTCGGAGCGACCTATTAAAACCACAGGGATTGCTCCAGCTCTTCTAATATCACAATGTTGGTAAAAACGGGAGCTTTTGACTCACCACAGTAAATTTCTGGTGTGCACACTAAATAATACCACCTCTTGTGCAATAATTTGTGAATAAAGATAATAAAAAGGACATTACAATTATTCCCGTTCCGACGTGTCCCCCCCCCCCCCCCATTATCGGGGTTTCTCAAGGAACTTAGGGTTTGAGTCCTATTGATACGGACTGATGTCACAAGATGAGGCGATAGTACTGATAACACCGATAAGCCTTATCTTCTTATGCATCAAGGATATGTCAGGCGTGTGTCCCGGTATGTACTGTCTTTACTTTCCTTTTTAAATCCCCCGCTGGGAGCCCAAATGGCCAGCACAGAGTGGCCATTCAGGGCTCCCGGCTGGGTTTTCAAAGTCACTCAGGGAGGATTGTGAACTACATTAGTGGCTGGGGGAAGCATTGTGCTGCACTCCCGGGCAGCCCTGAAGTGCTGCAGGGACCATATGTATAGAAGAGCTATAGGGGGGCAAGATCTATAGCTAGCACAGCGGGGGGCAAGATGTATAGCTAGTGCAGCGCGGGGGGGAGCATAAAGCGCTATGTCTGGCCCCCCCCCCCCCCCCCACTACGCTAGCTATATATTTTGCCCCCCGCAGCGCTATGTGTGACAAGTATGCCATCAGCAGCGCATCTGCTGGGCGGGAAGCAGGCGGCATTGCGCTGCGGTCCCCGGCCAGCAGCATGATGCACTGCTGTTATTATACTTGTCACGCATTGCGCTGCGGGGGGGAGGGGGGGGGGCGCAAGATCTATAGCTAGCACAAGGGGGGGCGGCTAAATATCGAGCTAGCCAGCTGGGGGCCAGACATAGCGCTATACATCTATATATATTTTGCCCCCCCCCCTGTTGCGCTAGCTATACAACTTGCCCCCCCCCTGTAGTGAGTCTATACAAATAGTCCCTGCAGCACATCAGGGCAGCTGGGAACGCAGCGCAATGCTTCACCAGCTATTAGTGTAGTTCACAATCCTCACTGAGTGACTTTAAAAATCCCGCCGGTTTAGTCCCTTTGCACCAGTTTGTAGAATGGTCCGTTTAGGAGGCAATAACATAGAAAGTTTAGACGGGGGACAACGGCCGTATGTGATCGCTCACATTGCTGTTGGCCTTCGGTAAATGATGCACCGTTGGCTAGTCCATCAGAGTGACAGAGGAAAAGAAAAACAAAAAACATTGCATGTCCTATTATTTTCCTCAGTTCAACTACAAATAAAAAAAATAAAAAAATAGAAAATAAAAAAGGGGGGGGGAGCTTAAAGGGGTAGTCCAGTGGTGAAAAACTTATCCCCTATCCTAAGGATAGGGGAAAAGTTTGAGATTGCGGGGGGTCCGACCGCTGGGGCCCCCTGCGATCTCTCTGTACGGGGCCCCGGCTCTCGGCCCAGATAGCGGGTGTCGACCTCCGCACGAAGCGGCGGCCGACACGCCCCCTCAATACATCTCTATGGCAGAGCCGGAGATTGCTGAAGGCAGCGCTTCGGCTCTGCCATAGAGTTGTATTGAGGGGGCGTGTCGTCCGCCGCTTCGTGCGGAGGTCGACACGCCCCCTTCCTGCGGGCTGTCGGGGTTCCGTACAGGAGATCGCAGAGGGCCCCAGCGGTCGGACCCCCCACGATCTGCAACTTATCCCCTATCCTTAGGATAGATGCAAATACACTTGTCAGAGGTTAGCAACAACATCCCTAGCAACCAATAGTAAAGTTGCCAACGTCTTCACTATTTTCTTCCGCGAATATGCGAATATAAGGAATACAGGACGAACATTCGCCTATATATTCGCGAATTCGAATATGGGCAATGCCGCTCATCACTACCAGTGACTACAGTGTAACTATTACTACACCGGACCGTCTCCCTGGGAATAGCGGTTGTTACGGCAGCGCGGAGGAAACACGTGTCTAGGGTCAGCACCACCAATATGGTCAGAGGTCGTCCTCACCTGGCCTCCTGCTGTTCACAGGCATGCCCGTCACTCTGTCCAGGATTCTGCCGCCGCTCACGTGTTTTTTCCTCCCAGCATATAGCGCCCTATACACACAGTAACAGACTCCAGTACCGAGCGCTAGGGCCAGCAGGCTTCTCGCCACCGTCACTCTCTCCGCCGGTGACATGTTACGTTCTCTGACCTCACACCTTCAAACCTTTCCCGACTGTACGTCACATTACGTCAAACCCGTCAGCCGAAACAGACTTCGAAGACCACGTGACTTTGTGACGTCGCTTCTGTGGGCCAGGACTTATCCCGCCTCCCCTGATCACGTGACAAGCGGACTATTGCAGTGATTTTATTGACATGGCCCTGTGTGTTGCATCGTGTCCGCCCATGTCGGTATAGGATCTGTGGCCGTACATGGGCGGGTTAGACTAGAGCGACTCTGAGAGAAGGGGTGTGGCCGTCCTATGTGAGAGGGAGGTTTGGGTGGTTGCTAAGGAACGGTAGACGCCACTTTCCTGGGTCAGAGCGCTGAATGGGGTGACAACAATTGTGACTCCAGTAACATGGCATCTCTACGTAATGCAGATGCCCAACTTAGGAACTACATTAGGCAGCACTCGCTGCCCCACATCTATGAGGTAACTTCACACCCTTCTGACTCTCATACCTTACTTAGGGGAAGTCTGTTCGCCATAATGTAATAGTACATATGCTGTAACATATTGGTTTAAGGCAGTGTTTCCCAACCAGTGTGCCTCCAGCTGTTGCAAAACTACAACTCCCAGCATGGCCGGGGGGTTCACAGTAGTTTCTCGCTGGCAGTTTGAGCTGCGACAGAAAATTTGCCGCAGCTCAAACTTGCAGCCGGATACTTACTGTAATCCTCCGCCCATGTGAGTGTACCCTGTACGTTCACATTGGGGGGGAAACATCCAGCTGTTGCAAAACTACAACTCCCAGCATGTACGGTCTATCAGTGCATGCTGGGAGTTGTAGTTTTGCAACAGCTGGAGGCACACTGGTTGGGAAACACTGGTGTAAGCACTAGTTCAGAAATGCTGCAGTCAAACTGTGGCTGCTCAACCGTTTGGATTTGTTTCTATGTAAAAACAGAGAAATACTTCAGTTCAGTAAGGCTGCATTCACACCACGTTTTTGCAATACAGTTCCCCTATACGTTTTCAATGTGAAAACCGCATGCATTGACTCTCCATTGAAAACCGTATGCCAAAAGATGCATCCGGTTGTGTCCGTTTTGCATCCTGTAAGGTTTTGTCAGTTTTTGTCCCGTACCCAAAACCGTACCCTACCACGGTTTTTGGTCCGGGTGAAAAACTGTATTAAACCATAAACATTTTTTTTCTAACATGGGAGCCAATGGGAACCGTACAGAACTGTATGTGCGTACGGTTCCATCCGGTTTTCACAATATGATTTTTGACTTTATACAGTTTTTTTTTCTTGGAATTTCAATCAAACAAGTGAAACTTTATTCATAATGGAGTGAAAAGTTAAAAACATATACTTTTTTTCTTAAAAAACGGATGCAACCGGACATCACTTTTTAAAAACGTACAGTGACCCCCCTCCCCCCCCACCTGCGATGGCCTCGACATATTATAATTTAAACATACGATGGCCTCTCAGAGGCAATTGTATGTTGAAGGCAGCATCAACATACGATGCTTTTGTATGTCGGGGCCATCGCATAAACGGCTATCCGGCAGCACAGACTGCTTCAGCTGCCACCGGATAGCCGTTTAAGGTGCCCCGTGCGGTCACTTACCTGTCCCCGGCTCTCCGGACCGTCCTCTTCGGGATCCCCTGCATCTCTGTTGCTCTCAATCATCGTCATCACGTCACCGCGCATGCCGTCCCGTCATCCAATAGGAGCGGCGTGTGTAGCGAAGTGATGACGGCAATAAGGTACGACGATCCCGGGCAGCGGAGACGCTCTGGAGCGGCGGGGACGCGGCGACAGCGATGGACGGCGACATCCAGGGCAGCAGTGACGGTCTGGAGCGGCGGGCACAGGTGAGTATACGTTCCTAAATTTAACATTGCACAGATCCCTCAACATACGATGGTTTCAACTAACGATGGTTCATTTGGAACGAATTACCATCGCATGTTGAGGGACCACTGTATACGGTTTTTAATTGTATACGGGTTAAAATTTGTACTCACGTTTTGATACAGTTCAGTCCGGTTTTGAGGAATCAAAAACCTGATACGGGAACTGTATTGCAAAAACGTGGTGTGAATGCACCCAAACCCAGACTAGTAATTCCCAAGCAAGCTGTTACAAAACTACAACTCCCAGCATGCCCGGACAGCCTTCGGCTGTGTGGTTAGGGCCTGTGGTCCACTTGGACTGCTGTTAGTTCTGATTATTACACAGCGGAGATGGAATTTGCAGTTATAGCACAGACCCTAAAATCTAGCTGGTAGAGGTCACAGATACATAGCTATAGGAGATATTGTATATTGATGGATAGATACTAGAAACACCTATGGATGACCTGGCATAGTTGCCTTCTGCTGTGGTTTTGCTTGATCAAAGAACACTGCATGCATGATTTTTTCATGTGATGCCTGCAAGCTGGGTGGCATATCTGCCAGATACATATAGGAGTACTCCGGTGGCAAACTATATATATATATATATATTTTTTTTTTTTAAATGAACTGGTGCCAGAAAGTTAAACAGATTTGTAAATTACTTCTATTAAAAAAATATTAATCCTTTCAGTACTTTTTAGCAGCTGTTTTCTACAGAGGAAATTTTTTTTATTTTATTTTTTTTTTGTGTTGTCCACAGTGCTCTCTGCTGACACCTGATGCCCGTATCAGGAACTGTCCAGAGCAGGAGAAAATCCCCATAGCAAACCTATGCTACTCTGGACAGTTCCTGACACGGACAGAGGTGTCAGTAGAGAGCACTGTGGACAAGACAAAAAAGAAATTCAAAAAGTAAAGAATTTCCCCTGTAGCATACAGCTGCTAAAAAGTACTAAAAAGGATTAAGATTTTTTAATATTAGTAATTTACCAATCTGTTTAACTTTCTGGCACCAGTTCATTTAAAAAAAAAAAAAGTTTTCCACTGGAGTACCCCTTTAACTCAGCCTATATTTTTTGCCCATTTGGTAAATTTTTGGGCCTGATTAACGCTAAGTAAAATTTGACATAATTAATTTTACACCTGATTTTTTTTTTTATCTGTAATTGGCTAAAAAAATGGATGCAAAAAAAGTGGCAATTTTTTCTCAAAAAAGCATGCGTGAAATAAAATGTGTATATTTAGCATTTTATGAAAATTTTTTAGTTGGTCGTGTCAGGTCCTTTTTTGCCTTGTCAATGCTAGGGATTGACCGTTTGGGAAAAAAAAAGTTTGGCCGTTTGGGAAAAAAAAGTTAATGAAGATGATTCAACTCCTTCCCTAATAAAAATTTGAATCACTCCCCTTTTCCCATAAAAAAACAAAAAACTGTGTTAATAAAAATAAAATTTGGTGGATTTGAGCTGAGGAAAACCCTACAGATCAGAACAGATGTATAAAAAAAAGCAAAGTGTAGGGAAAGTGGAAACTGTAGGGAAACCTAAGTAAATACCGTGGAAAATAAATTGTAGGGAATTAAAACCCACAAAGAAACCTACACAACACTCTTAGTAAATGAGGTTAGTAAAACCTGCCTCTGTCCGTCTCCAGGGGTCTCCAGATCGCCGATAATACTGATCAATGTTATGCCTTATGCATAGCAATGAACAGTATTAGCTATCAAATGATGGGGGACTATTAAAGTGTAAAAAAAAAAAAAAGTTTAAACATCTTTTTCTCCATTTTACCCCCAGAAAGTGTAAAAAAAATGATTAATTAACATATTTGGTATCGCCACGTGCGTAAATGTCCAATCTATCAAAATATAATGTTATTGATCCTGTACAGTGAACAACGTTGTAAAAAGAAAAAAAAATCCAAAATGTCTGCTTTTTTGTCACATTATATTAAAAAAAAAATTAATAAAAAATGTATTATATACGCAAATGTGGTATCAATAATAAGTTCAGATTACGGCTCAAAAAATTAGCCCTCATAACGCCGCTTATACGGAAAAATGAAAAAGTTATAGGTCATCAAAATAGAGGGATTTTAAACGTACTAATTTGGTTAAAAAGTTTGAATTTTTTTTAAAGTGGTACAATAATAGAAAAGTACGTAATCATGGGTATCATTTTAATTGTATTGACCCAAAGAATAAAGAAAACATGTCATTTTTACCGTACATTGTACAGCGTGAAAACGTAACCTTCCGAAATTTGAAAAATTGCGGTTTTCATTTCAATTTCTCCACAAAAATAGTATTTTTTTGGTTGCGCCATACATTTTATGGTAAAATTAGTGAGGTCATTACAAAGGACAACTGGTCGCGCAAAAAACAAGCCCTCATACTTGTCTGTGCATAAAAATATAAAATAGTTATGATTTTTAGAAGGCGAGGAGATAAAAATGAAAATGCAAAAATAAAATTGGTCTTTAACCCTTTAACAACGCAGGACGTATAGTTACACTCATCAACGGCCGGGACCCGCGGCTAATACCACACATTGCGGCGATGTGCGGTATTAACCCTTTAGAAGCATCGGTCAAAGCTGACCGCCGCTTCTAAAGCGAAAGTGAAAGTATCCCGGCTAGTCAGTCGGTCTGTTCGGGACCGGCGCGGTGAAATCGCGGCGTCCCGAACAGCTTGCAGGATACCGGGAGGGCCCTTACCTGCCTCCTTGGTGTCCGATCGACGAATGACTGATCGACGAATGACTGCTCCGTGCCTGAGATCCGTGTTAATACACGCCAGTGATCAGCATAGGAGATCAGTGTGTGCAGTGTTATAGGTTCCTATGGGACCTATAACACTGCAAAAAAAAAAAAGGAAAAAAAAAGTGTTAATAAAGGTCATTTAACCCCTTCCCTAATAAAAGTTTGAATCACCCCCCTTTTCCCATAAAAAAAATAAAACAGTGTAAATAAAAAAAAATAAACATATGTGGTATCGCCGCGTGCGTAAATGTCCGAACTATAAAAATATATCATTAATTAAACCGCAAGGTCAATGGCGTATGCGCAAAAAAATTCCAAAGTCCAAAAAAGCGTATTTTGGTCACTTTTTATACCATTAAAAAATGAATAAAAAGTGATCAAAAAGTCCGATCAAAACAAAAATCATACCGATAAAAACTTCAGATCACGGCGCAAAAAATTAGCCCTCATACCGCCCTGTACGTGGAAAAATAAAAAAGTTATAGGGTCAGAAGAGGACATTTTTAAACATACATTTTCCTGCATGTAGTTATGATTTTTTCCAGAAGTACGACAAAATCAAACCTATATAAGTAGGATATCATTTTAACCGTATGGACCTACAGAATAATGATAAGGTGTCATTTTTACCGAAAAATGTACTACGTAGAAACAGAAGCCCCCAAAAGTTACAAAACTGCGTTTTTTCTTCGATTTTGTCGCACAATGATTTTTTTTCCGTTTCGTCGTGAATTTTTGGGTAAAATGACTGATGTCACTGCAAAGTAGAATTGGTGACACAAAAAATAAGCCATAATATGAATTTTTGGGTGGAAAATTGAAAGGGTTATGATTTTTAAAAGGTAAGGAGGAAAAAACGAAAGTGCAAAAACAGAAAAACCCTGAGTCCTTAACCTCTTCAGGACCCATGACGTATGCATACGTCATGATTAGACACACAGGTATAGGGCGCAACTCCAGCTGACACGCCGGCAACAGGATTTTAGGTGAGTATACACATGAATGTTCTGACTCACGGTTTAGTAGAAAGTTTCTTTCTTGTTTATTCAAGTATATTCAGGTATTGTCTCACAGGACATCAGGTTAGCAGCATAATTTGCAAGCAGCAAAGGTGGATACAAGCTCCGTGCTCCCTTCAGTCATGGCCCAACGTTTCAGGGGCAAGCCCCCTAAGGGCAAAATTTGCTCTCAAAAAGCCAAATATGACTCCTTCTCTTCTGAGCATTGTAGTTCGCCCGTAGTGCGCTTCAGGTCAACTTATGGGGTACCTCCATACTCGGAAGAGATGGGGTTACAAATTTTGGGGGGTATTTTCTGCTATTAACCCTTGCAAAAATGTTAAATTTGGGGGGGGAAACACACATTTTTGTGAAATTTTTTTTTTTTTTTTACGTATGCAAAAGTCGTGAAACCCCTGTGGGGTATTAAGGCTCACTTTATTCCTTGTTACGTTCCTCAAGGGGTCTAGTTTCCAAAATGGTATGGCATGTGGGTATTTTTTGTTGTCCTGGCACCATAGGGGCTTCCTAAATGCGACATGCCCCGAGCAAAATTTGCTCTCAAAAAGCCAAATATGACTCCTTCTCTTCTGAGCATTGTAGTTCGCCCATAGTGCACTTCATGTCAACTTATAGGGTACCTCCATACTCAGAAGAGATGGGGTTACAAATTTTGGGGGCTATTTTCTGCTATTAACCCTTGCAAAAATGTGAAATTTGGGGGGAAGCACACATTTTATTGACATTTTTTTAAAAATGTTTTACATATGCAAAAGTCGTGAAACCCCTGTGGGGTATTAAGGCTCACTTTATTCCTTGTTACGTTCCTCAAGGGGTCTAGTTTCCAAAATGGTATGCCATGTGTTTTTTTTTTTTTCTGTTCTGGCACCATAGGGGCTTCCTAAATGCAACATGCCCCGCAAAAACCATTTCAGAAAAACGTACTCTCCAAAATCCCCCTGTCGCTCCTTCCCTTCTGAGCCCTCTACTGTGCCCGCCGAACGATTTACATAGACATATGAGGTATGTGCTTAGTCGAGAGAAATTGGGCTACAAATTAGAAGTAAACATTTTCTCCTTTTACCCCTTGTAAAAATTCAAAAATTGGGTCTACAAGAACATGCGAGTGTAAAAAATGGAAATTGTGAATTTTCTCTTTCACTTTGCTGCTATTCCTGTGAAACACCTAAAGGGTAAAAATGTCATTTTGAATATTTTGGGGGGTGCAGTTTTTATAATGGGGTCATTTGTGGGGTATTTCTAAGATGAAGACCCTTCAAATCCACTTCAAACCTGAACTGGTCCCTGAAAAATTGTGATTTTGGAAATTTTGTGAAAAATTGGAAAATTGCTGCTGAACTTTGAAGCCCTCTGGTGTCTTCCAAAAGTAAAAACTCGTCAATTTTATGATGCAAATATAAAGTAGACATATTGTATATGTGAATAAAATAAAATAATATTTGGAATATCCATTTTCATTACAAGCAGAGAGCTTCAAAGTTAGAAAAATGCAAAATTTTCACATTTTTCATCAAATTTTGGGATTTTTCACCAAGAAAGGATGCAAGTTACCAAAAAATTTTACCACTAAGTTAAAGTAGAATATGTCACGAAAAAACAATCTCGGAATCAGAATGATAACTAAAAGCATTCCAGAGTTATTAATGTTTAAAGTGACAGTGGTCAGATGTGCAAAAAATGACCGGGTCCTAAGGTGTAAAATGGCTGGGTCCTTAAGGGGTTAAGGGGTTAAAGGGGTACTCCGGTGAAAAACTTTTTTTTTTTAAATCAACTGGTACAGTGGAAATTCTTTTCCGTTTGAAACACAGAGCTGTCTGCTGACATCATGAGCACAGTGCTCTCTGCTGACATCTCTGTCCATTTTAGGAACTGACCAGAATAAAAGGAAATCCCTATAGCAAACATATGCTGTTCTGGACAGTTCCTAAAATGGACAGAGATGTCAGCAGAGAGCACTGTGCTAGTGATGTCAGCAGACAATTCTGTGTTTCAAAAAGAAAATAATTTCCGCTGTAGTATTCAGCAGCTAATAAGTACAGGAAGGATTAAGATTTTTAATAGAAGTAATTTACAAATCTGGTTAACTTTCTGTTACCAGTTGATTTAACAGAAAAAAGTTTTTCACCGGAGTACCCCTTTAAGGCCCAAATGGGCTGAGTCCTTAACTTCTTAAGGACCCATGACGTACGCGTACGTCATGAGTCTGCTCCCGATCTATATCACGGGGCCACGCCGTGGCCCCGCATCATAGCCGGGACCCGTGGCTAATAGCGCGCAGCATTGATCGCGGTGCCGCGCGCTATTAACCCTTTAGACGAGGCGTTCAAAGTTGAACGCCGAGTCTAAAGTGAAAGTGAAACCATGCCGGTTAGCTCAGGGAGCTGTTCGGGATCGCCGCGGTGAAATCGCGGCATCCCGAACAGTTTACATGACAGCCAGAGGGTCCCTACCTGCCTCCTCGCTGTCCGATCGCTGAATGACTGAGATCCAGGCATGAGCAGTCAAGCGGCAGAATCATCGATCAGTGGTTTCTTATGAGAAACCAGTGATCAATGATAAAGATCAGTGTGTGCAGTGTTATAAGTCCCTATGGGAGCTATAACACTGCAAAAAAAAAGTGAATAAAGATAATTTAACACCTCCCCTAATAAAAGTTTGAATCACCCCCCTTTTCTCATAAAAAAAAAAAAAAAAAAACTATAAAAATAAACATATATGGTATCGCCACGTGCGGAAATGTCTGAATTATAAAAATATATTGTTAATTAAACCGCACTGTCAATGGCGTACGCGCAAAAAATTCCAAAGTACAAAATAGTGCATTTTTGGTCACTTTTTATATAATGAAAAAATTAATAAAAAGTGATCAATAAGTCCGATCAATGCAAAAATGGTACCGCTAAAAACTTCAGATCAAAAAGTTATAGGGGTCAGAATATGACAATTTTAAATGTATACATTTTCCTGCATGTAGTTATGATTTTTTCCAGAAGTACGACAAAATCAAACCTATATAAGTAGGGTATCATTTTAACCGTATGGACCTAAAGAATAAAGATAAGGTGTCATTTTTACCGAAAAATGTACTGTGTAGAAACGGAAGCCCCCAAAAGTTACAAAATGGTGGGGTTTTTTTTTCAATTTTGTCTCACAATTTTTTTTCCGTTTCACAGTAGATTTTTGGGTAAAATGACTGACGTTATTACAAAGTAGAATTGGTGGTGCAAAAAATAAGCCATCATTTGGATTTTTAGGTGGAAAATTGAAAGAGTTATGATTTTTTAAGGGTAAGGAGGAAGAAACGAAAATGCAAAACCTTAAAAACCCCAGGTCCTTAAGGGGTTAAGGGGTTAAATTGTGGTTGAACAACATCATTTAAATAAAAAAATTATGAATCTGGCCTAGGCAAAAATAATGGTAAAGTAAACTTAGCCCCTTAAGGACCAAGGACGTATGAGTACCTCCTTGGTCCCGCTCCCGTGATATAACGCGGGGTCCCACGGTGACCCCGCATCATATCACGGCGGACCCGGCGTTAGTGAAGCCGGGACCCGCCTCTAATAGCGCGCGGCACTGATCGCGGTGCCGTGCGCTCTATTAACCCGGTATAATCGCGGCATCCAGAACAGCTGTACTACAGGAGGAAGGTCTCTTACCTTCCTTCCTGCAGTCCGATCTCTGATTGAATGCTTCAAGCCTGAGATCCAGGCTGGAGCAATCAATCGCCGAAAACCCTGATCAATGCATCCCTATGGAGATGCATTGAACACAGTTAAAGATCAGTAAATGCAATATTATAGCCCCCTGGGGGCTATAATATTGCAAAAGAAAAGTGTAAAAAAAAATCATTAACCCTTTGAATTATCCCTTCCCCTAAGAAAAGTTTGAATCACCCAGCATTTCCAATAATAAAAAAAAACAGTGTAAATAAAAACAAAAATAAACATATGTGGTATTGCCGCATGCGGAAATGTCCGATTTAAAAAAAATATACTGATAATTAAACCGCACGGTCAATGGCATACGCGCCAAAAAAATTCCAAAGTCCAAAATAGCGTATTTTTGTTCACTTTTTATATCATGAAAAGATGAATAAAAAGCGATCAAAAAGTCAGATCAATGCAAAAATGGTACCGACAAAAACTTCAGATCACGGCCCAAAAAATGAACCCTCATAGCGCCCTAAACACGGAAAAATAAAAAAGTTATAGGGGTCAGAAGATGACAATTTTAAACGTATACATTTTCCTGCATGTAGTTATGATTTTTTTCTGAAGCAATACAAAATCAAACCTATATAAGTAGGGAATCATTTTAATCGTATGGACCTAGAGAATAAAAATAAGGTATAATTTCTACCAAAAAATGTACTACGTAGAAACGGAAGACCCCAAATGTACAAAATGGCTGTATTTTTTCAATTTTGTCGCACAATGATTTTTTTTCCCGTTTCGCTGTAGATTTTTTGGGTAAAATGACTGATATCATTACAAAGTAGAATTAGTGGCACAAAAAATAAGCCATAATATAGATTTTTAGGTGCAAAATTTTAAGAGTTATGATTTTTTAAAGGTAAGGAGGAAAAAACGAAAGAGCAAAAACCGAAAAACGCCCTGTCCTTAAAGGGGTACTCCGCTGCTGGGGACCCCGGGGATTGCTGCTGCAGCACCCCGCTATCATTACTGTGCAGAGCGAGATCGCTCTGCACGTAATGACGGGCAATACAGGGGCCGGAGCATCGTTACGTCACGGCTCCGCCCCTCGTGACGTCACGGCCCGCCCCCGTCAATACAAGTCTATGGGAGGGGGCGTGGCGGTCGGCATGCCCCCTGCCATAGACTTGTATTAAGGGGACGGGCCGTGATGTCATGAGGGGCGGAGCCATGACGTTACGCTGCTCCGGCCCCTGTATCGCCCGTCATTACGCACAGAGCGAACTCGCTCTGTGCAGTAATGATGGCGGGGTGCCGCAGCGGCGATCCCCGGGGTCCCCAGCAGCTGGACCGCGGCGATCTAACATCTTATCCCCTATCCTTTGGATAGGGGATAAGATGCCAGGGGCGGAGTACCCCTTTAAGGGGTTAATATTTTTTTGCACAACCTTTTGAGGCAGTTACTGCAAGACTTCTGTACTCCAGTTATCCAATTGTCCCAGCTGTCTCAGATTTTAAATGAGCACTGTCAGATTCAAAACTTTTTATATGTTTTACGTGTACTTTTAAACTTATTAAAAGCTACGTTTTAATGGCACCTCTGTCCATGGGACATAGTGTATTGATTCCAGCAGCAGCAGATCCGCAGCAGAAAATACGCAGAAAAGACACACTGCTGCGATAAGCGAGTCGCCGCGCATGCGCTGTGTACTCGCACACATGGCGGCCGCTCCCCGTACTAGGTCGAGAGCAGCCGCGATGTGCGAGTATACTGCGCCTCGCACATTTCAGCAGTGTGTCTGCTCGTAGCAGAGTATTGCCGCTCCAAGTAGGCACATGTGAGGCACCCTGTAGGGGTCCTTTGGCGGCGAATCCGCAGCGTAAAATATGCTTTTGATCTGCTCGTCAGAACATACCCTAAGGGCTCTTTCTCACGAATGGATCCACAGCATATTTTACGCCGCGGATCCGCCGACGTTGGACCCCTACAATGTGTCTCAGATGTGCCTGCTCGGAGTGGCAATCTGCCGCTGCTTGTCCCGGGCGTCAGGCAATAGGATTTCCACATCTCTGATATAATGTTATTATCTACATTATGTAAAATGTTTTTGCACATGACAGGTACACTTTGAATCATTATATTAGGGAACTGTTATATTTCTTATTACTTTAGGTGAAAATTCCCTAAAGGTATGTTCATACAATAGAATTTAAGCAAAATTACATTTGGGAATTTGACCCATTCACACTGAGAAATTTTCCAGCACGAAAACTGACTTTCTGAAAGAAATACCTTGTTCATTCTTTCGGTGGAATTATGCGATGACTGCGTTGTTGTCAAAGGTAATGCTGCAGGTCAGGGCAGTCCTAACACCAGTGCAGTGACGTTTCTGCAGCACATTATGTTTTAATGTTTCAGTGGGTAAGCACCAAATTAACTGTGAAATTTCCACAGTGGAAAATCCACAGACAATTTTATAAACGTGAATGTACCCTAAAGGTGAATAAGGTTGGTGCATACATAATTCTGAAAACGTTGCAATTGTGAATGAAAATATATTGCATCTGATCAAATTGTCTACATGCTTTTCCAGGCTTTGCTATGTGGACTGTGTGCAATGTGTCCAGAAAACCCACTTCAGTTTTTGGAGGAGAAAATCAAGGAAATGTTAGAGACGGGTCATCATTCTCTTCTATGGTACTGCTATAATTTTTCTAAATATTATAAAAGAATTATTCTGAGCAAAGTTCCTCTTACAGCAGCCTCCTGTGGAATCGGCCACATGGGTATTAAAGGGAAACTGAAAGCAAGGTCACCTGCACTAACCTAAATATACACGAAGATGGTGCTGGCTCAGCCATTCAGGAGATATTTATGTTGTTGCTAATGTGTTAATTTCTTCATATCTGTAATGAAGTTGGACTGCTGCTGTATGTGCAATGTGCACTTTGTCTGATAACCCCACCCATAGACATGAACATGCGTGACGGCGGTGGTCCAGGATTACAGGGTGCTGGGACCCCTGCGATCAGACATCTTATCCCCAAGGGCCCAAATTTATCAAAGTGTGTGACAGGAAAAGTGGAGTGATTTTCCCACAGCAACCAATCACAGCTCAGCTTTCACGATGCTAGAGCTAAATATAATACTGCCACACACTATAGCTATAGCCCCTTAAATCCATTATAATACACAGTGTCCCACAAATCAATTAATCATATACTGTGCCCACATAAATCAATTTATTGTACACATATTATACCCTGTGCCCCATATATGAATTTAGTACCCCACATTTCCCTCTATCTAATAATGCCCCATTAGTATTAAAGGACAAATGCAGCGGAAAACACTTATCCCCTATCCCTATTAGCTGCCATGGCTAATGCCGACATCATAGATCACGGGGTCCCGATCAGGGAAAAAATGTTAATAAATTTTGAATAAGCCCCATCTCTAAATAAAGTTTGAAAAACCACCCTTTTCCCATTTTTTTATACAATAATGTAGACAAAAATGAACATATAAGGTATTGCCGCATTTGTAAATGCCCAAACTATTAAAATACAATGTTTATTAAAGCACAGGGTCAATGGCTTAATTAGAAAAATGCCAAAGTCCAGAATTGCATACTTTGGGTCACTTCATATATCAGAAACAAATTAATGAAAAGTAAACAAAAAGCCCCATCAAAACAAAAATGGTATCAATAAAAACTACAGATCACAACGCAAAAGATGTGCCCTCATACATCACTGTATACAGAAAAATAGTCATAGGGGTCAGGAGAGGACAATTTTAAGAATACTAATTTTTTACAAAAAGTTACAATTTTTAAAAGTAGTGAAACAAATTATAACTTATAGAAATTGGGTATCATTGTAATCAAATGGACCTACAGAATAAATAAATGTTTGATATTTTTACTGAAAAGTGCACTGTATAGAAACTAAAGCTCCCAAAACTTACAAAATGGTGGTTTTTTTATTTTTATTTCGCCCCACAAATAAAATGAGTGACATCATTACAAAGTAAAATTTGTCCTGCCAAAAACAAGAGTCATATGAATGTGTAGGGGGGAAATTGAAAGTGTTATGGCTATTAGAAGGTGCAGAATAAAATAGTGCAAAAATGAAAAATCCTGTGTACTTAAGAGGTTAAAAACAGTGCAATAATCGAAAAGCATGTAAACATCGGTTTCCATCTTATCATATTGACCCACAGAATAAAGCACACTACGGTGATGTACACTGCTTAAAAACCGAAACCCCTCAAAAGTAGCAAAATTCCAGTTTTCTTTTTAACTTATCGCCACAAATAATATTTTTGCACCAACATTTTTTTTGATAAAATGAAATATACCATTAAAAAGTACAATTGGTCGCACAAAAAACAATTAGGTCTCTTAGGAGGAAAAAACTAAAATGTAAAGATAAATGCCATAATAGGGAGTGTATTTAAGGGGTTAAAACATAATACTGGCAAACCGGAAAGAACAGAATTGTGAACTTATGAGGCACAGAGGCCTTTTTAAGAGGGCCTCTGTTTAAGAATTTGCCTCATATGTGATATTTAGTTTGTAAAAAAAAAGGCATTGTGATTCCACATTGGATTAACATTGGTCGTATTTTCAGCAAAAATGATTTTTGTAGAATGTTGTGACCACCTTTTATTTGGAACCCCTAGTCATTTTAATGGGTCAGTCTTAGAAATTTCTACAATATGTCTTAAGCATCTGAGTTTCCATTGCATGACCCAGACAGTAGGACCAGGAGTTTAATGACTGCACAACTGTTCATCATACAGTAAAAACACTTAAATGGGCACTGTCATGAAATAAATAAATTGATATGTTGTAGTACTTAAGTACTACAACATATCTCTAATATACTTTAATTAAAAAAAGTGATTTTAAACTAGTTTAAAATCACTTAAATTCGGCCACTAGGGGTCGCCCTCCTAGTGGCTGAATTCATTCGGCAGTGACGTCACTACAGAATTTCGACTCATTTAAGCCTGGCAATGAGTCGAAATTCAGTCACTGCGGTGCTCGCACCCGCCTGTCAATCAGACAGGCGGGAGCGAGTGCTTTGAAGGAAGTGGATGTGCGCAGGCTCCCGGGGACAAGGTAAAGTATTATGCTGGGGGGGGGGGGGTTGCGTGTTTACCTATACAGTATGCCTCCAGTTTCCCCACTACAACTCCCAGCATGCCCTGACAGCCAATAGATGTCAGGGCAAGCTGGGAGTTGTAGTGGGGAAACAGCTGGAGGGACACTGAATAGGTGAACTAAGGGGGGTGGGGAGGGGGAGTGGGTTGTGCTGTCACTGTTCTTTTGCCGGGGGGGGGGGGGGGGGGGTTGCGGGCTGCTGTCACCGTTCTTTTGCTGGGGGGGGGGGGGGTTGCGGGCTGCTGTCACTGTTCTGTTGCCGGGAGGGGGGGGGGGGGGTTGTGGGCTGCTGAGACTGTTCTGCCGGGGAGTGGGTTGAGCGGCACGACGGGGCGGGGGGGTTGCGGGCTGAGCGGGGGGGGGGCGGTATGTGCGGCGATCACAGATCCGGTGTTCACCTATACATGGTGCATCCAGTTGTTTCCCCACTACAACTCCCAGCATGCCCTGGCAGCCAATAGATGTCAGGGCAAGCTGGGAGTTGCAGTGGGGAAACAGCTGGAGGCACCCTGTATAGGTGAACTAAGGGCGGAAGTGTCAGCCCCAGCAGGCATCAGTGACGTGGTGCCTGCTGGGGAAGTCTGCCTGGTAGTGAGCACACTACCAGGCAGACAAAAAGGCATTTTTAATATGTAAAAAAAAAAAAAATTAAAGGCAGGGAGGGGGTTAGGGATAGATGGGTAATAGGCAGGGATAGAAAAAAGAAAAAAAGTGATGGTGGGAGCTACCCTTTAATTTGCTGAAACCATAATGCAAATTTGAGGCACATACTGAATATATAAGAAAAATACTTAATTTGCTTTACAGTTTTATATTTTCTTATCTTACATCAGTAGTCACATTTCTCTGTTTTCTTTCTAAACAGGGATTCGTATATAGATGATTCAAGGAAACCCAAAGTTAAGGCAATGGCAGGAAGCTACTTTGAATACCTTTATGGCCAGGATGAAGATCAGTTGGTAATTTCTTTCTCTATCACTTAGAAACCTGATTAAAAGTACTCTTGTACTACCTGTCCTAAAGAATTTAACATCCTATTGTAAAACAATACAGAGTTCCTTTTTATTAGAATTAGAGACATGGTGGCAAGGTATAAGTTAAGAGTGTTACTTGCTAATGTGTGATAAAACATGTCTTAGGGTGGGTTCACACTAGGTTTTTAGCATCCAGTCACCGGATCCGGCTGGAGTAGTGAAAACCGGGACCTGGCCCGTATCTCCTTCATTTGAATGAGTCGACGGGAGTCATATAGTCGCTCTGGTCTGCTCATTTTTGCTCCATACTCGGTTTTCTGACCAGACCTAAAACCGTGGTATACCGTGGTTTTAGGTCCGGTTACAAATCCAGATACGGGGCAAAAATGAGTCGACTGGAGTCACTATCTGACTGCGGTCGGCTCATACAAATGAATGAGATACAGGCCGGGTCCAGCTGAGCGCCCAGTTTTCACTTTCCCAGCCGGATCTGGTGACCATATGCTCAAAACCTAGTGTGAACCCACCCTCACAGGAAAGAGTATAATTTATTCAATGGTGGAATTAAGGTCTCAGCTGTCTGAGCTGTATGCTTACCATATAAGTTTATCTACATAACTCAGCGAGCCATGCAAGGGGCATGATCGTGATGAAATAAAAAATTGCCTTTCATATACTTTACTGTTTCCACAAAGCTGAAAGCAGACAGTTCACTAAGAAGTTGTATACTATAACATTATGACTTCCCTACACTGGAGCTAAGTGAACTATCCAAACCATAATAAAACGTGCATGTAACTTTATATCAACCACACTTAACTTGTGTGCATTTTGAGAACAACTTTTCTGCCTCCATGAGATTTACCAGTATGCTGCCAGATGCTAAAACATTATTCATATAATCTTGAAATAATAGTTTTTTCTCCTCTAGAATTCAATGACAGTATATTTTCACCACTCCAGCAAACGCTTGGCATTTTGTTTGTAAGTGGTATTCTCAGTTATGGAATCCCAATCTCATGTAGCACGTATTGATTTATTTTTTGTGTCCTAGCAATACTTATATACATATGTTGTTTGAGTATGCCTTGCAACTAGAATAGGAGATCATCGAACTTCGAGGGTACCGGGAGTTTTCGTGGTGCTGATCAGTGCAGACACAATCCACCTGGATTGTGTCTACCCTGATCAGCACCACGAAAACTCCCAGTACCCTAGAAGTTCGATGATCTCCTGAGTTCCTACAGGAAGGCTGCAGACGGGCTTCTGAATACAGTTGATATTCTCTACGTGCTGTCCATTGTTGTGTATGTCGGTACACATCCAGAGCGGGTAAGAGGCCATTGTGCCCCCTCCGTATTGCTTTTAATCCAGCACGTGTGATCCTCCACAGGGAGCGCCTTTTGTTGTTTTTTTATTGCAACTAGAATAGACAATTTTCATATGCCACATATCTGAACATATTGTAACTCCATTCTGTGAGCTTACATAATTTGACAGCTGATATTTTGCTATTTCTGGATATTTAACCTCTTCAGGACATAGGGCGTATGGATACGCCCTGCATCCCGAGTCCTTAAGGACCGAGGGCGTATCCATACGCCCGTGGGAATTCCGGCCCCCACCGCTAGCCGGTTGGGGACCGGAGCCGGATGCCTGCTGAAATCGTTCAGCAGGCATCCCGGCATATCGCCCAGGGGGGTCATTATGCCCCCCCATGTCGGCGATCGCCGCAGATCGCTGGACAATTCAGTCCAGCGATCTGCGGCGATTCCGGGTCAATCGGGTCTCCAGTGACCCGGAATTACTGGCTGTTCGGGGCCGTCTCTGACGGCCCCGAACAGCCAGAGCCTGCAGGGGTGAGGTGGCACTGGATTACCGGCCGACCAATCAGGGCGCCTGCTGCGGGTGTCACTCCTGCACCCGCTCCGCCCCTCTTCCGGAGGACGTGAGCGGGTGCGGGACGTGCACCCCGGGTGCTGGGGACCCCGATCCCCGGCGTTAATGTTGGGATCGGGGCCCCAGGAGCAGCGGCGGCGGCGGGACTGACTCTCCGGCGTGGATCGTTGGAGGTGAGTGACAGCCTCCTGCTGTTGCTTAGCAACAGCTCCCAGCATGCAAAAAGGGCATGCTGGGAGCTGTAGTTATGCAACAGCAGGAGGCAGACCACCACAACTCCCAGCATTCCCTTATGGGCATGCTGGGACCTATGGTTTTGCAACAGCTGGAGGCACATTTTTTCTATGGAAAAGTGTACCTTCAGCTGTTGTATAACTACAACTCCCAGCTTGCACAAACAGCTAAAGTGCATGCTGGGAGTTGTAGTGGTGCATCTGCTGGTTGCATAGCTACAACTCCCAGCATGCCCGTTGGCTGTCGGTGACTGCTGAGAGTTGTAGTTTTGCAACAGCTGAAGGCACACTGGTTGTGAAACACTGAGTTAGGTCACAAACTCAGTGATACATAACCAGTGTGCCTACAGTTGTTGCAAAACTACAACTCTCAGCAGTCACCGACAGCCAACGGGCATGCTGGGAGTTGTAGTTATGCAACAGCTGGATGTCCCCCCCCCCCCAATGTGAACGTACAGGGTACACTCACATGGGCGGAGGATTACAGTAAGTATCTGTGGCTGCAAGTTTGAGCTGCCGCAAACTTTCTGCTGCAGCTCAAACTGCCAGCGAGAAACTACTGTGAACCCCCGCCCGTGCGACTGTACCCTAAAAACACTACACTACCACAAAAAATAAAATAAAAAGTAAAAAAACACTACATATACACGTACCCCTACACAGCCCCCCTCCCCTCCCCAATAAAAATCAAAAATGTCTGGTACGCCACTGTTTCCAAAACGGAGCCTCCAGCTGTTGCAAAACAACTCCCAGTATTGTCGGACAGCCGTTGACTGTCCAGGCATGCTGGGAGTTTTGCAACAGCTGGAGGCACCCTGTTTGGGAATCACTGGTGTAGAATACCCCTATGTCCTCCCCTATGCAAGTCCCTAATTTAGGCCTCAAATGCGCATGGCGCTCTCATTTTGGAGCCCTGTCGTATTTCAAGGCAACAGTTTAGGGCCACATATGGGGTATCGCCGTACTCGGGAGAAATTGTGTTACAAATTTTGGGGGATATTTTCTGCTTTTACCCTTTTTAAAAATTTTAAATTTTTGGGAAAACAAGCTTTTTAGGTAAAAAAAAAATTTTTTTTTTACATATGCAAAAGTCGTGAAACACCTGTGGGGTATAAAGGTTCACTTAACCCCTTGTTACGTTCCCCGAGGGGTCTAGTTTCCAAAATAGTATGCCATGTGTTTTTTTTTTTTGCTGTCCTGGCACCATAGGGGCTTCCTAAATGCGGCATGCCCCCAGAGCAAAATTTGCTTTCAAAAAGCCAAATGTGACTGCTTCTCTTCCGAGACCTGTAGTGCGCCAGCAGAGCACTTTTCACCCCCATATGGGGTGTTTTCTGAATCGGGAGAAATTGGGCTTCAAATTTTTAGGGGTATTTTCTGCTATTACCCTTTTTAAAAATAAAAAATTTTGGGGAAAACAAGCATTTTTGGTAAAAAATATTTTTTTTTTTTTTACATTTGCAAAAGTCGTGAAACACCTGTGGGGTATTAAGGTTCACTTTATCCCATGTTACATTCCCCGAGGGGTCTAGTTTCCAAAATGGTATGCCATGTGTTTTTTTTTTTGCTGTTCTGGCACCATAAGGGCTTCCTAAAGGTGACATGCCCCCCAAAAACCATTTCAGAAAAACGTACTCTCCAAAATCCCCTTGTCGCTCCTTCCCTTCTGAGCCCTCTACTGCGCCCGCCGAACAATTTACATAGACATATGAGGTATGTGCTTACTCGAGAGAAATTGGACTACAAATACAAGTAAAAATTTTGTCCTTTTACCCCTTGTAAAAATTCAAAAATTGGGTCTACAAGAACATGTGTAAAAAGTGTAAAAAGTGTAAAAAATGAAGATTGTGAATTTTCTCCTTCACTTTGCTGCTATTCGTGTGAAACACCTAAAGGGTTAAAACGCTGACTGAATGTCATTTTGAATACTTTGGGGGGTGTAGTTTTTATAATGGGGTCATTTATGGGGTATTTCTAATATAAAGACCCTTCAAATCCACTTCAAACCTGAACTGGTCCCTGAAAAATACTGAGTTTGAAAATTTTGTGAAAAATCGGAAAATTGCTGCTGACCGTTGAAGCCCTCTGGTGTCTTCCAAAAGTAAAAACTCATCAATTTTATGATGCAAACATAAAGTAGACATATTGTATATGTGAACCCAAAAAAAAATGTATTCGTAATATCCATTTTCCTTACAAGCAGAGAGCTTCAAAGTTAGAAAAATGCAAAATTTTCAAATTTTTCATCAAATTTACGGATTTTTCACTAAGAAAGGATGCAAGTATCGACAAAAATTTACCACTATGTTAAAGTAGAATATGTCACGAAAAAACAATCTCGGAATCAGAATGATAACTAAAAGCATTCCAGAGTTATTAATGTTTAAAGTGACAGTGGTCAGATGTGCAAAAAACGCTCCGGTCCTTAAGGCCAAAATGGGCTCCGTCCTGAAGGGGTTAATTTACCAGCACATACAGCTGACCAAGGCAACTCTATCTGGGCATAAAGATGACTAGCTGACTTGTATGCTGTGACTGTCTTTGGTGAATGCCACTGGCCACTACTGTAGTCTGTTTGTAGACTTAAAGGCATACTCCAAGTAATATCTTAAGTTTAATTGTGCTCAAGCAGATGGTAAATAGAAGGAAAACCTATACTTCTAAAAACAGAACATGGCTGCACATCCACAACTTGAAGTTTAGGGACCCACTCTTATCAGGTGGCCTTGACCTGGAAAGTGGGCTTGCATGTTTTCATCAAAAGGTACACTAGCAACCTGTTAGTTTTTGAAATTATGCTGAGAAGCATACAATTGTGGATGTGTGGCCATGTTATGTTTCTCTATGTGTGAGTAAAACCTATACTTACCTTTCTTGAGTCCAGCCCTGCTGCGCAACACTTCCGAGGTCAGCCTGTAAGACCTGCCTGTTTAGCCAACCAGTAGCGGAGGCAGGACCCTCGATCCATTGATTGGCTAAGCATTCAATTCCACATGTCGCCCCTACCTCAGAAGTGCTGCGCAGTGGGACCGGGGCTCTGTCAGAACAGCAGCAGTGGGGTAGTGAGAAAGGTAAGTATAGGTTTTTCTTCTTTTACCACCTACTTAAGCACAAGAAAACATAAAAGTTACTCCCTAGAATAGTACTTTAATGTCATATTAATGAGGTTGAAATGGCTAAACAGATTTAGCAGAAGTGCGAACATTAGGGTTTCTTTCCACATAGAAAAATTGTACACTGTTTATATGGGAAAACATTTTCACTGTGTATAACATACTATTTTGAGTTCCCATATGTATTAAATGAGAAAATACTAATTTAAAAAAAAACAAACTGAAAATCTATTGATGTAGTGGTCACTATTGTTTTAAACAACTTCCCTCCTTGAGATAGCCTATGTGGTACTAAAATTGCAACCCAACTGATCTTGGTAGTGATAACTCGCCATAGGTGACAGGTCCCTGTAAAACCATCGTGCCTGCAAACGTGACAGCTCTTCGCGGGACCAACGTGTCTGTAGACGTGACAGGTCTTAGCAAAACCCTCGTGCCTGTAGCCGTGACAGGACATTGGGCAAATATCATGCCTGTAGACATGACAGGTCTTTGCATAACCATTGTGTCTATAAGTGTGACAGATCTTTGCGAAACCCTCGTGTCTGTAGACGTAACAGGTCTTTGTGTAACCATCGTGCCTGTAGATTTGACAGGTCATTGTGCAACCATCGTGTCTGTAAACGAGGCAGACATGACTGGAATACCACCACCTATCTCTCACAAACCTATTGCTTTAAGACGTGACAGTAACAATTACACTGCAGTACAACCCCCTGCCAAAGTGTCAGGCATGGCAGGAAAACAACTTCCTATGTGTTGACATGTTTGCTTTGTAGACGTGTCAGCAACAACCACTAAAACAAAGCAACCGCCCTACCGGCATAGCCGGCACTATGTGTATGCCTAAAATTATATGAGCCATAACATGATAACTGCTATTGCTGTATGCATAGAATGTCATGAACATAAGCACAGTATAATTTCTATGACCGTTTATCTGAGAAAAGCTGTGAAAACACGAGATACATATGGGTAACAATAACTAAAAAGATCCCCCCCCTACAGATGTGACAAGCTGTATGAAATGTATGCTCGGTATAGCTGTTATATGCACCCTAAGAAATGCCGTGACGTATATTATAAATGTGTGTACGGTAAAGCTAGGAAACAACCCAGAATTAATGCTAAGCAAACAATTGCTACATGACTGAACGCACTGAAAAACTGATAACCAAAATGCATCCAGAACATGCTAACCATATGCCCAGGATACAACATTCTAACTATATGCACAAATAAATATGCTAACCACATGCCCAAAACAGAACAAGCTAATCGCATGACCAGAATAGAATAAGCTAAACGAACGCCCAGAATAGAACATGCCAAACGTATGCACAGAATAAAACACCCATCGTACCAACAGAACATGCTAACCATCTGCAGGAAAAGTTCCAACGGTATGCACTGACTAAATGGTATAACGTGTAATAATATATATTTTTTCAAAGCCAATACCGAACACATTCGCAGACTAATTCTAATATGTACCAACACTGCTACCTCCTGATACTGAACACACCCTATAACGTATTAACTGTTATACCATATGCACTAGATGCACTAACCATTGCAAAAAATAAAACTATAAACTTATGCACCAAAATATTACGAACGTATGCATGAGTCAATTAGGGATCGACCAATATCGATTTTTTAGGGCCGATAACGATACCGATAATCTGTGACCTTTCAGGCCGATAGCCGATAACTTATACCGATATTCCGGTATAAATTATCGGCTATTTCCCCCCCACCCCCAGCCGGCCCCGCAGAAGCCGCTGCAGATCAATGATTTAAAGCGGGCGCTTTAAATCAATGAACTGCAGCGGCTTTTGCTGGGCCAGAGACTGCCGCCTGCTTCTCTCCCCCTGCCTGTCCTGGGGTCCTCACTAGTCCAACCACCACCGCCACTGCCCCATTGCCTCCCCCATCCCCGGTTTTATAATTACCTGTTCCCGGGGTCCGCGCTACTTCTGGCTCCAGCGGCATCCTGAGCGATCACTGTGCGCACTGACGGTGATGTCGCGTTGAGAACGTCACTCGTCGCTGCGCAGTGCGCAGGATGCTGCAGGACGTTGCAGAAGCCAGAAGTAACGCGGACCCCGGGAACAGGTAATTATAAAACCGGGGATGGGGAAGGCAATGGGGCAGCAGCGGCGGCTGTCTCTGGCCGGGGAGGGGGGGGGGCGGTTCATTATTGGCATATCGGCAAGGTAATTGCCGATACCGATAATGTCCAAAACTGTGAATATCGGCCGTTAAAATATCGGCCAAACCGATAATCGGACGATCCCTAGTTTCAATTCTAGGCACATATTTTTTTTTTTGTTGCAATTAACATACATGCTGAAGGCTACACCCAGATGTACAGGGTGAAAGCTGAGGACCAACATGAAAAAAACACTACTAAGTTATGCATGCTAAAAATACTAAGAACTATCGCATACACAGTAAAAATGTTGTGACCGTATGTACCATATGAAAGCTATGTATATATGATATGAATGCTAAAACTTATGTACAGTATAACAGCTATACAAATTAAAATGCTACAATGTACAGTAAAATCAATGTACAGAAAATGTTCCGTATGAAACGGTAACTACTACAAGCGTATGTACAGTATAAAAGCTACGCGCGTACATACAGTATAAATGCTACAAGCATACATACAGTATAAAAGCTACGAGCGTACATACAGTATAAATACAAGTTTACATACAGTATAAATGCTATGAGTGTACGTACAGTATAAATGCTATGAGTGTACGTACAGTATAAATGCTATGAGCGTACGTACAGTATAAATGCTACGAGTGTATGTACAGTATAAATGCTACAAGCGTATGTACAGTAAATGCCATGAGCGCACGAACAGCACACAATGAACAGGTCACGATTCGGCTGGCTGGAGGTGGATGCTCTGTGCCAGAGAGGGATTGGCGTGGACCGTGTTGGTGGACCGGTTCTAAGTTGCTACTGGTATTCACCAGAGTCCGCCGCAAAGCGGGATGGTCTTGCAGCGGCGGTAGCAACTAGGTCGTATCCACCAGCAACGGCTCAACCTCTCTGACTGCTGAAGATAAGCGCGGTACAAGGGAGTAGACAAGAGCAAGGTCGGACGTAGCAGAAGGTCAGGGCAGGCAGCAAGGATCGTAGTCAGGGGCAATGGCAGGAGGTCTGGAACACAGGCTAGGAACACACAAGGAAACGCTTTCACTGGCACAATGGCAACAAGATCCGGCGAGGGAGTGCAGGGGAAGTGAGGTATAAGTAGGGAGTGCACAGGTGAACATACTGATTAAGCCTGCTGCGCCAATCAGTGGCGCAGTGACCCTTTAAATTGCAGAGACCCGGCGCGCGCGCCCTAAGGAGCGGGGCCGCGCGCGCCGGGACAAGACAGACGGGGAACGGGTCAGGTACGGGAGCCGGGATGCGCATCGCGAGCGGGCGCCTCCCGCGTCGCGAATCGCATCCCGGCTGGGAGTGATATTGCAGCGCACCCGGTCAGCAGGTCTGACCGGGGCGCTGCGAATGAGAGGATGCTGCGAGCGCTCCGGGGAGGAGCGGAGACCCGGAGCGCTCGGCGTAACAGTACCCCCCCCTTGGGTCTCCCCCTCTTCTTGGAGCCTGAGAACCTGAGGATAAGACTTTTGTCTAGGATGTTGTCCTCAGGTTCCCAGGATCTCTCCTCTGGGCCACAGTTTTCCCAATCCACCAAAAAAAATCTTTTACCTCTGACAGTCTTGGAGGCCAGAATCTCCTTCACAGAGAAGACGTCAGATGAACCGGAAACAGGAGTGGGAGAAACAACTTTGGGAGAGAAGCGGTTAAGGATGAGTGGTTTAAGGAGAGAGACATGGAAGGCATTGGGAATACGGAGAGAAGGAGGAAGAAGGAGTTTGTAAGAGACAGGGTTAATCTGGCACAAGATTTTGAAAGGACCAAGATAGCGTGGTCCCAGTTTGTAACTGGGGACACGAAAGCGGACATATTTAGCGGAGAGCCATACCTTGTCTCCGGGAGCAAAAATGGGGGGAGTTCTTCTTTTTTTATCAGCAAATCTTTTCATCCGGGATGAAGCCTGTAAAAGAGAATTTTGGGTTTCTTTCCATATGGTGGAAAGATCACGAGTCACTTCATCCACAGCGGGCAAACCAGAGGGCAAGGGAGTAGGGAGGGGAGGAAGAGGGTGACGGCCGTACACCACGAAAAATGGGGATTTAGCAGAAGATTCGGAGACTCTGAAGTTGTATGAGAATTCGGCCCATGGTAGAAGATCTCCCCAGTCATCCTGGCGGGAGGAAACAAAATGCCGTAAATAGTCACCCAGGACCTGATTAATTCTTTCTACTTGCCCATTGGATTGGGGATGATAAGAAGAAGAGAAGTTTAATTTGATCTTGAGCTGTTTACAGAGGGCCCTCCAGAATTTAGACACGAATTGGACGCCTCTATCCGAGACGATATGCGTGGGCAAACCGTGAAGGCGAAAAATATGTACAAAAAAATTGCTTTGCCAACTGTGGCGCTGACGGAAGACCAGGAAGAGGAATAAAATGTGCCATCTTGGAAAATCGATCAACGACCACCCAAACAACTGTGTTGCCACGGGATGAGGGCAAGTCCGTAATAAAGTCCATACCAATCTGTGACCAAGGCTGTTCAGGAACAGGCAGAGGATGAAGGAGACCAGCAGGCTTCTGGCGAGGAGTCTTATCCCGGGCACAGACAGTACAGGCCCGCACGAAATCAACAACATCAGTCTCCAGAGTCGGCCACCAATAAAATCGAGAGATGAGTTGCAAGGATTTTTTGATGCCCGCATGGCCTGCGAGGTGGGAGGAGTGTCCCCATTTGAGAATCCTGAGACGCTGGCGTGGAGAAACGAAGGTCTTCCCTGGAGGAGTTTGCCTGATGGAAGCTGGAGAAGTGGAGATCAGACAGTCCGGAGGAATGATGTGTTGCGGAGAGACCTCTACTTCAGAGGCATCAGAAGAACGAGAGAGGGCATCGGCCCTAATGTTCTTGTCAGCAGGGCGAAAATGGATTTCAAAGTTAAAACGGGCAAAGAACAACGACCACCTAGCCTGGCGAGGGTTCAGTCGTTGGGCAGACTGGAGATAGGAGAGATTCTTGTGATCAGTGTATATGACAACTGGATATTTTGATCCCTCCAGCAGGTGCCTCCATTCCTCAAGCGCCAATTTAATGGCCAGTAGTTCTTGATCACCAATGGAGTAGTTTCTCTCCGCTGGAGAGAAGGTCCTAGAAAAAAACCCACAAGTAACAGCATGCCCGGAAGAATTTTTTTGTAGGAGGACAGCTCCAGCTCCCACAGAGGAGGCATCTACCTCCAATAGAATGGGTTTAGATGGGTCAGGTCTGGAGAGCACGGGAGCAGAAGAAAAGGCAGACTTGAGATGTTTAAATGCGTCTTCTGCTTGGGGAGACCAGGACTTAGGATTGGCATTTTTCTTGGTTAAAGCCACGATAGGGGCCACAATAGCGGAGAAGTGTGGAATGAATTGTCTGTAATAATTGGCGAACCCCAAAAAACGTTGGATAGCACGGAGTCCGGAGGGGCGTGGCCAATCTAACACGGCAGAAAGTTTATCTGGGTCCATTTGTAGTCCCTGGCCAGAGACCAAGTATCCTAGGAAAGGAAGAGATTGACATTCAAAGAGACATTTCTCCATTTTGGCATAAAGTTGATTTTTCCGAAGTCTCTGAAGAACCATGCGGACATGCTGGCGGTGTTCTTCTAAGTTGGCAGAAAAAATCAGAATATCGTCCAGATAAACCACAACACAGGTATATAGGAGATCACGAAAAATTTCATTAACAAAGTCTTGGAAGACGGCAGGGGCGTTGCACAGGCCAAAGGGCATGACCAGATACTCAAAGTGTCCATCTCTGGTGTTAAATGCAGTCTTCCATTCGTCCCCCTCCCTGATGCGGATGAGATTATAAGCACCTCTTAAGTCCAGTTTGGTAAAGATGTGGGCGCCTTGTAGGCAATCAAAGAGTTCCGAGATAAGAGGTAAGGGGTAGCGTTTTTTTACCGTGATTTTATTAAGTCCGCAGTAATCAATGCAAGGGCGTAGGGAGCCATCTTTTTTGGAAACAAAAAAAAATCCAGCTCCGGCAGGAGAGGAGGACTTGCGGATAAACCCCTTTTTTAATTTCTCCTGGATGTACTCCGACATGGCTAGAGTCTCTGGAGCAGACAGAGGATAGATTCTGCCCCGGGGTGGAGTAGTACCCGGGAGGAGGTCAATAGGACAGTCATAAGGCCTGTGAGGAGGTAAAGTCTCTGCTTGCTTTTTGCAAAAAACATCAGCATAGTCCATATAAGCCTTAGGAAGACCAGATACCGGGGGAACCACAGGGTCACGACAGGGAGTACTGGGAACCGGTTTAAGACAGTCCCTGTGACAAGAAGTACCCCAGTTCTTGATTTCTCCTGTGGACCAATCAAGGGTTGGGGAATGGCGTTGAAGCCACGGTAATCCAAGAAGAATTTCTGAAGTGCAGTTGGAGAGGACCAAAAATTAAATTTTTTCGTGATGGGGTCCGGTGCACATTAGGAGAGGTTCCGTGCGGTAACGCACGGTACAGTCCAATCTTTCATTGTTAACAAAATTGATGTAGAGGGGTCTGGCGAGACTGGTCACCGGGATGTTGAACCTGTTGATGAGAGAGGCCAAAATAAAATTTCCTGCAGATCCGGAATCCAAGAAGGCCATAGCAGAGAAGGAGAAGGTAGAAGAAGATATCCGCACCGGCACAGTAAGGCGTGGAGAAGCAGAGTTCACATCAAGAACTGTCTCACCTTTGTGCGGAGTCAGCGTACGTCTTTCCAGGCAGGGAGGACGGATAGGACAATCCTTCAAGAAGTATTCGGTACCGGCACAGTACAGGCAAAGATTCTCCATGCGGCGTCGTGTCCTCTCTTGAGGTGTCAAGCGAGACCGATCAACTTGCATAGCCTCCACGGCGGGAGGCACAGGAACGGATTGCAGAGGACCAGAGGAGAGAGGAGCCGGGGAGAGAAACCGCCTCGTGCGAACAAAGTCCATATCCTGGCGGAGCTCCTGACGCCTTTCGGAAAAACGCATGTCAATGCGGGTGGCAAGATGAATAAGTTCATGCAGGTTAGCAGGAATTTCTCGTGCGGCCAGCACATCTTTAATGTTGCTGGATAGGCCTTTTTTAAAGGTCGCGCAGAGGGCCTCATTATTCCAGGATAATTTGGAGGCAAGAGTACGGAATTGGATGGCGTACTCGCCAACAGAATTACCCTGGACCAGGTTCAGCAGGGCAGTCTCAGCAGAAGAGGCTCGGGCAGGTTCCTCAAAGACACTTCGAATCTCTGTGAAGAAGGAGTGTACAGAGGCAGTGACAGGGTCATTGTGGTCCCAGAGCGGTGTGGCCCATGACAGAGCTTTCCCAGACAGAAGGCTGACTACGAAAGCCACCTTAGACCTTTCAGTAGGAAACTGGTCCGACATCATCTCCAAGTGCAGGGAACATTGCGAAAGAAAGCCACGGCAAAACTTAGAGTCCCCATCAAATTTATCCGGCAAGGATAATCGTAGGCCGGAAGCGGCCACTCGCTGCGGAGGAGGTGCAGGAGCTGGCGGAGGAGATTGTTGCTGAAGCTGTGGTAATAGCTGCTGTAGCATCACGGTCAGTTAAGACAGCTGGTGGCCTTGTTGCGCTATCTGTTGCGACTGCTGGGCGACCACCGTGGTGAGGTCGGCGACAACTGGCAGTGGGACTTCAGCGGGATCCATGGCCGGATCTACTGTCACGATTCGGCTGGCTGGAGGTGGATCCTCTGTGCCAGAGAGGGATTGGCGTGGACCGTGTTGGTGGACCGGTTCTAAGTTGCTACTGGTATTCACCAGAGCCCGCCGCAAAGCGGGATGGTCTTGCAGCGGCGGTAGCAACCAGGTCGTATCCACCAGCAACGGCTCAACCTCTCTGACTGCTGAAGATAAGCGCTGTACAAGGGAGTAGACAAGAGCAAGGTCGGACGTAGCAGAAGGTCAGGGCAGGCAGCAAGGATCGTAGTCAGGGGCAATGGCAGGAGGTCTGGAACACAGGCTAGGAACACACAAGGAAACGCTTTCACTGGCACAATGGCAACAAGATCCGGCGAGGGAGTGCAGGGGAAGTGAGGTATAAGTAGGGAGTGCACAGGTGAACATACTTATTAAGCCTGCTGCGCCAATCAGTGGCGCAGTGGCCCTTTAAATTGCAGAGACCCGGCGCGCGCCCTAAGGAGCGGGGCCGCGCTCGCCGGGACAAGACAGACGGGGAACGGGTCAGGTACGGGAGCCGGGATGCGCATCGCGAGCGGGCGCCTCCCGCGTCGCGAATCGCATCCCGGCTGGGAGTGATATTGCAGCGCACCCGGTCAGCAGGTCTGACCGGGGCGCTGCGAATGAGAGGATGCTGCGAGCGCTCCGGGGAGGAGCGGGGACCCGGAGCGCTCGACGTAACAGAACATACAGCAAAATTCTTCCTTTTTGAATCTTATACATGTAAACACAGAAATAGAGGCATGCACAGAACAAAAATATACAATATATGGCTATCCATATATGCATGCACAAAAGGAATACACAAACTGGTATAAAATGTGCACAGAAGAAGGGTATACCTAAAAATCTATACAAAGACTAAATAATCAAATGAACACTATGCATGTCTGCACGAAAAATCCATGGATGTGTGTATGCAATACCCTCTATTTCCCCTGTAGTATGCGACCGACCAGGAACACCTAACACATAGCCTCACAACAGTAACTAAAACCACTGTCGGTGCAACCCTACTAGCGCATTGTGTCAAACTGTAGCGCACAAGACTTTTTTTTTATTTTTTATAAACATGCAGTACAAATGCTAGGAAATCAGGTACAGTACAAATACTAAGAGCATATGTACAATACAAATACTACCAACGTATCTGCCGTATAAAGAATATGCGAACGTACAGTATAACACTATGAGCGTATGTGTAGTATAAACGCTATGTGCAATGTAAATGCTTTTGGATGTAAGTGCGAAGCAAAAGCTGTGCGTATATACAGAATCATGCAATGAGCATATGTATAGTAATGATGCAACAAACGTACAAGCAGAATAAAAGCTACAAACGTATGTGCAGAACAAAAGCTATGAGCATATGTGCAGTTTCAAAACTGCGAGTGTATGTGCAGTATCAATGCTACAAGTGCATGCGTAGTAACAATACTACTACTGTATGTATAGTAAATGCTATGAGCGTACATTTAGTATAAATGCTATAAAATGTAAGTGCAGTTTAAATGCCATGAACTTATGAGCGTATGTGCGGTATAAATACAATGAGTATATGTGCGGTATGAAATCTGTGAGCGTATAAGCGATACAAAGGCTATGGATGTATGTTCAGTAAGAATGCTACGAGCATAAGTGCAATACAAAAGCTATGAGCATAGGTGCAGAATAAACACTATGAGCATATGTGCAGTATAAAAGCTATGAGCATATGTACAGTATAAATGCTTTATGCGGTATAAATACTATAAGCGTAAGTGTAGTAAAAATGCTATGAGCGTATGTGCGGTATAAAAGCTATGAGCGTAAGTGCGGTATAAATGCTATGTGCGTATGTGCAATATTAATGCTAAGAGCGTATCTGCAGTATAAAAGCTATAAGCGTATATGCAGTATAAATGCTATGAGCGTATGTGCGGTATAAATGCTATGAGCGTATGTGCGGTATAAATGCTATGAGCGTATGTGCAGTATAAAAGCTATGAGCTTATGTGCAGTATAAATGCTATGAGCGTATGTGCAGTATAAATGGTATGCACGTATGTACAGTTAAAAATGCAACAATGAATGTAAGATTAGTGCATGTAATGACAGCATATATATTATTTTTATTATTTTAATCTATTCCACCAGTGCAACACATAACTCCAATAAACCTGCAGTCAATTCTTACAGAAGATACCCTGACCACAGATGGGGCTGGTTACAGATGGTCAGGAAGTAAAAAAAACACTGGCAAGGAAGTACTAGAACTGAAAGGGTTACTATGTCATAACTACAGTCATGAATTTCACCTAGTAGCAGTAAATAGGTGATAGAACATTATCATTAACCATAATGGCACTGGAAAACAACAAGTTTACCTAGAGTGATAACGAAGCTGCAGTCTGAGCAGCAATCCCTACCGAAGATACCTGACCACCGCTGGGACTCTCGTTACAGTGTGCCAGGCGCGATAGACCGAGCTGTTAATTAAGTGCATCCTTAAGCACAGCAAAAGAAAACAAGTAGCTGAGACTTCAGCAGAACTCATCAAACAGACATGTCCTCAGCCTGCGAGATGGCTGCAGCGGCGGCTGACTTCCTGACCACCACCGCTCCTTCAGTCCCACAAACTTGATCGACGCCACTGCACTCTGTGACAGATCCAAACAGCGCAACGAGGCGCATGTACGTCAGCATCCCGTTTTGCTGATACGATTCTCCCGCCAATTTCGCATAATGTCATGTATGTCACGAGATAGGACTCCTGGTGTTGGGAGAGCCAACGTGGGTATTTAAGCTCTTAATGCCCCTCCCACAAATACAGGATAATTTAGCCTTCACACATATACATCCCCTGGCCTAATTAGGATATCCTTTTAGGCGAGATCTAATTTTGGACTTGTGTCCATTTCTTCTGATTTGATATTTGTTAGGGGTGGACATTTAAACTGTGTAAATAAAGGTTATCCAAAATTATAGGTATGCAGAAGAAGATGACACTCACCACTGGATGCTTTCATATGCTTTTATTCCACCATTGGAAAACAGGGGTGCAGGCAGGTGCATTCACAAACAGGAGCGACCATTGGTTTGCGATGTATGCGTTTCCTCTGGCTGAGAGGGTAGATTCACACGTGCAGGATCTGCTGCATATTTTCTCCTGCTGATTTTGCTACCCATTGATTTCATTGATTTCAATGTTGATTTCATTGTGTAACAAAATCAGCTGCAGAAAATAAGCACCAAAATATGCAGCAGATCCTGTGTGAACCTACCCTTATTGTAATAGTTTACAAGAAAATACAATGGCCTCATGTTACAATATTTTCATCAAACAATGGTCTTTTCTGGAACATTGTAACTTGAAACCAACTCAACATACAAGTCAACGGACAGTCCAAATCTCCAAAACGTGTCACTGGCTGGAAGAATTGACCAATACGAGTGGGCACTTTACAGGTACAACTAACTAAAACCAGAGAGAAAAAGCGGAGTCACTTATAAAACACATTAAGTGTTGAATTTTATTAATTCCGTAGAATGTACAATACAAAAAATGGTTAAAATTGCATAATATCAAAGAGGAATACAGCTAAAAAGGTGGTATCACCGGCACATGAGACTAAAGCTGTGGTATATAAAGTATTTTGCTGTCTGCATCAGCTACAAAGCAATAAATAAAGTATATGTAAACTAGCACACTAATTGCACATATCCAGGCGACTGCACTATAACGTATCAAAAATTACATATGCCTCAAATGAGACCAGAATGCTACATATAGTATAAAGTGCAGTGTGCATGTAAACAAGAGAAAAGTTGTTGCAGAGATACAGACCAATGTAAAGATATACAGCAGTACAGCAGCAGATGGCAGAGACCGGGATAGCACCACTCCAACATACGTTTCGGTACGCAACCTTCGTCTGGTACAACTAACTGTATTACTAAAGTGCAGACTTGCTCTCTGGTAGCACCTCCCTACAGTACAGTGGGGGAAATACATGTTCTGTACTGCTCTTACCCTGTGCCAGGGTTGGACACTCCATTTTACTTTTTTGGAACACTGGGGGGCATTTACAAAGAGTGGTATGAATTCTTAACTATTTTAGAGCACAAAAGTTGCTGTAATAGTTGCAGACATGTGCCAAATTTATCAAACGGAGCACAGACTTTAATAAATTTCACTGATGCAACTTCTAAAAAAGTCTCAGATTTCGTGCAGATATGCGACTTTTGTGTGAAAAGTCGCATATACCCTTACTCAAAAGTCACACAGAAAATGTGGGGCAGGGCTGAATTGACATGAGAAACCATCTATTTCTGGTATTGTGCGACAATTTTGTGACATGCACTCTTAGTAAATCATGGGTAAAAAATCATGACAACGTTTCAAAAGCAATTGTCGCACAAAAAGGACATTTTGTACGACAAACTTAGAGAAAAAAGCCATTTAAAAAGCTTTCTAAATGTCTTGATAAATCCCCCCCCCCTTGTGTACTCCGTACAGGACCCTAAAGAAGCTCCTGTCCTCTACATAGACAGTCATTTGCAGATTTCAGCAGCTGTTTCTTACTTTTATATGCAAGGACTTCCTTTATCTGTATTAGGTATCTACCTATTTTTTTTTTATTCTCTATTTTTCCTTTTTTTTGGATGCAATTTTTGGGCTTCAGAACCAATTTCCAGGTTTCCTTAGAGATATAGGCCGACATTTATCATTGTAGGTTTAAGTGAAGCATTTTTCTACACCTTTTTTTGTGTGCTGGTAATGTGTAGGAGCACCAAATTTATTAAATAGCCACAGAGCATCTGATAAATGTTGTGCAGGTCACATTTTCTGAAATCCCTCTCTTCACATGCATTTCACAAAAAAGCGCAGTTGATAAAACACTTCCATATCATGTGTATTTTCAAAATCAGTGGATTGCAACTCTAAATCAGCAGAAATGTGTAAATGGTAAATCTGTGCTTTAAATAATCCAAAGTCTTCACAGCACTGGTAAAACGTCCATTTAATTTAATTCATTAAAATCCATTTAGTACAAAATAAGGTGCAATCCAACATGTTCAAGATAAGAAACCTCACCCTCTGACGCGTTTCCCCCCCACTGGGCCTTAATCATAGATACAGGGATTAGTATTCACAGGTATTTAAAACACAGGTAACTCTGCCTACAATGGACGTAGATATTCCACATATTTAAAAGAAATACAGCAAATACAAAAAAAAAAAAAAAAAAACTCAATGACTCGTAGCCAAATCTAACCTATGATTCATGCCTTTCGGATACGAGGTGTCAAACATAAGAATCCAGAAACCTTCCCTATTCAGCAATTTTGCATGTCTGTCTCCTCCTCATAGCGGCTTAGTAACCCTTTCTATTCCAGTAATAACAAGGGCACTAACATCGCCTGCATGGGTATGTAAAGGTATGTAAGGTTTCTAGTTACATGAGTGGATCCGTAGATATGTTCCTGCAATCTTTCTTTTATGCGTCTACTTGTACAGCCCATGAAACCCAAATTGCAACTTGTACATTCTATTTAGTAAATAGCCCATGTCGTATTGCAATTTATGAAAGAGTGAATGATCTATATAGAACCGGCAATTGTTTCATTAATTTCTTTAGTCTGGTTAATAAATGCACAGCACACTAATGCTATAAATGTGGTGCTAACCGATGCGGTTGCTGTGTGTTTATTGATCAGACTAAAGAAATGAATGAAACAATTGCCGATTCTTTTTATATCATTTGATCTTTCATAAATTGCAATACGACATGGGCTATTTACTATATACAATGTACAAGCTGCAATTTGGATTACTTGGGCTGTACAAGTAGACGCATAAAAGATAAATGACGGGAACATATCTACAGATATCTACACAAATGTAACTAGAAAAACTTCCAACGTCTCTAAACATTTTTTACATCCTGTAGGAAGGAGCAGGGGGCCGTCATTGATGGTCAGTATGTGTCACCGAGGTTCCTGTCCTTGGTGAGGTAAGAGACTTTTTTCTCAAGTATCAGTGTTGCAGATTGCAGTCTGACACTTCAGCTGTTTAGTATGGCTGTAGAGCTGATCCAGGATGGCTTTTACTGGAAGTAGTCAAAGTACTGGGTGGGTGACTACTCCCCACGTCCCAGGCCAGGTCTTGGCAGGCTTATCGAAGCAGTCAGCACTGTCAGGTGGGGTGATTTATCTCCATCTGACAGTGAAGCTGTGGAGTCCTCTGGGCTGAGGGCTAAATACTGCAAACAGGCGTGCAGGCTGCCTGGAAGCCTGCCAGTGAGCTTTTCTGTGGCTGAACATTCAGCCGGGTGTGAACAGACACCTAGGATTCCAGTTGAACTTTGTTTTGCTGTGTAGGAACAAGCACCAAGACAGTTATTTTTTTGCTGTGTATGAACAAGCACCAAGACTGTAATGTTTTGCGGAGTGTAGATAAAACACTGAAGTTTGATTTCCTTGCCTCTAAACTGCATCCGCTAACCGACTACCAGAGCAAATCCCCACAATACCCATGCAGGCAATGTTAGTGCCCTTGTTATTACTGGAATAGAAAGGGTTACTAAGCTGCTAGAAGAGAAGAAAGACGTGCAAAATTTCTGAATCGGGAAGGTTTCTGGATTCTTATGTTTGATACCTCATATCCGAAAGGCATGAATCATATAATAGATTTGGTTAAGAGTCATTAAGGTTTTTTCTTTTTTTTGTATTTGCTATATTTCTTTTAAATATCTGGAATATCTATGTCCATTATAGGCGGAGTTACCTGTGTTTTAAATACCTGTGAATACTAATCTCTGTATCTATGATTAAGGCCCGGCAGAGCGGAAACGCGTCAGAGGGGGAAGTTTCTTACCTCAAACATGTTGGATTGCACCTTATTTTGTACAATGTGGATTTTAATGGATTAAAATAAATGGACATTTTACCAGTGCTGTGTAGACTTTGGATTATTTATCTTCTAGACGGTGAAGGAGGACTGATTGCACGTGCACGGAGGTGAGCACTATCCATATCATTCTTTTCTAAATCTGTGCTTTGTCTCCTTTAGAAGTTGGCTAAGTAATTACTGTACTTTGTCCTGGAGACCAGCAGATTTTCTTACTGCTTAACATTCTCTTAACACAGGTCTTTTTTTCCATTCAGGTGTCGCCAGAGCTATTTAAAAAGGCATACTCGTTTTACATCAACAAGCTGCAGAAGCTGTACTTTGAGTGAGTACTTTACTGCCTGACAAAAAGGGGATTAGCTGCTAAAAGTTAAGTAAAAGGTGTGTGGGGGGTACACTTAATATTTTATATCTAGGGTCATCTGTTAATGTATTAGAGATGTCCAGTCTGTAAGCAGTTAAGGTTTTGCTGACACAGTCAGATGGAAACAAAGAAATTCTACTCTTTTATTAACTCAATAATGATCTTTTGGTACTTTGCCATTCATATGTAAGCTATTGTACATCCATTTGACTGTTGACACTGTAAATTGTATTCAATTTATGAATCTGTAGCAGTGAATTTAAGTTGCAATAAACAACTTCTTTTTATATAGACACAATGGAGTGTCAATTTACTAATATTGTCTAGTTCACTGGTACTTTACTGGTAGACCACACTGCAGTTCTGTACTGCGGCCACCAATCACCCGGACATCTGGTCGGTTAAAAGGGTACTCTGGTGGGAAACATATTTTAATTAAATTTTTTTTTTAAATCAACTGGTGCCAGAAAGTTAAACAGATTTGTAAATTACTTCTATTAAAAAAATCTGTATCCTTCCAGTACTTATTAGCTACTATATACTACAGAGAAAGTTCTTTTCTTTTTGGATTTCTTTTTTTTTTTTCTGTCCAAGGTGCTCTCTGCTGACACCTCTGTCTGCATCAGGAACTGTCCAGAATAGGAGCAAATCCCCATAGCAAACCTATGATGCTCTGGACAGTTTATGATACAGACAGAGGTGTCAGCAGTGAGCCCTGTGGACAGAAAAAAAAAAAGAAATCCAAAAACAAAAGAACTTTCTCTGTAATATACAGCTGCTAATATGTACTGGAGGGACAAAGATTTTTTAATAGAAGTAATTTACAAATCTGTTTAACTTTCTGGCACTAGTAGATAAAAAAAAAAAAATGTTTTCCACCGGAGTACCCCTTTAATATGTTAAGGACCAAGGGCATACCTGTATGCCCTGAGTCCGCTCCCTTTCTATAATGCGGGGCCACGGCGGGACCCATGGCTAATAGCACACGCCACTGCGATCATTAACCCTTTAGACGCGGTGTTCAAAGTTGATCACAGAGTCTAAAGTGAAATTAAACTACCCCCAGTGAAATCGCGGCATCCCGAACAGCTGTAGGACACAAGGAGGGTCCTCACCTGCCTCCTTGTGTCCGATCACCGAATGACTGCTCAGTGCCTGAGATCCAGGCATGAGCAGTCAAGCAGCAGAATCATCGATCAATGGTTTCCTATGAGAAACCATTGATCAATATAAAAGATCAGTGTGTGCAGTGTTATAGCCCCCTATGGGAGCTATAACATTGCAAAAAAAAAAAAAGTGGGAAAAAAAAGTTAATGAACACCATTTAACCCCTTCCCTAATAAAAGTTTGAATAACCCCCCCTTTTCCCATTTAAAAAATTCCAAAGTCCAAAATAGCTTATTTTTAATCACTTTTTATATCATGAAAAAATGAATAAAATGCGATCAAAAAGTCTGATCAATACAACAATGGTACCGCTAAAAACTTCAGATCACAGCGCACAAAATGAGCACTCATATAAAAAAGTTATAGGGGTCAGAAGATGACAATTTTAAACGTATACATTTTCCTACATGTAGTTATGATTTTTTTCCAGAAGTACGACAAAATCAAACCTATATAAGTAGAGTATCATTTTCATTGTATGGACCTACAGAATAAAGAGAAGGTGTCATTTTACCGAAAAATTTACTGCTAGAAACGGAGGCCCCCAAAAGTTACAAAATGGTGTTTTTTCTTCAATTTTGTCGCACAATTATAATTTTTTTCCATTTTGACGTAGATTTTTGGGAAAAATTACTGATGTCATTACAAAGTAGAATTGGTGGCACAAAAAATAAGCCATCATATGGATTTTTAGGTGCAAAATTGAAAGAGTTATGATTTTTTAAAAGGTAAGGAGGAAAAAAGTGCAAAAACTGAAAAAACCCTGGTCCTTAAGGGGTTAAGGGAAGCGCCCAGAGGAGGCATCCACTCTCCCTCCATTAATTTGTATTATTGTTTTTAAGACACGGATATGAATGTATAGTCAAGTGCCACCAGAGCAAGGGAACACTCTTCTTCCTGCCAGGCCTCCAGGCGCTTCTTCTGTGATGTAGGCAGCACCATAATTGCTATCATCATCTGTTCTGGCCAGACCTGACTAGAAGAGGACAGAGCAGAGGATCAGCTCTAGGACCTGGCACAGGGGAATATATTCAGATGTTCCCCAACATTCAGTGGTACAGTTCTTATGTAGAGCATAGTGGCACAGTTTTTATGAGTGGCATTGTGGTACAGATCATATGGGGGGCATAGGGGTACTGTTCTTATAGGCGGTGTAGTGACACAGTTCTTATGAGTAGCATAATGGTACAGTCCATATAGGGGGCATAGTGGTACAATTTATATGGGGGCATAGAGGTATAATTTATTGAGAAGGCCCATCACCTATTTTATTGTTTTAAAAGGGACATCGATGTTATATTTGGCAATATTATATTCGAGGGCCCAGCATGTGGCCATATTATACTAATTAGCACAGTGTGTGGCAGTATTAAACTCAGGGGCACAGAATGTGGCTGTATTATAATCAGCGGCACAGTGTATGGCAGTTTTGTACTCAGAAGGCACAGAGTGTGGCAGTATAATATTCAGGGGCACAGTGTGTGGCAGTATTATACTCAAAAGCGCAGTGTGTAGCAGTATTATATACATAGGCATGGTGTGTGGCAGTATTCTATTCAGGGCACAGTGTGTGACATTGGATTTAGGGGTACAGTTTATGGCATTATTAGATTCAGGGGCACAGTGTATGGCATACATACTTCAAATGTACCAGATTTATAATAGTGACGTAGGCTGGTTGATTACTGTGGCACATATATAGGCTGTTTAGTTAAGTTAAGGCCAACTATTAGTTGGTATACTTTAAAGTAGAATCATGTACCAACATTTTGGTGCACTCTTTGCACATTAAACCTGGTAAATCTGTGCAAATTAATATTCCTCATGTGCTTAACCCCTTAAGGACAAAGGGCATACAGGTTCGCCCTTGCTTCCTGTTACTTAAGGACTAAGGGTGTACCTGTACCGTAGTTTGAAGGGTGCTCACGAGCTGACGCTTCATACCCGGTGGGTTCCGGTTGCTATCAGAAGCCAGGGCTCACAATTAAAGCCGGACATCACTGATCAGGCCGATGCCTGGCATTAGGATCTAACGTTGCCGGTAGCTCAGTGGAGCTAATTAGGACATCTGTGGCCCTTACCTGCATCCTCGCCGTCCGATCGGTGCTCTGGTGTCCTAGCCAGGCTCTGCAGGCTAGAGCAGCAGAACACGAATAACACTGCAAAAGCTCAGCATTGAACAGTGTATGCAATTGCAAGATTGCATGTTATAGCCCCCTTCTCTAATAAAAGTTTGAATCACCCCCCCTTTCCCCATTTTTTTAATAAAATAATCAAAGATAAAAATTATCATATGTTGGACCGCTGTGTGCGTAAATGTCTGAACTTTTGAATTATAAGGTTAGTTAAACCTCACGGTCGATGGCGTACACATAAAAAAATACCAAAGTCCAAAATTGCGCATTTTTGGTCACTACATCTGCCATAAATTTTTTTATAAAAAGCGATCAAAAAGTTCCATCAAAACAAACATGGTACCAATAAAAACTGCAGATCACGATGCAAAAAATAAGCCCACCAATATCCCCGTATGCGGTAAACTAAGAGTTATAGGGGTCAGAAGATGACAATTTTAAGCATACTAATTGTAGTTATAATTGTAGTTATAATTCTTTAAAGTAGTAAAATAAAATAAAAGCTACATAAATTGGGTATCCTCATTTTTTACCAAAAATGCACTGCATAGAAACAGAAACCCCCAAAAGTTACAAAATGGTGGGATTTTTCAATTTTACCCCACAAATATATATATTTTTTTGGTTTTGCTGTAGATTTTGTTATGAAATGATTGGTGACGCAAAAACAAGCCCTTATAGGGATCTGTAGGTGCAAAATTGAAAGCATTCTGATTTTTAGAAGGGGAGTAGGAAAAAATGAGAGTGCAAAAACAAAAATTGGCCTGGTCCTTAAATGGGCACTGTCAAATACAAAAACTTTTGATATGCTGTAAAGCATGCAAAACCAATAGGTTTTACAATCGCTTTCATTAGAACATTTTAAGTATTTCATACTGAAAAAGCCAGTTGAACAACGGCCCCCCCTGCCTGCTTGGACACATACTAGTCCAGCTGTGTCCATGCATCATCACCTATGTCATGTACACACTTCCTTGATTGACAGCGGTGAGTGCAGGGCTCACAGCTGGAGGAAAAATCCTCCCACTGTCAGCTTGTGTCCTGCTACTGTCAGTGAGGACAAGCTGGGAGTTGTAGTTTTGCTAATGCTAGGGGAGATGTGAGCAGACAGCATACTGAAGGAGGGGGTGGATACCTGCACAGTGAGGCCACGCCCCCTCCCATTGTGAGGAATTCAGACTAGTGAGCTAAACTAAAAGTGTAATAAAAAAATAAATAAAGGTGCTAGACACATAAAAATGTACATGGTCAGGATTAGGTACTGAGTAATATATATATAAAAAAAATGTTTTGTTGGATCTGACATGTACGCTTTAACCTCTTAAGAACCAAGGACGTATGAGTACGTCCTTGGTCTCGCTAACATGATATAACGCGGGGTCCCACGGTGACCCCGCATCATATCACGGCGGGCCCGGCGTCATAGTGAAGCCGGGACCCGCCGCTAAAAGCTGAGCCACGCGGCTAAAAAGTAAAAAGTGCCGGTTAGCTCAGTGGGCTGTTCGGGATAGCCGCGGCGAAATCGCGGCATCCCGAACAGCTTACAGGACAGCCGGAGGGTCCCTACCTGCCTCCCCGCTGTCTGATCGCCGAATGACTGCTCAGTGCCTGAGATCCAGGCATGAGCAGTCAAGCGGCAGAATCATCGATCACTGGTTTCCTATGAGAAACCAGTGTTCAATGTGAAAGATCAGTGTGTGCAGTGTTATAGGTCCCTATGGGACCTATGGGACCTGCCAAAAAAAAGTGAAAAGTGAAAAAAAAAGTGAAAAGTGAATAAAGATCATTTAACCCCTCCCCTATTAAAAGTTTGAATCACCCCCCCTTTTCCCATAAAAAAAAAAAATGTAAATAAAAATAAACATATACGGTATTGCCGTGTGCGGAAATGGTACCGTTAAAAACTTCAGATCACGGCGCAAAAAATTAGCCCTCAAACCGCCCCATACGCAGAAAAATAAAAAAAGTTATAGGGGTCAGAAGATGACAGTTTTAAACGTATTAATTTTCCTGCATGAAGTTATGATTTTTTCCAGAAGTGCGACAAAATCAAACCTATATAAGTAGGGTATCATTTTAATCATATGAACCTACAGAATAAAGATAAGGTTTCATTTTTACCGAAAAATGTACTGTGCAGAAACGGAAGCCCCCAAATGTTACAAAACGGGGTTTTTAAAAAAAAATTTGTCTCACAATGATTTTTTTTTCCGTTTCACCGTAAATTTTTGGGCAAAATGACTGACGTCATTACAAAGTAGAATTGGTGGCGCAAAAAATCCTCCCACTGTCAGCTTGTGTCCCGCTACTGTCAGTGAGGACAAGCTGGGAGTTGTAGTTTTGCTAATGCTAGGGGAGATGTGAGCAGACAGCATGCTGAAGGAGGGGGCGGAGACCTGCACAGTGAGGCCACGCCCCCTCCCATTGTGAGGAATTCAGACTAGTGAGCTAAACTAAAAGTGTAATAAAAAAATAAATAAAGGTGCTAGACACATAAAAATGTACATGGTCAGGATTAGGTACTGAGTGATATATAAAAAAAAATAATTTTTGTTGGATCTGACATGTACGCTTTAACCTCTTAAGAACCAAGGACGTATGAGTACGTCCTTGGTCTCGCTAACATGATATAACGCGGGGTCCCACGGTGACCCCGCATCATATCACGGCGGGCCCGGCGTCATAGTGAAGCCGGGACCCGCCGCTAAAAGCTGAGCCACGCGGCTAAAAAGTAAAAAGTGCCGGTTAGCTCAGTGGGCTGTTCGGGATAGCCGAGGCGAAATCGCGGCATCCCGAACAGCTTACAGGACAGCCGGAGGGTCCCTACCTGCCTCCCCGCTGTCTGATCGCCGAATGACTGCTCAGTGCCTGAGATCCAGGCATGAGCAGTCAAGCGGCAGAATCATCGATCACTGGTTTCCTATGAGAAACCAGTGATCAATGTGAAAGATCAGTGTGTGCAGTGTTATAGGTCCCTATGGGACCTGCAAAAAAAAAAGTGAAAAAAAAAGTGAAAAGTGAATAAAGATCATTTAACCCCTCCCCTATTAAAAGTTTGAATCACCCCCCCCCTTTTCCCATAAAAAAAAAAACAGTGTAAATAAAAATAAACATATACGGTATTGCCACGTGCGGAAATGGTACCGTTAAAAACTTCAGATCACGGCGCAAAAAATTAGCCCTCACACCGCCCCATACGCGGAAAAATAAAAAAGTTATAGGGGTCAGAAGATGACAATTTTAAACGTATTAATTTTCCTGCATGATGATTTTTTCCAGAAGTACGACAAAATGAAACCTATATAAGTAGGGTATCATTTGTTACAAAACGGGTTTTTTTAAAAAAAATTTTGTTTCACAATGATTTTTTTTTCCGTTTCACCGTAAATTTTTGGGCAAAATGACTGACGTCATTACAAAGTAGAATTGGTGGCGCAAAAAATAAGCCCTCATATGGATTTTTAGGTGAAAGATTGAAAGAGTTATGATTTTTTAAAGGCAAGGAACAAAAAACGAAAGTGCAAAAATGGAAAAACTCCCGGTCCTTAAGGGGTTAAGGGCAAAATGGGCTTGGTCCTTAAGGGGTTAAAGAGATTGTAGAAGTTTAGAAAAACATGGATGCTTTCTTACAAAAACAGCACCGCATCTGTCAATTGGTTGTGTCTGGTATTGAAGTTCTGTTTCATTGGACTAAGCTGCAATACCATACACTACCTGTGGACAGGTTTGGGGCTGTTTTTGTAATCCTGCATACCCAATTAAATCGGACTAATCACACTGAAAATGCAGTCCAGTCTACCAACATTATACTATAGAGCAAACTATTTTTTTTATATATTTGTCTAAAATCATTTTGAACAATACAGAGAGCCTGAGAGGTGGATTCGGTAAATTGCAAGTACCCTGATATTGTTCTTTTATCATGTTCCTTGTTTTTATTCCTATTTTGTACTTGATTGTTTATGGAAGTAGCAGGAGGCTTTAACTTTGGCCTTGATTTCTGTACATATATATTTTCACTCAGCTGTCACATTGTTTGACAATTGTACTTTATATTTGTCTCGTCACTTCTTTCCTGTAAATAAAATATTGTGTAAAAATGATCAGTTTGAACAGTAAAGTAACCTTTTTAATACCACAATTTAACTTGTAGGCTGATGTTTTCTTTTACCAACCACATAAATCCCTTGGCTTTGACTTCATGGAAAAAATTGGAGCTGGCATTTTAAAGTAAACTTTGCTGTGATATAAAGCATTATTGCCAAGTCTTTGTGATGCATTACTAAGGCAACCATCAGATAGTATATAAGGGTGAGAATAAGGTTAAAATTAGTGAAGACTTTGTCTTGCTATTTCTTGAGCCACACAATAAAGTACACTTCGAGTACAACGAATAACAATGAAAGTAGATGCTTCAAGTATCAAAATCTTTCTTCCAAAAACAGCACCTCACCTGTCCACTGTTGTTTGTGGTATTACAACTCCACTCCATTCATTTTAGTGGCGCTAAGCTGCAATACCACCCACAAACTGAGAACAGGAGTGGCGCCATTTCTATAAAAAAATCAGCTATGTTTTTGTAATCCAGAATAGCTCCTTTAATTTCCTCCAGCCTTTAGGATCTATTCACATATACAGTATCCTGTGCAGATTTGAAGCTGTGTTCAGTTAATTAGTTTACACTGAACTGATAAAATCTGCAGTTTCTAATCTTACTCATCAAATATGCACAGGATACCGTACATGTGAATACACCTTTTAAGCAGCAGTCCTATCAAATTCATTTTTGTGTGGTTTGTTTTTTGTTTTACTGAAAGTCAATAGCATGCTATAGTTAAACAGCCATGCTCATGCTCCTCTTACCAGGAGGGTTTATTTACCTGCTGCAATGCTATGCTGGTCCTGTTTCTTGCCCAGATTGTCCACATCCCACAGCTATGTGTGGACTGGAAGTCTCTTTCATTATACATCCCTATGAGCCTAACGTCGAGCAGCCCATAGAAATGCATAAACAAATAGGGGAATTTACTAAGAGTGCTGTTTCACACTCCAAAATATAGGGGATAAGATGTCTGATCGTGGGGTCCCACTGCTGGGAACCCCCGCGATCTCCTTTGCTGCACCAGGCGTTTGTTTAGGGCGTTGGGTGCAGCGCCGGAGGCTCGTGACATCACGGCCATGCCCCCATGCCCCCTCAATGCAAGTCTATGGGAGGGGGCGTGACGGCCGTTTAGACATCATATCCCCTATCATTTGGATAGGGGGATAAGATGTCTAGGGGCGGAGTACCCCTTTAATGAATTAGGAATGTGAGTGGCTGGGCAATGAAATGTACACTAGTTCTGAACTATCTTAGATTAGCGTAAATTGTAACAAATTTGACATTGTTGAAGGCCACACCCATTTTTACACCCACTTTACTCCAAGCTTTACCCACTTGGTGAGCGAGGCGTAAAGTTGAAAAAAGTTGCAAACCAAAGGCAAATTTTTTTAAAACCCAAACTCAGACGTACTGAAATATTCCCTAAAGAGTGTCCTTTTTTATTGCTATAAGAGAAATTTTTCACAGTATACAGCCACCACAAACCTTGCTTGTGAGGGCTGTGTCCATTAGTTTTTTTTTTTTAGATGAACTTTTTACTTTATGTCTTATGATAGAAGCTGTTTTAAGGGTGCGTTCCCACAGGGCGTATATGCAGCATATTTGACGCTGCGCAAAATTTATGGCAGCAGCGGGAAATACGCTGCGTATCCCTTGCTCACTATACACACAGGGCTTTCCGGCGGCAGCCCTATGTGTGTAGTGAGTTTTGGAGGCGGAGCCATATGCCGGCGTGTCTGTGACGCGCGGCTCCGCCTCCAAAACTCACTACACACATAGGGCTGCCGCCGGAAAGCCCTGTGTGTATAGTGAGCAAGGGATACGCAGCGTATTTCCCGCTGCTGCCATAAATTTTGCGCAGCATCAAATACGCTGCGTATACGCCCTGTGGGAATGCACCCTAAGTCTATAAAAAATGACTGTTGCTCATATTATTCTGTTTTGTCTGCTTTTTTTTTTTTTTTTAAACTGTGGATTTTTATTAGTTTTTCATAACAAGCAAACATGAAAGGGATGAATATCCCCCGTAGCAATAACAATCAATTGTCAATTTTTGGTAACAAAACGGCACAATGGATCTATACCCTAACCAGCTTATAATATGTATAGGAAGGAAAACACTATGGTCCTAAAACATTAGCCTTTATTGGTATGTATTAAAAAATATGACACACACAGAAATTATTATTTATATACACAAAATTTAGCGGTAGGGTATCAGTCACCACACAGCTGGTCCTAGATGTGGACCAATTGCTAATGGCCTCTATGTCTCACCCTGCTGGTCACTGTAGACCCCCTCTACCTGTTGATGCATGGAGGCCTTCCTACAGAGAGCCAACCCGCATCTGGAACCTCCTACCTCTCCCTAGCAATCGGAGTGGAGTAGAAGGCCAGGTACAGTAGATCATGAGACCACATGCAAAGTATCAGCCGGTGACGGCAGTGATTGAGCATATATCCAGAACAATATGTGAGTATTTGGAAGTACAAACACACATGTATTCATTAAGGTGCTTATAATTCAATGTTAATTACATTAAAGCATGTAACCAACGCGTTTCATTGTGCCATGTGAAAACAGATAGTACAACTCATCAGGGACTAGTGCCCGGTGATATAAACAAAAATCACCTTTCTCACATACAGATTGATATTGTTCATAAATATAAAGAGGTAAAAGAGGGATCCAGGATTATGCCCTTATCTTTATGCCAAGAGATCCAAAGTGTATGTCCTTATTTTGGTAATCCGGAGTGTTGTTATTGAGTCCCCACTGTTTCAAAATGGTTGTGATGTTGTTATATTCAGTAGTCCTCAAAAATGCTTATATTCAGTGATATTCCGGTGTAAATGCCCGTATTAGGGATATGGACCTCTAGATATCAGGGCTGGGGTATAGTTAGAAATCCTGCCAGTGATCCCTGAGGGATGATGCCTTAGTGCCTTCCAGGGTTATAAGGGGAGCTCCGGGGATATTGAGCAAACATGATAAGGTGCTTGTTGTCCAGGGGTGTGGAGCTCCTTTCTGGTGCGGCAGCTTATAATAGCAGAGAGAACAGAAAGATCAATACCGATCCAGAGTACCTCCAGGATAGAGACCACAGAGGGAGGGAGGGAGGGAGGGAGTGGGGTGGACAAGAGAAGAGCTTCTAGTCAGCATATCTGAGCCCTAAGTTCCTGGGAGCGAGCCATGGCATCTTTTTAATCTAGAACCCAAAGCGATACAGTGGCCTCTTACCACCGCCTTGTGGGCCTCCATAAGACCGCCGGAGAGGACACGGAGCCCTCATTGTTGGAAAAATAGTCAGTTATGCACACCTGGATCAAGTCCCGGGAAGAGGGAGACTTAAGTAGAGAGTCATTGAGACGCCAATGAAAGGGGCGTAAGAAGGAGGAAAAGGAGGAGAAAGAAAACAGGATAGGGCTATGGTCTGACCAAGAGATAGGTTTCAAAGAGGCAGAGGAGAACATGCGGACCATAGGAAGGTTATCGAAAAAATAATCAATGTGGGTATGAAGTTTGTGAGGGTGGGAGTAAAAGTAAAAGAACGGTTTGAGGTATGGTTAATGCGCCAAAGGTCGTAAAGCGATGCTGAACGTATCAGTTCCTGAAAAAGCGTGGATAGACGTAACTGGGGAGGGGATGGCAGCATTCCCACTGTCGAGTAGTGGTCCATGGAGAGAGAGAAAACTGAGTTAAAATCACGTCCCAGGAGCCAGGCGGAGGGGGGAGTATTTATGTAGACGAGAGAGGACCCAATGCAAAAAAGAGATCTGAGAGGTATTGGGAGCGTAGACATTGCAGAGAAGTAGTTGTTTATCCCCCAAGGATCCCTGTACAATAACAAACCTGCCTGAAGGGTCTGCGTAGGATTAGGAGACCTGCAAGGGGTAGGGCCTATAGATTAAGATCTCCACCCCTGCCACTTTCCTATTAAAAGAATCTGAGTAAGCTTGGAGGTAGAGGTGGTGCAAGAAGAGGAAAGAGACCATCACGTCGAAGGCCCCAGTCTGTGAGTTGAGGAACTTGGAGGTCCAGTGCAGCACAGAACCCGGGAGATCAGCAAAGGACCACAGTACAGCAGAGCATCCATCACGCCGGGCTTGTAAAGCAAATGGGAAAGACCATCAGTAGGGTACTTGGGCAGATCGTAGAGTAGACAGGAGACAGCCGCCTTTTACGGAAGGTGATCCAAGATAAGTCCTGGGACAATTGGATGGGGTCTCCGTCAAAGTTCCTGAATGAGCGTAATGTAGCCATTTATCCATTCCTTCAACTGGAAATCAGCCACACAACAGATGATATCCCGGGGGCATTGGTGGGGCGGGGACGTAGGGTGTTATGGGCATGGTCCAGCTTGATTCTGTTCCCGGCAAGCATCCTTAACTTCCATAATGAGGGTCCTGAAGTCCTCCTTGGTAGGAATTTGGGATAGTAGTTGGCTGAAATCCAGAGGTAACGGGATGGAAGCTGGGATCCCAGAGCAATCTAAATCTCAGTCCAGCCCAGTGTCCCAAGCAGGGGCCTGAAGGTAGAGGAAGGACCCTGCAAAGGTACAGTTTTGGAGGTGCCCCCATTATGCTTGAGGGAGGACATGCTTCTCTGCTGTTTAGGAGAGGCACCAGGGGATAATATAGGTGTTACAGGAGGACAACTACCCGCAGAAGGTGGATTAGGGGCAGCAGGCCAATCCGTTAGGGCCCCAGAGCAGAGCCAGAGGGAGAGGAATACTGGCTATGAGCAGACGGAGGGATCCCCACTGCAGCAGGTGAGGAGTCCCTGACCAGAGCAGCCCAGGATGGCTGCACACTCCCTGATGGTGAGGGAGCCTGTGGGGACTGTGAGTGCAGAGAGAGAGAGAGACAGCTGTGGGGGAGCCGAGCTTAGGCGGCAGCGGGGCAGAAGCTTCATTGACCTGTACAGCACAGCAGCTGGCATAGAAATCCCAGTCAGTGATCTCCTGCAGCTGCACTGGCAGATCCTCAGAGGCAGCGCCGGTGAAGGCAGGAGAGGACGTGCGTGCTGCAGCGCGATTCCTCACACGTGGACCGGAGGCCAGGGCGTGTGCCAGGAACAGCTGATGGAGGTCGCTCCTATCACCAGAGGAGTTTGCAGGCAGGATGGGACCCGGGCAGGTACGGGCTGGAACCGCTCGTATGGAGCGGGATCTGAGTCTGCGTGTAGGGCCTGGGGAGGCCGACGGAGAGCCCAGAGCTGAAGAGGAGGTTGGGCAGAGATAACGAGCAATGCTGCATGAGGAGGTCTGGGGGGCCAAACAGGCGTTCTGGTTCCTACTGCAGTGTCGGGCACCTCTCTTCATGGGGCAGAGGGCTTTTAGGGGTTATTTAGCTCATTTAATGGCAACGAGGTGCGGGAGCTCAGGGATCAGGCGGCCATCTTGGGCAGTGGCAAGCCACACCCCCCTTTGTCTGCTTTTTTAAAATCATATTGTTGGTCTACTAGCTATTTCTGCAGAGCACCTTTTCTTACTTTGCACCTGTTACCACAGACCATTCATTATAACATACTGCAGTGCCAGCCATTTCCCTGCTTTGCTAGTTTTGCACAGAAACACTTTACAGCTTGGATATTTTCTTTACACTTTGCGTGCATAACATTATAACAAAAATTATAACAATTGCTAAACTTTATATCACTTTTATTGTTTGTTTTTTCAAATTTTGCGATAATTCTTTCAAGCTTCTGGGTACCATATCTTCATTGGTTGGTTACATGCTATGTTTCAGATTAGATTACATGGTTTTAATTTCATGCATTGAAAGCTTGTGTGAAAGCCTAATAAAATATTCATTCTTTCCAACATGCAGCGCATGGATGGAATATTGTGCAAGAAGGAAAGCCAAGAGACAGGACACTCAGGTCAAGCTGCAGAATGCAGAGGCTCATCATACCAAAAGCATTTTACAGTCCATAATACGCCGTTGGGATAAATGGGTGAAATTTCGCAATAAACAGCATTTCAGTAAGTTTTTAAACAGATGTCCAAAGTTTGTTTTATATGCATATTCCTTCTGGTGTGGTCTGTAGAGTCATTCTACAGATTGTCTGGATGTGGATACTTGTAATAAATGCATTTGATTGTTTTATCACAGTATTCAGTTCATATATTTAGCAAAATAGTAACTTTTAGACTATAGTCATACTACTGTTTATATGTTTCTGTCATCTTCAGTTGTCCACAGCACTATTCTTGCAGTCAAATATAATGGAAACTCAAATGAAACCTCACGAGGGTCCATCAGGATTTATATTTACAAATTTGTAAATTGAAGTCAGTAGACTAAAATGTATTAAAACAATTGCTTTAAAACTAATGCATTGTTAGGAAATCATTTATTGTTTGAGTTTTTATGTTGAATATATTTTTATATACATTTTTGTTGATTTTTTTTTTCTAATTTTCCATTTTACTATCTATTTTATAAAATAATAAGAAAATCTTTCATTTCTGGACAATGGGGAGATTTATCAAAATCTGTGCAGTGCCACAAACAGATTAATACGATCTTAGGAGATTATTATCGGACCCTTTACCAAGGGGATGTTCTAAACAGGGACAGGGGTCTGGATTTCTTGCACTCCCTAGATTTACCTAGCATGTCTGACAGTGATCTGGAATCCCTCAATGCTCCCATATCATTGGAAGATGTTACTTCATCCATTCGGTTGTTACATCGAGGTAAGGCTCCAGGACCTGATGGGTTCGGGCCGGACTTTTATAAAATGATGGGGGAGGAGGTGGCTCCTAAGCTAGTGCGGGTTTTTAATTCTGTACTGTCTGAGAAGGAGATGCTGCCATCGGGGGATATGGCCTACATTAAAGTGTTGCCCAAGCAGGGTAAGCCGGCGGACTCTGCGTCCTCCTATAGGCCAATATCCCTTATTAACCAGGATTGCAAATTGCTCTCTAAAATATTGGCGGATAGGTTGGCGGAGATCCTGCCGAAACTGATAGGTACACACCAAGTGGGCTTCATTAAGGGAAGGTCAGCTGTTACAAATATCAGGGCAGTAATTGCAGCGCAGGATATAGCGGGCAGGCTGCATCCCTCCGAGACTCCCCCGGCCCTGTTAGCCATCGATGCCGAGAAAGCCTTCGATAACATCAGCTGGTTGGGGGATGTCTTGGACAGATTTGGGGTCAAGGGGGCCTTTCGGGATTATATCCAAACCATGTACACTGCCCCTGTAGCGAGGGTTTATACCCCAGGATTTTTGTCACAGCCTATTTCTATGTTAAAGGGGACGCGCCAGGGGTGTCCATTGTCACCGCTTCTGTTTGATCCGGCTCTGGAACCACTGGCGCGTCGTCTCATATCAACTCAAGAGTTTAGGGGTATTAGAATAGGGTCGAGAGAGTTGAAGCTCACATGTTTTGCAGATGACATGTTGATTTTCCTTGAGTCCCCGGGTTCTCACGTCCCAACCGTCCTCTCTTTATTACAAGACTTTGGAACCTTCTCAGGTTTCAAAATCAACCCCGCTAAATGCCAGCTCCTATTCTTGGGGAAGGGGCAGAGACCAAGGGTACCCATTCCAGCAGTTGAGGTCCCGACATCGCAACTGACATATTTAGGTATTAAAATTGGCCGTACTGCGTCCGACTTATATAATTTAAATTATAAACCCATATTTGCTAAGATAAAAGGGGACTTAACTAGGTGGGCTTCCCTTCCCTTGTCGGTGGTCGATAGGGTTTATTTACTCAAAATGATGTGCTTCGACAAACTTCTCTACCCGCTACAAACAATACCCCTGTTGCTCCGACATAGTGATGTCCGCTTTCTCCAATCTCTAATGATAAAGTTTTTATGGAAAGGAAAGAGATCACGTATCGCCTACGCTAAGTTACAGTTGGGCAAACACCTGGGAGGGCTAAATATGCCGTGTATACGCACTTATAACCTAGCAGCCTTATACAGACATGCCAGGGACTGGATACTACGTAGCTCGTACTTTTCTGACCTGTCGGTGTACGGGCAGTTGGCGGCTCCTTGGGATCTAAATGCATTATTGCACTCCAAATATTCTGAGCTGCCACCGGAGGTCAGAAGGAGTTCCCTATTAAGAGACACGATAGCGGCTTGGAGAGCGATTAGGAGACTCTATAAACTGCCCTTTGGGATTTCACCGGTTATGTCCCTCTGAAGTTCCCCTGCCTTTGTTGCTGGACATACTAATAAACTCTTTGATAAATGGAGGGAAGGGGGTGTCACACATTTAGGGAGTCTCCTGTTGCCTCCTAGGGGTACTTTTATGTCTTGGCCTGAAATAAGAAACAAATACCATCTGCCCTCTTCCCACTGTAAGGATTCCTCCTTGGGGTTTAGCTCCGGGATCGTCCTGGACACTGCCACGGGACACGTTTCCACTCAATAAACAACGGTTATTCATGCACGCCTGGCACCTTGCCAGCTTTATTTAGACAGGTTGCAGGTAAAACAAAACATAACTCAGGAACAAACCAAAGTCCTAGACCGTCTGGTCACTGACTACACATATCAGCATGCCCTGACTACTATCTGGTGAGCTACCCTCAGCCAGCATAAAACATGTGCCCCTGCAACCTGTTACTCACAGTTCACACCACTTCTTCACTTCTTGGACCGCTCACAGTTCGTTGTGTGTTTCCTTAACAGGGTCCGTGTGTCTCCCCCTACAGCAATGTGCTGTTACCCAGGGAGAGCCCCAACTATTCTGTTTCTTTTCCTTTTAAACACACACTTTCCCTTCCTGATACCTCATTAATCAGGCCACAGGTGGAGCATTCTGCAGAGATAGCAAGGGAAATACACCCTTTCCTTGCCACACTGCCACATATCCCCCCCCCTCTGCTCAGACCACCGGGAAGGAGCACTTGTATCCTTTTCCTTGAACAACTACGTCCAACAGGTTTTGAGGCACTTGGCTTCCTTCATCAGTAGATTTTATCTGCACCACTTCAATGGTGCACCCTTCTTTCATTCGCACTTTCATCAGCCACCGAGCACAAGACTTTTGGTCATCTTTGACAAATTCCATGTAAAAAGCTCCATTCATGTCACACCTTTCCAACACCAGGTTCTTTATCTTGGTCTGCGCAGTGCTCTGGACACTAGGTGCGGACAAGGCAGATGCTCTAGGCCATTGTCTTCTTCTGTCACTGGTATGACCATTGCACGAACTTTGCTGGTGGCCAACCGAGCCTGTATCACCCATTTGCAGGACTTCTAAGACATCCTCCACAATTTCAGCAGGCTTCCCTTTAATGCACCTGTCCATCTTCTCCTTGAGACGGACTCTTCTCCAAATTCTACTTCTGCGGACTTTCTTCCAGTGTTTTCTAATCCAGTGCCTCTCAGGGTTTCCACCATGACCCAGTCTTCTATCACAGTGACCTCTTTTTAAGGACTCTGCTTTCTTATTAGCCCTTTCTTTAGGGACACCGACTTTCACAGGCTCATTTTTAGGCTGAGAACTCTTGGCTCCTTTAGCCAGTTTTTCACCTGCACCTTCAGATGTGTCACTGACTTTACTTGCAGCTTCTTCAGTTATCTCTGGTTTAACTTCTACCTCAGAGAACTTCTCTGCCTCAGAATTTTCACCATGCAATGTCAATATCTCTGCAGCTTCAGAGGACTTCCCATATGGTTTCACCTAAGTCTCAGCTTCAGAGGACCTTTCATATGGCTTCTTCTCATGGTCTTCAGACTCTACTGTTTCTTGCGTCCATTGTTCAGACTCCACCTTTTTTAGAGAAAGCATCCCCGTCTCCAGTAGCTTTTGCCCCACAAGCAGTTTTTCTTCTTTTACACGGACGGCTGTGGCCTCAGTTTCCATCTGAGACACTTTTAACCTCTCGTTAGCCAGTTCACACAGGTTTTCTTTTGTCCTGTCAGAGGTGGCAGCAGTTCTCTTTACATCTGAACACATCAACATAAGTTTTTCAACAAAAACATTATCAGATTGCACATGTTCAAAATTTACAGGACAGTTCATAGCACTAGGACCTAACTCAGGCAAAGTGTGTTTTGTTACATTTTCTCCCAGTCCTGCATTTAACATTTTCTGTTCACCAGATTTTTTCAATCCGATCTGCACAGTGTGAACAGTCCCATCAGTCTTCATGAGGGGTTCCCCACCCTCACATGATTTTGCAACTGGACATAGGTTGGTACCACCTTGAACACTGTTCACACAGTCAACTAGGGAAACACCACCCTCCGACTCAGCATTTTTATGCACAGTCCCATCAATTTTATGCACAGTCTCATAGTCTCTAAACATGGCCCCCATAACCCCTGGAACAGTCTTACCAGAATCTCTTGCCGTCCAGTCAGTTAAGGGCTGGTGCTGGACACCTCTCACCAGCTTCTCTGCTGCAGAACATCGCTCCACTTGCTCTTTAAGTAGCTCTGCAACCTTAAACCCAGCATCACTGTTAGGCTGCAGTGCACTCTGTAGTCTTGCAGCTTGGCTTACTCCCACTTGAGTCAGGATCTCTGTCTTGACTTTCTCATAGTCCCGTAAGATCTTTGGATCCAGTTCACAATGAACTTTTTGGGCATCTCCTCCAATGAATCCAAACACCAAGTTTCCCCAGTGTGTCTTGGGCCATGCCTCATGGTAGCAATCTTTTCAAACTCTGCAAAGCTTGCTTCCTCTTGCGCTGCAGCCGTCAGCAACAAAGCACTTATCAGGACATCCACCTTGCAACACTTCAAACCTTGCAAACACAGCACAGTCCTCTGCCGAAATGTCAGCCGCTTGCCAACAAAATTTTCCGTTGCCCGTAGCAACGCCTTTATACACAGTCTCAAAACGTAATCTGCACTCTGCAGGTGGCCCGTCCACCTGACTCCTTACTTGAGAAAGAGCACCCACTCGCTTGATGCGATCTGTTTCCCCTAGCAACAACTTCACCACAGGCGCAGTCCTGCTCTTGTACTCCACAGCTGGGCTCGTCCCACTGTCTCCTCTCTGAGAAAGAGTACACCCTTGCACCATGCACGGTAGTTTTCTCTTGACAACAACTTCACTGCAACTCTACCACTGGTTGCTCATAGCAACGTGTTTGCCCACATCCTTCACCAATTTTAAGGATTCCTCCTTGGGGATTAGCTCCGGGATCGTCCTGGACACTGCCACAAGACACGTTTCCACTCAATAAACCCGCAGACAACGGTTATTCATGCACGCCTGGCACCTTGCCAGCTTTATTTAGACAGGTTGCAGGTAAAACAAAACATAACTCAGGAACAAACCAAAGTCCTAGACCGTCTGGTCACTGACTACACATATCAGCATGCCCTGACTACTATCTGGTGAGCTACCCTCAGCCAGCATAAAACATGTGCCCCTGCAACCTGTTACTCACAGTTCACACCACTTCTTCACTTCTTGGACCGCTCACAGTTCGCTGTGTGTTTCCTTAACAGGGTCCGTGTGTCTCCCCCTACAGCAATGTGCTGTTACCCAGGGAGTGCCCCAACTATTCTGTTTCTTTTCCTTTTAAACACACACTTTCCCTTCCTGATACCTCATTAATCAGGCCACAGGTGGAGCATTCTGCAGAGATAGCAATGGAAATACACCCTTTCCTTGCCACACTGCCACACCACATACTACAATATTTTCAAATCAAGACTTTTTGTAGGTCTAGAGCCAGCCATTTTGACGAACTGCCTGGGGAAGTCCAATTCTCAGATTTAATAGGCCAACCCACGAATCACTACTCCCTGTCCCATATATATAAAACCATGATGGAACACGCAAGTCGCGGTCTTTCCGGAACGTTTTTTGACCACTGGGCCCCTGTTCTGAACACGGATGATGTCACCACTAAACTGATGCAAGGCCTGAGCCATGTACGGAGCGCGTTAGTGGGGGAGGACTGGAGGGAAATGCACTTCAAGATTCTCCACAGGGCGATTTATGCTTTTCATTTTTCACATTGGGAAGTTCCTGCTCATTATTTAACAGCATGCCCGAAATGCCATTTGGACAGGGCCGACCTGTGGCACTGCCTTTGGGAATGTGACCAGGTGAGGGAATACTAGAAGACTATTCAGGCCTTCATTTCCCATACTTGGAACATACACATTCCCTTGGAACCACTACACTTTATCTTTCACCATATTCCTAAACCGACAAATGTTAGTGCTTTGGCCACGCTAGCGGCTAAAGATGCCCATGTTACTTTGCTGATAGGGGGGAAGTGCTTATTACGCCACTGGCTTGTGGCTACTGTGCCGACGCTCACGGAGGTCAGGGATACACTAATTCACCTACTGGGATTAGAGGCAAGGGAGACTCTGAAAGATCCAGACAAACACACAAGGGCCTTCTTTTCCAAGTGGAGAAAAGTTATAGAGAATCATGCCTGATGGGGACAGGAGACATCTGATGAATAAATTCAGTATGACTGAGTGGTATGCTATGGAGTCTTTACGGGGAACTTTAGGAGTGCTTGCAGTAGAGGGGGAGTGAATGAATGCTTGAAGAGAGCCGGTTATGATGTTTATATGTTTTGTTCTCGAATACTGTTTATTCGTTATTTCTGATATGTCTCAATGCGGTCATCGCAATGGTATACTTATTACTAGTGGAGCATCTGTGATGGCCGTTGCATACAACCATGATTGAGCCAGGTGCGAAGAATATAGCGGATTTGATACATTACTATACTTGTTGCAAATGTCTTGTCAATACTCTGATTGTTACGATTAACCTTTGATGATGTATCACGCTTTTTTCTTATTGTTGCATCTAAGACATTGAAAAATTAAAAAAATTGTTATTATAAAAAAAAAAAAAAAAAAAACCTGTGCAGTGGAAACGTGTTGCCAATAGTAACCAATCAGATTAAATGCTTCTCTAATTTTAAAAAAGGTCTCTCTTTTTGGGCAACTACTCTACTTTTCCACTGCACAGGTTTGGATAAATCCCCTAAATCTAATAAAAAGAACTTTTCAGCAGCCTTCTCACTATCATCAGACAGGGTGACAATGAAAGTTGACACCTATATATAAATAAGACAAGATCAAGGCTATTCACAATAGGTGATGGTCACAGTACCCCTTTCAACGTAATGACCTTTGCAGAGGTCACACAGCATGCCTAGAAAATGTTTTCACAGTAGTCAAAAAGTCATCTCAATCAAATTTCACATACCAAAAAATATGCAAAAAATGTACACCAAAATTAACTTAAAAACCAATGATAGGTTTCTCTCTATATCCTTTCCACTATAGGCATTTAAAAGCAATAATATTGTATAACAGAGTTTCCCTTCTAAAGCTAGTCTGCTTTGTTTAACAGTGAAAGGAAAAACTTGTAAACATTGTTGCCTGTCATGGTTCTGCAATTTGAGAGCTAACCAACAGGTGGCAGCCCTCAGCTATATCTTTTCATAGGACATGATCAAGTAGCAAAGCTCAGGCTACAGTCATGGCCGTAAATGTTGGCACCCCTGAAATTTTTCTAGAAAGTACTTCTCACAGAAAAGGATTGCAGTAACACATGTTTTGCTGTACACATGTTTATTCATTTTGGGGGAGATTTATCATTGAGTTTACCCTTTTTTCTTGTGTATTTTTTTGCACAAAAATTTGTGCAGTGAGTTTCATTGCATCTTTTTTGTGCTTCTTTTATGATAGAGCAAAAAGCTCTATATTGCTCTGTATTGTGGCATGCATTCTACAATGGATACTAATTGATCATGTGCATTTTTTTGTTTAGACGCATTTTTTTGCGCAAATACGTTTTTTTAAATGCAAAAATACACCATCAAAAAGGACTCGTAGGAAAGTGTTCTACCGAGACAGCCGGGGGATGCAGGAGCCGTCTCTCAACTAAACTACAACTACTCCCATTATGGGACAGAGTCTGTCATTCTCCAGAGACCCGCTGCGATCCGCATTTATTAATTGTAAAAGCCGGCAGCACATGCGGCTACACTGCACTGCCCGCCGGCTCCTGTATACAGCTGTCACTTTTCATAATCCCTGCCCAGGAGACGGGAGCTCTGATTGGTGAATAGCTATTCACCAATCAGAGCTCCTGTCTCCCGGCGGCAGCGATTATGAATTATGAGTGGAGTATACAGGAGCCAGCGGGGAACGCAGTGTAGCCGCATGTGCCACCGGCTTGTTAATTTAATAAATACGGATCGCAGTGGGTCTCAGCAGAATGACCTGCTGCGATCTGCACCTCAGCCCCTGGACTATAACTCTCATCATGGACGGAGTCTGTCCATGATGGGAGTAGTAGTCCTAAAAGTCCCTCAGCCAGGGGATGTGCAAGTGCCATCCCTCAACGCTGCGGTACTACAACTACTCCCATCATGGGACAGACTCTGTTCCATGATGGGAGTAGTAGTCTAAGGATAGAGGGAAAGATCAAGCTACATAGTCCAGGCCTGACTCTGTTCTCATTATGCGTTTTGTATAATGAGAACAGAGCCTTTCTGACAGTGTATTCCCAAACAGGGAGACACCAGCTGTTGCTTAACTACAGCCCCCATTATGGATGTTGTAGTTTATCAACAATTGGAGGCTCCCTGTTTATGAACATGCTGCATTATGTGCGCTCTCCGCAGGGGAGAATGCAAAAAATGTACTAACCCATATTTCTTGTTTTTTTTTTCTTCTCATTTCAGATAACTGAATGCATGGGACTACATCCGATTTGGTGGACTGCGCCGATGACCAGCGTTTTTTAAATTTCAATAAAATGGTTAACGAGGGCTGTGGGGAGTTTTTAATAAAAAAAAAATTCAGGCTTAGTAGTGGAAGCCATCTTATAGACGGAATCCATTACTAATCCGGGGCTTAATGTTAGCCCCAAAATCAGCTAACGCTAACCTCTAATTATTACCCCGGTACCCACCGCCACAGGGGTGCCGGGAAGAGCCAGTACCAACAGGCCCGGAGCGTCAAAAATGGCGCTCCTGGGCCTAGGCAGTAACAGGCTGGCATTATTTAGACTGGGGAGGGCCAGTAACAATGGTCCTCGCCCACCCTGGTAACGTCAAGCTGTTGCTGCTTAGTTGATATTGTGCTGAGAATAAAAATACGGGGAACCCTATGTGTTTTTAAAAATGTATTTATATATTAAAAAAGAAAACGCATAGGGCTCCACGTATTTTTATTCTCAGCCAGATACCAACCAAGCAGCAACAGCCTGACGTTACCAGGGTGGGTGAGGACCATTGTTACTGGCCCTCCCCAGCCTAAATAACGCCAGCCTGTTACCGCCTAGGCCCAGGAGCGCCATTTTTGACGCTCTGGGCCTGTTGGTACCGGCTCTTCCTGGCACCCCTGTGGCAGTGGGTACCGGGGTAATAATTAGAGGTTAGCGTCAGCTGATTTTGGGGCTAACGCTAAGCCCGACTTAGTAATGGATTCTGTCTACAAGACGGCTTCCACTACTAAGCCTGAAAATTCAATTATATAAAACACAACACATAAAAAAAAGTTTTATTTAAAAAAAAAAAAAAAACACTCCCCCACAGCCCTCGTTAACCCTTTTATTGACATTTAAAAAACTGCAGGTAATCATCGCAATCCGTCGAATCTGACATAGTTCTACGCATTCACATATCTAAAATGAGAAGAAAACAAAAACAATAAAACTACAACCATTTCTGTGATTTCTACACAATCAAAAAGCTGTTGTGAAATTTTTGATGTAAATTGGACTCTTACCCCTTTGAAAATATTATGTAACGCAGACAATATACGTGGAAACACCCACTTTTACAAAACTGATGTGAACAGTGTAAACCATGGCACAAAGCTCTTTGAAAATGTGGTTGATACTTTTTGCGCCAAAATGTATTTATTTATTTCTTTTTTGCCCCTAAATTCTTTGAGGATCTCCCCCTCTATGTACTGTATAAAGATTTTTGACTTTACTATTGTGCAGAGTTTTGTTTGGCACACACTGCTGCTCTGGCACTTCTAGCTATGTGAGCAGTGTACAGTGGGAAAATGCCACAGCTCTCTGAAGTGCAGCTCTGTGAAGTGTGAGGTAGAGAAGGAGTGCACGGTAGAGTGAGGGGGGGGGGGGGTTCTATATTTGCACAAAATTTATCAAAGGAGTGCACAACTTTGTAAATCTTGAGCAAGAGTGTAAATTAGACAGGAAGTGGTAAAGAGGTAGATCTGTGTATACAATAGACACCTAATAAATCTCCCCCTTTGTGTGTATTGGAACTAAACCAAAAAAGGAGGGAAAAAAAGCAAATTGGACATATATGTCACACCAAACTCCAAAAATGGTCTGGACAAAATTATTGGCACCTTTAACTTAATATTTGGTTGCATACCCTTTGGAAAAAATAACTGAAATCATTCGCTTCCTATAACCATCAAGAAGCTTCTTACAACTCTCAGCCGGAATGTTGGACCACTCTTCCTTTGCAAACTGCTCCAGGTCTCTCTTATTGGAAGGGCGCCTTTTCCCAACAGCAGTTTTAACCTCTTAAGGACGTAGGGCGTACCTGTACGCCCTACGCCCGGTCCCAGTGTTTAAAACGGGGTCACGCCATGACCCCGCATCACACCGGGTCGGTCCCAGATGCTAATCATAGCCGGAACCCTGGGCTAACAGTGCGCGGCATCGATTGTTGTGCCGCGTGCTGTTAACCCTTCAGACGCGGCGATCAAAGTTGACCGCCGCGTCTGAAAGCGAAAGTAAACGCTTCCCGGCAGCTCAGTCGGGCTGATCGGGACATCGCGATAAAATCACGATGTTCCGATCAGCTGGGACGCAGGCGGAGGTCTCCTTACCTGTCTCCGCGGCGTCCGATCGTTGATTGATTGCTCCAAGCCTGAGCTACAGGCTTGAGCAATCGAGCCCCTATCTGACTGATCCGTGCAAAGCTATGGCTTTGCAGGGATCAGCATAGGAGATCAGTGTGTGCAGTGTTATAGGTCCCTATGGGAGCTATAACACTGCAAAAAAAAGTGAAAAAAATAAGTTAACAAAGGTCATTTAACCCCTTCCCTAATAAAAGTTTGAATCACCCCCCTTTTCCCATAACAAAAAAAAAACAACTGTGTAAATAAAAATAAACATATGTGGTATCGCCGCGTGCAGAAATGTCCAAACTATAAACATATATTGTTAATTAAATCGCACGGTCAATGGCGTGCGCGCCAAAAAATTCCAAAGTCCAAAAGAGTGTATTTTTGGTCCCTTTTTATATCATGAAAAATGAATAAAAAGTGATCAAAAAGTCCAATCAATACAAAAATGGTACCGATAAAAACTTCAGAACACGGCGCAAAAATGTGAGCCCTCATACCGGCCCGTACGCAGAAAAATAAAAAAGTTATAGGGGTTAGAAGATGAGAATTTTTTACATATAAATTTTCCTGCATGAAGTTATGATTTTTTTCCGAAGTACGACAATATCCAACCTATATAAGTAGGGTATCATTTTAACCGTATGGACCTACAGAATAAAGATAAGGTGTTATTGTTACCAAAAAATTAACTGCGTAGAAACTGAAGCCCCCAAAAGTTACTAAATGAAATTTTTCTTCACTTTTTTTCCATTTCGCCCTAGATTTTTGGGTAAAATGACTAATGTCACTGCAAAGTAGAATTGGTGGCGCAAAAAATAAGCCATCATATGGAATTTTATGTGCAAAATTGAAAGCGTTATGATTTTTAGAAGGTGATGAGGAAAAAATGAAAATGCAAAAACGGAAAAACCCTGCGTCCTTAAGATCTCTCCACAGGTGTTCAATGGGATTTAGATCTGGAATCATTGCTGGCCACTTCAGAACTCTCCAGCGCTTTGTTGCCATCCATTTTTGGGTGCTTTTTTACATATGTTTGAGGTCATTGTCCTGCTGGAAGACCCAAGATCTCGGACGCAAACCCAGCTTTCTGACACTGGGTTGTACAGTACGACCCAAAATCCGTTGGTTATCCTCAGATTTCATGTTGCCTTGCACACATTCAAGGCGCCCGGTCCCAGAGGCAGCAAAACATCCCCAAAACATCATTGATCCTCCACCATATTTCACTGTAGGTACTGTGTTCTTTTCTTTGTAGGCCTCATTCTGTTTTCGGTAAACAGTAGAATGATGTGCTTTACCAAAATGCTCTATCTTGGTCTCTTCTGTCAAAAAGATATTTTCTCAGAAGGATTTTGGCTTACTCAAGTTCATTTTGGCAAAATGTAGTCTTGCTTTTTTATGTCTCTATGTCAGCAGTGGGGTCCTCCTGGGTCTCCTGCCATAGTGTTTAATTTAATTTAAATGTCAATGGATAGTTTGCACTGACACTAATGCTCCCTGAGCTCCCTGAGCCTGAATATCTTTGGAATTTGTTTGGGGCTGCTTATCCACCATCCGGACTATCCTGCGTTGACACCTTTCATCAATTTTTCTCTTCCGTCCACGCCCAGGGAGATTAGCTTCAGTGCCACGGGTTGCAAACTTCTTGATAATGTTGTGCACTGTGGACAAAGGCAATTCTAGATCTCTGGAGATGGACTTGTAACCTTGAGATTGTTGATATTTTTCCCCAATTTTGGTTCTTAAGTCCTCAGACAGTTCTCTTCTCCTCTTTCTGTTGCCCATGCTTAGTGTGGCACACAGGCACACAATGCAAAGACTAAGTGAACTTCTCTCCTTTTTATCTTTCAGGTGTGATTTTTATATTGCCCACACCTGTTACTTGCTTCAGGTGAGTTTTAAGTAGCATCACATGCTTGAAACAATCTTATTTTTCCACAATTTTGAAAGGGTGCCAACAATTTTGAATAAACATGCGTATAGGAATAAACATGCGTATAGGAAAACATATGTTACTGCACTCCTTTTCTGTGAGAAATACTTCATTTTCTAGAAAAATTTCAGGGGTGCCAACATTTACCGCCATGACTGTATACGCTGCCAGTACAGCTTGGGAAACCAGTAAAAAGCTGTTCTGGTGTATACTGCAGTGTACCCACAGCATGCCTGAAACAGATAAATTATCTAATCTAAATCTATTTTGTGGCTGCATTTGGTCTGTTTCACCACATTTTACCTTCTATTTTAGGAACTGAATAGCATAGCTATCACCCTATTCTGTTGGCCAAATAACACTAATACTGTGATAAAGCACACTGGCCGTCAGTTTTCATTGTAGGTGTAAGTGAAGCATTTTTTTACACCTTTTTTTGTGTGTGCTGGTAATGTGTAGGAGCACCAAATTTATTAAATGGTGACAGAGCATTTGATACATTTTGTGCAGGTAAACATTTTCTGAAATTTCTCTCTTCACATACACTAAAAAGCTATGCTAAGTCTGGGAAGGTGTAGTTTTAGAGACTTTTCAGTGGCTTTGCCCCTTTTTTGCGCCTTTTTACAAAAAGGCGCAGTTCATAAATCCCTTCCATGTCATGTGTATTGCCAAAATCAGTGGATTGCAACTCAAAATCAGCAGAAATGTGTAAACCAAAGGGCGCAAATAAACCCTGCTTGCGCCTTTTTGTGCCTTTTGTAGACACAAAAAACAGTCTAAACACAATGATAAATGTCGGCCACTGAGTGTAGTTGCAATGACTACTTTTGGTTTGTTCATCTCTTTGGGAATGCCATTGTAAATGTCAGAATACCTTTATACTTGTATTATGATGTATGCTTGTGGTATATAGCACCTTCCTGATGTAAATTCACACACACTTAATCTTCTGCAGATTTAATCTGCATAAATTCCAGCCCCTAAAAACATTTCCCCTATCCACTGCATAAGGTAAAGTGTCTGATCATAGGAGGTCTGACCTCCTGGGAACCTTGTGATCTCTGCAATAGAGACCAAACACTCCCTGCTGAATGGAGTGGTGGGTCAGCACTTGCTCCATTGTCTGTGGGAGCACTGGCAATACCTAAGTCCTGTACTCGAGTATCTCTGGTGCGTTCATTGACAATAAATGTAGTGTGTTCCGATCCACTACTCCATTCAGCAGGAACAGTCGGGTGCTTTGTGGATAGGGGATACATTTTTAGGGACTGGAATATCCCTTTTATTGTGGTTTCTTTTGTTACAAAATAGAGTCACTTAAAATGTAACCTGAAATAATGGTTTTTAAAACATCACTTTTGTGGCAATGTGAGAAGGCAATGCTTTAATAATAAATTGCAGAAATATGTGCTGTACAGACCCAACGCCCAGGCTGTTAGCAACAGCCTTGGGCTGAGATCAATAACATCAACAGCTTTTAAAGGGTTATTCCAATATTAGGTAAAAAAAATAAATGTAATTAAGCAGAAGTGTGGTGTCGGGCTAATGGCATATATGTAGACCTTGGAGTGTGGTGGGTTAACACTCCTGGCGTCATGGGACTTCATGACGCCAGGAGTGTTAACCCACCAGACTCCAAGGATAAGTGGTTGCCAGTGCCAAGCGCCAGGATTAGGGAACCTCTTATAAACTTTACTTCAGGAATTGCAGCAGGATGATACAAACAGAACAGTTCAGTTTAGTGCAATTTTTTGCTGAAGGATGCTATAGGGAATCACATTTGATGTAATGGCAATCTGGGACTTTCCAACTAAGATGTGACATGTCTGGACTTGACTTGACTTAACTGAGCTAGCCTTGACGTTACTAGACTGACTGACTAAGACTTAACTTGACTTACCTTGGGAGCTGACTATCACTGACTCAACTATGTGGAATTCAATGTGGGTGCTTACCATCAGGGTGGACTGATACGGACAGGAGTGTCCAGAAGATCTTCACTCACTTTATTCTTTCCTTTGGATGTAGGGCTCGACAGCACTTGTTCCCAAAGCTGACTTGAACTTGACTGAACTAACAACCTCGTCGGCTGGATCCTGGTGAAGGGTGATGTCACTCTGGAACTGGAATTTTAGCAACTAGGTCTTCTAGGCCTTTCCTCATAGGTCGAGGTACTGGTCTCACAGCAGAGGTCTTGACAGGACCTCCACTCACTCTCCTCTACACAACTCACTCTACTAACTCCTCCCTGCCTAGACAGACCTAGGTGGAGCAGGGCAGGAGGCCTTGATTGGTCAAAGTGCACATGTGATTTCCCCATGCATCCTCCTACACAGTTACAGTTAACATTTTACACAACAGAAAAATATGAGTTCATTAAACAATGGAGAATACATTCAGAATAGAGACTGCAAAATACCTGACATTTAAACCTGGAGCATTGGGCCGGAGCAGACTCAATAATGCGACATCCACCTGACAGAGCAGGTGGACAAGTGTGTTCTGCATCAGGACACCACTGAAGTATATAGCATTGCTTACCTGTCTGTACCAGTTCTAAAACCATCAAAAATCCACATGCTTTTTTGCGTCTGTTGGTCTCTTCCTATGTGCTTCCTGGTTGAGCAGCTGCTCAATACTACTGTTTCCAGAGTGCAGTGGTTTCCCTTAACTCTTCATTACAGTCCTCCCACCCTGCTTATTCCACTCCCACATCACTCCTGCAGAACTTTGCTCTTTACATCAGACTATATCTCCACACACAAAGGCACAATGCCTTAAATATATGTATATGAAGGTAATGTAGGCTTTAGGGGCTAGTCAGAGGTGGTGACACTACTCAGGGACAAGAGCCAGCCATGCATTCTGAGACTGTAGATGATGATGCATTTTGGCAGAGGAGAGGCAAGACGCAGGAGCTTGAGACAACATCACTCTGACAATAAAAGGACTATACAACTTCCTGTTAGGGGTAACTCAAGCAAACTAAAGCCAGTACAACTTGTGATAACACTATATCAGTAAGTGATATATCTTGGGGGGGATAAGTTTATTTCAAAATAATTTACTGATACCTGAATAGCCCTTAAGTATTTAACAGGTGGGAGGAGGCTCCCTTTATCAGCCCTCTGGCACCCAACTTAACCATCATGGGGAAGCTGATGCTTTATCGAAAAGGTCCCAAGGTCTGCCACAAGCATCTGTCTATTAGGCAATGCATAGCTCCATCCTATATAAACTATAACAGCTTTTCTTTTTCTCCTCCTGTATTTCATTGGCAGCCTGTGTGCTGTAGGTAGTGGAAACGCTGGGCACTCAAAGTGATTGGCCCATACCATACACCAGGGGTCACTCAGGCACACTAACGCTCCATTCACCCAGGGGACTTAGAGACCTCTGAACTCCTGATTGGTGAGGTCCTGGCAGTCAATCTCCCAAGCATTTCCTGTGTGTTATTTCGAAAGTAGTGTTATTCAGCCAAACGGATGTGTCAGGGGATCAAGACAGATGAGTATAACATGTTTTTTTTCCTTAAATTTTTATGCCAATCCAAGCCTGTATTCCACTGTCTTGTATTTAACCCCTTTAAGGTTAAATAACATAAAATACCTATTATTCGTTTTGTTTTTTAGAGGCTTCAACCAAAATTCAGGGTGTTTTTGATAATGCATTCATGAAAAAAATATTAAAAGCATGGAACGCTGAAACTCAGGATTCCAAAAAGAAAAGAGAGTACTTTGAGGTATGTATAAGCCTAAATTTTGTAATGTTGACAGAGTCTAAAATTAATTTAGACACATCAAGTAACAGACTTAGAATTTGTTATCTGGGGTCTAAAAATACACTGCATGTTTTCATAGTGACTTGGAAATGTAAACATGCTTAGAACTTTTCCATTACGAAGCTTTCTTTAGTAAGTGCAAGGTGGCCTTTCTCTTGCTGCACAACATTAAGTTAATGACACAGTCTGAAAAGGTGATAGCTGTGTGAAATAATGCGTGACCAACCTTAGATAGTTATCAAAAATATCCTTTAAATAGAACCATTGGGATCAGTATGTGCTATCATTATTTAAAGTGTTATGAAAATGGGCACATTAGATTCATGTTTATCCATCCCAGTAGAATATTCTGTGCTCCTCCTGAACAGCAAGATGTGCACTGGCAGTGAAATGGCTAAATAAAAGATATAAAACAATGTAATTTAGTATATTTGTACAGTAAGTTGACAGAGGGAAAGCTAAAACAGCATAAGGACTCTACCAAAGAGCACTAAAGATCTCCTCTTACCATTTTTTTGTGGCAGGGTGGATATACATCCCCCTTTTACCCCTAGACCCTTGAGCAATAGAGTTCCAGTTGGCCCCCTTATGCCTTAAATTCTTTGACGTACCCAATAAATTGTTCCCCATTAATGATTTTAGCTGTACTTTGTGTGTTTTTGTAAAAAATATCCTGAACATCCTCTTAACCCCTTAAGGACCGAGCCCTTTTTCACCTTAAGGACCAGAGCGTTTTTTGCACATCTGACCACTGTCACTTTAAACATTAATAACTCTGGAATGCTTTAAGATATCATTCTGATTCCGAGATTGTTTTTTTGTGACATATTCTACTTTAACATAGTGATAAAATTTTGTCGTAACTTGCATCTTTTCTTGGTGAAAAATCCCCAAATTTGATGAAAAAATTTAAAATTTAGCATTTTTCTAATTTTTAAGCTCTCTGCTTGTAAGGAAAATGGATATTCAAATTAAATTTCTTTTTGGGTCACATATACAATATGTCTACTTTATGTTTGCATCATAAAATTGATGAGTTTTTACTTTTGGAAGACACCAGAGGGCTTCAAAGTTCTGCAGCAAATTTCCAATTTTTCACTAAATTTTGAAATTCGATATTTTTCAGGGACCAGTTCAGTTTTGAAGTGGATTTGAAGGGTCTTCATATTAGAAATACCCCATAAATGACCCCATTATAAAAACTACACCCCCCAAAGTATTCAAAATGACATTCAGTCAGGGTTTTAACCCTTTAGGTGTTTCACAGGAATAGCAGCAAAGTGAAGGAGAAAATTCTAAATCTACATTTTTTACACTCGCATGTTCATGTAGACCCAATTTTTGAATTTTTGCAAGGGGTAAAAGGAGAAAATTTTTACATATATTTGTAACCCAATTTCTCTCGAGTAAGCACATACCTCATATGTGTATGTAAAGTGTTCGGCGGGCGCAGTAGAGGGCTCAGAAGGGAAGGAGCGACTTTTGCATAAGTAAAAAAAATAAAAATAAATGCATGCCGCATTTAGGAAGCCCCTATGGTGCCAGGACAGCAAAAAAAACTCACATGGCATACCATTTTGGAAACTAGACCCCTTGGGGAACGTAACAAGGGGTAAAGTGAACCTTAATACCCCACAGGGGTTTCACGACTTTTGCATAAGTAAAGAAAAAATAAAAAATTTTACCTAAAATGCTTGATTTTCCAAAAAAATTACATTTTTACAAAGGGTTAAAGCAGAAAATACCCCCCAAAATTTGAAGCCCAATCTCTCCCGATTCAGAAAACACCCCATATGGGGGTGAAAAGTGCTCTGCTGGCGCACTACAGGTCTCAGAAGAGAAGGAGTCACATTTGGCTTTTTGGAAGGAAATTTTGCTCTGGGGATATGCCGCATTTAGGAAGTCCCTATGGTGCCAGGACAGCAAAAAAAAACACATGGCATACCATTTTGGAAACTAGACCCCTTGGGGAACGTAACAAGGGGTAAAGTGAACGTTAATACCCCACAGGGGTTTCACGACTTTTGCATAAGTAAAAAAAAAAATAAAAAAATTTACCTAAAATGCTTGATTTTCCCAAAAAATTACATTTTTACAAAGGGTTAATGCAGAAAATACCCCCCAAAATTTGAAACCCAATCTCTCCCGATTCAGAAAACACCCTATATGGGGGTGAAAAGGGCTCTGCTGGCGCACTACAGGTCTCAGAAGAGAAGGAGTCACATTTGGCTTTTTGGAAGGAAATTTTGCTCTGGGGGCATGCCGCATTTAGGAAGCCCCTATGGTGCCAGGACAGCAAAAAAAAAAAAACACATGGCATCACATTTTGGAATCTAGACCCCTCCGGGAACATAACAGTTATACAGTGAGTACTTACACCTCACAGGTTTTTTGAACAATGGGCCGTAAAAGTGAAAAATGTGATTTTTTTTGCACTATATTGATAGTGTTACCCCAAATGTTTCATTTTCACATTGGGTAATAGGGCAAATTTTGTAGAGAAAAAAAAATACCTCATATGTGGATGTAAATTGCTCTGTGGACGCACTGCAATGCTCAGAATAGAAGGAGTGAAAATTTTGTTGAAATTGAAGTCGGGGGTCCCGTGCATTTATAAAGCCCCCAAAAGCAAAAATAAACCCACATGTGACACCATTTTAGAAACTACACCCCTCAATGAACGTAACAAGGGGTACAGTGGGAAATAACAGTGGTCCATAAATTGGAAAATTTGATTTTTTTACACTAAAATGCTGGTGTTACCCAATTTTTTACATTTTCACAAGGGGTAATATGAGATATTGGGTTACAAATTTTTGAGGGCTTTTCCCCCTGACTATAAAAATACATCCACATATGGGGTAACATGCTGGGCGGGCGCACAACAAGGCTCAGAAATCATAGAGGTCACTTTGTATTTGTGGCCTATGGCATATCAGTAGCTGACGGTTACATACATTCCGAGGAAAATACAAAATGAAACACCCACATGTGACACCATTACAGAAAGTACCCACCCTGAGGAATGGGTATAGGGGTAAAGAGGACATTTTTAACGCACAGGTGTTTCCTAAATTTATTTTCCAGGAATGGATGAAGGGTAGCTTTTGAAAATTGCAATTTTCAACCTATGCTCTGCTTCATCTTTCTGGGAACAACTAACTTGTGACTCCGAATTGTCGCCTGGAAATACGACAGAGCTCAGCGAGAACTCCTCGCATTTGAGGCGGATGTTTGTTACGGACCTAACAGTTACATACATTCAGAGGAAAATACAAGAAAGGAACACCCATATGTGAGATTATTACAAACAATACACCCCCTAGGGAAGGTGTATAGGGTGAAGTGGAGATTTGGAACAGACGGGTGTTCCCTTCATTTATTTTCCAGGAATGGATGAAGAGTACTATGTGGGGAAGAAAATTGCAATTTTAGAACTGATATGCCAATTATTTTCCCAGAATGATGACCCAGAGTACAGCCAAAAGTAAAAATGATGCCCGCACCAAACCCTATACTCTGAATCATCATTCCGGCAAGGGGATGTGTGGGGCCGTCCCTATTCTGTTACCTCAAAAGCGCAACCCGCTCAGGTGGGGAGAGAGAGCGTTGCGCATTTGAGGCAACTGCAAACCTCCAATGCCGTTGACTCTGTGTCCCATAACCCATTTTTTGGGGGACAAAGATGTTATGAGGGGCATTGGGAAAGAGGTTTTGGGTTTGATTTTTTGGGGGTAGGGTATTTTGGTATAAAATTTGGAAGTCAATGTACCCTGGACTGGTACATTGGAGCCGAATTCTGGGGAAATAAAATCAGGGAAAAGGATTAAAAATGTAGTACTCCATGGAAGTGTGATACTCCCTGAAGCAGTTTTTAACACAGAGGCCCGGATGATCAGGGCAAGTGTCACATTGGGTGGTAGTGTCCTTCCGAATCCCCCTCCTGTGACACACTCTGCATTTTTTCTGAGATCGTCCCTTCTTTCCAGTGTGGGGGACCTCACCTGGAAAGTGTTGGCCGGGGACGATCCGGGGCACTGAAGTTCCAGAGGTGCTCTGACCCGCTCTTTGGCGGTCACCAAAGATGAGGGCCCTTAGAACTACCTCTTGAAACTCCAGGTATGTCCCTGTGTTGCCAGCGTACTGGTACAGTATAAAAGAGTTGTACATGGCAACCTGTACCATGTAGACCGCAACCTTTTTATACCATACACGTGTTTTCCGCATGGCATTATATGGCTTGAGGACTTGATCAGAAAGATCAACTCCCCCCATATACCGATTGTAGTCCAGAATACAATCGGGCTTGAGGACCGGTCCCGCGGTACCTCGCACAGGGACAGGGGTGCTGCCATTACCATGAATTGTGGTGAGCATAAGGACATCCCTCTTGTCCTTAAACCGGACCAACAACAGGTTCTCATGGGAAAAGGCACGGGACTCACCCCGGGGGATAGGAGCATGTAGGGAATGATGGGGCGGAAGGCCTCTTTGATTCTACCGGACTGTCCCACAAGCGACCGTGGATCTGGCAGCGAGGGATGTGAAGAGAGGGATACTAGTATAAAAGTTATCCACGTAAAGGTGGTAACCTTTATCTAGCAATCGGTGCAAAAGGCCCCAAACGATTTTCCCGCTAACACCCAGAGTGGGGGGACATTCTGGGGGTTCAATACGGGAATCTCGTCCCTCATACACTATAAACTTGCAAGTGTACCCGGAGGTACTCTCGCAAAGTTTATACATCTTCACGCCATACCGCGCTCGCTTGGTCGGGATGTATTGCCGGAAGCTGAGTCTCCCCTTGAAGCTGATGAGCGACTCATCAATAGAGACCTCCCGCCCCGGGACATAGGCCTCCCAAAATCTGGCCCCGAAGTGATTGATGACCGGCCTGATTTTATACAGGCGGTCATACGCGGGATCAGTTCGGGGGGGACATGCCGCATTATCAGCATAATGCAAACATCTCCGAATGGCCTCGAACCGGGAGCGTGCCATGGCTATACTGTAGAGGGGTGTCTGGTAAAAGACGTCCCCAGTCCAATATTGCCTGACACTGGGTTTTTTTAACTATACCCATATGCAGCGCGAGGCCCCAAAAGGTCCTCATTTCGGCTGCATCGACTGGAGTCCAGCCGCCGGGTCTAGCTAAAAGTGAGCCCGGGTTAGCGGTGACGAACTGTTGGGCGTACAGATTCGTCTGTGTAACCATCAAATTAACAAAGTCGTCACTGAAAAAATGACCGAAAAATTCCTTTTCAGTGAACCTGGCGATGTTAATTTTGATTCCTGAGTCGCCAACAAACTCAGGAATCACGGGCTCGTGGTCCGCTGGCTCAGCCCAGTCAAGTTCTCCGGTACGATGTACCAGTGATCTTGGCAGGGGGGCTTCACTAGTATGAGCGCTAGGGGGACTCATACTAGCATGGGGCACAGGGTCAAGGGCAGAGGAGGTTTGCGGCACCGCACGGCGGCGTCTCCGCCGCCTTGGTGGCTCATCATCAGAACTAGATGATGAGGAGGACGATGAAATAAGGAAGGTGGGGTCTTCATCGTCCTCTGAGCCGCTCTCGGTGTCGGAGGCAATTATGTCATATGCCTCCTCCGCCGAAAACACTCTGCGGGCCATTTCCCTACTCTAATGGGGATACGGGTATGTGTGTGTGGGGGGAAAACTTTATTGGTGTGTGTGCTGCGTGTGGTGTGGTGCGATACTACCTCCCTAACCCGCCCTAGCCTAACCTAACTAAACTAACCCGCCCTAACAAAAAAAATAAAAAATAAAAAGGGGACTTTTTTTTTTTTTTTTAAAAAGGGGACTTCTAGCGCAAAAAAGCCCTGCGCCAAAAAAAAGCGTTTATCTAATCAGTGGTGTGCGCACTGATTAACGCTTGTGGCGGCAGGGGGCGCAGAAGTCAGTGGGGGGTCCGGCCACTCAGCCCAGAACAGTGGCTGGTGGCTTGTTCACAGACCCCCACACAAAAAACCCGAAAAATAAAATAAAAAAACGCTTTACCCCGAAAAAAAAATGCACCCACCTGAACCCCAAAAAAACGCTGATCAGTGATAAATCACTGACAGCGGTTGTACAGGCTGCACACACAGGTACGGTCCGTCCACACAGTACACTCCTGCTACTGGTGGCACGGACCGCCTATGGGTGCAAAAAAAAAATACGCGTTAACAGAAAAAAGTGCCTTTACCACAAAAAAAACCGCTGATCATTGATAAATCACTGACAGCGGTGAGGCACGCCGCACACACAGGTACGGTCCGGCCACACAGTACACGCCTGCTACTGGTGGCACGGACCGCCTATGGGTGCAAAAAAAGCGCTAGAAAACGCAAAAAAAAGCACCGGCACCACAAAAAAAAACGCTGATCAGTACTACGGGACTGATCAGCGGTGGGTGGGCTTTAACAAACGATGGCGGACCGCTCTTTTATAACTAAGAGGGTCCGCACACACGCTTAGGAAAAAAAAAAAGATCTGCGCCAAAAAAAAAGGCTGGCGGCAGACCGCAGCGACCCAGCAGGGCCGGGGTCACGCAGCTAAAGGTGCTACGGACCCACGGACACCCACTGAGGGACGCCGAAAAAAATTTAAAAAAAAGGCTTTTTTTTTTTTAACCCTAACCTGTCCCTACCTAATCTAAAGCTAACCCTGTGTGATTTCTGTGCCAAGGGGCCACAGAAAGGGGGCAAGGGGCACTTTTTTCAACTGAGGGGATGGTGGGCAGCACGGGGCTCCGTCCTGCACACCAGATCTGAGTGGAATGGGGGGCAGAACGGAGCAACGTGCTCCTAGCCCCCACCATCCCCTCCCATTACTATGTGATTGGTGTGGCCACTTTGGCCACCCAATCACAACTGTACTGAGGGGGGTGGCCACAATGCCAGCCCCCAGTACAGTACGGATGGTGATTGGTGGTGTATACTACACCACCAGTCACCATCTATATCCGGGTCACAGGGTCACACGTGACCCTGATGACCCAGAACCGCTGCAGAACGCCGGTAAGTAGTTACCGGCGTCCTGCAGCGATCGCCGGTATAGGAGGTCCTCCGGACCTCCTCCGGCACACTGCAGGGATGTCTGCTGATAGAAATCAGCAGACATCCGGCTCCGATCCCCGCCCGGCGAGCGGCGGGGAACGGAATCGCAGCGCATCGCTCATCTGAATTGATGAGCGATGTGCTGCGATCGCCGACATGGGGGGACATAATGACCCCCCTGGGCGATATGCCGGGATGCCTGCTGAACGATTTCAGCAGGCATCCGGCTCCGGCGCCCCTCCGGCTAGCGGCGGGGGCCGGAAATGCTCAGGGCGTATCCATACGCCCTCGGTCCTTAAGGACTTGGAAACGGGGGCGTATGGATACGCCCTATGTCCTTAAGGGGTTAAGGAGGTCAACGACAAAAACATTTGCTGCTTCAGCATTTCCAGGGCACCGAACGGGAGATCGCGGGGGGTCCCAGTGGTCCTGGGGATAGGGGATAAGTGTTCTATGGCTGCAGTACTCCTTTAAGAAGGTCTAAACATTAACCCCTTTACTCCTTAGCCTGTTTTGATCTTAATGACCAAGGCAAATTTTCTAAATCTGACATTTGTCCACTTATTTGGTAATAACTTTGGAACGCTTTTACTTATGAAAGCAATTCTGAGATAATTTTTTGGAGACATATTGTACTTTACATTAGTGGAAAATTTTGATTGATATATTTAAAGTTTAAACATTTAAAGTTTAAACATAAAGATAAACATTATTTTACTTTTTTAGAATGTTAGAAGGTTTATAAGTTCAGCAGCAATTTTCCAGATTTTCGCGAAAATTTCAAAATCTGATTTTCCAGGGACCAGTTCAGTTCTGAAATTGAGGGGCCTGTATGTTAGCTTCCCCCTTAACCTCTTGGGGACGCAGGGTGTATGCATATGCCCTGCATCCCCGATCCTTAACCCCTTAAGGACCAGGCCATTTTACACCTTAGGACCGGAGCGTTTTTTGAACATCTGACCACTGTCACTTTAAACATTAATAACTTTGGGATGATTTTACCTATCATTCTGATTCCGAGATTGTTTTTTCGTGACATATTCTACTTTATGTTATTGGTAAAATTTTGTCGATACTTGCATCGTTTCTTAGTGAAAAATTCCAAAATTTGATGAAAAAATTGAAAATTTTGCATTTTTCGAACTTTGAAGCTCTCTGCTTGTAAGGAAAATGGATATTCCAAATGTAAAAATTTTTTATTCACAAATACAATATGTCTACTTTATGTTTGCATCATAAAATTGACATGATTTTACTTTTGGAAGACACCAGAGGGCTTCAAAGTTCAGCAGCAATTTTCCAATTTTTCACAAAATTTTCAAACTCACTATTTTTCAGGGACCAGTTCAGGTTTGAAGTGGATTTGAAGGGTCTTCATATTAGAAATATCCCACAAATGACCCCATTATAAAAACTGCACCCCCCACAGTATTCAAAATGACATTCAGTCAGAGTTTTAACCCTTTAGGTGTTTCACAGGAATAGCAGCAAAGTGAAGGAGAAAATTCACAATCTTAATTTTTTACACTCGCATGTTCTTGTAGACCCAGTTTTTGAATTTTTACAAGGGGTAGAACGAGAAAATTTATACTTATATTTGTAGCCCAATTTTTTTCTCGAGTAAGCACATACCTCATATGTCCATGTAAAGTGTTCGGCGGGCGCAGTAGAGGGCTCAGAAGGGAAGGAGCGACAAGGGGATTTTGGAGAGTACGTTTTTCTGAAATGGTTTTTGGGGGGCATGTTGCATTTAGGAAGCCCCTATGGTACCAGAACAGCAAAAAATCCCCACATGGCATACCATTTTGGAAACTAGACCCCTTGGGGAACGTAACAAGGGGTAAAGTGAACCTTAATACCCCACAGGTGTTTCACGACTTTTGCATATGTAAAAAAAATATATATTTTTTTTCACTAAAATGTGTGTTTCCCCCCAAATTTCAAATTTTTGCAAGGGTTAATAGCAGAAAATACCCCCCAAAATTTTTAACCCCATCTCTTCTGAGTATGAAGGTACCCCATAAGTGGACCTGAAGTGCACTACGGGCGAACTACAATGCTCAGAAGAGAAAGAGTCATATTTGGCTTTTGGAGAGCAAATTTTGGTCGGGGGGCATGTCGCATTTAGGAAGCCCCTATGGTGCCACAACAGCAAAAAACCCTCACATGGCATATCATTTTGGAAACTGGACCCCTTGAGGAACGTAACAAGGAATAAAGTGAGCCTTAATACCCCACAGGGGTTTCATGACTTTTGCATATGTAAAAAAAGAAAAAACTAGAGGAACGTAACAAGGGGTACAGTGAGCATTTACCCCCACTGGTGTCTGTCAGATCTTTGGAACAGTGGGCTGTGCAAAATGTTTAATTTGCACAGCCCACTGTTCCAAAGATCTGTCAGACACCAGTGGGGTGTAAATTCTCACTTCACCCCTCATTACATTCCGTGAGGGGTGTAGTTTCCAAAATGGGGTCACATGTGTTTTTTTTTTTTTTTTGCGTTTGTCAAAACCGCTGTAACAATCAGCCACCCCTGTGCAAATCACCTCAAATGTACATGGCGCACTCTCCTTTCTGGGCCTTGTTGTGCGCCCCCAGAGCACTTTGCGCCCACATATGGGGTATCTCCGTAGTCGGGAGAAGTTGCATTACAAATTTTGGGGGGCTTTTTTCCCTTTTACTTCTTGTCAAAATGAACAGTATAGGGCAACACCAGCGTTTTAGTGTAAAAAAATTATTTTTTTACACTAACATGCTGTTGTAGACCCCAACTTCACCTTTTCATAAGGGGTTAAAGGAGAAAAAGCCCCCCAAAATTTGTTAGGCAATTTCTCCCGAGTACGGCGATACCCCATATGTGGCCCTAAACTGTTGCCTTGAAATACGACAGGGCTCCAAAGTGAGAGCGCCATGCGCATTTGAGGCCTGAATTAGGGATTTGCATAGGGGTGGACATAGGGGTATTCTACACCAGTGATTCCCAAACAGGGTGCCTCCAGCTGTTGCAAAACTCCCAGCATGCTTGGACAGTCAACGGCTGTCCGGCAATACTGGGAGTTGTTGTTTTGCAACAGCTGGAAGCTCCATTTTGGAAACAGTGGCGTACCAGACGTTTTTCATTTTTATTGGGAGGGGAGGGGGGCTGTGTAGGGGTATGTGTATATGTAGTGTTTTTTTACTTTTTATTTTATTTTGTGTTAGTGTAGTGTAGTGTAGTGTTTTTAGGGTACAGTCACATGGGCGGGGGATTACAGAGAGTTTCCCGCTGCGAGTTTGAGCTGCCGCGCAAAATTTGCTGCATCGCAAACTTGTAGCCTGATTCTCACTGTAAGCCCCCTGCCCATGTCAATGTACCCTGTACATTCACAGGGGGGGGGACCTCCAGCTGTTGCAAAACTACAACTCCCAGCATGCACAGTTTATCAGTGCATGCTGGTAGTTATAGTTTTGCAACAGCTGGAGGCACACAGGTTGGGAAACACTGAGTTAGGAAACAGACAATGTTTCCCAACCAGAGTGCCTCCAGTTGTTGCAAAACCACAACTCCCAGCATTCTCAGGCATGCTGGGAGTAGTATTTCGGCAAGTTTAGAGCCAGATGTTGCAGAACTACAACTCCCAGCATGCTTGGAGTTGTAGTTTTGCAACATCTGGAGGACTACAGTTTGCAGACCACTAATACAATGGTTCTCAATCTGTGCCCTTCCAGATGTTGAAAAACTACAACTCCCAGTATGCCAAAACTGTCCAGGCATGCTGGGAGTTGTGGTTCTGCAACATCTGAAGGGCCAGATGTTACAGAACTACAACTCCCAGCATGCCTGGGCAGTAAGGGCATGCTGAGGATGTGTAGTTTTGCAACATCAGGAATGGCACAGTGGTCTCAAAACTGTGGACCTCCAGATGTTGCAAAACTGCAACTCCCAGCATGCCCAGATGCCAAGGGCTGTCTGGGCATGCTGGGAGTTGTAGATTACAGGGTCCCATTACAGCAATGCATGTCGCTTTACGGCGACGTGCATTGCTGTAAAGGGCCCGACCGCGGCTGAAGATCAACTCACCTGTCGCGGCTGCCGCCGTCTCCGTCGCCGGGATCCGGGTCTTCAGGGACGAGGTAAGTACCGGGGACGGTCCCCAGCACTCCCCCGTCCCCCGCCGCGTCCTCTGGTCTTCCTCCCGTCCTCTCCGGGCTTCAAGGGGCCGGGCAGGACGGGAGGAAGTAACCCCCCCCCCTTGCGATTGGTCGGTTAGTTAAACGACGGATCGCAGGGGATCGGAGGAGGTGGCAGGCTTGCCACCTCGCTCCTAGTCTTCAGCATGGTCCTGGCTGTCTGTGACAGCTGGGATCATGCAAAATTACCCAGAGACCCGATCAGCCCGGTATTGCCGCAGATCGCAAGGGCCATTTCCCGACATGGGGGGGTCTACATGGCCCCCCTTGGCATTTGCCCTGGATGCCTGCTGAAGGATTTCAGCAGGCATCCACTTCCGATCTCTGCCCGGCGAGCGGCAGAGACCGGAAATACAACAGGACGTTCTCTAACGTCCTTGGGCATTAAAGCCCAGGTAGTGGGGATGTTCCAGAACGTCCTATGTCCTTAAGAGGTTAAAGGGGTATTCCAGGCAAAAACTTTTTTTTATATATCAACTGGCTCCGGAAAGTTAAACAGATTTGTAAATTACTTCTATTAAAAAATCTTAATCCTTCCAATAGTTATTAGCTTCTGAAGTTGAGTTGCTGTTTTCTGTCTAACTGCTTTCTGATGACTCACGTCCCGGGAGCTGTCCAGCTCCTATGGGGATATTTTCCCATCATGCAAGGGATATTCTCCTATCATGCACAGCTCCCGGGACGTGACATCATCATTGAGCAGTTAGACAGAAAACTTCAGAAGCTAATAACTATTGGAAGGATTAAGATTTTTTAATAGAAGTAATTTACAAATCTGTTTAACTTTCCGGAGCCAGTTGATATATAAAACAAAGTTTTTGCCTGGAATACCCCTTTAAGGGCTCAGGGCGTACCTGTGCATTTCTGGTCCATGCCGCTCAATGGGTGGGGACCGGACCGGGATGCCTGCTGATATCTATCAGCAGGCACCCCGTGCAAACCCCTGGGGGGGGGGGGGGGGTCAATTCAGACCGGCCATTTGCAGCTATTCCGGGTCAATCAGGTCTCTGGTGACCCGGAAAAAAAGGGTTAATGGGGCTGTCTCGGACAGCAGGAGTGAGGTGGCACGGGTGCTTCCTCACGATCACGTGATTGATCGGTCAGAACAACCGACCAATGACGACCCTGCTGGGCGGTGAAGATGGCTGCGATCGTGGCCGGCGGGGGTCTCCTACCTTGCCCTGGTCCGGCGGGGTCCCCTCAGGATCGATGGCGGCGACAGGAGCAGTAGCAGGATCGGTCCTGGTGGCAGGATACAGCGGCGGCGGTCCCGGCGGCAGGAAACAGCAGGAGGAGAGGCCTGTTCACCACCTCCTACTCTTGCTTAGCAACAACTCATAGCATGCAAAGCCAAAGGGAATGCTGGGAGTTGAAGTTTTGCAACAGCTGGAGTTACAACTACAACTCCCAGCATGCCCTTTGGTAGTCTGTGCATGCTGGGGGTTGTAGTTATGCAACAGCTGGAGGCACATTTTTTCTATGAAAAAGTGTGCATCCAGCTGTTGCATAACTACAACTCCCAAGATGCACAGACTACCAAAGGGCATTCTGGGAGTTGTAGCAGTGTACCTCCAGCTGTTGCAAAACTACAACTCTCAGCATGCCCTTTGACTGTCAATGCATGCTGATTGTTGCAGTTTTGCAACAGCTGGAAACACATTGGTTGTGAAACCGAGTTTTGCAACCACTGTGCCTCCAGCTGTTGCAAAAATACAACTCCCAGCATGCACTGAGTGACTGTACATGCTGGAAGTTCTAGTTTTGCAACAGCTGGAGGCACACTGGTTGCAAAACAATGAGTTAAGTAACAAACTCTGTGTTTCGCAACCAATATGCCTCCAGCTGTTGCATAACTACAACTCCCAGCATGCACGGTCTGTCAGTATATGTTGGGAGTTGTAGTTTGGCAACAGCTGGAGGTTTGCCCCTCCCATGTGAATGTACAGGGTACATTCACACGGGCGGGTTTACAGCAAGTTTTCTGCTGCAAGTTTGAGATTCAGCAAATTTCCCGCCGCAGCGCAAACTCCTAGCAGGAAACTCGCCGTAAACCCCCGCCCATGTGAGTGTACCCTAAAAACACTACACTAACACATAATAAAGGATGAAACACTACATATACACCCCCTCATACTGTCCTTCCCAATAAAAATGAAAAACATATCTTACAGCAATGTTTCCAAAACTGAGCCTCCAGCTGTTGCAAAACAACAACTCCCAGCATTTCCGGATAGCCACTGACTGTCCAGGCATGCTGGGAGTTTAGCAACAGCTGGAGGCACCCTGTTTGGGAATCACTGGCGTAGAATATACCTATGCAATCCCTAATTTAATCCTCAAATGTGCATGGCGCTCTTTCACTTTGGAGCCCTGTCGTATTTCAAGGAAACAGTTTAGGGCCACACTCAGGAGAGATTGCGTTGCAAATTTTGGCAGGCTTTTTCTCCTTTTACCCCTTATGAAAAGGAAAAAAGTTGGGGTCTACACCAGCCTGTTAGTGTAAAAAAAAAATTAAAAATTTACACTAACATGCTGGTGTTGCCCCATACTTTTTTATTTTCACAAGAGGTAAAAGGAAAAAGACCCCCAAAATTTGTAACACAATTTCTCGGAAATACCCCATATGTGGGCGTAAAATGCTCTGCGGAAGCACAACAAGGCTCAGGAGTGAGAGCGCACCATGTACATTTGAGGCCTAAATTGTTGCACAGGGGTGGCTGATTTTAAAGCGGTTCTGACATAAACGCAAAAAAATACCCACATGTGACCCCATTTTGGAAATCACCCCTCACTTAATGTATTAAGGGGTATAGTGAGCCTTAACACCCCCTAGGTGTTTGATGAATTTTCGTTAAAGTTGGATGGGAAAACGGGAAAAAAATGTTTTAACTAAAATGCTGGTGTTACCCTAAATTTTTCATTTTCACAAGAGCACAAGGGAAAATAGGAAAAAAAAAGCCCCCCAAAATTTGTAACCCCATTTCTCCTGAGAAAGAACATACCCCATATGTGGATGTTAAGTGCTCTGCGGGCGAACTAAAATGCTAAGAAGAGAGGGAGCGCCATTGGGCTTTTGGTGAGAAAATTTGTCCGGAATTGAAGGCCACGTGTGTTTACAAAGCCCTCATAGTGCCAGAACAATGGACCCCACCCCACATGTGACCCCATTTTGGAAACTACACCCCTCATGTAATGTAAAAAGGGATACAGTGAACATTTACACCCCACAGGTGTCTGACAGATTTTTGGAACAGTGGTCCGTGAAAATGAAAAATGTAATTTTTCATTTGCTCAGCCCACTGTTCCAAACACCTGTTAAATGCCAGTGGGGTGTAAATGCTCACTGCACCCCTTATTAAATTCTTTGAGGGGTGTAGTTTCCAAAATGGGGTCACATATGTGGAGGTCCACTGTTCTGGCACCACGGGGGGGGGGGGGGGCTGTATAAACGCACAAGGCCCCCGACTTCTATTCCAACCAAATTCTCTCTTCAAAAGCCCAATGGCGCTCCTTCTCTTCTGAGTATTGTAGTGCACCAGCAGAGCACTTGATGTCCACACATGGGGTATTTCCATACTCAGAAGAAGTGAGGTTACAAATTTTGGGGGGAATTTTCTTCTATTAATGTAAAATTTGGGGAAAAAATGCATTCTTGTGAAAAATAATTTTTTTTTAATTTACACATCCGACTTTAGCAAAAAGTCACCAAACACCTGTGAGGTGTTAAGGCTCATTGTACCCCTTGTACATTCCTTGAGGGGTGTATTTTTTTTTATTTTTTTGCTGTTCTGGCACCATAGGGGCTTCCTAAAGGTGACATGCCCCAAAAAAACATTTCAGCAAAATTTGCTTTCCAAAAGCCAAATGTGACTCCTTCTCTTCTGAGTGTACAAGCAGAGCACTTGACGTCCACATATGGGGTATTTCCATACTTAGAAGAGATGAGGTTTCAAATTTTGGGGGACATTTTCTCCTATTACCCCTTGTAAAAATGTAACATTTTGGGGAAAAACCAGCATTTTAGTAAGAAAAAAGTTCATTTACACATCCAACTTTAACGAAAAGTCGTCAAACACCTATGGGGTGTTAAGGCTCACTGGAACCCTTGTTACGTTCCCTGAGGGGTGTAGTTTCTAAAATAGTATGCCATGTGTTTTTTTTTTTTTGCTGTTCTAATTTGTTTGGCTTCCTAAATGTGACATGCCCCCCCCCCCCCAAAACCATTTCAGAAAAACTCACTCACATCCTCTAGTGCACCCACAGAGCACTTCACATACACATATGAGATATTTCCTTACTCAAGAGAAATTGGGTTACAAATTTTAGGGGGATTTCTCTCCTTTTACCCCTTGTAAAAATTCAAAAACTGGGTCTACAAGAACATGCGAGTGTAAAAAATGAAAATTTAGAATTTTCTCCTTCACTTTGCTGCTATTCCTGTGAAACACCTAAAGGATTAAATAGTAGAAAGAAAAAAACTCGGCACTGCTTCCTTAATTATTAGCACCTGACATCCAATGCCTCTGCTGGCTCAACCACGTCTGATGGTGCTCACTGGTAATAGCAAAGTCCAATGCAAATAATCCGTAGAGAAGAGAAAAAGAAACCAGGGCAACTCACCAATTACGTAAACTTCAAGCTTCTTTATTGATCCATGAAGGGTATAAACTGTGCAAGACACGGGTGGACAGACAACAGGGGGACGTTCGTTCGGGGCTACGGTGCCGTTTCGCAAGATATGCTTCAACTGGCCCACATCGTCTTCCAGCCGGAAACACATTTAAATAACCCTCCCCTCCGTTGCCATAGAAATGAGCCAAACAAAAGGTAAGTGCAATTAAAAATGTTAAAAACAACTGTGTGATACTCCTAAGATATTCATTTATGTTAGTAGTGCACTGAGCTCAGTACGTTCATTAAGACCTAAAGGCCCCATTGCTTCTAACCGAAGAATCCATTTAGTTTCATTTTTTAACAGTATTTCTTCTTTATTTTTCCCAGCAATACCATGTTCGATCCTCTCAAGTCCGGCAAAACGGAATCCATATTTTTCTTTCGAATGAACTTCATTAATATGTTGAATAAATCTAGTGGCTCCGATGCCGGTTCTGAGGGATCGAACATGTTCGCGGATTCTGTGAAATAAGGGCCTCTTTGTCTTCCCAATATAAAATAATTTACATTTACATACCAATGCGTACACTACATGAGAGGATCTACATGTAATACATTGTTTCACATTAATAGTATTACCTGCTAATTCTACAACTCTACATTTCATGTTTAGAGAGCAAAATGAACATGAACCGCAAATAAAATTTCCTTTCGGGCGTAATTCAGACAACCAATTCTGTCCCGTTGCGTTTTTTCCTCTTTTCAATAAATCTCCAATTGTTTTCGTTTTTCTATATGTAACGATAGGTTTTTCACTAGTAGTTATTGCTATGTCAGCATCCTATTTTACAAGAGGATGCTGACATAGCAATAACTACTAGTGAAAAACCTATCGTTACATATAGAAAAACGAAAACAATTGGAGATTTATTGAAAAGAGGAAAAAACGCAACGGGACAGAATTGGTTGTCTGAACTACGCCCGAAAGGAAATTTTATTTGCCGTTCATGTTCATTTTGCTCTCTAAACATGAAATGTAGAGTTGTAGAATTAGCAGGTAATACTATTAATGTGAAACAATGTATTACATGTAGATCCTCTCATGTAGTGTACGCATTGGTATGTAAATGTAAATTATTTTATATTGGGAAGACAAAGAGGCCCTTATTTCACAGAATCCGCGAACATGTTCGATCCCTCAGAACCGGCATCGGAGCCACTAGATTTATTCAACATATTAATGAAGTTCATTCGAAAGAAAAATATGGATTCCGTTTTGCCGGACTTGAGAGGATCGAACATGGTATTGCTGGGAAAAATAAAGAAGAAATACTGTTAAAAAATGAAACTAAATGGATTCTTCGGTTAGAAGCAATGGGGCCTTTAGGTCTTAATGAACGTACTGAGCTCAGTGCACTACTAACATAAATGAATATCTTAGGAGTATCACACAGTTGTTTTTAACATTTTTAATTGCACTTACCTTTTGTTTGGCTCATTTCTATGGCAACGGAGGGGAGGGTTATTTAAATGTGTTTCCGGCTGGAAGACGATGTGGGCCAGTTGAAGCATATCTTGCGAAACGGCACCGTAGCCCCGAACGAACGTCCCCCTGTTGTCTGTCCACCCGTGTCTTGCACAGTTTATACCCTTCATGGATCAATAAAGAAGCTTGAAGTTTACGTAATTGGTGAGTTGCCCTGGTTTCTTTTTCTCTTCTCTACGGATTACCTAAAGGATTAACACACTTACTGAATGTCATTTTGAATACTTTGAGGGGTGCAGTTTTTATAATGGGGTCATTTATGGGGTAATTCTAATATGAAGGCCCTCAAATCCACTTCAAATCTGAACTGGTCCCTGAAAAATTCTGATTTTGAAAATTTTGTGAAAATTGGAAAATTGTTGCTGAACTTTGAAGCCCTCGGATGTCTTCCAAAAGTGAAAACATGTTAACTTTATGATGCAAACATAAAGTAGACATATTGTATATGTGAATCAATATATAATTTATTTGGGATGTTTATTTTCCTTATAAGCAGAGAGTTTCAAAGTAAAAAAAATGCAACATTTTCAAATTTTTCATAACATTTTGGAATTTTTCACAAAGAAATGATGCAAGTATCAACAAAATTTTACCACTAACATAAAGTAGAATATGTCATGAAAAAACTGTCTCTGAATCAGAATGAAAAGTAAAAGCATCTAAGAGTTATTAATGCTTAAAATGACAGTGGTCAGATGTGAAAAAAATGTCCGTGTCCTTAAGATGAAAATGGGCTGGGTCCTTAAGGGGTTAAAGTAAATAGATTTCAGCGCCAGTCTGGCTGGGGTACGGTAGTGCCCGGTTTTCCCCTCCTCCAGCCGGATCCGGCAACCATAGGCTGAAAACAAGGTGTGAATGCAGCCTTAGAAACGTTATTGTTTTACCAGTATAAATGCACAACCGCATTTGGGGTTGAGCACCTCCAGCCATTTGAGACCACGTTTTTTGTTGTTGTTTAAATTTTATACTTGGAGGTGTGTAAACTCAATATGTAATGCGCCTTGAACATTTTCCAGGCAGCATCAAGGTAGCACCTGTGAGGCCATGCACCTATATTAGCCAACTTAGGTGGGGCTTGCAGTTTGCCTCCCTCCTCCCATTGTATGTGTACTTAGCCACGCTGGAGGGTACCTGGGAGGACTCTGTGAGTCGACCTATTGCTGCCGTAATTGCCCACTTGTCCCTGTTTTGCTTATCATGCACAGGTAGGTTTAGCGCTAGGCCCCGTGCCATTTGAGAAACCTTGGCGTTGGTGTGCGGGCTCTGGTATGTTCTTCATATAAGGATATACTGGCCAATGTCTCAATTTTAACATCAGTGTTTAGGGATAGCCAATGTCATTGTTTACATCTACCACAGTAGTGCACCTAAATTCTTGTATTGTATTGTATTGTTCTAATTGTTACACATCCACATCGTCTGTCTGGTGTAGGATTCTAGTGTGGCACTTGTAGTCCACTGCAGACATCCTCCATTGTATGCATTTTTGTGCTGGGGATCGCCCCTAGCAACGGACTACAAGGGCAGGATCTGCTCGCCCAGTATAATTACACAACCGCATTTGGGGTTGAGCACCTCCAGCCATTTGAGACCACATTTTTTGTTGTTGTTTAAAGGTTATTGTTTTACCAAGTTTTTTATTCTGACAGTGCCCATTTAACACAGAGACTGGTAGTTGGAGATCAGTGCAGTGTAGCAAGGTTTTTGTCTGTGTGCACAATGCATTAGATAATTGTATTCATCTCAAATCCAAGAATGCATAGAGCGTCTGGCTTATCACTTTACATACTGTATTATTCCAAGTCTGGTCACATTTTTATATACATAAATCCCTCTAGTGTAAGTTTACTACTCTTTATTTTATTTTTTTTCTTTAGCTGGATACTTATTTTTAGATGAGAAGATCACATTTTCTATGTATATTTGTCACATATGGGAACAATGAGATGAATTGTATTCTAGTTAGTTTGTTACCAGCTGTTTGGGCCATTTTCAAAGCACGCCTACAAACATTGACAGCTAGGACACATTGCTCATTGTAGAAACCCATAATGTACCATAGATGATTAGTGGCACAGGCCTTTCATGTGTGCTCTTCAATGACTAAAATGCAGAAAGTGGAGGTATGGTTTGGTAATCCCAGGCAGGTGCTATGACATGATTTTTCTGAATGTTTCAAACTGTCCCTATTCCCTAGTTGATTCAAATTTAGCAGCGCTGTGTAACAGAAAAATCCTTTGAAATGCTGCCTTAGCTTTGTGGTCTGCAGCAGCATATTTAGATTATTTGTGTTCTTCATATTGCTCTAATATACCATTTCCTCAATAGACATTTATATAAAAAGTTTGTCTTATTGTACCAAATACATGACTTGCTTTTTTGCAGTTATAAAGAATAGCATCTGAATAGTATAAGTGAGGGCTTAGAATGGACATACTGTTCAGTGAATTTTTTCCTATTTGTATAATTTGCATTAGACATACCTAAACTAGCCTCTAGTTCTTTTCTCTTTTTGTTGCTTTTTTTCTGAGACTTCATGGCTATTAAGTATTAAAATAGGAAGTTTATCATTAATGTTATTATATTCATTCATACAAAACATTTTCCCTTCATTTTGTTCACTACTCATCATACATAAAATTACCAAATATTCAAATCCAACAGTGCATGCACGCCAGAACAATTTTTAATCCTTTCTATGTGCATATGGCATATAATGGCTTATTGGGACTTAAAGGGGTTACCAGAAATAGAAAAACAGAGCTAATTTCTTTCAAAAACTGCTCCCTGTCCATCTCCAGGTTTAGTGTGGTTCTGCAGATCTAACTGAATTGAAATGATGGAGCCAATATGTAATACCACACCCAACCTGGAGACAGATGTGGAGCTGTTTTTGAAAGAAAATAGCTCTGTTTTTCCATTCCTGGATAACCCCTTTAAAAGAAGTAGAAGTAAAAAAATAAAACATATATAAGATTAGTATCATTTTAATCATATGGCCCTACAGACTAAAGATAATGTCATTTTTATCAAAAAGTGCACTGTGTAGAATCGGAAGCCCCAAAAAGGTTTTCTTTTTCAATTTTCTCGTACAAAGATTTATTTTTTGTTTCGTCGTAGATTTTGGGGTGAAATTATTGATGTTATTACAAAGTAAGATTGGTGGCCCAAAAAAACAAGCCCTCGTATGGATCTGTAGCTGGGAAATTAAAAGCATTAGGATTTTTAGAAGGTGAAAAAGAAAAAACGAAAGTGCAAAAATAAAAAAAATCTGTGGTCCTTATGAGTTTAAACTAGTTGGACCCGCATATTTACAAATGTAATTTTTTTTTTTTTTTTTAACCTATGCTTATATTCTCCAGGGAATCTCCAGGACTGAAATCCAAAATAACAGATCCTTATTTACCCTGGCAGCAAAAATCGAGAAACAGGCAGGCCCTACCAAACCATTATAGATATAGATATTATAGAATGTGTCGGCAGATAAGAACAATTTGGCCCATCTAGTCTACCCAATAATCTGAATCATATCAATAGTCCCTGGCCCTATCTTATATGAAGAATAGCCTTATGCTTATCCCATGCATGTTTAAATTCCTTCACTGTATTTGCAGAGACCACTTTTGAAAGAAGGCTATTCCATGCATCCACTACTCTCTCAGTAAAGTAATACTTCCTGATATTACTTTTAAACCTTTGCCCCTCTAATTTAAAACTATGTCCTCTTGTGGTAGTTTTTCTTCTAAATATGCTCTCCTCCTTTAGTCTGGTGATTCCCTTTATGTATTTAAAAGTCTCTATCATATCACCTCTGTCACTTCTTTCTTCCAAGCTATACATGTTAAGGTCCTTTAACCCTTCCTGGTAAGTTTTATCCTGCAATCCATGTACTAGTTTAGTAGCTCTTCTCTGAACTCTCTTTAGAGTATCTATATGCTTTTGGAGATACGGCCTCCAGTACTGCGCAGAACACTCCAAGTGAGGTCTCACCAGTGTTCTGTACAGCGGCATGAGCACTTCTCTCTTTCTACTGCTTATACCTCTCCCTATACATCCAAGCATTCTGCTAGCGTTTCCTGCTGCTCTATTACATTGTCTTCCTACCTTTATGTCTTCTTAAATAATTACTCCTAAATCCCTCTCCTCAGATACTGAGGTCAGGACTGTGTCAAATATTCTATATTTTGCCCGAGGGTTTTTACGCCCCAGGTGCATTATCTTGCACTTGTCCACATTAAATTTCAGTTGCCAGAGTTCTGACCATTCTTCTAGTTTTCCTAAATTCTTTTCAATTTGGCATATCCCTCCAGGAACATCAACCCTGTTTCATATCTTTGTGTCATCAGCAAAAAGACACACTTTACCATCGAGACCTTTTGCAATATCACTAATGAAGATATTAAACAATATTGGTCCCAGTACAGATCCCTGAGGTACCCCACTGGTAACAAGACCTTGCTCTGAATATACTCCATTGACTACAACCCTCTGTTGTCTGTCATTCAGCCACTGTCTAATCCACTCAACAATATGGGAGTCCAAGCTCAATGACTGTAGTTTATTAATAAGTCTTCTATGTGGGACAGTGTCAAAAGCCTTACTAAAATCTAGATATGCGATGTCTACTGCCCCTCCACCATCGAATATTTTAGTCACCCAGTCAAAAAAATCAATAAGATTTGTTTGACATGATCTCCCTGATGTAAACCAATGTTGTTTTTCAATTTGCAATCCATGGGATTTTAGATGTTCCACAATCCTATCCTTTAGTAGGGTTTCCATTAATTTCCCCACTATTGATGTCAGACTTACTGGCCTATAGTTGCTTGATTCCTCCCTACTACCTTTCTTGTGAATAGGCACGACATTTGCTAATTTCCAATCTTCCGGGACAACTCCTGTTACCAGTGATTGGTTAAATAAATCAGTTAACGGTTTTGCTAGCTCACCACTAAGCTCTCACGGTTTTGCTAGCTCACCCCTAATGGAGGTCCTTTTCCTTCTTTTTCTTCTGTAAAAACTGAACAGAAGTATTCATTAAGGCAGTCGGCTATCCCTTTATTCTTTTCTACACACCTTCCTTCCTTTGTTTTTAATTTAGTTATACCTTGTTTTAATTTCCTTTTTTCATTTATATATCTGAAGAATGTCTTATCCCCTTTTTTCACAGACTGAGCTAGTTTTTCTTCTGCCTGCACTTTAGAAATTCTTATAACTTGCTTGGCCTCTTTCTGCCTAGTCTTGTAGATTTCCCTATCTTCATTGCTCTGGGTTGTTTTATAATTACTAAATGCTAGCTTTTATTTTTTTATGATTTTGGCCACTTCTGCCAAAATCCTAAAAAAACATGTTTATCTAAATCATATCATCAGGTTTATGTAGAGTAGCATTAGAGAGGAATGGCTATGATTTAGTATTACAGTCTAGTATCTGTTTCACTGTAGGAAACTATGATGACTTAGAAATTGCTGGATAGAATATTAAATGACCACAGCCTAAATATTGTGTTTCCAGATTTTATGTTTTCTTTGGAAAATGCTCCTCAATGTTAGTTTAGGTTTCCATCACTCCGTTTCACATTACTATAAAGAGATTTATCACAACCTGTGCAGTCAAAAGTGAAGCAGTTGCCCATAGCAACTGTTCATATTGCTTCTACAATTTTTAAAAAGGCCTCTTTAAAATAAAAGAAGCGATTTGATCGGTTGCTTTGGACAACTGCTTCACTTTTCCTCTGCACAGATTTTGATATATATCCCCCTATGTGCGTAACTACCAGCACCACATAAGGGGCAGAAAAGCCTCATCAATACATCTGAGGTGCATATTTGGAAACTTAGCAAAACCTGTATAGGTTTTTTAAAAAGGCCTCTGAAAAATGAAAGAAGAAATCTGATTGGTGGTTATGGGCATTATCCTTTTTTTGCTGCATCACATTTTGCATTTGTGTGATGTCACCATATTATTCCTTTTATTTTTGCATTATACCTGCATATGACATCACTGTTTGTATAATTCTTGCATTGTAACATCACTGATTAAATCGTCATTGCAATGTGACATCACTGTGTTTACTATCTCTGTACTGTAACTGAACTGTTCTCAATATTTGTAAATATGCTGTATTGCGATTTTACTGTGTTACTTTACTTTACACATTACTATGCACATTATCCCACTGTTAATACAATACTTTGTGCAGTATCCCAATACTGTAATATCCTGTGAGGAATACCCCTGTAATTTGACAATACTGTGTGCATTAAGCCAGTACTATGACATTGCTGTGAGACTATAACTGGCCATATATATCAGATAAATGTGCTGGACCATCTAATGCAGTGTTTCCCAACCAGGGTGCCTCCAGTTGTTGCAAAACTACAACTTTCAGATGCCCGGACAGGCAGTGGCTGTCTGGGCATGATGGAAGTTTGTAGTTTTGAAACAGCTGGTGGCACCCTGGTTGGGAAACACTGATCTAATGTGCATAGACACCTTACAACTCTCCCCCTATGGACGATGTTGTAGGTGATGATAAGAATTGGGCATTTGGATTTTAACTGTCTGGAAGGGGCCTTCTGGCCTTTACTTTCGGAAAACATACTCATTGTTGAGTATGGACATGTAGGATGGAGGATTACGAGAGATAGCTGTCGCCAAATTTATCCCTTTGCTTAGGAAGTCTAAATATAAGCTTTTTGTTAAGGACCGTGCACCGGCCGCACACGACGGCCACAAGCACTTTGTCCCTGCTGTCGGCGGGGCTGGGATTCGCATCACGGGACGCGCCTGCATGTGAGTCCCAGACCGTCACTTACCAGGCTTCTCTGACTCCTCTGCTGCCTCTGTTTCTCTGCTCCGGCGCGCGCATCCTGTCTCTAAGGCCGCGCCCGTGCGTGTCGGAGCTCTGAAGTTTAAAGGGCCAGTGCGCCCATAATTAGTGTTTGCACCTGACACCACATTATAAGTCCCTGCACCTCCTACACTTCTCTGCCGGATTTTCAGTGCCCCTAGCCTGAGATTAAGCGACCCTTATAGCCTGTTAGCCTTACCCATGTATCCAGACCTTCCGCTACGTTATTAGACTCCGCACCTTTGCCGTCTGCTTTGACCTTCTGCTACGTTTGACTACGTTCCTGCCTTACCCTTTGGTACCTTGCCTTGCCCAGCTACCTGTGTGGTCGAGCCGTGTCGGCGGTAGCGACCTAGGTGTCGTCTACCTCAGGAAGCCCATCCTTGCGGCAGGCTCTGGTGAAGACCAGCGGCACCTTAGACTCCTCTCCCCGATATGGTCCGAGTCATCAGCTACACAGGTTAGAGGATCCACATCCAGCTCCGTTACACTTTTCTAAATATGAATCTAAAAGTGGTCATGATCGAATGGGGCCCCATTCCAGCTTTTGTGCCCAGATCCATGATTACTTGTTACGCCCCTGTACTAAACCATATGTTATAATAGTGCCAATCCTGGTCAACTTTTATTATAAGTTATCGGATACAGTGATGTTCTATTAAAAAAAAATAATTGCCGTGGTGAATGTAAGAAATATTGAAAAGCTGTAAAATGCTTTTTGTCACTACCTAATATAACAAGTTCTGTAGCACATTAACTCTAGTAGAATCGAAGCTGCCAATTCTTGAGTACTTACCATTCTAGCAGTTCCCAATGAATGTTTTACAGGCTGAGCTATCAAGTGTTTAATGTAGACGTAATAAAACTTTTATTGTTTCATAATATCTCAAGCACAGTCTTTTTATAGTTTCATAGTAATAGTTCTATGGTTAAAAAAAACATTTGGTCCATCATTTTAGAAAAAGATATGCAAAAACTTAAGGATAAATATAATTTTTTGGCAGCATGACAAAATGACATGGGGACTGTTATTTATGCTTGTCTCCCATGTAGTAAAGCCACCATGGACCAAACTTGTGAGCCCTGCACATCTTACAAATTAAAAGCCAGCAGGTTCAGGATTTTTACAACTTCATATTTCTATAGTCTGAGGCTATCTTAACATATTATTTTTGAGGCTGATAAAAAAAATTTTTGGCTATAAAAAGCCTGAACGTTTCAGACTTTTTTTTTTTGAGCCTTCTGTTTTACGTAAAAGCAACTGTTTGACATTTGGATGTATTGTGAAACATTTCTTGGTCATAACAATTTCGGCTGTAAAATAAAAGTCCCTTTTGAATTTCAAATAATACTTCTAGGGCATATTTTAAGCAATAAATGGCCATAACATGGCCTATAAACTGTTTGAGAATGTAGGCACCTTACAACTCTTCCCCTATAGGAGATGTCAGGGATGATAAGAATTGGGCAATTGGATTTTAACTACCCAGTCCTTTTTTTCTCGGGAAGATAAACCACCACTCAAGTTGTCAGTTCTACATTTTTTTTATTATTATTATTATTATTATTATGATGATTATTAATATATTTACTTATATCTGGTGAATATAACCAAATTTCTGCTATAATTTTGTAATCATTTTATTTTCACAAGCGTTTGGAAAGAGGGGAAATGGATGATTTTGGAAACGTCAGTTCTTCCGCCATGCGGGAAGGTGAAGATGATATTTCTCAACTACCACAGAGGGCTCTCTTTAAGGTACAATACTTTTGAATCCGTTCTATGCTGTTTTGTATTGTCTTAAATCTCTATGGAAATATTACATTTAGATGAAATTTACATTTCTTTCCATTCTACAGAATGGTTGACTTGCAATTTTACATGGCTATTTTATTTCATAGGCTAAACTGATATGTGAATTGGGGCTGGGGAGGTGGTTGCTGCTTAGGCTTTCCCATTGTTAGCCAGGTTTTTACACAGTTTAGTATTTTTCTATTTTTTCTTGGACACAGAAAAAGAGAGACTGAAACTTTTTGTCTTTCAATCCATTAGCTTTAAAACTGCATAAAACAAACCGACAAGTGAACACACTTGTAAATTTTATGCATTGAACATTTGGTGTAATATTACAATGGGTTACAGACAATTGACTTTGGGGTTCACAGAACAAAAGGTTATCTAGTGTAGCAGCGCATCCAATTACAGTGGTTCTGGGGTCTTCACATTATATTTGGCTACCATCGTATGTATCACACCTTTATCATTGTGACTACTACTTATAGGTCCGGCATAACCTGAGATACTGCTTTTTATCTTGTCTCTTGGTTATAGTTTTTCTTGTTTGTTTGTTTTTTTGAGAATATTTTTTCTTTTATGTGACATTTTGAAATATATATTAAAAGTTGTTTACGGCTCCTCTCCTTTGTACTATGTAGTAACATAGTTCATAAGGTTGAAAAAAGACCAGAGTCCATCAGGTTCAACCTATATCCCTAATGAGTCCCTACTGAGTTGATGGCAAAAAAACCAAATACTAGAGTTAAAAATTCCTTCAACCTTCCTGGAACAACCTTCTGTATACATAAGTATACATAACCAGTAATGTTATTAAACTCCAAAAATGCATCCAGACCTCTTTGGAACTCTTTTACAGAGTTCTCCATGATCACCTCCTCTGGCAGAGAGTTCCATAGTGTCACTACTCTACAGTAAAGAACCCCCGTCTGTGCTGGTGTAGAAACCTTCTTTCCTCAAGACGTAGAGGATGCCCCCTTGTTATGGATACAGTCCTAGGTATAAATAGATCATGGGAGAGATCTCTGTATGGTCCCCTATATATTTAAACATAGGTATTAGGTCACCCCTAAGCCTTCTTTTTTTCTAAACTAAATAACCCTGTTTCACACTGTGCTCCGGCTGCAAGCACCAGCCGTGAGCGCAGTGTCCCCGACCGCCGGCGGGGCCAGGATTCGCATCACGGGACGCTCCCGCTTGCGAATCCCGGCCCGTCACTCACCACGTCCCGCTCCTGCAGCTCTTTCACTCTCTCAGCTCCGGCCTCGCGTTCCCATCCTTTAGGGTGCGCGGGCGCCAGAGCTTTGAAATTTAAAGGGCCAGTACTCCCATAATTAGTAAAAGCACCTGACAGCACATTATAAGTTGTTGCACCTCCCACACACCCCTGCCGGATCTTCAGTGCCAATTGCCTGAGCGAAAGCGTTCCCTATTGCCTGTTTTGCCATACCTGTGTATCCAGACCTTCCTGCTACATTTTTTGACTATGAACCTTTGCCGCCTGCCTTGACCTTCTGCTACGTTGACTACGCTACAGCCTCCTCCTTCGGTACCTCGCCTTGCCCAGTTACCTGTGTGGTTGAGCTGTGTCGGGGGTAGCGACCTGGGTGTCGCCTGCCACAGCAAGCCCATCCTGCCTTGCGGCGGGCTCTGGTGAGACCCACGGCACCTTAGCAAAACTGTCCCCAGCGTGTGATTTCTCTCATTTTCCAGTCAAGTTGAGGAGAATGACGTTTAACCCATGGAAGACCGAGAAGAAGCTACGAAATACAATGTGGTAGGACATAGAACTCAATTTTTTTTCTTGTGCAAGGCTCCTACTTGCATGACGAGAGGCTCTGTGCGGAATAGCACCTTACAGTCCAGATTGTGTCCATTAACAGAAGAAATATACAAGGGCTTAGCAAGCTGAGTCACAGGAAGTTGATGTTTATGGACCAAGGAATCGTCAATGAAGTCACCAGCAGAACCTGAGTCCAAAAATGCGGAAACGAAGAATGAAGACTTGGCCGAAGTATAGACTTGAACAGGGATGGTCAATCAAGGAGAGGTAGTATTCACACCTAGGGACGCCTCTCCCACATGTCCTAGGTGTGAGCGTTTCCCGGACGCTGTGGACATATAACACAGTCTTTGAGAAAGTGCACACAAGGCTTCATCGTTCCAAGCCAGTTCTGAGGCAAGAGTGAGGAATTGAACCGCATAGTCACCGACGGATGAATTCCCTTGGCAGAGGAGGCTTGTGCGGGTTCTTCAAATATACTGCGGGATTCAGCAAGGAAGGCCGTCAGGTTAGAGGAAACCGGATCATTACGATCCCAGAGAGGTGTAGCCCAAGCCAGAGCTTTTCCAGACTAAAGGCTGACCACAAACGCCACCTGTGCTCTTTCCATCGGGAACTGATCCGCCATGAGCTCCAGATTCATGGAACACAGAGTCACAAGCCCCTACACATCTTTGGATCACCATCATACTTCAAGGGTAAGGTAGATGAAGCTTGGATCCGCAAGGAGCAGCAGGAACAGGTGGAGAGATTGGAGCAGGTTGTGTCTGCTCCTGCTGTTGCTGCATGGCTAGAAGCTGTTGCATCATAGCAGACAATTGGCTCAGTTGTTGCACCTGACAGGCTAACTGCTGCGACTGTAGAACCACAATGGAGGGAAGATCCGTAACTTCATGCAGAGGTACCTCAGTGGGGTCTATGGCCAGATCTTACTGTAAAGACTCACAGCAGTAGGCAGGATTCTCAGGAGGCAGTGGATCCACTGGACCTGTGTGGCAGGCGGCTGAGGAGAAGAGAGGCATTAGGAATTAGGCAAGATGAGGTCTGGATAGCGGGAGGTCAGGACTGGCGGCACAGGTGTGTAGACAGGAACGTAGCAGGAGGTCAATAGGCAGGCGGCAAGGAGCAAGGTCAGGTCATGAAATTAATGGGTCTGTAACACTGTAAGGCTAAACAAACAAACACTTTCTCTAGGGCACTGGTGCAACAAAGATCCGGCAGGGAGTGAAGGAAGATGCAGATATTTATAAAAAAAAAAACAGTGCAGGTGACAATCATAATTACAGGCGCACTGGCCCTTTAAATCAGAGAGCTCTGGCACGTGCTGAGGGAAGACAGAGGGAGGAGATTGGCACGGAGATGAGACATGGGCTGGGACTTGCATTCGGGAGCATCCCGCGTTGCGAATCACATCCCTGCCGGCTGGGGAAGGGAGAGTGGGGATGCACTCATGGCCAGCATATCTGGCCGGAGAGCTAGGTGTAACATATAATAAATAGAACAAGACCCAAGACTGACCCCTGTGGTACCCCACTAGTAACAGTCACCCAATCAGAATAAGTACCATTTATAACCACCCTCTTGGTGTTGAGCCAGTTGCATACCCACTTGCACACATTCTCCCCCAGCCACATCCTTCTCATTTTATGCACCAATCTTTTATTTGGCACCGTACAAATGCTTTGGAAAAATCCAGATATACGACATCCAGGGACTCCCCCTGGTCCAGTCTGGAGCTCACCTCCTCATAAAAGCTGATCAGGTTAGTTTGACAGGACAGATCCCTCATAAAGCCATTCTGATATGGAGTCATACATTTATTTTTATCAAGATACTCCAAAATAGCATCCCTTAGAAAACCCTCAAACAATTTACATACAACGGTGGTTAAACTAACAGGTCTATAATTCCCGGGGTCACCTTTTGACCCCTTTTTAAATATTGGCACCGCATTTGCTGTGCGCCAGTGCTGGGGAACAGTCCCTGTCACTATAGAGTCCATGAATATTAAAAATAGGGGTCTGTCTATTACATTACTTAATTCCTTTAGAACACGGGGGTGAATGCCATCTGGGTCTGGTGATTTGTCTATTTTGATTTTTTGTAGGCGGCACTGTACTTCTTCCTGGGTTAGACTGGTGACCTGTACTGGGGAGTTTACCTTATCTCGCTGTATTTCACCTGGCATTTGCTTTTCCTCGGTGAATACAGTGGAGAAGAATTTGTTTAACATATTTGCTTTTTCCTGATTCCCGTTTATAATTTCTTTCTCATCATTTTTTAAAGGGCCTACACTTTCATTTTTGACCTTTTTGCTATTTATATAGTTAAAGAAAATTTTGGGGTTAGTTTTACTCTCTTTGGCAATAGGTCTTTCTGTCTCTATTTTTTGCAGCTTTTATCTGTTTTTTTACATATTTTAAATTTTACTTCACTGCCGTCCTGTTTTAGTAGTTTAAATGCTTTATTTTTGTCATTTATTGCCCCCTTAACATTTTTATTCATCTATATTGGTTTTCTTTTATTCCTGACCCTTTTATTCCCATGAGGTGTATACCTCTTACAGTGAAGATTTTAAATATTCTTAAGTCTCCCATTTAGTGTCAATGTTCTTGTTTTTGAGGACATTATCCCATTTTATATTGTTAAGGGCTTCTCTGAGTTGATCAAACTTTGCATTCCTAAAGTTCATTGTTTTTGTGGCCCCTCGCAAGGTTCCCTTATTGAAGAACAAGTTATAATGTATTATATTATGATCACTATTTTCTAGTTGTCCTTCTACCTGCACATTAGTTACTCTGTCAAGTCTATTGGTTAATATTAAGTCTAGTAGGGGCCCCCTCTGGTCAGGCCTTGCACCATTTGGGACAGATAATTGTCTTTAGCTATAGTCAGAAACCTGTTTCCTTTATGAGATTCACAGGTCTTAGTCTCCCAGTTTATATCAGGATAGTTAAAGTCCCCCATTATTATCACCTCATTCTGATTTGCTGCCTTGTTTATTTGGCTCAGTAATTGATCTTCTGCCTCTTCCATTATGTTTGGTGGCTTATAGCAGAATATTTTCAGAATTCATATATTTCTACCCATAATGACTCCACATTATCGTTTCCCTCCCGTATATCCTCCCGCAGCACGGCCTTCAGACTGGACTTTACTTAAAGACAAACTCCTCCCCCATTCCATTTTTTCTTATCCTTCCTGAATAGACTATAGCCCAGTCACAGCTATCGTCCAACCAAGTCTCTGTTATACCCACTATGTCATAATTCTCCTCAGACATTATCAACCCCAGTTCGTCAGTTTTATTGGACAGACTTCTGGCATTAGTCAACATGCAATTCAGTGGTGTGTGTTTTTTTTTCTTCCTATGAAGCCTATCCCTATTAAATATTCTAACCCCTCCCTCCGCTCCACCCCAGGTACATTAATAAGTCCCCCCTCTCTATCTGCACTATCTTCTCCCTCTATGTTGTAGGTTCCTTCCCCCCAGTCCCTAGTTTAAATACTCCTCCATCCTTCTAGCCATCTTCTCCCCAAGCACAGCTGCACCATCCCCATTGAGGTGCAGCCCATCCCTACGGTAGAGCCAGTAGCTGACAACGAAGTCGGCCCAGTTCTCCATGAACCCAAACCCCTCCTTCCTACACCAGCTTCTGAGCCACTTGTTTACCTCCCTAATCTCCCGCTGCCTCTCTGGTGTGGCTCGTGGTACAGGTAATATTTCAGAAAATATTACCTTTGGAGGTCCTTGCCTTAAGCTTGCGGCCTAAGTCCCTGAAATCATTTTTAAGGACACTCCACCTACCTCTTACTTTGTCATTGGTGCCAATATGTACCATGACCACTGGGTTCTCTTCAGCCCCACCAAGCAACCTGTCAACCCGATCCGCGATGTGCCGAACTCGAGCACCAGGCAAACAACATACTGTTCGGCGATCCCGGTCTTAGTGACAAATCACCCTGTCTGTCCCCCTAATAATTAAGTCCCCCACTACCAGTACCTGTCTGGCCTGCCATGCACTCCTCCTTCCCTCCATACTGGAGCAGACACCCCCCTGGCGGTCAGACGCAGAGTCCTGCTGCAGTACTGCTAGCTCTGAAATGGCATGCCCTCATTGTTTTCTAACTGTAACCCAGCTAGCTGCCTGACTGTCCTGCACCTCCGTCCCACTATCCTCCCCCACCTCTACCCCAGAGAGTACTTGCTCAATGAGCAGGAGACTCCTCTCTAAATTGTCAATGCGTTTCAGTGTTGCCAGTTGCTCCTCTAGATCCAGGATCTGGGCTTCCAAATGAACAACTCACACACATCTCGCACAACAATATGCACCCTCAAACTGCTGTTCAAGGATTGCATACATCGCGCAAGATGTACACCGGACTTTATTTTCCAACATGGAGACCATCTTGTTATGGGGATTTCACAAAGTAACACTCAAACTCCTGTTTTACAACTCTCTTTCAACTGCCTCTCTTCCAAAGCAACACTCAGGCAGAGCAAGCTCAGAACTAAGTCCCAAACTAAGATTTGAGCACCTGTGACCAATCTACCCCTCCTCCCTCTATGTGCAAATGTAAGTACTCACACAAATCACTCCAGCTCCACAGATTCACTCCGCTCAGCAGATATATCTCCTGTTTTACAACTCTCTTTCAACTGCCCCTCTTCCAAAGCAACACTCAGACAAAGCAGAGGTCCTCTGCAAGACCACTCTTCTTCTTCTTGCTGAGGTCCTTTGCAAGACCATTCTTCTAACAGTGCAGATTTTTTTTCCATTATTAACTAAACAAATACATGTGGCCATAGATACTAAATAGGTCAGCCAACAACTATCTTGCTGAATCACCCCATATGCACACTGCCATGCACAGTAGGTGGTTTCAATCAACATGTATCTGATGTCTATGGTCAGCCTTAGGAATAGCCAAACACCAATCTTGACCTCCTAGAACCTCACCTGGTCTCTTTGTTTAACACCTTGCACATTTTGTAAGACTTACATCCCTTTATCTGTTGCCTTACTATTGAACATGTTTCATAAGTGTGACAAAGACCACTAAAACCACCTCAACTACTGCCTCATATATTTATTAAATAATTTTTTTTTCTGATGACTATCCAAAATCTATCCTCCAATCTCAATACTTTTCTACTAGGTTTCCAGGTGGGTAAAAGCATACATAGGGATATTACATTATGATCGAAAGAGAATTGTAGGGTATATTCTTTTCTATTTATTTATTTATTTGTATCTGTTTTTTTATTTACATTTTTTAGCACATTATGGGGGTCGCTATCATACCTGAGCTCCTTTAAACAGCATTTAGAGATATTTTTTACAGCAATCCCAATAGACATAGGCACAATAAACTTGAGGGGACCTTATTCACTTTTATAGGAATTTTTTTATAGGCTTCTTTAGGCATGCTCTGTGATCTGTCCGAAGGTCATTGTGCAAGAACGGAGAAGGGAGGCTGAGCTCTGACTTATCACCTTATTGTGAATAGTCATGTGCTGTCTTATCCATCTGTTGTCACTTTTCACTATAATCATGTCTGTGATGATAAGGAGGATTGCTGTAAAGTGTTCTCTAAAAAGTAATTCTTTAATATAGTACTGTACTGTAATCATTAATACTAATTTCAGCTGAGAAAACTGTCTAATGATAATAGGATTTCTTATTTCCTACAGTGCTGGTTCCCAACCTGTGGCTCTCCAGCTATTGAAAAATAACAACAGATTGTCCCACTGGTGACAGGGGCTGTTGTAGAAAGCTACAATCTGTATAAAGTACTGATGGTGCTGTAAAAAATTAGGGGAATTTAAAATATAGCTCAGAAAGGCTTTTTTCATTTAATTTAGCGTTAAATTACAATTTGACATGTTACACAGACATGTCAAAAGTTAACATCATTTGGGGTCTCAGTGCTTAGACTCTTTCCAATCGTTCGTCATAGCCAGCTAAAACATGTGATGTGGTAACATGCTTAATTTTCCAGCTTGGTCGCGCATTTAAACTGATACAGCAGACAGCTCCATTATAGTCTATGGAGCCAGTCTCCTGCATCCAGCGCCGAGATGGGGAGTAAAACGTGCTAACCTGCACATCACCCAGCTATAACTAACAATCAGAGGGGTCTCATGACTGAGACCCCAACCGATCTTAACTCTTGACATGACATGTCCAGATATTGGCCACAATCAGGGAATCGCTAGCTAATGGCTAACAGCTGATTGTTTGTTCCTATTCCTTGAGATTCACTAATAATTTAAATTAGCGCAATGCTTTAATATAACACGTGAATTAAAGAGGTGCTATGGTGAAAAAACATTTTTTTGAAATCAACTTCTTTTTAAAAATCTTAATCCATCCAGTACTTATCAGCTGCTGTATTCTTCACAGGAAGTTCTTTTCTTTTTGAATGTTTTTTCTGTCTGACCACAGTGCTCTCTGCTGACACCTCTGTCCATTTTTGGAACAGTCCAGAGCAGGAGCAAATCCCCATAGCAAACCTATCCTGCTCTGGACAGTTCCTGACATGGACAGAGGTGTCAGCAGAGAGCACTTAGGTCAGACAGAAAATACATTTGAAAAAGAAAAGACCTTCCTCTGTAGTATACAGCATCTGATAAGTACTGGAATGATTAAGAATTTTAAATAGAAGTAATTTACAAATCAGTTGATTTAAAAAAATAATAATTTTCACCGGAGTACCCCAATTAAAGAGATCAGAATTACTTTTGTGGAATATGTTTACAGTGTTTATTTTTCTTAGAAGCACTTCTGATTATTCAGGGTCTTGTATATTGTACAAGATGCACATTTTACTTCTTTTACACTTTACACATTAGAGAATTTTCATGCTGCCTCTTCTAAAACACATTTTTCCTTAATATACTTCATATTTATATTGTGGTTACAGACACTGTGCTAGCTTTGTTATTCTCATTTCTCATCTTTTATATATTTCATATGTTATAATAATGTTCTTTGCTGTGTTTCCCTACAGATATTTGGCTTTATGGATTTGATAGACCTAGCAAGGATTGCTCAAGTTTGCAGATCTTGGAAGATAATAGCTCAAAATAGTTTACTGTGGAATAGTGTAAGTACATTTATTTTCACAGATTGTTAAATAAATTAATACAAAATATCCTTTAGATATAACGAATACGTAGGAAATGAGCTCACCAAAGGTTACAGAAGAAATCCCAGTGCACAGAACGCCACTGTGCAGGTGATCAATCCCAACTAAGAAAGTAGTCCAGCACTAGCAGGAGTAGTGGTATAAAAGCTTCATCTTTATTCCAAAATTCAGTAAAATCAACAAAATAGCAAATACAGGTACCAAGTGCAGGAATATAGCTTGACACATTTCACGGTAGCCCACTTTATCAAAAGAAATTTAGTAGTTCTCCTTTCTTCTCTTTATCCAGCCTAGACCCTTATGACAGCTTCTCCTGGCTGCAACTAATCTCTGCAAGGTTTTCTGCCCAGATTTCTGGCCTATACCATACTTGCCACATGCGTCAGAAAAATGGTTTACACTGTGGCCCCTAAATACAAAAATGGCTATGCTACTTAATACTACTGCCTCTGTTTTAAAAAAAATGTCCACATTGTTTCTCCTTAACCCCTTAAGGGCCAAGCCCATTTTAACCTTAAGAACCAGGCCAATTTAATTTTTGCTTTTCTTTTTTTCCTCCTCGCCTTCTAAAATCCATAACTCTTTTAGATTTCCAACTACAAACCCTTATAAGGGCTTTATTTTTTGCGTGACCAATTGTACTTTATAATGAATCATCTAATTTTACCATAAAATGTACGCCGAACCCCAAAAATTTTTTTTTTTAGGGAGGAAATTTAAATGAAAACCACAATTTTGCACATTTTGGAGGGTTTCGTTTTCACACTGTATACTTTACAGTAAAAATGACATGTGTTCTTAATTTTGTGGGTCAATACGATTAAAATGATACCCATGGCTAGATACTTTTATATTTTTGTACTGCTTAAAAAAAATCTAAAACTTTTTATACAAAATCGAAAATCGCCCTATTTTGACCACCTATAACTTTTTCAATTCTTCGTATATAGAGCGGTATGAGGGCTAACTTTTTGCGCCGTCATCTGTACCTTTTATCGATACCACATTTGCATATATAAAACTTTTAGATCATTTTTGATTAATAATTTTTAAAGTTTACGCCGTTCACCGTACGGGATCATTAACATTATATTTTGATGGTTCGGACATTTACACACGCGGTGGTACCAAATATGTTTATTAAAAAAAAAATTTGTTTTTGGGGGTAAAATGGGAAAAACTGACAATTTTCATTTTTATTGGGGGAGGGGATTTTTTTTTACTTTTTTTTTTTTACATTTTTCAACTTTTTTTTACACTTTTTTATGTCCCCATAGGAGACTGTCTATAGCAATCATTTGATTGCTAATACTGTTCAGTTCTATGCATAGGGCATAGCACTGATCAGTATTATCGGTGATCTTCTGCTCTGGTCTGCTCGATCTCAGACCAGAGCGGGAGACGGATGGAGGCAGGTGAGGGGACCTCCGTCCGTCATTACAGTTGATCGGATCCCCGTGGCAGCGCTGCGGGTGATCCGATCATTAACATGCGCACTGCCGCAGATGCCGTGATCTGTACTGATCAAGGCATCTGAAGGGTTAATGGCGGACATCTGCGTGATCGCGGATGTCGGCCATTACCGGCTGGTCCCCGACACATTTACGTCCGTGGTCATTAAGGGGTTAAAAATAAACATGCCTACACAGTGTTCCCTTAATCAAAGCGGCCAACTCTATGCCCATTGTTTTAAATAATACCAACTTTGTGCCTCCTAAATAATAAAAATGCCCTCACTGTGCCCTTTTAACAAGTCCTGTTATTGCTGTTTGGACCAGTTGCCCTTCTGCATGTTCAGGGATCAGAACAGCGGTAGGTAGGATTCATAGCCTCTATTCATATACAAGTTAAAAGAAGGGGACAGCACTGTTAACGAACCTTATTGGGCAGCCACAGTGATGATTCACTCTTTCCTTGTGTCTTCGCTTGCATTCTGTGCTTCTAAATCCAGCTGAAACTGATGGCAAAAATGAATAGTCTGCACTAATATGGACTGGGTTTGGATTCCGATTCTCCTTGCTTGTATAATCCAACTGTGTTTTTAACAATCAGATAAGGGAAAACTGACCACACCACATTGTATATATTCCATGCAGTTTTAGTTTTCAGGGCAAATATATTACTTTTGCATATGCCATATGTGCATTAAAGGGGTATTCCGCTGCCCCAGCATTTGGAACATTTTGTTCCAAAAGCTTGAAGCGGGCGGCGGGGATCGTGACGTCATGCCATGCCCCCTCATTACAAGTCTATGGGAGGGGGCACGGCGTGCATTAAGTGGGAGTGGCGTGACGTCACATCCCCTGCCGGGTGCTGCAAAGAGGATAGGGGATAAGATGTCTAGGGGTGGAGTACCCTCTTAAATGGACTCTACTACCAGTTTTGGCAAATGTATCCACTAGTATTGCTAAATAGAAGATATTTTGAGCTCATTGGTGCACTGGGGTGTGACTGTATCTCTAGTAGGAACTTCTATGCCCACCTGGATCTCCTTCACATTTTTCTAGGCCAGGCAACCACAGTGCACCAAAGACCTAATTTGCAAGTTCCTGGACAATGATGCTTCACATCAAGATACTAAAGGTAGCGGTCATTGCTTAATAACGTCCTTTATTCAGCATTACCAGAGGTTTAATTTCTCCAAAACTGGTGGTAAAGAAATAAGACTGCAAACTTGCCTCCCCTGCTGTACCCACTGTCAGATCCTAGCTATATACAATATTAATATATTTGCCCTGAAAACCCCTTTAGTTCATGATAAATAAACATGATAAAAGAGGCTTATCAGTCCTCTTTAACCTTATTAAATATTTCAATAAATTAATGAACTACATGAACAGCATGATTTGTATAGCCACAAAAGCAACTGCACTTGATGACAGCAGTGTTGTGCCAGGCACTATTACTATTAGTTATGAATGTTTCCATTAGTTAGAACTTTTGACTAGATAAATCTACTGCAGATTCTTATTTGCAAGATAAAGTTAAAACTTTTCATTTTGCATTGGCATTTTTTGCATCTGTCAAAAACATGTGCATGTAAAATGAATGTTAAATATACTAAACAGTGAATAGATTTTTACTTACATTACATAATGTGACATCTCAAGCTTGGCACTGATTGACATTTCTTTTAATATTGTTGTACTTTTTTTTTATTCTGTATTAAAAGTCTGTAGAATAAACAGTAGGGCAAACACTACTAAGGGAACACAAACTAAAGGAAAGGAAAAAAAGAAAGACCAAGAGGGGATAAAATACCTTGGATCTGGCACAGCATGTAAAGCCAGTCAAATATAGTAACTGTGCACAATACAGAATACTTACAAATCACATCTCAGAGTTCAGATGAAAGAGTAACAAAACTTCATGTATCTTAGAGAAGATATACATAACATTAAAACATTAAGATATTAATATCTTGAAGGTAAGTAAAGAATATATAGAAAGGAAAACTGAGGAGAAAAGGGGAAACCTAAAACCTCGTAGATGACAGGAGAAAAGAGTTGCATACAGATTAGGGTTAGTAGGAATCATTTTCATATAATGAGACATCAGCAATACTCTCTTATATTCTGAAGTGGAAACAGTGACACCAATGCTTCCAAATTATATTATTTAAGGCTCAGAAAAAATTAGGCTCAGAGTTAAAATCTGCCATAAACTCTTTTTACATGTAAAAGCAATGAATTTCTTTCAACCAAGAGGTTATATTTGTTATGGAAGTAGATTTCTAATGGTAGAAAATTCTTTTCATTTATTTGTAGATCGATTTCTCCTCAGTTAGGCATCGCATTCAAGACAAATTTGTGATCAACATCTTACGAAAGTGTCGTCCTTATGTCATTCGTTTAAATCTACGTAGGTGTTCCACACTGCATTGGTCTACTTTTAAAGGCATAGGTATGAATATTTTTCCTTAACATTTTCATAAATGTTGTAAATGCTTTTGTAAATGTAAAAATATACAAATACATTGTCAAATTTATAATGGAGATAACGCAAGTTTGAATTTACATTTACTATACTTAAATGCTGTGGACACCTTTACACTGAATTCTTTGATTCTTGTTTTTAGTTTCTTAATGCAAAAAAATAAATAAAAAATAGTGACTAAATAGTTTTCATTAGAAATTTCCATGTAGCTGCTACTAAAGTTAGCTGTGGAGAACAGCTCACACAGGCTGAAGAGAAAGAGGGGTGTACACAAAAAGCAGTCTTCAGGGGAGAATCATATAGAGATAAAGAAAAAATTAAATACAGTCTGTAGAAGCAAACATAACCAATGTTATTAATAAACACCAATAGAGAATTTTTGCACCATAAGAAAGTACAATGCAAGTATAAAAAAATGCTTTTCAAAGGTGTCCATAGCCCTTTTAAGGGGTACTCCACTGGAAAACATTTTTTTTTTAAACAACTGATGCCAGAAAGTTAAACAGATTTGTAAATTACTTCTATTAAAAAATCTTAATCCTCCCAGTACTTATCAGATGCTGTATGCTCCACAGGAAGTTCTTTTCTTTTTCAATTTCCTTTCTGCCTGACCACAGTGCTCTCTGCTAACACCTCTGTCCATTTTAGAACCTATCCAGAATAGGAGCAAATACTCATAGAAAACCTATTCTGCTCTAGACAGTTCCTAAAATGGACAGATGTGTCAGCAGAGAGCACTGTGGTCAGCCAGAAAGGAAATTCAAAAAGAAAAGAACTCCCTGTGGATCATAACAACAGCTGATAAGTACTAGAAGGATTAAGATTTTTTAATAGAAGTGATTTACAAATCTGTTTAATTTTCTGGCACCAGTTGATTTAAAAAAAAGTTTTCCAGTAGAGTACCCCTTTAAGCAAATATACAACTGTCTCTTTCTTGAATGAGGTTAGATTTTTATATGAAACCTGTCATCAGATTTTACCAAATACATTGCATGGCAATGTGTTACATATAGCCAAATCTTCCTCCTCCTCATTCCTGGGAAACGTTTCTGCCCACAGGGAGGGTGAGGATATAAAATTTTAAAGTGACCCAGCTATACTCACCTAGTCCCACTTATTCGGCTGTAATCACACTCCCTCAGCGTGGCTGACAGCCCGTGCACAGCTCGCATCATCTCTTTGCTCCGTCTGCATATCGAGCAGAGCGGTGACGAGGGATGTCAGTCACCGTGATTGCAGAGCGGCCGACGGGACAAGGTGAGTATAGCTTCCCACCCAGGGGATGACTTACGGGGCCGGTGGGGGACACTTTTAAATGCTATAGTCTCACCATCCCTGCGGGCAGGAACATCTCCCGGGGATAGTGAGGAAAGATGATTTTGCTGTATATAACACATTGCTTGTAACTTCCTGTTTAAATATATGTTATTAGTTTTTTGTTTTTGCATAGTGTACAGCAAGGCAAAACAGTATATTACAAAGCTAACAATCTCATATACACATTTTATTGCTATATATACAATTATTATAGTAAAGTACCGTTTTCATTTTTTTTTAATTATCATAGAATTTTATTGTTTTGTCTCTACCCAGATGTAACATGATTTAAAGTATATAGGAAAAAAAATGTGTGCAGTCAAGTTGCAAATAGTACAAGAGGTCGCAGGGGTTCCAGTGGTCCCCCGCGATCTAAAACGTATCCCATATCCTTAGCATAGGGCATAAGTTTTCATATACCAGGGTACTCCTATAACAATACAGGAAGGTAAAAACTGTCGATAGGCATTCCTTTTTTATTTATGGATCCCACCAGCGATGTATCCAATCCATTGTTAATGGGAGTTGTCTAACACCCCTAGGTATACATTCTCAGGATTTCTTGGTTTTTGTAAACTTCTTCCACTTTAATTGGCAGGGAAGGTGTTTGACTACCCCTCTGCCTGATGCAAATTTCCACGTACCTTTAGCTAAGGTTAATAGGCATATGTAAAAGAAATTTAGCTAAATTATTCCTTTAATTTGCTGTTAACTATCCATTTGTAGAGTAGGAGAATTTATGAGAGATTTTTTGTAAAGTATTTAGGTATAGGTGTATATTGTGAACACATTCTTTAAATTTTGATGTATATTGTCAAGGCCATTGAGCTGAGGGCACAGAAGAGGGAAAGTCTACATTCACCCTAGAGTAGCTTAAAGGGGTATTCCCATCTAGGGTTCTATCCTATCCAATTGCTTAAACCCCCACCAATTTGTAGGATGGAAGTGAAATGTCCCCAGTAATGATTGGAGCACATAAAACATGTGTCAGTGCTCGATTCATTATCCATGGAGCTACTGAACATTGCCAAGCTCAGCTCTCCACAAAGTAACATTCAATACATATGTTTGGAAGGTTCATAGAGAATTAATAGAGCTCTGATTATGACCTGCGTAGTGTGTTCTATTCATTCAGGGGTGCAGTTTCCCTTCAATTTACAGATTTGTCGGGGTCCCAGCAGTAGGACCCCAACCGATCAACATAATATCCCTAATCCTTTGGATAGGGGATAACATGGGATTACATGTTGACAATTAAATACAAATCAGCCCTTCATTGTTCAAGATGTTACTCCTTATTCAGTACATGTACTCACATTCAGTTGTGTTACAAGAAAGACAAGACAAACTGCTATTGTTTTAGGTAGTCAGAGCTAGGTAACACTTATAATCCTCTTCTTTGGAGACACAATTGACCTTGTAGTTTTTAGCTTTGTTTGGCTGTATTCAATCTGAATAGTTTCTTACACAGAAGTCTTACATTTTAGGATCTATTCACATCTACATTTATACTTTTGTTATTCTGTTTCATCAAAGGAGCAGAATAACGAAAGTGACAAACATGGTGGAGACATCACATGATAGACAACAAGGAAACCTTATAAACCCCTTTGACTATAATGGTTTCTGGTGTTTTACTGGACACAATGGGGGGAGATTTATCAAAACCTCTCCAGAGGAAAAGTTGCTGAGTTGCCCATTGCAACCAATCGTTTCTTTCATTTTTCAGAGGCCTTTTCAAAAATCAAAGAAGCAGTCTGATTGGTTGCTATGGGCAACTCAACAACTTTTAAAAGTTTTAAATCTCCCCCAATATTGCTGCATGCTACACTATTTTCTTCAGAATTTGTGAAGGTTTGAAAATGCAACAGAAACACCTAATGAAACCTCTGAAGCAGATGTCAAAAAAGTTTTAAATTGCTGTAAACTTTTTAGAAAAATACTTGCTGAATTTAACAAAAATTCTAAATTCTGTTTTATTCTGTAAGCAAAAATCTCTAATTAAGTTAGCAGTAGATTATGTCAACACTGTTAATAGGACACCATGTGTTTTTGCAGATTCAATTTGTGTTTGCCTCTTGTCTCCTTCTAATTTCTCCCATTCCTCTTCATCTTTCCCTGCATGAACCTGGAATTTCTCATTTGGACATTCCTCATAGTAACTCCTGACATATTTCCCGACAAACCATCCTTTATACTCTTCTGGCTCCTTACATTCCAAGCCATTGTAATTTACATTGTAATGATGTTTTAGCCAGTAGAACAAGTAATGAATGTGGTAGTCACATCTCCACGGGTTATCCCTGAGCCATAACTTTTTCAAAAAGTACAAATCTTCCAGGACACCATACTGGAAATTGCAGAGCTTGTTTTCCGACAAGTCTAATTCATGGAGGTTCATGAGACCCGAAAATGCATCTATAAATAGGATGTTAAAAACAGGACTGTGTTATTTATTGAAATAAACAGTAAACCACTGTATACATTTAAAAACATACCCATAGTTAAAGGGGTACTCCGGTGGAAAACTTTTTTTTTTTTTTTATTAACTGGTGCCAGAAAGTTAAACAGATTTGTAAATTACTTCTATTAAAAAATCTTAATCCTTCCAGTATTTATTAGCTGCTGAATACTACAGCGGAAATTCTTTTCTTTTTGAAACACAGAGCTGTCTGCTGACATCATTAGCACAGTGCTCTCTGCTGACATCTCTGTCCATTTTGGGAACTGTCCAGAGCAATATATGTTTGCTATGGGGATTTTCTCCTACTCTGGACAGTTCCTAAAATGGACAGAGATGTCAGCAGAGAGCACTGTGCTCATGATGTCAGCAGACAGTTCTGTGTTTCAAATGGAAAAGAATTTCCACAGTAGTATTCAGCAGCCAATAAGTACTGGAAGGATTAAGATTTTTTAATAGAAGTAATTTACAAATCTGTTTAACTTTCTGGCACCAGTTGATAAAAAAAAAAAAAAGTTTTTCACTGGAGTACCCTTTTAATAATGATGTTTGATATATAAAAAGAAAATAATTTCCTTGTAGTATTCAGCAGCTAATAAGTACTGGAAGGATTAAGATTTTTTAATAGAAGTAATTTACAAGTCTTTTTAACTTTCTTGCACCTGTTGATTTAAAGGGTTATTCTCATAAAAAAATTTTTTTGCTATTGCACTCCTTATGGTAAATAAAAAATATTTCTAACATACTTTGTTTTTAAAAAAAATGAAGTTTTCTATGTTTTATTTGTGCTTAAAAAAGCTCAAGGGCTTAATAGATCGGACCAATCGACACCCCGCAGTTATATTGTGGTGGTGCCAATCAGACCACTGAAGCAATCAATAGTGACATCTAAATAGATAAGTGACCGTCATTGGAGTGAGCTGGCAGGGGTCAGCTGCAGATAGCAGCTCATAAGAAAGCACCATACTCCCTCACCCACCCCATGATGAAAAATGTGTTTCATGGGTCAGGAAGGGGTTTTTCAAAAACTAGACAAACAGTTGCATTTTTTATTTTCACTGCCACCACAAAGTCATATGAACCCCAAAATGGTACCAATAAAACTAAGGCTCACCTACCAAAAACAAGCTTTCACACAGCTCCAGCAGCCGAAAAATGCAGAATATGGCACAACAAAAAAATTATTTATTTTTTAAGTGTATTTATTGTGGAAATGAAACACAATATAAAGTGTATAAATTTGATACTGATGTAATTGTACTGACGTGCAGAATAAAGATAATACCACATGATAAATAGTGCACACATAATAAATTTATGCCAAATGATAAATAGTTGACACTGCAAGATGTGAAAAAAAACTATTGCAGTATAGATGTTTTTTTTTCTTCTTTCTTGTCCAAGAGCTAATAAAAGTTTAGCAAGATATGTACGGTACTTTTGGTGCTATTCAAAATTACAACTCACCCTTGAAAAAATAAACCTTAATAAATTAAAATAAATTGCGAACTAAAAGAGCTGTGCCATTAGGCTAGGTTTTGACTTTTTGGCCTTTTTTTTTTTTACCTTATTAGGTAAATTTTGCACTTCTAAAATGCAGTTTTTGTGGGGTTTTTTATTGTGGATTTTAGTCTTGGCGGGTCTTTCATTTCTATTGAAGATATGGTGAAAAAAGATATGGTGAAAAAAAAAAAGCTAGAAAAAACACCATTGCTGATCCCACATTTTATAGGAAAGAAACACAAATATTTTATAAAAACAACAACAAAAAAACAGCCATAGTCTTAACATGCACAAAAAATCGCAGAAGAACCCCAAAGATGAGTGAAAATAAGGCTGGGTTCACACCACGTTTTGTACTTCCGGTTCCCGTATACGGCTGGGGGGAGGGGGGGCGGGGCTTAATCGCGGCACCCGCACTCAGCCGTATAGGAGAACCGTGGTCGACCGCGTTTTTGCCTACGGTCGGGAAACCGCATACGGCCGAAAACGCAGCCGACCAGAGGCTGCGGTTCACTCCGGTCGGCCAATAGACATGCATTAAATACGGTTCCCCTATACAGCTGAGTGCGGGCGCAGCAATTAAGCCCCACCCCCCCTCCTCCCAGCCGTATACGGGAACCGGAAGTACAAAACGTGGTGTGAACCCAGCCTAAGCTGTTTGGGTTTGGGGTTTTATAAATCCCTATTGACTTTCAGCTAACATCTGGTCACAGCATTTTTTCAACAACAAAATAAACGCTGTGTAGCATTTTTAGGTGTTTTTGGAAAAAAAAAAAAGGGAAACCTAGCCTTATAAGGATATAAAAAGAAATTTGTTTTAAAAGTATTCTGATAATAATAAAAACTTTTTTTGTGAAAGTAAAAACATTGAACTATATCCATTGTGATAGCTAGTTACTTCTAGGGATCACCATCTCCAGCGTCTGAGATGGTTGGCACACCATGAATTGCAGTCGAATCATAACAATATTAATTTTAAACTTGCCTTAGACAGCTTTATTCTTCATCCACAAACGCAAATTTTGGCAGCCATATGGACATTGAACCAAACAAAAACCTGTTTGGCTAAGCACTAGGTTTTAGAGGACTATGCACCTATTAGTTTGGAACCTGCTGCTCCATTGCACCAGTTGCCTGCCACGTCTCACCAGACTTGGGTTTCCTCCATGCTGCAGCTCCTACAGGCCTGGCACTGCTTGTGTCTCTGGGAGCCCTTCCCTGTTTTCTCCATTTTAGTGGCATTTCCATGCCACTCCAGCAGCCATACTGCCACACTCTGTGTCCAAAATATCACTCATTGCATGTGTGCTTTATTTAACTCTTTGGTGAAGCACACCATACAGTTAAGACACGGCTGCCTAGTCTTTGGCGTTCCATACCATAAATGTACATAGATGGTGTTAGCAGCTAACACTTTGTCAGTAACCGAAAACAGGGATCACACTGATATCAGTCATATAACCTCTTAAATGCCACAATCAATAGCAATCACAGCATTGAAAATATTTGATGAAAAGTGCTGCGCCTGTCTGATGTCCTAGCACCACCTGATTGCAGAGTACTGATCGGATACCATGGCAACTGGAGGCTTCTGAAGGCCTCCATGTCTTTCGTGGAAAAATCTGCCAAAATAATCTGCCTCAGGCACGCTTTACTAGCAGTTCAGCGATCTAACTAATCAATGTTAGGTAATAGCAAAGCATTATTCAGTTTAACCCCTTAACGACAATGGACGTAAATGTACCTCATGGTGACGTGGTACTTAACGCACCATGACGTACATTTACGCGCCAACATGATAGCGAGCACCAGAGCGGTGCTCGCGTCATGCCCGGCAGGTCCCGGCTGCTATCGGCTGATGTCCGCCATTAACCCCTCCGATGCCGTGATCAATACAGATCACGGCATTTGCGGCATTGCGATACTTTGAACGGATGATCGGATCGCCCGCGGCGCTGCCGCGGGGATCCAATCATCCAGCATGGCAGCCAGAGGTCCCCTCACCTGGCTCCGGCCATCTCCCGGGGTCTTCTGCTCTGGTCTGAGATCGAGCAGACCAGAGCAGAAGATCACCGATAATACTGAGCAGTGCTGTGTCCTATACATAGCACTGAACAGTATTAGCAATCAACTGATTGCAATGAATAGTCCCCTATGGGGAAATAAAAAGTGTAAAAAAAAAAAGTAAAAAATTGTAAAATAAAAAAGTAAAAAAAAATTGAAAAATCCCCTCCCCCAATAAAAAAGTAAAACGTCCGTTTTTCCCATTTTACCCCCCAAAAAGCGCAAAAAAAATTATTAATACACATATTTGGTATCGCCGCATGCGTAAAAGTCTGAACTATTAAAATATATTGTTATCCATCCCGTACGGTGAACGGCGTAAAGGGTAAAAAAATAAATTTAAAAGTCCAAAATTGCTGCTTTTTTGTCACATTTTATTAAAAAAAAATTAATAAAAAATGTATAAAAAGTAAAACCTAAGCAAAAGTGATACTGATAAAAACTACAGATCATGGCTCAAAAAATTAGCCCTCATATCGCCCCATATACGGAAAAATGAGAAAGTTATAGGTACTCAAAATAGGGCAATTTCAAACATACTAATTTTGTTAAAATTTTAAGATTTTAAGCGGTACAATTATAGAAAAGAATATAATCATGGGTATCATTTTAATTGTATTGACCCACAGAATAAAGAAAACATGTCATTTTTACCGGAAAGTGTACAGCGTGAAAACAAAACCTTCCAAAATTTGCTAAATTGCGGTTTTCTTTTACATTTTCCCACATAAATAATATTTGTTTGGTTGCGCCGTACATTTTATGGTAAAATCTGTTGAGATTGCTGGGCGACCACCGTGGTAAGGTCAGCGACACTAGGCAGCGGGACCTCAGCGGGATCCAAGGCCGGATCTACTGTCAGGATCCGGATAGCTATGTAGCGAGTACACTGGTGGTGGATCCTCTGTGTCAGTGGGGTGATGACGTGGGCCGTACCAAGGGAACGGAGTCTAAGGGGTTACTGGTTTTCAGCAGAGCCACCGATAGAGACTCAACCCCAGCTGACAGCTGAGACAGGCGCGGTACAGAAGGACAAGGCAAGAGCAAGGTCGGACGTAGCAGAAGGTCAGGGCAGGCAGCAAGGGTCGTAGTCAGGGGCAACAGCAGGAGGTCTGGAACACAGGCTTGGGAACACAGAAAACGCTTTTATTGGGCACTAGGCAACAAGATCCGGCGATGACAGGAAGGGGAAGTGGGTTTTTATAAGGAGGGCACAGGTGCATGTACTGATTGGGCCAGGCGCCAATCAATGGCGCACTGGCCCTTTAAATCTCAGAGAGCGGGGCCGCGCGCGCCGGGACTGAGCAGACGGAGGACGGGGCGGGTTAGGAGATTGGGATGCGAGCCGCAGGCGGGCTTGTCCTGCTACGCGGGTCGCATCCCCACCGGTGACACTAGTGCAGCGCTCCCGGTCAGCGGATCGCTGACCGGGGCGCTGCACGGAGGTGAACACCGCAAGCGCTCCGGGGAGGAGCAGGGACCCGGAGCGCTCGGCGTAACAACCGGGAAGTTATGTGGATATATTTGCTTAATTGTATACAGCCCTGTGGGCTTAATAGTAGAACTGATTTAATATTACATTATTAGTAGTCTCCTTTAATTATCCTCCTATCCTTCCTTTTTTTATGGTTGTTCTTTTTATATAAATGTTTGACATTGGTACTACTGAGTTACCTTTAGTATATAAAGGTGTTGAATTAAATTTTACACATGCTATGATTAACCCCTTAAGGGCCAGGCCAATTTTCACTGTAGGACCAGAGCGTTTTTTGCACATCTGACCACTTTCAATTTAAGCATTAATAACTCTGGGATGCTTTTACCTATCATTCTGATTCAGAGATTTTTTTTCCTGACATATTCTACTTTATGTTATTTGTAAAATTTTGTCAATACTTGCTTCATTTCTTGGTGAAAAAATTGAAAATTTAGCATTTTTCTAACTTTGAAGCTCTCTGCTTGTAAGGAAAATAAACATTCTAAATAAATAATATTTTGATTCACATATACAATATGTCTACTTTATGTTTGTATCATAAAGTTGACATGTTTTTACTTTTGGAAGACATCAGAGGGCTTCAAAGTTCATCAGCAATTTTCCAATTTTTCACAGAATTTTCAAAATCGGAATTTTTCATGGACCAGTTCAGGTTTGAAGTGGATTTGAAGGGCCTTCATATTAGAAATACCCCACAAATGACCCCATTATAAAAACGGCACCCCTCAAAGTATTCAAAATGACATTCAGTGTGTTAACCCTTTAGATGTTTCAAAGGAATAGCAGCAAAGTGAAGGAGAAAATTCAAAATCTTCATTTTTTACACTCGCATGTTCTTGTAGACCCAGTTTTTAAATTTTTACAAGAGGTAAAAGGAAAAGAATCCTCTCAAAATTTGTAACCCAATTTCTCTCGAGTAAGAAAATACCTCATATGTGTATGTCAAGTGTTCGTCGGGCGCTGTAGAGGGCTCAGAAGGGAGGGAGCGACAATGGGATTTTGAAGAGTGAGCTTTTCTGAAACGGTTTTTGGGGGGCATGTCACATTTAGTAAGCCCCTATGGTGCCATAACAGCAACAAAAAAAACACATGGCGTACCATTTTGGAAACTACACCCCTCAAGGAATGTAACAAGGGGTACAGGGAGCCTTAACACCTCACAGGTATTTGACGACTTTTTGTTAAAGTCGGATGTGTAAATGAAAAAAAAAAAAATTCCACTAAAATGCTGGTTTTTCCCCAAATTTTACATTTTTACAAGGGGTAATAGGAGAAAGTTTCCCCCAAAATTTGTAACCCCATTTCTTCTGAGTATGGAAATACCCCATGTGTGGACGTCAAGTGCTCTGCTGGCGCACTACAATGCTCAGAAGAGAAGGAGCGCCATTAAGCTTTTGAAAAGGGAATTTGTTTGGAATGGAAGTCAGGGGCCATGTGCGTTTACAAAGCCCCCCGTGGTGCCAGAACAGTGGACACCCCCCCCCCACATGTGACCCCATTTTGGAAACTACACCCCTCACAGAATTTAATAAGGGGTGCAGTGAGCATTTATACCCCAATGGCGTTTGACAGATCTTTGGAACAGTGGGCTGTGCAAATGAAAAATTACAATTTTCCAAAAATCTGTCAGACCCCGGTGGGGCGTAAATGCTCACTGTACCCCTTATTACATTACATGAGGGGTGTAATTTCCAAAATGGGGTCACATGTTGGTATTTATTTTTTTGCATTTATGTCAGAACCGCTGTAAAATCAGCCACCCCTGTGCAAATCACCAATTTAGGCCTCAAATGTACATAGTGCGCTCTCACTCCTGAGCCTCGTTGTGCCCCCGCCGAGCATTTTACGCCCACATATGGGGTATTTCCATACTCAGGAGAAATTGCGTTACAAATTTTGGGGGTCTTTTTTCCTTTTACCTCTTGTGAAAATAAAAAGTAAAGGACAACACCAGCATGTTAGTCTAAAAAAAATTTTTTTTTTACACTAACAGGCTGGTGTAGACCCCAACTTTTCTTTTTCATAAGGGGTAAAAGGAGAAAAAGCCCCCAAAAATTTGTAGTGCAATTTCTCCCGAGTACGGAAATACCCCATATGTGGCCCTAAACTGTTTCCTTGAAATACGACAGGGCTCCGAAGTGAGAGAGCGCCATGCGCATTTGAAGACTAAATTAGGGATTGCATAGGGGTGGACATAGGGGTATTCTATGCCAGTGATTCCCAAACAGGGTGCCTCCAGCTGTTGCTAAACTCCCAGCATGCCTGGACAGTCAGTGGCTGTCCGGAAATGCTGGGAGTTGTTGTTTTGCAACAGCTGGAGGCTCCGTTTTGGAAACACTGCCGTACAATACGTTTTTTATTTTTATTGGGGGGACAGTGTAAGGGGGTGTATATGTATTTTTACCCTTTATTTTGTGTTAGTGTAGTGTAGTGTAGTGTTTTTAGGGTACATTCACACTGGCAGCGGTTTACAGTGAGCTTACCACTAGGAGTATGCGCTGCGGTGAAAAATTTGCCGCAGCTCATACTTGAAGCAGGAAACTTACTGTAAACCTGCCTGTGTGAATGCCCCTGTACAGCTGTTTCAAAACTACAACTCCCAGCATGCACTGACAGACAAATAATGCTGGAAGTTGTACTTTTGCAACAGCAGGAGGCACACTGGTTGGAAAACCTTCAATTAGGTTCTGTTACCTAACTCAGCTGTTGCAAAACTACAAATCCCTGCATGCCCTAACAGCTGTCTGGGCATGCTGGGAGTTGTAGTTTTGCAACATCTGGAGGGTTACAGTTTAGAGACCACTGTATAGTGGTCTCAAACTGTACCCTCCAGATGTTGCTAGGCAATTTACCAGCTTCCGTCGGATCCAGGGAGCCAGCCGCACGACATCGCCGGACTCCGATCTCCTCCACCGATGGTCGCACGCAGCCTCACCCGCAGGGTAAGTGGACTTCGGCGCCGTCATCTGTCGGTTCCCCGTTCTGCCGCGCCTATTGTGGGTGGGCAGAGCGGGGAAACCCAAAGTAAAGCCCCCCGCCCCCAATCTGCTATTGGTGGTCGTGTTTAGACCACCAATAGCAGGGATAGGAGGGGTGGCATCCCTCCCACCTCACTCCTATGCCTTCAGGGGGATCGTGGGTGTCTTGGACAACCGCGATCCCCGTTATATTCCGGGTCACCGGGTCACCATAGACCCGTATGAACCGGAATAGCCGCAAATCGCAAGTGTGAATTCACTTACGATTTGTGGCGATCGCCGACATGGGGGGGTCTGATGAACCCCCTGGGCATTTGCGCGGGATGCCTGCTGATAGATATCAGCAGTCACCCCCATACGGTCCCCGCCCGGCTCTCGTCAGGGACCGGAATTCCCACAGGCGTACAGGTACGCCCTTGGTCCTTAAGTACCAGGGAGCAAAGGCGTACCTGTACGCTGTTGGTCCTTAAGGGGTTAAAGGGCACTTAACCTGAAACACGCTAGATTTGAACATTGTTTTTTTTTTTTCCTGTGCTTTTTACATTTTTTTTTATGTCAATGTGGCTTTCTGCTGCCCTAAATGGACTTTTAATGGATTTGTAATAAAGAAGTTTTCAAGTTCCACTACAAGTGCTGGCTTTACTACAAGCATTTTTTCTAACCTGGCATTAGCTTATCCTAGACAGCCACCACTGAGTGTATGGGGTGCAGATGTACAGGTATGTGAAGAGGCCATCTAATCTGTGGGGATTCTAAGAGTCTTCTCCCCACCATCTGATACTGATGGCCAGTCCTGAAGATAGGTCATCAATATTGAGGTCTTTTTAAAACCCTTTTAAATTCATTTTTAAATTCACTTACCTGAGTCTATAAATTCTATTCCATTGTTGCTTAGATTTAAAATGTTCAGATTTGGAACATCTTTAAACTGTTTTGCTTGAAGTCGTTTGATTTTATTGCTCGAGAGATCCAGTTTGATGATGTCTGGGGAAATGTCAGTTGGAACTTGTTGTAATTCTGAAAGAATGAAATGTGGTTTTATTAATCTAACTCCAATACAACTGTGATTGTCTTTTACTGTATGCCTTAGTAATACATAAACAATTCTGCATTAACACATGTTTGTGAGCAACTCCTTTAATCTGTTTTCAGTTTGCGTTTTAATTTAAGAAAATAATTATTGCTACCTCTGAACTGCTGACAAGTAAACTAGCTGTTAATAATCATGTGGATTTGTATTTATTCTAATTTTGTTGTGGACCTAGCCTTTTCTAAATTTGTGCTGATAATTTTTTTAAACACTGAATTTGTGAACCAAAAATGATCATTTGTCCTGTAAAATTTTATCACAAAAGATTGTTTTAGTAAACTGATGAGAGTCTGTCATTGACTGGAAAGTAGTCAGCTGAGCTGGTCTCTAATCCTTCACTGGCTTGGTTCACACATTTTATTTGGTCAGGGTTTTTTTTTTTTTTATTGAATGAAGACCACAGCCTGAAACTTAGTGGAACTTTTTAAAGGCAATCTTTAAAGGGAATCTGTCATCAGTATTACCCACACTAACCTATTGGTATAGGCTGGTAGTGCAAGTGAAGCTGATGACAATGATACTTACCATTCCCAGATCTGTGCCTCTGTTCTGGTGATATTCCTGGTTTTCTTAATATGTTAATGAGGTATCTTGATGCACACCGGGCTTTTTCCAAGCCCCCAGTGCACATTGACATCTGGCTTGAATATTCCTAGAAAAAACTTCTGCCCTGTGCTGAGCCTCCTAGGCTTCAGAGTGGAGCTCCACTCTTCAGCTACACCCCTCTCCTCCACTGTGAAATCTCTTTTTCTCGCAGAGAGATTTCACTTTATGTCTCCTGTGGCCAGCTGCGCATGCAGAGGAGAGGGGTGTAGCTGCAGAGTTGAGCTCCATTCTGCAGCATAGGAGGCTTAGTACAGAGGAGGAAGTTTTTTTTATGAAGATTAAAGCCAATATCACGATACTCCCAGGGCTTGGGAACCCTTAACTGGTCACAAAGATATATCAATATTATATTTAAAAAAAAATTGAAATATCACCGGAAAGGGGCCATGGATCTGGGAATGGTAAGTACCACAGTCATCAGCCTCATCTGTAATTACAAGCCTATACTAGTAGGCTAGTGAAGCCGATAGTGATGACAGATTCCCTTTAACATTTTTTTCTCATTTAGCCTATAAAGGGTATTTGGAAAAAGGTGATTGTCTGAACACATTATTCCCACGGTCTTTATCCATGGACCCCCAATATTTACCTTTTACGGAAGGTATATGTTGGGGGAACTTTCCATGTATTTATTAATTAATTTATTTCATTAATCTATTCCGAAAGAGGCTTAGGAGGAAGAGAAGGAGCTCCCTGCATCTCTTGCCTCAGGAAGCTCCAGTCACAGTGTCCATAAATGGATAGTGACCTCGCCGGAGCTTTCCAATGTGTCTCGTAAAGCGTTAGTGTCATTTATATAAAGTTTTGACATGTCAAGTATGAGTAAGGTTAAGTTACCTGGCTGAAACACCTTACTGTTTTATCCTGTATCGGTTGGTGTCTTAATAATGGAGTTGATTGCACGAGTTCTGCGCTGAATCCATCCTTTTTTCAAAAGTTTAGATTGCACTTCTTCAATTGTGAGTAATAGCTGGCAACACACTTCATTCCCTGGCTGCACACTTCAGCGAGTTATTTCTCATGATCGCAATCGGTCCCAGGACTTAAACCTGGTAAGAGCTAAACTTTTGACATGTCTGGACAACATGTCAAACTTTATAAAAAAAACAGATTTTTTGCAGTAAGCTGACATATACAGGTCAGCCAGAGGTCTCCATTAGACAATGAACCCCTATGGAGACTTTCAGTGTGTATTTTAGGAACTTTCCTAATGTACCACCCTATACAGAGGGACAAAATGTGATGTAAAAAGGGCCTTAAAGTGAAGCGGTTTTTAACATGTTTTCTATATATATGTAACATGTATTCCCCCACAATGTATAAAATTAAAAAACAAAAATTTTGAAGAAAATGCACACATGCATTTCTATTATTGCTATATTATCACATTAATATTTTAACAACCAGAAGTTGGAACATCATTTGACAACATGACTATTTTTTGGTGGGACTTCTCCTCTCAGAACTATTTTTGACCACCTGTCCTGCCTGTGACTACAGAGATGACAAGTGTCAGGATTGCCCCTTTTTTTGAAGCTTGCTATTTATGTTCTGTATGCCTCATTTGTTGACTCTCTATCTTCTACAAGCTGCCAAAGCAATTGTATCATGCAAAATGAGGTCCCCAGACCCCCCTTGCCTCCTGCTGCTCCCCTGGTGCCTCTGGTATCCTGCTCCTAGATTCCATTGCGATCCTCTTCCTGGTTCTTGTGGTCAATCCGATGTCAGGACTTCTTGCTGGTGGCCGAGGCAGGACATCACTGCTATCAGAGATTAGCTGATTTGCAGTGTGACAGATTGACCACAAGAACCAGGAAGAGGATTGCAGTGGAGGCCAGGAGCAGGATACTGGAGGCGCTACAGGAGGTAAGTCCAGTTTTTTTCTTTTAAAGTGCCCTTTAATGCTTAATAAAGGTTGCTTGGGGTGGCTTAAAGATCTATTTTGTACTAGTCTATACAATGATAGAAAAAAAGAAATCTGGCAGAAACCTAATGAACCCATTGTAAGTCAGCAGGGAAAAGAAAACATATCCTAATGAATCAAAATGGGTCAAGTATAAAGACCATAACAAGTATATCATGTCTGTATTAGATCCTGGAAATATGACACAAGTCCAAACTAAATATATAATATATTATGCTATATATTTGTTAGCATTTATAGCATTTATAATAAATAGTCATGCTTACACACCTTTTCTTCTGCAATCTAGTGTTGCAATTGGATATAAATATGTATGACAAAGTGTTGAATCCACAGAAGGTCTAGTGACCTTGGATCCTTCCAATGGTTTAGGTTTTTCATCTCCTTCTTCTTGGCATATCACTTGAGGTGTGATCTGTTTCAATTTTTGATCTTTCAATTCTGCTGGGTTTTCACACTTGGCATAATTTCCAAAATTCCTGTTTCGTGGAATTTGTAATAATGTTACAAGGGACTCCAGCTCACAGTTGCAGTCCCAAGGATTGTCATAAAGCCGAAGGTAAGTAAGTCGTGGCATGTGAATAAATACTTCCTCTGATAAGATTTTTATCCGGTTATGTTGCAGTAGAAGAGTTGTCAGTCTTTTTAATCCAAAGAAAGCCTGATGCTCAATTTTTGTGATTTCATTTTGTTGCAAATCCAGACTCTTTAGATTTTGAAACCTAGAAAATGCATTATTTTTTATAATACGAATTCTGTTTCTTGCCAGCAGAATGTGAATCAGATCTTCTGGCCAATCATTTGCTATAGTTGTTTGCTTCCTCTCCTGACAGTCCAAATATTTTTCGTTAATATATGTGTATATCTCACATGGTAATCCTGGTGCATAGCGTTTAACAGTACTAGAAGATTTTCTTGATTTGTCATTATTTCCTCGGTTGTTTCTTCTTACCTTCCTAAACTCAGATGCTTTACAAAAAAAAAGTAATATTATTAGGGTAGCCACTTGCATCCTGACATCCAGCTGGCTCTGATTCCCAGTACTGCAGTGAAGTTTCTTCAAGCAGAGTTCACAGCTAGGATAGTTGGAACCCCTCTACTGAAAAACAAGAGAATGGAAATGTAAACTTTGATTAGACGTTTCAGTAGAACATTATAATGCACACTTCAACAGCGGGAAAAAATAAAATCTTGCTCTGGGAATAATTTAACTTTTCCTGCACAAAGAATAAAGTGCACTTATACAGTACACTGGCATTGTTCTAGTTATTTTGCTAATGCTCACTTCTTAATCTATTTCACATTTGTGAGGCATTTGGCCTCCATTAGAACAAGATATAGAAACCTTTATGGACACTAGTCATTTTGCTGATTGGATTTAGTATATGTTAGCTAAAAGTTGTATTTGTGCTAAATATTGTCTGTAAAAAGTGTTCTGATACTACAGACAAAAATCAAATGAAAACAGCTGTGTAATATCATCTCCACAACTGATAAAATTTACCTGTTCTCAATTTAATTCTGCCCAAACTACAAACAGCACGAAACAGGGACACATGTCCTTATTACTATGGTGTAGGGTTCACTCTAAAATGCTGAGGTGTTTCAGGGTTATAATACAAGCCACAAAGGGAGCAATAGATCATCGGGACAGTCTCTGGTGGCTTTCTAATGACCCAATAATGCCCCAGGTAGATGGGCACTATTGAGCATTAAAACACTGGGCAATGTTAGAGTCAATGGGCAAAGTTGCGAAGAACCTTATCTTTCTATTTTGAGCACTGGTTCTTTTGGGCCACATCATTGTTGGTTCCTTTATTTGCTTGCTTTTTGATAACCTTTATTGTTGTTTGTGGGGTTAAATGTTATATATAAATATTTATCTCAATAAAAGTTTTATATTTTATCAGGCAGTACACCCCTTGGAATTTATACGTCATCATTTTCAGCTGCGACATGCCCTATGTTCACAGTTTGCTGGTTGCGATATAAAATCCTCTCTATAGAGTTGGCAACCTAACAATATATATAAACCCACCTCAACATTGTCCAATCAGTTTATTCAGACTTCTTTAAAGTGTTACTGTCATTAGAAACAACTTATACTTCATTAAAATACTTCATTAAAACTTTTGATGCCAAAGATGTGAAAAGCAGGTTTTAAAAAAATGGCCGCTAGGGGGTTTCTCTTTTTTTTTTTTAAATCACAAAATGCAGGTTTTTTCTTCTGTCCTTGCACCATATAGTTTCACATGTCTGAACTAGAGTTATATAGAGCATGCATGGCTGCATTAGTTATATAGAACATGTGTTCAGCCAATATGCTTTGCAAATGTAAAAATGTTTGTGCAGACCTCATGACGGGGGAGAGGGGGAGAAGAGGAGCTCATCATCCTCCAGGGGAAACACCCTCAGCCTCTGAGAGGAATTAAGAAGACTGATCACAGTAATACATTGATCAAAAGGTATTTTACATATTAACACATGCATATTATTATGCATACAGGTCTTTGGGCACATTACTACACTGATTTAAGCATTTAAAAAACAATTCTAATGACAGTAACGTTTTAAACAAATTTAAAAAGACCTTAGAGCGAGATTATTCCTTCTATGTCTACTGAAGAGGTGCTGGCGTCTTTGTGTGGCCAATTAATCTCTGCAAAGCACTGATTTACTGTACAAGTGAAATTGGTCTACCAAATATCCTACCCCCGCCCTCCAGGTTAACTTGTTGATTGATTTCCCTATATTCCTTTGCTGGGTGGTAGAGTGAGTTGGGATATCCGGGTCTGTGATATGGATATATGTGCGGCCACAGAAATTAAATGCAATATTTTTCTAGCTACACTATCACCATTATAGAGTTTAGGATCAACCCATTCAAAGAGATCCCAAAGGGCATCAAATAGCACAAAGGTCACTAAGTGGGATTTTGCGGCTTTCCCCAATTCTCCAAAAGGTTTGTATGACTGCAAAATGACATACAGTGGGCAATGTCAGGCTAATCACATTTGAAACACACATTTGACATAAATATCCCCCATTTTAACCCCTTAATGACCAAGCTAATTAGGCCTAAACCCCAGTCCTTTTTTTTTTAATTATTATTATTATTATTATTTTTATCTGGGATGTGTTACTTTATTAGAAAATAGCTCTGGTAATGGTTTGGTAATCCAAACAATTCTGAAATTGTATCTTTTTTGTGACAAGTTGTACTACATATATATATTAAAAGTATGCCACTATAATTTGTATTTTTTATTTTATTTTTTTTAAATAATGACATTTTGTTAAAGGGGTATGCCACTGGAAAACATTTTTTTTTAATCAACTGGTGCCAGAAAGTTAAACAGTTTTGTAAATTACTATTTAAAAATCTTAATCCTTCCAGTACTTATCCGCTGTATAGTCCACAGGAAGTTTTTTCTTTTTGAATTTCCTTTATGTCTCACCACAGTGCTCTCTGCTGCCACCTCTGTCCATGTCAGGAACTGTCCAGAGCAGGAGTAAATCCCCATAGCAAACCTTTCCTGCTCTGGATAGTTCCCAAAATGGACAAAGGTGTTAGTAGAGAGCACTGTGGTCAGACAGAAAGGAAATTCAGAAAGAAAAAAACCTTCCTGTGGAGCATACAACTGCTGATAAGTACTGAAAGGATTAAGATTTTTAAATAGAAGTAATTTACAAATCTGTTTAACTTTCTGGCACCAGTTGATTTAAAAAATAGTTTTAGTGGAGTACCCCTTTAAAGAAATAAACATGATTTTTTCTTATTTTAACAGCTCATGCATATATTTATACATATGAGCAAATAGTTTAAAACTAGACCCCTCAAGGTATTCCACAGAGGGTATAGTGAATATTTTAACATATTTGTATAGCAGGAATTATTACAGAGTTAATGTAAAAAAAAAACATTAGTTTTTTTTCCCAAGTGCATCATTTGTGGGACAAAGTTTTTAGGGATGTCCTGATTCAATTTGTTTAATACCAAGTACAAGTATCAATACTTTTTTTAATGTACTCGCTGATACCAATTACCAATGGTTCTTTTTCAATGTCATGTGACATTTTTCTTTTTTAAATTCTCCTTTAATGGGAAAAAGGGGTGTTGTTTTAGTTTTTTTATTAGAGGAAGGGATTATTTTTTTTTATATTAAAAATAAATATATATTTTCATGGTCTGAAGAATGTGGTACTCTGGATGACTGGACATGGAATAGAATATTGTCAAATATATTATTAAATGTTCTTCCAATAAAAAAAAATATAATTTCTTTCAATTAAGAATAATTTATCATTTGTATTATTCACCAATTTATCTATGGAAGAGTAAATGTAGAATGGATGCTAATTGTCCGAAATGTGGTCAACAAAATGCAGATTTTATACATGTGTAAAGGCCATGGGATAAGATGTCTTAGGGCCAGAGTACCCCTTTCATTTATTTGATAGTTTGTATTTATTTATTTACCTTTCATCGTTGGTTTTTCATTTAGTGAACGCCTGAATGTATTTTTTTTTATTCTAGTTTTCCTTTCAGTTCCATATACCGTATTTATCGGCGTATAACACACACTTTTTAGGCTAAAATTTTTAGCCTAAAGTCTATCTGCGTCTTATACGCCAATAAGCCGCTGCGGTTCAATGATTTAAAGCGGGCGCTTTAAATGAAGGAACTGCAGCGGCTTTGCAGGTGCAGAGACCTGCCGTCGCTGCCGGCTTCTCTGCCCTTGCCTGTCCTGGGGTCTAGAGCCGGCCCTTCTCTCCCCCTGACTATCGGTGCCGGCGCCGATAGCCAGGGGGAGAGGAGCGGCACCGGCAATGGGGCAGTGGCGCCGATAGCCAGGGGGAGAGAAGGGGCAGCGGCACCCATTGCCGGCGCCGCTGCCCCGTTGCCTCCCCCATCCCCAGTTGTATAATTACCTGTTGCCGGGGTCGGGTCCGCGCTGCTTCAGGCCTCCGGTGTCAGTGCGCCGTGCAGTGCATAGCAACGACGCAGGGGACGCACACCAGAGGCCTGAAGCAGCGCGGACCCGACCCCGGCAACAGGTAATTATACAACCGGGGATGGGGGAGGCAACGGGGCGCTGGCACCGATAGTCAGGGGGAGAGAACGGGCAGCAGCACCGATAGCCAGCGGAAGAGAAGCGGCGGCAGCAGGGCTCTAGACCTCAGGAAAGGCAGGGGAGAGAAGCGGGCAGCGACTGCCTCTCTCCCCCTGCCTTTCCAGGGGGTGTATCGGGGTATACACACACGCACCCTCATTTTACCAAGGATATTTGGGTAAAAAACTTTTTTTTACCCAAATATCCTTGGTACAATGAGGGTGCGTGTTATAGGCCGGTGCGTGGTATACCCCGATAAATACGGTATATACAGTAGAATTGTACATATAATGCAGACAATTGTTAGTGAGATATATGCAAACCATCTTCCCAGCAATGTTTCTTCTTTTAAATCAAACTTTAAAAATTCTCCCCTGACTCCTTTGAATTATTGTCAGCCAAGACTTTCATCCCTCTTTAGTGTCTGTTTACTTTCATAACTATACAGGAGAGGATACAGAGGATGTGTGATAGTAAATGGCTTTGGAAAGGAAAAGAGCAGTATTTATTTTGGTTGTGTTCACAATTATCATTAGATACTGCACATTTTCCCATGAAACCTGATGTTAATTGCATGATGTAGGCCAAGACCGTGTCATAAAACTTAGTGTTAAAATACAATTCTTGCACTGTTAATCTGTAGTTTCAGAATGGAATAATTACTAAAAAAGCATTAATTAACATTTCATTCTATCTAGTTCAACTACCCTTTAATAGACTAGCACCAGTGTTAAGCTAACCTTGGATTTTAGATTAACGTCAAATGATCCTGCCAATGTCAATGAGACAGACCAGTTAACCATCTTATGTGTATGTGGTTGTTCCAACTTTTTCCTGATGGTAGATGTTAGTCGGAAAGAGGGGTTGGGCATATTGGATTTCAGCATACCCTATTCTTTATTCTCACAGGAGAAAAGATGCTACTAGAAATGCCTGCCATTACCTAATTCCCCTTACCCTTTTAAGAACACAGGCTCACATAAGAGGAGAAATAGTTGTTGGCCAAATGAGTGTTCACTTCTGTGTGTAGCCACAGCTGTATACAGCTATAACTGATGGCTCCTCCAACTTCCCTGTAAACATAAACGCATAAACTGAACACTTTGCTGAGTTTGTATGTATATGATAAGTCAAATTTATAGCAGATTTATCAGAAAAATAAACAATCAGAAACAATAAGGCGCAACATTAGGCAAAACATGATGTACAATAAACAAAAGTGAGGCGAGCGAGCACAAAAATTTTGTATACATTCCAAGAAGGGAAAATAATAGGGATACACTATTACACTAGCAAAAAAAAAGAACAAACTGGTAAGAAAGATGCTGCAGTATGCAAAGTTCAAGGACATATTTAAATCAACTGGTGCCAGAAAGTTAAACAGATTTGTAAATTACTTCTATTTAAAAATCTTAATCCTTCCAGTACTTATCAGCTGCTGTATGCTCCAGAGGAAGTTATTTTCTTTTTGAATTTCCTTTCTGTCTGACCACAGTGCACTCTTCTGACACCTCTGTCCATTTTAGGAACTGTCCAGAGCAGGATAGGTTTGCTATGGGGATTTGCTCCACTCTGGACAGTTCCTGTCGACAGAGAACACTGTGGTCAGACAGAAACAAAATTCAAAAAGAAAAGAACTTCCTCTGTAGTATACAGCAGCTAATAAGTACTGGAAGGGTTAATAATTTTAAATAGAAGTAATTTACAAATCTGTTTAACTTTCTGGCACCAGTTGATTAAACAAAAAATGTTTTCCAGTGGAGTACCCCTTTAAGTTGGACCCCATGCAAAATGAAAATACCCTGCAAGGTACATTTCTGAGCCCCTTCCTCAATCAGATAAGAGGTATCGTCAGAAGCATGAGTGAGAGAGAAAAAACATTGATTGTGTTTTCAGTGTGGGGGTGTGGGGGGGGGGGGATTAGGTGCTGGCTCCTTGCACTGCAGATAGAGGCAGGCGAGTGATCGTACCAAATAATAGACCCGATGGCAGCTGTAGGAGATACGGAAAGTAAGGAGTGACTCATTAAAATCATATAAATTCAGGTGTCCATAAAATGAGCCGTGGAGTAATAAGTGTAATCCCTAGAGTCAGGATTCAGTGTTCGCCAGAAGTCAATGAGCCTCCTGCAATGTACTTCTTTCCTTAGTTTACGGATTGCTGCACAGGACAAGGAAGAATTACCGAAGAGGAGTCTACAGAGTGGTCCTAGGCTCAGTTAACCCCTTAAGGACGCAGGACGTAAATGTACGTCCTGGTGAGGTGGTACTTAACGCACCAGGACGTACATTTACGTCCTAAGCATAACCGCGGGCATCGGAGCGATGCCCGTGTCATGCGCTGCTGATCCCGGCTGCTGATCGCAACCAGGGACCCGCCGGTAATGGCCGACGCCCGCGATCTCGCGGGCGTCCGCCATTAACCCCTCAGGTGCCGGGATCAATACAGATCCCTGCATCTGCGGGAGTTCGCGATTTAAATGAACGATCGGATCGCCCGCAGCGCTGCTGCGGGGATCCGATCATTCATAACGCCGCAGGGAGGTCCCCTCACCTTCCTCCGTGCGGCTCCCGGCGTCTCCTGCTCTGGTCTGTGATCGAGCAGACCAGAGCAGGAGATGACCGATAATACTGATCTGTTCTATGTCCTATACATAGAACAGATCAGTATTAGCAATCATGGTATTGCTATGAATAGTCCCCTATGGGGACTATTCAAGTGTAAAAAAAAAATGTAAAAAAATGTAAAAGTAAAAATAAAAAAAAAGTGAAAAATCCCCTCCCCCAATAAAAAAGTAAAACGTCCGTTTTTTCCTATTTTACCCCCAAAAAGCGTAAAAAACATTTTTTTATAGACATATTTGATATCGCCGCGTGCGTAAATGTCCGAACTATTAAAATAAAATGTTAATGATCCCGTACGGTGAACGGCGTGAACGAAAAAAAATAAAAAAAAGTCCAAAATTCCTACTTTTTTAATACATTTTATTAAAAAAAATTATAAAAAGTGTATTAAAAGTTTTTTATATGCAAATGTGGTATCAAAAAAAAGTACAGATCATGGCGCAAAAAATGAGCCCCCATACCGCCACTTATACGGAAAAATAAAAAAGTTAGAGGTCATCAAAATAAAGGGATTATAAACATACTAATTTGGTTAAAAAGTTTGTGATTTTTTTTAAGCGCAACAATAATATAAAAGTAAGTAATAATGGGTATCATTTTAATCGTATTGACCCTAAGAATAAAGAACACACGTCATTTTTACCATAAATTGTACGGCGTGAAAACAAAACCTTCCAAAATTAGCAAAATTGCGTTTTTCGTTTTAATTTCCCCACAAAAATAGTGTTTTTTGGTTGCGCCATACATTTTATGATATAATGAGTGATGTCATTACAAAGGACAACTGGTCACGCAAAAAACAAGCCCTCATACTAGTCTGTGGATGAAAATATAAAAGAGTTATGATTTTTAAAAGGCGAGGAGGAAAAAATGAAAACGTAAAAATTAAATTGTCTGAGTCCTTAAGGCCAAAATGGGCTGAGTCCTTAAGGGGTTAAAGTCTCCTCCAGGACAACTTCTGTGCAACTGGGAGATTGCCTGTCAGTGATCCAGACAAGGTGGAGCAGGTGGTAAATGTGCCACAGGCCAATACGGAGATCAATCATCAGCAATTCCAGCATAGCAAGAAATTTAGAAAGACCTCCAAGGACTTGAAGATAGCTGACTTTTCGATGTGATGAACAATTAGCTGAAAAGGGAACCCCACCTATAGGAGATGTCACGAGTCCTTTGTTGTTCCAGAAGAGGTTTTAAAGCCTTGCAGAGCATTAGGTTGTGGCAAGACAAGTCTGGCAAGAGGGTGACTTTGCAGCTGTTCAAATCAAAGGGATCCTTGTCCTGGGCAGCATTTATAGGTAACAATGTTTGTAACAATGTGACTGGCACCCTATAGACTCCTTATTAATCTAATGCATTGCTACTTTAACTGCCATACATGTCCTGACCTGAGTATAAGAACAAGAAAAACAAAACACTGATATGGTACATTCACAAGTCAGTATTGGATTTACACTTTAGAAGCCTGTTAGCACCAGTGGTTTCCAGTAGGTGATCAGCCAGTGATGTAATAGTTAGGACAAATACTCAATACAAAAGTGCAGTACAGATAAGTATTTTTATATGTGTACATTTACAAGGGCGGATCTTCTGTGAGTTTCACGATCTGGGTTTAGCTGCAATGGATTTTCTGCAGCAGAAAATCTGCAGTAGACCCTATTGAAGTCGGTGAATTCTGCTTCGAAAAACTACCACAGCTAAACCGTCAGCAGAGCTTGCAGAAGATCTACCCTTGTCAATGTACCTATATAATAATACTTATATGTACCGCCATTATGTTTGGAGTGTCACTCCTAATTGTTGCATTGTCACTGGCTGATCACCTACTGGGAACCACTGGTGCCAACAGGCTTCTGAGATGTAAATCCAATACTGACTCTGGCATTGCACTAATTGTAGGTTGTAAACCGAACTGAACCATGATGTCCAAACTACTAAAATATAGCGTTATTGATCCTGTATGGTGAACGATGTAAACATAAAACCATACCAAATTCCAAAATTGCAGATTTTTGGCCACATCACATCCCAGGAAAATGGGGGAAAAAGTGATCAAAATGTCCGATCAAAAGAAAGAAAGGTACCAAGAAGGAAAAGGGGATTAATAATAGTAATATAGTAATAATATAAACTATAGTAGAATTCTTATATCATTGCCTACTTAAACTAATAAGATTGTTTACTTAGATAATGGAGATAGCAAATGGACTGTGACGTATTATATAGTGTATTTCATTACTGTTTTCTGGATGTCTAGCTGACCTTGCTTGGATGAATGCAGGATGGCTGAAACTGTTCTCAGAGTATCTTCTCAATAGGGATTTTGCTCTTATTTATTGTACAATGTCAGCCAAATAGCCTAAAACAAAATGTTTAGTTTATGGATTAATGGAAAAACTATTAATGTTAACCCCTTAGTGACAGGTCTGTTTTGAACCTGACCAAGAAATTGACCAAGAATGCCTGCTTTGACAAAGAATTGCAAAGGTGGATTATACTTAATATATGAGTGTATTTTCACAGCTGTAGGACTGATATATGTAGTTATAATTAAAAGGATATTCTCATCTTAGACACAGGATATGAATGTATGCCCCATAGATGTGATTCCCATGTGAGTCCTACACCTATCACCCCAAACTGTATTTTATCTATTTATCCTCCTACTGTAAAAGGAGACAAAGGGCAGGATTCTGGGCTGTACACAGACAGCAGAGGGACTCTGTACAAGAACATTATATTGGCACTATGCTTTGCAAAATCTGATCATAGAGCAACCCTTTAAATTTGTAAGAATTCTCCAGTAGTTGTGGACTATAAAATTAATTATCTTAGTCGCTTACATGCATCCTTATAGAGAGCAGAAAGTTCCTTTTGAAGTTGCAATGCTGAACCGTAAGTGCCAAATCTGCATTCCTGAGCAGCTGCAAATTTTGCATTTACGGTATGTCTGCCTCTGTCAGGATTACAGAAACAGCCAAGTTTGTTGTGCTTAGCTGTTTCCATAACTCCCACAAAAGTTCATAGGAGTTGCAGGAACAGTAAGTTTTTTTTTCTGTAACTCCTGAATTACAAAAACAGAGGAGCTTTAGGTAACTTCCATTCTCTTCTTTAAGAATTACACAAATGGCGTAACTTGGCTGCTTCTTTAATTTCAGCCACATCACCATTCACAATGGCTGCTTCCACAGAAGGGAATGGGGTCATGTGACTCTTGTTCTGGAGATAGATGTGGTTGGCACTCCCATCTATCAGACATTTTGTGGTTTATCCTCTACATAGGTTAAACACATTTAACCCCTTAAGGACAATGGACGTACTCCTACGCCCCCGTTTCCGAGTCCTTAAGGACCGAGGACGTATGAGTACGTCCTGTCCATTCCCGGCCCCCCGCTGCTAGCCGGAGGTGAGCCGGAGCCCGATACCTGCTGATATCGATCAGCAGGCATCGCGGCATATCGCCCAGGGGGGGTCATGATGACCCCCCATGTCGGCGATGGCCGCAGATCGCTGAACAATTCAGCCCAGCGATCTGCGGCGGATTCCGGGTCATTCGGGTCTCCGGTAACCTGGAATTACTGGCTGATCGGGGCCGTCTCTGAAGGCCCCGAACAGCCATAGCCAGCAGGGGTGAGGTGGCACTGGTGCCACCTCACAATCGCCCTGATTCGACCAATCAGGGCACCTGCTGCGGGTGTCACTCCCACAACCCGCTCCGCCCCTCTTCCGGAGGACGTGATCGGGTGCGGGAAGAGGACCCCGGCAGCAGGGGACCCCGATCCCCGGCGTCCCTGTTAGGATCAGGGCCCCAGGAGCGGCGGCGAGGGACTGACCTGCAGCGGCGGCGTGGATCAGCAGTTGGACGTGAGTGACAGCCTCCTGCTGTTGCTTAGCAACAGCTCCCAGCATGCAAAAAGGGCATGCTGGGAGCTGTAGTTATGCAACAGCAGGAGGCAGACCACCATAACTCCCAGCATTCCCTTATGGGCATGCTGGGACTTATAGTTTTGCAACAGCTGGAGGCACATTTTTTCTATGGAAAAGTGTACCTTCAGCTGTTGTATAACTACTGGGAGTTGTAGTGGTGCATCTGCTGGTTGCATAACTACAACTCCCAGCATGCCCGTTGGCTATTGGTGACTGCTGAGAGTTGTAGATTTGCAACAGCTGAAGGCACACTGGTTGTGAAACACTGAGTTAAGTAGCAAACCAGTGTGCCTCCAGCTGTTGCATAACTACAAGTCCCAGCATGCGCTTCCACTGTCCGTACATGCTGGGGGTTGAAGCTTTTGCAACAGCTGAAGGCACACTGGTTGCAAAACACTGAGTTTGTTACCAAAACACTGAGTTTGTAGGCCTCAAATGCGCATGGCGCTCTCACTTTGGAGCCCTGTCGTATTTCAAGGCAACAGTTTAAGGTCACATATGGGGTATTGCTGTATTTGGGAGAAATTGTGTTACAAATTTGGGGGGATATTTTCTGCTATTACTCTTTTTTTTTACATATGCAAAAGTCGTGAAGCACCTGTGGGGTATTAAGGTTCACATTACCGATTGTTACGTTCCCCGAGGGGTCTAGTTTCCAAAATGGTATGCCATGTGTTTTTTTTTTGCTGTTCTGGCACCATAGGGGCTTCCTAAATGCGGCATGCCCCCAGAGCAAAATTTGCTTTCAAAAAGCCAAATGTGACTCCTTCTCTTCTGAAATTTGTAGGGCGCCAGCAGAGCACTTCTCACCCCCATATGGGGTGTTTTCTGAATCGGGAGAAATTGGGCTTCAAATTTTGGGGGGTATTTTCTGCTATTACCCTTTTTAAAAATGTAAAATTTTGGGGAAACCAAGCGATGATCGCTCAGTGTCTGGAGACTAACAACCACGGGGCCAGTCTAAAAATCATATATGGGGAGATTTAAAATTGCATTTACAGCTTTTCTTTTTTTTGCTTTCGGCACAGGCCTCATGTGCACCTAAGTCCTTTTTTGCGACTTTTTTTGGTATGCATAAATTAGCAAACTGCCTTACCTAAGCAACTTTTTCATCTCAGTGCAGTGGTTCACTGCAGTGGTTGCAAATTTATGAATTGCGAATGTCGCATATAGGTATAAAAAAATGCACTTTTAAAAAGTCACTCAAAAAGTTGCAACTGCAACTTTTTTGCAGAAAAGTCAGAGTAGAGGATGATTCATACAAAATGGTGTTCTGAAGTGATTTGTTTTTTGCTTATGTGCACCAAAGTTATCAACCACATTTAATAGTATGATAAATGTTCTGCACATAAGCAAATCCAAAGCAAAAAACTCACTTTCCAAGGACAACAATGGTAAATGTCCCCCACATTATATAGTAGTCTGTCAAGTTACAATATTAATTGGTTCCACAACGACCATTGTAAATTGAAACTATTATATATAGACCAAAACAGGTAATTGGTTCTGTAGCCCCAAAATGTCAATCCAAAATAAGAAAATAAACATAAAGATTTAAGAGGATTAGGCAGACGTCTAATACAAATAAAGCAACTCTTTATGTATAATACTGAGAAATAGCTTCTAAAAGCTACAAATCCTTTTGTAAACAGAGGGCAGAGACTTCTTCAAGGTCCTGTACAGTACCAGAAAAACAAAAGAGCCTCCCTTACCTAGTGTTCAAGGGATTTGCTTATCCTCACACAGTTAGAGCCAAGTACAAAACATGTAGATTTGTAGTGTACTTACTATAGGGGCTCTAACAATACATTTGACATGATATGTTGGGAATGGTTTCAAGTTACAATGTATCTGGCTATATAACCGAACACAGTAATCCCTCAAGTTAAAATTGTGTTAGGATACAATATTTTCAACATACAGTCATCCATTAAAGGAGTACTCCGGTGCGCACTTTTTTCCTTTTATCCCGTCCGGGCTGCAAAATAAAAGAAAACACACTTTCTCTTACCTGCATACGCTCCCCCGGTGCTCCAGTACAGGTGTTCGGTCCCCGGGCTGTATTCTTCTTACTTCCTGTTAGCCCCGCCTCGGCCGGTGATAGGCTGAAGCTCCGTGTGGCGTGCCGGGATAACAGGAAGTAAGAAGAATACAGCCCAGGGACCGAACTCCTTTAAGGACGATCGTATGTTAAAAAAATCTTGTATCCTGAAGCCATTTTAGCTTGAGGAGCCACTGTAATTTGTTTATATTGCCATTTACATAGTTTTTTTTTTATGCCAGAAATGTGTTGTTTTTTTTTTTAAGTTAAAGTAAATACAGCAGATTAATATTTTGGCTGAATTACAAGGTCAGGTCATGTCCTGTTCAGTTTACCAATCAAGTGGTTGTTGACATTGGCTGTGTAGAATTATCTTATCATCCTCTTTTTTCTTGATCATTTAGCTTTCATATTTCACCCTGTTGTGTAAACTTTTAAGAATGATTGGTCAGAACCGACTTTGCAATTTTTATTTTTTTTAAATCAAACTAGATATCTTATGAATGAGTTTAAGGTCACATTTAAAGGGGTACTCCAGTGAAAAACAATTTTTTTCAAATCAACTGGTGCCAGAAAGTTAAACAAATTTGTAAATTACTCCTATTAAAAGCTTACAGAGGTACTGTAAGCTAGCTACAGAGGAAATAAACAGCGTACACAGAGGCCAAGAATGTGGTATAAAAAATAACATTTCTTTATTCATTATCCATTAAAAACATAGAAAAGTGGTATATAAAACAGAATACACATGCAAATGGAACAAAGGTGAGTACCGTATATACTTTTTTCTGCTTATAGCTACAGGAAGTTAAGTTGTTCTTTCCTGACTGACCACAGGACTCTCTGCTGACACCTCTGTCCATGTCAGGAATTGTCCAGAGCAGGAGAGGTTTGCTATGGGGATTTGCTCCGGACAGTTCCTGACAGAGGTGTCAGCAGAGAGCACTGTGGTCAGACAAACTAACAACTCAACTTCCTCTGTAGTATACAGCAGTTGATAAGTACTTGAAGTATGAAGATTTTTTAATAGAAGTAATTTATAAATCTGTTTAACTTTCTTGAGCCAGTTTATATGTAAAAAATAGTTTTCCACTGCCATATTTTGCTGCATATTTTCTGTTTTTGCTACCCATTGACTTCAATAGGTAGGAAAATACACAGCAGCAAAATACAGCACATGTGACCCTGTCCTAAAAATGTAATTGCAGTGATTTAAAAAAAGATTCTGATTGGGTTTCCCTCAGTATACTTTGTTTCGGGGGAACATGGATAGAGGTTTTAGATATATTTGCCTATTGAACTTTGTGGTAATAATTTTTCTATAAATAGTGAAAGTAAAGCACATAATTATTTGTAGGAAAACTGTACAACCGCTTAAACCTATTATAAACATTTTAACTATTCTCTAATCTCTGTGACATCATAATAAACAAAAAAGCTCCAAACTTTCCTTGTACTCCAAAAGCATAACAAGAACTTGTACTTATGTAAAGAAAGGTACACATGGTAAAAGGAATGTATTATCTAGATTTTTTTTTCACTGATTAGAGCCAGATAACAAACATATTCATTTTTAATAATTTATTTTTATGTTGCGATTTTATGTTATTTTCATTTTTGTACGAAGGAAGCAATATTGTCTGAGCTTTCTCCACAGCATATACCGATATGCTTTAAAACAGCTCCATGGACAAAGGAAACTGTCACGATTCGGCTGGCAAGAGGTGGATCCTCTGTGCCAGAGAGGGATTGGCGTGGACCGTGCTAGTGGACCGGTTCTAAGTTACTACTGGTTTTCACCAGAGCCCGCCGCAAAGCGGGATGGTCTTGTAGCGGCGGTAGTAACCAGGTCGTATCCACTAGCAACGGCTCAACCTCTCTGACTGCTGAAGATAGGCGCGGTACAAGGGAGTAGGCAAGAGCAAGGTCGGACGTAGCAGAAGGTCGGGGCAGGCAGCAAGGATCGTAGTCAGGGGCAACGGCAGGAGGTCTGGAACACAGGCTAGGAACACACAAGGAAACGCTTTCACTGGCACGATGGCAACAAGATCCGGCGAGGGAGTGCAGGGGAAGTGAGGTATACATAGGGAGTGCACAGGTGAACACACTAATTAGAACCACTGCGCCAATCAGTGGCGCAGTGGCCCTTTAAATCGCAGAGACCCGGCGCGCGCGCGCCCTAGGGAGCGGGGCCGCGCGCGCCGGGACAGGACCGACGGAGAGCGAGTCAGGTACGGGAGCCGGGGTGCGCATCGCGAGCGGGCGCCACCCGCATCGCGAATCGCATCCCGGCTGGAGGCGGTATCGCAGCGCACCCGGTCAGTGGATCCGACCGGGGCGCTGCCGTAGCGAGGATGTTGCGAGCGCTCCGGGGAGGAGCGGGGACCCGGAGCGCTCGGCGTAACAGTACCCCCCCCCTTGGGTCTCCCCCTCTTCTTGGAACCTGAGAACCTGAGTACCAGATTTTTATCTAGGATATTGTCCTCAGGTTCCCAGGATCTCTCTTCAGGACCACAGCCCTCCCAGTCAACCAAAAAAAAAGTTTTCCCTCTGACCTTTTTGGAGGCCAGTATCTCCTTTACAGAAAAGATGTCAGAAGAACCGGAAACAGGAGTGGGAGAAACAAGTTTGGGAGAGAAACGGTTGATGATGAGTGGTTTAAGAAGAGAGACATGAAAGGCATTAGGAATACGAAGAGAAGGAGGAAGAAGAAGTTTGTAAGAGACAGGATTAATTTGGCACAAGATTTTGAAAGGACCAAGATAGCGTGGTCCCAATTTGTAGCTGGGGACTCGGAAGCGGACATATTTAGCGGAGAGCCATACCTTGTCTCCGGGAGAGAAGATGGGGGGAGCTCTTCTTTTCTTATCGGCAAACTTTTTCATGCGTGAAGAAGCCTGTAAGAGAGAATTTTGGGTCTCTTTCCATATGGTGGAAAGATCACGAGTTATTTCATCCACAGCGGGCAAGCCAGAGGGCAAGGGAGTAGGGAGGGGGGGAAGAGGGTGACGGCCGTACACCACGAAAAATGGGGATTTGGAAGAAGATTCAGAGACTCTGAAGTTGTACGAGAATTCGGCCCATGGTAGAAGATCCGCCCAGTCATCCTGGCGGGAGGAAACAAAATGCCGTAAATAGTCACCCAGGACTTGGTTAATTCTTTCTACTTGCCCATTGGATTGAGGATGATAAGCAGAAGAAAAGTTTAATTTAATCTTGAGTTGTTTACAGAGAGCCCTCCAGAATTTTGACACGAATTGGACGCCTCTATCCGAGACGATCTGTGTAGGTAAACCGTGAAGACGAAAAATGTGTACAAAAAATTGTTTTGCCAACTGAGGTGCTGAAGGAAGACCAGGAAGAGGAATAAAATGTGCCATCTTGGAAAATCGATCAACGACCACCCAAACAACAGTGTTGCCACGGGATGGGGGTAAGTCTGTAATAAAGTCCATACCAATCAGAGACCAAGGCTGTTCGGGGACAGGCAGAGGATGAAGGAGACCAGCAGGCTTCTGGCGAGGAGTCTTATCTCGGGCACAGACAGTGCAGGCCCGCACAAAATCAACAACATCCGTCTCCAGAGTCGGCCACCAATAAAAACGAGAGATGAGTTGCAAGGATTTTTTGATGCCCGCATGGCCTGCGAGGTGGGAGGAGTGACCCCATTTGAGGATTCCGAGGCGTTGGCGTGGAGAGACGAAGGTCTTCCCTGGAGGAGTTTGCCTGATGGAGGCTGGAGAAGTGGAGATCAGGCAGTCAGGAGGAATGATGTGTTGCGGAGAGAGCTCTACTTCCGAGGCATCCGAGGAACGAGAGAGAGCATCGGCCCTAATGTTCTTGTCGGCAGGGCGAAAATGAATTTCAAAATTAAACCGGGCAAAGAACAGAGACCACCTGGCCTGGCGAGGATTCAGCCGTTGGGCAGACTGGAGATAGGAGAGATTCTTGTGATCGGTGTAAATAATAACTGGAAATTTTGATCCCTCCAGCAGATGCCTCCATTCCTCAAGTGCTAATTTAATGGCCAGTAACTCTCGATCCCCGATGGAGTAGTTCCTCTCCGCCGGAGAGAAGGTCCTAGAAAAAAAACCACAAGTAACAGCATGCCCGGAAGAATTTTTTTGTAGAAGGACCGCTCCAGCTCCCACTGAGGAGGCATCTACCTCCAATAGGAAGGGTTTAGATGGGTCAGGTCTGGAGAGCACGGGGGCAGAAGAAAAGGCAGACTTGAGCCGTTTAAAAGCGTCTTCCGCTTGAGGAGGCCATGACTTAGGATTGGCATTCTTCTTGGTTAAAGCCACGATAGGAGCCACAATGGTGGAAAAATGTGGAATAAATTGTCTGTAATAATTGGCGAACCCCAAAAAACGTTGGATAGCACGGAGTCCGGAGGGGCGTGGCCAATCTAAGACGGCAGAGAGTTTATCTGGGTCCATTTGTAGTCCCTGGCCAGAGACCAAGTATCCTAGGAAAGGAAGAGATTGACATTCAAACAGACATTTCTCCATTTTGGCATAAAGTTGATTGTCTCGAAGTCTCTGAAGAACCATGCGGACATGCTGGCGGTGTTCTTCTAAGTTGGCAGAAAAAATCAGAATATCGTCCAGATACACAACAACACAGGAATATAAGAGATCACGAAAAATTTCATTAACAAAGTCTTGGAAGACGGCAGGGGCGTTGCACAGGCCAAAGGGCATGACCAGATACTCAAAGTGTCCATCTCTAGTGTTAAATGCAGTTTTCCATTCGTCCCCCTCCCTGATGCGGATGAGATTATAAGCACCTCTTAAGTCCAGTTTGGTAAAGATGTGGGCACCTTGAAGGCGATCAAAGAGTTCAGAGATAAGAGGAAGGGGGTAGCGGTTCTTTACCGTGATTTTATTAAGTCCGCGGTAGTCAATGCAAAGACGTAGGGAGCCATCTTTTTTGGACACAAAGAAAAATCCAGCTCCGGCAGGAGAGGAGGATTTGCGGATAAACCCCTTTTTTAAATTTTCCTGGATGTATTCGGACATAGCAAGAGTCTCTGGGGCGGACAGAGGATAAATTCTGCCCCGGGGAGGAGTAGTGCCCGGGAGGAGGTCAATAGGACAGTCATAAGGCCTGTGAGGAGGTAAAGTCTCAGCTTGTTTTTTGCAAAATACGTCAGCATAGTCCATATAGGCCTTAGGGAGACCGGTTACAGGGGGAACCACAGGGTCACGGCACTGAGTACTGGGAACCGGTTTAAGGCAGTCCTTGAAACAAGAGGTACCCCAGCTCTTGATCTCCCCTGTGGACCAATCAAGGGTTGGGGAATGGCGTTGAAGCCATGGTAGTCCAAGGAGAATTTCGGAAGTGCAATTGGGGAGGACCAAAAACTCAATTTTTTCGTGATGAGGACCGATGCACATTAGGAGGGGCTTCGTGCGGAAACGTATGGTACAGTCCAATCTTTCATTGTTAACACAATTGATGTAGAGGGGTCTGGCGAGACTGGTCACCGGGATGTTGAACCTGTTGATGAGAGAGGCCAAAATAAAATTTCCTGCAGATCCGGAATCCAAGAAGGCCATAGTAGGGAAGGAGAAGGTAGAGGCAGATATCCGCACAGGCACAGTAAGACGTGGAGAAGCAGAGTTGACATCAAGGACTGTCTCACCTTTGTGCAGAGTCAGCGTACGTCTTTCCAGGCGGGGAGGACGGATAGGACAATCCTTCAGGAAGTGTTCGGTACCGGCACAGTACAGGCAGAGATTCTCCATGCGGCGTCGTGTCCTCTCTTGAGGTGTCAGACGAGACCGGTCAACTTGCATAGCCTCCACGGCGGGAGGCACAGGAACGGATTGCAGAGGACCAGAGGAGAGAGGAGCCGGGGAGAAAAAACGCCTCGTGCGAACAAAGTCCATATCCTGGCGGAGCTCCTGACGCCTTTCGGAAAAACGCATGTCAATGCGAGTGGCTAGATGAATGAGTTCATGTAGGTTAGCAGGAATTTCTCGTGCGGCCAGAACATCTTTAATGTTGCTGGATAGGCCTTTTTTAAAGGTCGCGCAGAGGGCCTCATTATTCCAGGATAGTTCGGAAGCAAGAGTACGGAATTGTATGGCGTACTCGCCAACGGAAGAATTACCCTGGACCAGGTTCAGTAGGGCAGTCTCAGCAGAAGATGCTCGGGCAGGTTCCTCAAAGACACTTCGAATTTCCGAGAAGAAGGAGTGTACAGAGGCAGTGACGGGGTCATTGCGGTCCCAGAGCGGTGTGGCCCATGACAGAGCTTTCCCAGACAGAAGGCTGACTACGAAAGCCACCTTAGACCTTTCAGTAGGAAACTGGTCCGACATCATCTCCAAGTGCAGGGAACATTGTGAAAGAAAGCCACGGCAAAACTTAGAGTCCCCATCAAATTTATCCGGCAGGGATAGTCGTAGGCCGGAGGCGGCCACTCGCTGCGGAGGAGGTGCAGGAGCTGGCGGAGGAGATGATTGCTGAAGCTGTGGTAGTAGCTGCTGTAGCATCACGGTCAGTTGAGACAGCTGATGGCCTTGTTGCGCTATCTGTTGTGACTGCTGGGCGACCACCGTGGTGAGGTCGGCGACAACTGGCAAAGGAACTTCAGCGGGATCCATGGCCGGATCTACTGTCACGATTCGGCTGGCAAGAGGTGGATCCTCTGTGCCAGAGAGGGATTGGCGTGGACCGTGCTAGTGGACCGGTTCTAAGTTACTACTGGTTTTCACCAGAGCCCGCCGCAAAGCGGGATGGTCTTGTAGCGGCGGTAGTAACCAGGTCGTATCCACTAGCAACGGCTCAACCTCTCTGACTGCTGAAGATAGGCGCGGTACAAGGGAGTAGGCAAGAGCAAGGTCGGACGTAGCAGAAGGTCGGGGCAGGCAGCAAGGATCGTAGTCAGGGGCAACGGCAGGAGGTCTGGAACACAGGCTAGGAACACACAAGGAAACGCTTTCACTGGCACGATGGCAACAAGATCCGGCGAGGGAGTGCAGGGGAAGTGAGGTATACATAGGGAGTGCATAGGTGAACACACTAATTAGAACCACTGCGCCAATCAGTGGCGCAGTGGCCCTTTAAATCGCAGAGACCCGGCGCGCGCGCGCCCTAGGGAGCGGGGCCGCGCGCGCCGGGACAGGACCGACGGAGAGCGAGTCAGGTACGGGAGCCGGGGTGCGCATCGCGAGCGGGCGCCACCCGCATCGCGAATCGCATCCCGGCTGGAGGCGGTATCGCAGCGCACCCGGTCAGTGGATCCGACCGGGGCGCTGCCGTAGCGAGGATGTTGCGAGCGCTCCGGGGAGGAGCGGGGACCCGGAGCGCTCGGCGTAACAGAAACATTAGACTGGAGTTGACCCTGTTTACTTCTATGAGAGAGTTTTCTAGGCTTTCTTAGTTACCTGTGCAAGGGTCATGTCTGGCGTTGCTGATACAGCAGGAGCCCGCAGTGGACATACATATACCTCCATTTGCGGGAAGGGGTTAAGGGTTATTTAAACCATGCGGTCAATGGTGTAAACAATTTTAAAAAAATCCAGAATTGCTGATCTTTGGTCACTTCATATACCAGAAAATAATACATTTTAAAAATTTTTCAAAAAGTCACTCACAACTAAATTGCATTAATGAAAAATGACAGATCATGGCATTCTATGGGATTTTTCTAATAGCCGTTTTAACCCGTTATTGCACGTTATTAATAACGGCCATTATTTTGTGACGGGCAAATGAACGGAAGAAATAGTGGATGCACTATTTCTCCCGTTACTAATAACGGGCGATAACGGGTTAAAACGGCCGTTTAACAGACGATTTTCAAGATTTTTATGACGAACGTTTATAACGGAGGTATATTTTATAGTGATCTAATCTCACTAACAATAATATATAGAATGCAATTAAAACATGTCAGCATACAGATTTAAAAGGATTAGCTCTATGCAGGGTTGAGCCAATTTAAATCCACAAAGATCTACCTTTCTATAGTCAAAGAAAAGGTATAATAAAAAAGTGGTGACGAGCACCATGCGAGCACTGTAAAAGTTTACTAGAATAGTGGTGACAAGCACCGCTCACCCGCCAGAAAATTTTTTTTCTTTAAAGGGGAACTCTGGTGGGAAAAAAATGTTTTCAAATCAACTGGTGCCAGAACATTATACAGATTTGTAAATGACTTCTATTTTAAAATCTTAACCCTTCCAGTACTTATTAGCTGCTGTACACTACAGATATACTACAGAGAAATGTGTGAAGTACTTTCCAGTCTGACCACAGTACTCTCTTCTGACACCTCTGTCCCTGTCAGGAACTGTCCAGAGCAGATGAGGTTTTCTATGGGGATATGCTTCTAATCTGGACAGTTTCTGACATGGACAGAGGGGGCAGCAGAGAGCACTATTTTCAGACTGGAAAAAACGGCGCAATTTTCTCTGTAGTATACAGCAGCTGATAACTACTGGAAGGGTTAAGATTTTTTAATAGAAGTAATTTACAAATCTGTTTAACTTTCCGGCACCAGTTGATTTGAAAACATTTGTTTTCCTCTTGTTTCCACCGTAGTTCCCCTTTAACCCCTTAACCACCCTGAGTGCATATTTACGCTCGTGGCCGGCTCCCGTTATATGAAGCGTGCTCAGGAGCTGAGCACGCTTCATACCCGGCAGGTCCCGGTTGCTATCAGCAGCAAGGACCTGCAACTAATTCCGGACATCACCGATTGGGCTGATGTCCGGTATTAAACCTTTAGACGCCGCAATCAAAGTTGATTGCAGCATCTAAAACGGGAGAAGAGCATTGCCGGTTAGCTCAGTGGGCTGTTCGGGACCGCAGCTGGGAAATCGCGGCATCCCGAACAGCTGAGAGGACAGCTGGAGGCTTCTTACCTTGTTTCCCGCAGTCCGATCGTCGCTCTGCTGCTCTATGCCTAAGATCCAGGCTGGAGCAGCAGAGCACCAATAACACTGATCAATGCTATTTTATGGCATAGCTTTAATCAGGGTCTGCAATCAAGGTATTGAATGTTATAGTCCCCTATGTCCGAACCATAAAAATATAATGTTATTAAACCGCATGGTCAATGGCGTACATGTAAAAAAAATTCCAAAGTCCAAAATTGTGTATTTTTGTTCACTTTGTATAACCTAAAAAAAATTATAAAAAGCTATCAAAATGTCCCATAAAAAAAAAAAATGGTACCAATGAAAACTTCAGATCATGGCGCAAAAATGAGCCCTCATATATCCCAATATATGAAAAAAGTTATAGGGGTCAGAAGAGGACAATTACACACATACTAATTTTGGTGCATGTAGTTATAATTTTTTTTAAGTAGTAAAATTAAATAAAACCTATATAAATTAGGTATCTTTGTAATCATATGGACCTACCGAACAAATATATGGTGTCTTTTTTTTATCGAAAAGTGCACTGCATAGAATCGGAACAAAATGGCTTTTTTTTTTTTTTTTTTTTCAATTTTGCCCCACAAATATTCTTTTTCTGATTTTGCCATAAGTTTTGTGGTGAAATGATTGATGTCATTATAAAGTACAATTTGTGGCACAAATATATGCCCTCATATGGGCCTGTAGGTGCAAAAGTGAAAAAGTGAAAGCGTTATGATTTTTAGAAGGTGATGAGGAAAAAACTAAAATGCAAATACGGAACAACCCTACTAGGGATCGACCGATTATCGGTATGGCCGATATTTTCGGCCGATAATCACGATTTTGGGCATTATCGGTATCGATAATGCCCCCCGCACCGCGACCGCCCCCCCGACCCACCGCACCGCCCCCCCCCCCGACCCACCGCACCGCATCGCACCCCCCACCGTAGTGCTGGGCGGTATACCGGTATGAACCGGATACCATTTTTTTTTTCTCCCACGGTATGGATTTTTGCCCATACCGCTATAAAGGTTGGGCCCCTCCCCCACCCTCCGAGTCAATAAAAAAAATTAAACTTACCCGTAATGGGGGTGGTCCGGGCCATCCATCCTTCCTGTAGTGTCCGGCAGCATTCCGGGTGGAGGGTGAACCGGTGAGGGCTGTCCTTCTTCTCCGGGGGTCCTCTTCTCCACTCCGAGCAGGCTCTGGCCTACTACGCTGCATAGACGCCGCTACGCCGTGACGTCAGGTGCGTCGCTGCTCAGCGGCGTTTATGTAGTGTTACTAGGCCGGAGCCTGCCCGGAATGGAGAAGAGGACCCCCGGAGAAGGACAGCACTCACCGGTTCACCCTCCACCCGGAATGCCGCCAGACACTACAGGAAGGATGGATGGCCCGGACCACCCTCCCCGGACGGTCCCTGCAACAACTAGGAAGGTGAGTCAGGGTTCTGGGATGGACAGGGATCTGTATAATATACTATATACCTACAGTAGGCCCTCCAGCATGCCCGGAGTAGTAGTTTTGCAACAGCTGGAGGCACCCCTAGGCGCGGCGGGGGAAGCGGTGGTGGTGATAGGTCTCAGGACCCCCGGACAGGCAGGGGGAGAGAAGCGGGTGCCGGCGGCGGTCTATGGCACCGCAAAAGCCACTGCAGTGCATTGATTTAAAGCGCCCGCTTTAAATCAATGATCTGCAGCGGTGTCGCCGGGGGATAAATAGCCGATAACTTATACCGGAATGTCGTTATCGGCCCTAAAAAAACGATATCAGTCGATCCCTAAACCCTACATCCTTAAGGGGTTGAATCCCATCTGACTAATTCCCTGAATTGTCAGACAAACTATACACCCACATATCTCTGGAACAGGAGGGTGTATCAAGAAACTGTAAAAATGTATGGGATCAGGACACCCTGAGCTGTTTCTAATTTTTGAGGAGGTTGCTCACAGGTCCTCCTTAATCTATATAAACACTTGGCACACATGTTACTCATATGTCACCAACAAACATAGGATAGGTGATTTATCCCTTAACCCTTAACCCCCATTTTCCAGGGGCGGGGTTTATGTTTAAAGTCCCATTCAAGTCAATGGGAAATATTTGTTACTGCTTAACTTCCAAACGGCTGGAGATATTTCGATAATACTTGGTCACATGTTACTTATATGTCCACTTAAAATATAGGATAGTTAATTTAACCCTTAATTACCCCATTTGTGAGGGTCAGGGTTTTCGATTAAAGTCCCATGCAAATCAATGGGAAATGTATGTTCCCATATAACTTCCGTACGGCTGGAGATATTTCAATACCTGGTACCCATATTACGGGTCGGGATAGGAGGTCGGGATATGAGGACGGGATAGGAGGTCGGGAAAGGAGGTCGGGATAGGAGGACAGGATATGAGGACGAGATATGAGGTCAGGATAGGAGGTCGGGTAGGAGGTCGGGATCAGAGGACGGGATATGAGGATGGCATAGGAGGTCAAGATAGGAGGACAGGATAGGAGGTCAAGATAGGAGGACGGGATAGGAGGACGGGATAGGAGGACGGGATAGGAGGACGGGATAGGAGGACGGGATAGGAGGACGGGATAGGAGGACGGGATAGGAGGTCGGGATAGGAGGTCGGGATAGGAGGTCGGGATAGGAGGTTGAGATAGGACAAGATAGGAGGACGGGATAGGAGGACAAGATAGGAGGACAGGATAGGAGGACAGGATAGGAGGACGGGATAGGAGGACGGGATAGGAGGACGGGATAGGAGGACAGGATAGGAGGACGGCATAGGAGGTCAAGATAGGAGGTCGGGATAGGAGGTCGGGATAGGAGGTCGGGATAGGAGGATGGGATAGGAGGATGGGATAGGAGGATGGGATAGGAGGATGGGATAGGAGGATGGAATAGGAGGATGGGAAAGGAGGTCGGATAGGAAGACGGGATAGGAAGTCGGGATAGGAGGAAGGGATAGGAGGTCGGGATAGGAGGACGGTATAGGAGGTCGGGACAGGAGGTCGGGATATGGGGTTGGGATATGACAACAATATATGTGGACTGGATATGAAGTCAAAAGCTTCCTCCTTTGTTTATTTTCCTCCCCAACAAGGATTAGGAAGGAAAAACCGGGCAACGCCGGGTACTCAGCTAGTATATTATAATTAAGCAGACTTTTTCTGCATCAAAAGTATAAAAGAATGAACCATACAGCTGTCAGCGGGGAAGGAGACACATTTGATGCATCGTGCATCTTTATGCACCGAAGCGCTACTAGCCTAAAGGTAGATCCTTGCAGGAACACCCCAAAACACTTGCATTACCAAAACTTCCACTACTCCACAATGGATCAGTACCGATGGCCAGTTGTTCTCGAACTCTACACTATTTTGAAAGTTATGTACAGAATTGTGTCTGCCAACACAACGCATAAAGTTGAGCACTTCTTACCACTTCTAACCCTCTAGATATGTTCTGCAAGGGTAATAGCACTGTATAGCGCCATCTCTGTTTTATGAGATCTGTTTTATAAATCATGAGATAACTCCTTTTAATGTTTTTTTAATTTTTATTTCAGGCGAATGTAGAAATCTGCAAGATCTAAATTTATCAGAGTGCCGAAACGTAAATGTAAGTGTTGTTAATATATGAAATAAAAATCTAATTTATTTTGTACAGTAACTTGTGCACAGATGTACATTCGTTTTTTTTATTTAAACAGTTTCCATCACATTCTAAGCCAGTGTTTTTCAACCGGTGTGTTGGGACACATCTGTAGGTGTGCCACAGAGCTGACACCAGAACTGTACTGACAATCTGCCCAGATTGCCAGTCCGTGGGGACAGAGCTGCATTCCGATTTACAGATATGGCCTCTGCGATTGCATTGCAACGGGACAACCAAAACAGCACTCAACCGCTGAGTCTACCCTGCAGCATTGCTCTTTAAAGCCCAGGGTTAGTAGAGTTTTGTCCCACTTGTCTGCAAAGATATGCGACTGGAGGAGGCCAAACTCCCTGTTCATGATGGTCCTTTTAGGCTGATTAGTGGCAAAGGAGAAACTGGAGCTGATTAGACAAAATCCACAACTGCATACTGACAGATGCATATTCATTAGGCTAAGTTTCCAATAGTTTTTTTTCTGTCAGTTTTTGGATATCTGCCACTGCAGTTTTTCATCCAAAGCCAGAAGTGTACTCAAAAGGAATAGGACATATAAAGGAAGGATTTACACTTCTCCTCCCTTAAGGATCCACTTCTGACTTTGGCTCAAAAACTGCAGTGGCAGTTTTCCAAAAACTGCCAGGAAAAAACCCAAGTTGAAACTTAGCCTTCGTGTTATGTAATTGTCGTACTTCTGGAAAAAATCAAAACTACATGCAGGAAAATGTATACGTTTAAAATTGTCATCTTCTGACCTCTATAACTTTTTAGTTTTCCACGTATGGGGCGGTATGAGGGCTCATTTTTTGCGTAGTGATCTGAAGTTTTTAGCAGTACCATTTTTGCATTGATAGGACTTATTGATCACTTTTTATTCATTTTTTCATGGTATAAAAAGTGACCAAAAATGCACTATTTTTTTGCGTGCACGCCATTGACCGTGCGGTTTAATTAACTATATATTTTTATAATTCTGACATTTCCGCACGTGGCAATACCACATATGTTTATTTTTATTTACACTGGGCTTTTTGTTTTTATGGGAAAAGGGGGGTGATTCAAACTTTTAATAGGGGAGGGGTTAAATGATCTTTATTCACTTTTTTTTCACTTTTTTTGCAGTGTTATAGCTCCCATAGGGACCTATAACACTGCACACACTGATCTATTACATTGATCACTGGTTTCTCATAAGAAACCAGTGATCAATGATTCTGCCGCTTGACTGCTTATGCCTGGATCTCGGGCACTGAGCAGTCATTCGGCTATCGGACAGCGAGGAGGCAGGTAGGGACCCTCCAGCTGTCCTGTAAGCTGTTCGGGATGCCGCGATTTCACCGCGGCTATCCCAAACAGCTCCCTGAGCTAACCGGCATGGTTTCACTTTCATTTTAGACGCGGCGTTCAACTTTGAACGCCGTGTCTAAAGGGTTAATAGCGCACGGCAGCGCGATCAATGCCGCGCGCTATTAGCCACGGGTCACGGCCGTTGTTAGAGGCCGGACCCGACCCGCTATGACGTGGCCCCGCGTTATAGATCGGGAGCGGACTCAGGGCGTACAGGTACGCCCTGGGTCCTTAACAGGTTAAAGGGGTACTCCGGTGAAAAACTTTTTTTTTTTATATCAACTGGTGCCAGAAAGTTAAACAGATTTTAAATTACTTCTATTAAAAAATCTTAATCCTTCCTTTACTTATTGGCTGCTGAATACTATAGTGGAAATTCTTTTCCGTTTGAAACACAGAGCTGTCTGCTGACATCACAAGCACAGTGCTCTCTGCTGACATCTCTGTCCATTTTAGGAACTGCCCAGAGTAAAAGGAAATCCCCATAGCAAACATATGCTGTTCTGGACAGTTCCTAAAATGGACAGAGATGTCAGCAGAGAGCACTGTGCTCATGATGTCAGCAGACAGCTCTGTGTTTCAAAAAGAAAATAATTTCCGATGTAGTATTCAGCAGCTAATAAGTACAGGAAGGATTAAGATTTTTTAATAGAAATGATTTACAAATCTGTTTAACTTTCTTGCACCAGTTGATTTAAAAAAAAAAAAAAAAAGTTTTTCACCGCAGTACCCCTTTAAGACAAAAATGGTTGCAATGAAAACTACAGTTCATGGCACAATACCGATGGTGTGCCTCGACAATTTTATTACCTGCCTGAGATGAGAAAGGTTGAAAATCACTGTACTAAGCTATAAATAAAAACAGAACTAGCAGTAAGTCTATCTAATTATTAAAGGGATATTACAGGAATTAAAAACATTTTTGTCTTTCAAAGACAGTGCCTTTTTTGTCCCCACTTTGGGTGTGATATTATAACTTGGCTTAATTCACTTCAATGGAGCTGAGCTGCATAACCACACCCAAACTGGAGACAAGGAGGGGAACTGTCTTCAAAAGAAAAAAAGTGATTTTTTTTTTTTCCTGGAATACCCCTTTAATGGTACAAGCTCTTAAAGTGGCCTTAAACAGGTGTTGTTTGCTTTTGGGCCCACCACTGTAGTATTCCCCCTGATAACCAGAGCTCTGTCCTAAGTACCTCATTGCTTCCCACTCAGTATGGATTAGTGTTCATTTGCATTCTTATTTTTGGAGGTACACTAAAAACTTCAAACTGCTAAGTTTTGTAGCTGAGAGTGTCTGTAATGTGCTTAAAGGGGTACTCCGGCGCTTAGACATCTTATCCCCTATACAAAGGATAGGGGATAAGATGCTTGATCACGGGGGTCCCGCCGCTGGGGACCCCCGTGATCTTGCACGCAGCTTCGGGTCTGATGACTGGCGATCACGGGGCCGGAGCATTGTGACGTCACGGTCCTGCCTCTGTGTGATGTCATGCTCCGCACCCTCAATGCAAGCCTATGGGAGGGGGCGTGACAGCTGCCACGCCCCCTTCCATATGCTATGCTTACATTGAGGGGGCAGAGCGTGACGTCACACGGGGGCGGGGCCGTGACGTCACAATGCTCCGGCCCCGTGATCGCCAGTAATCAGACCCGGAGCGAACATGCTCTGGGGACTGATTGTAACGGGGTGCTGCGTGCAAGATCACGGGGGTCGACCAGCGGCAGGACCACCGCGATCAGGCATCTTATCCCCTATCCTTTGGATAGGGGATAAGATGTCTTAGCGCCGGAGTACCCCTTTAAGGGAATTAGATAAAGGTAAGGAAGGCCTCCTAGGCAGTTGTCCTCCTTGGCTCCATTATATTTTGTTATTTAAATTTTAGAGGGAACTGTATGAATGATCATTGACAAATTGGTCATTAGACTGCCATTCACATTTAGAGGGTTTATTTAACAATTTGGAGCTGGATATGTTTGTATCTCTTAAAAATATCATATGCAAATGAGCCTTAAAAATAGCATGCAAGAATTTGTAAAAGGGTATATTGTATTAAGAAGGACAGAAATGTGGGAGGCCACATTCCATCTCATGGTTCTCTATTCCCACTTGAGGCAACCCACAGAATGACTCAATAAAAGTCCAGTATTGAAACTATTTCCCATCCAGCAATTCTACACAACGACTTGATATTACACAATGCAAAAGATGGACTGTGCACTTAATATTAAACTAACTATATCTATATGCATTTTCAAAGTGATGTTGTATTTTGCAGTAAGAATGTAGCAATGCTGTGAATGGGATTTTGGTCATTTAGTTTGAAAACACAGACAGTAATCAGGATAAAGGGAGTTGTCTTGTTTAATGGTTTTCTGTCCATAGGCTATAACTGATATTGTAGTTCACATGAGCAGGTGAGCTCAAATCTATGTTCACATGGTTGATTCCATGCGGCATGTCTGCCTGGGAAACACAGCTAGACATTCTGCACTTTTGAATGTTCCGACCTGTGCTAGGACCATTCAAGAAAGAGCCATCTCATAGATGGCAATGCATTTCCGAGCAGAATCCGGAGAAAGAATAGACGTACCAGAATCTGGATTTCTGCCGTGTGTATAGTGCAACAGAATTTCATTGAAATTAATATTCCGGTGAAATTCCTGTTTGAACATAGCCCATAGCCCCAGATGGAAATCTCTGGATGTCATATATATTGATTTTTCCAAAGCATTTGATACTGTGCCACATAGAAGGTTGGTACATGAAATGCAAATGTTTGTAAGTGGACTGGCTCAATGATCGGAAACAGAAGGTGGTTATTAATACTGCATATTCTGAGTGGGTCACTGTTACTATGGGGGAACCACAGGAGTCAGTATTTTGTCCTATTTTCTTTAATATATTTATTAACCTGTTAAGGACCCAGGGCGTAAACTTACGCCCTGAGTCCCGGTCCTGCGATATAACGCGGGGTCACACGGTGACGCCGCATCATATCGCGGCGGGCCCGGCGTCATAGTGAAGTCGGGACCCGCCGCTAATAGCGCGCGGCACTGATCGCGGTGCCGTGCGCTATTAACCCTTTAGCCGCGCGCTCAAAGCTGAGACTCACGGCTAAAAACTAAAGTAAAAGTGCCCAGCTAGCTCAGGGGGCTGTTCGGGGTCGCCGCGCTATAATCGCGGCATCCAGGTGTACTACAGGAGGAAGGTCTCTTACCTTCCTTCCTGCAGTCCGATCGCCGAATGAATGCTTCAAGCCTGAGATCCAGGCTTGAGCAATCAATCGCCGAAAACACTGATTGATCCATTCCTATGGGGATGCATCAATCAGTGCTTAAGATCAGTAAATGCAATGTTATAGCCCCTTATGGGAGCTATAATATTGCATAAGAAAAGTGTAAAAAAATCATTAACCCTTTCAATTATCCCTTCCCCTAATAAAAGTTTGAATCACCCGACATTTCCAAGAATAAAAAAAAAAAAAACAGTGTAAATAAAAATAAACATATGTGGCATCGCCACGTGCGGAAATGTCCGAATTATAAAAATATACTGCTTTTTAAACCGCACGTTCAATGGCGTACGCGCAAAAAAATTCCAAAGTCTAAAATAGCGCATTTTTGATCACTTTTTATACCACAAAAAAGTGAATAAAAAGTGATCAAAAAGTCAGAACAAAAATGGTACCGCTAAAAACTTCAGATCACAGCGCAAAAAATGAGCCCTCATAGCGCCCTGAACACAGAAAAATAAAAAAGTTATAGGGCTCAGACAATTTTAAACGTATACATTTTCCTGCATGTAGTTATGATTTTTTTCTGAAGTGATACAAAATCAAACCTACATAAGTAGGGGATCATTTTAACCGTATGGACCTACAGAATAAAGATAAGGTGTCATTTTTGCCGAAAAATTTACTGCGTAAAAACGGAAGCCCCCAAAAAGTGTTTTTTCATCAATTTTGTCGCAAATTGATTTTTTTTCCCGTTTCACCGTAGATTTTTGGGTAAAATGATTAATGTCATTACAAAGTAGAATTAGTGACGCAAAAAATAAGCTATCATATAGAATTTTCGGTGAAAATTTTAAAGAGTTATGATTTTTTACATTTAAGGAGGAAAAATTGAAAATGAAAAAACCTTGTAGAGCAATTGCTCAGCAAAAGATCAATATTTGCAAATTATACTAAGTTCTGTAAGGAGTATAACACAATAGACTTTTGGCCTATATAACCAGCTGTAGCATTCAATGTATGAAAGTACCTTAGATGTACAGAAATAGAGTTTTTAATTGTTGCATGCAGTATTTAAATTGCCCGCAACTAGCCACTTTTTTTTAAGGCTGTAATCATACCTGCTAGCCAAAATGTTTACGCTGTTTTTTGTAGGATGAGTAATCTATCTATATATAGATATAGAAAAATTAAATAGACAGTGGCACACCAGGTGTCAGCAAAAAAAATGTGATTTATTCCAAAGACGTGTAGGCAACGTTTCAGCTGGCTCACCCAGCCAGCTGAAACGTTGCCTACACGTCTTTGGAATAAATCACATTTTTTTTGCTGACACCTGGTGTGCCACTGTCTATTTCATTTTTCTGTGTTTGGAGGGGTCCCCAACCTAGACCCGACACAGTAGGCACCCGAGCACCTTTTCTTACCCTGGAGTGCTGCTTTCCTGCTCTATCTATATATAGATATATATATATATATATAAAACTCAACGTGTGTGTGTGTGTGTGTGTGTATGTATGTACCGTATATACTCGAGTATAAGCCGACCCGAGTATAAGCCGAGACCCCTAATTTCAACCCAAAATCCCAGGAAAAGTTATTGACTCGAGTATAAGCCTAGGGTGGGAAATACATCATCCCCCTCTGTCATCATCCAGACCCGTCATTAACATCCTCATCATCATCACCGCCTGTCATCATCCAGACCCTCATCATCATCACCTGTCATCATCCCCTTGTCATCATCCCACACATCCCCCTTCATCATCCCCTTGTCATCAACCCCACCCCCCTTCATCATCCCCTTGTCATCATCCCCACCCCCCTTCATCATCCCCTTGTAATCATCCCACACCCCCCCCTTCATCATCCCCTTGTCATCATCCCCACCCCCCTTCATCATCCCCTTATCATCCCACACCCCCCCTTCATCATCATCCTCACCCCCCTTCATCATCCCCTTGTCATCATTCCACACCCCCCCTTCATCATCCTCTTGTCATCATCCGCCCTCAGTGGTCTTCAACCTGCGGACCTCCAGAGGTTTCAAAACTACAACTCCCAGCAAGCCCGGGCAGCCATCGGCTGTCCGGGCTTGCTGGGAGTTGTAGTTTTGAAACCTCCGGAGGTCCGCAGGTTGAAGACCACTGCGGCCTTCGACATCATCCAGCCCCCTCTCACCCCCCTTTAGTTCTGTACAGTACTCACCTCCGCTGGACTGTCCGGAGAGGAGGTGGTACGGTGGGATAGTGGTTCCGGGCTGCTATCTTCACTGGGGGCGCCTCTTCTCCGCGCTGCGGGCCCGGAATAGAGGCGTTGCCTTGACAATGATGCAGAAGTACGTTGGCAATGAACGTACCTCTGCGTCGTTGTCAAGGCAACGTGACTATTCTGGGGCCGGACCCGAAGCGCTTAGAAGAGGCCTCCCCGGTGAAGATAGCAGCCTGGAACCACTATCCCACCGGACGACCTCCTCTCCGGACAGTCCTGCAGCACCGGACCAGCGCCGAGCGGAGGTGAGTACTGTACAGAACTAAAGGGGGGTGAGAGGGGGCTGGATGATGTCGAAGGCCGCAGTGGTCTTCAACCTGCGGACCTCCGGAGGTTTCAAAACTACAACTCCCAGCAAGCCCGGACAGCCGATGGCTGCCCGGGCTTGCTGGGAGTTGTAGTTTTGAAACCTCTGGAGGTCCGCAGGTTGAAGACCACTGCGGGTGGAGAGTTCACTCGAGTATAAGCCGAGGGGGGTGTTTTCAGCACGAAAAATCGGCTTATACTCGAGTATATACGGTATGTATGTATGTGTGTATGTTCCACAAAAACTTCCAAACGGCTAAAGATATTAACATGAAACTTGGCACACATGTTACTTATATGTCAACAACAAACATAGGATACGTGATTTAACCCTTACTCACCCCCATTTGCTAGGGGCAGGGTTTATGTTTAAAGTCCTATACAAGTCTATGGAAAATATGTTACTGCATAATTTCCAAACGGCTGGAGATATTTCGATAATACTTGGTCACATGTTACTTATATGTCCACTCAAAATATAGGATAGTTAATTTAACCCTTAACTACACCCATTTGTTTAAAGTCCCATGCAAATCAATGGGAAATGTATGTTCTCACATAACTTCTGTACGGCTGGTGATATTTCAATACCTGGTACCCATATTACAGGTTGGGATATGAGGACGGGATGGGAGGTCGAGATAGGAGGTCAAGATAGGAGGACGGGATGGTCGGGATAGGAGGTCGAGTTAGGAGGTCGGGAAATGAGGACGGGATATGAGGTGGAGATAGGAGGGGGAGATAGGAGGACGGGATAGGAGGATGGGATAGGAGGACAGGATAGAAGGACAGGATAGAAGGACAGGATAGGAGGTCGGGATAGGAGGTCGGGATAGGAGGTCGGGATAGGAGGTGGGGATAGGAGGTGGGGATAGGAGGACGGGATAGAAGGTCAAGATAGGAGGATGGGATAGGAGGTCGAGATAGGAGGACAGGATAGGAGGTCGAGATAGGAGGGGGAGATAGGAGGACGGGATAGGAGGATGGGATAGGAGGACAGGATAGAAGGACAGGATAGGAAGTTGAGATAGGAGGTCGGGATAGGAGGTGGGGATAGGAGGACGGGATAGGGGGTTGAGATAGGAGGACGGGATAGGAGGACGGGATAGAAGGTCAAGAGAGGAGGATGGGATAGGAGGTCGAGATAGGAGGACGGGATAGTAGGTCGAGATAGGAGATCGAGATAGGAGGTCGAGATAGGAGGTCGCGATAGGAGGTTGAGTTAGGAGGTCACGATAGGAGGATGAGTTAGGAGATCGAGATAGGAGGTCGAGATAGGAGGTTGAGATAGGAGGTCGAGATAGGAGGTTGAGATAGGAGGTTGAGATAGGAGGTTGAGATAGGAGGTTGAGATAGGGGGTCGAGATAGGGGGTCGAGATAGGAGGTCGAGATAGGAGGACAGGATATGAGGACGGATATGGGGTTGGGATATGACAACAATATATGGGTATGGGGATTGGATTTGAAGTCAAAAGCTTCCTCCTTTGTTGATTTTCTTCCCCAACAAGGATGAGGAACGAAAAACCGGGCAACGCCGGGTACTCAGCTAGTATATATATAAAACTCAACGTGTGTGTTAGTGTGTGTTTGTGTGTGTGTGTGTGTGTATGTATGTTCCACAAAAACTTCCAAACGGCTAAAGATATTAACATGAAACTTGGCACACATGTTACTTATATGTCAACAACAAACATAGGATAGGTAATTTAACCCTTACTCACCCCCATTTGCCAGGGGCGGGTTTATGTTTAAAGTCCTATACAAAGTCTATGGAAAATATATGTTACTGCATAACTTCCAAACGGCTGGAGATATTTCGATAATACTTGGTCACATGTTACTTATATGTCCACTTAAAATATAGGATAGTTAATTTAACCCTTAACTACCCCCATTTGTGAGGGTCGGGGATTTTGTTTAAAGTCCCATGCAAATCAATGGGAAATGTATGTTCCCACATAACTTCTGTACGGCTGGAGATATTTCAATACCTGGTACACATATTACAGGTCAGGATATGAGGACGGGATGGGAGGTCGAGATAGGAGGTCAAGATAGGAGATCAAGTTAGGAGGTCGGGATATGAAGACAGGATATGAGGTGGAGATAGGAGGTCGGGATAGGAGGTCGAGATAAGAGGATGGGATAAGAGGTTGAGATAGGAGGTCGGGATAGGAGGACGGGATAGGGGGTTGAGATAGGCGGTCGGGATAGGAGGACGGGAGAGGAGGACGGGATAGGAGGTTGAGATAGGAGGACGGGATAGAAGGATGGGATAGGAGGTCAGGATAGGAGGTTGAGATAGGAGGACGGGATAGGAGGACAGGATAGGAGGACGAGATAGGAGGTCGAGATAGGAGGTCGGGGTATGAGGACGGGATATGAGGACAGGATATGGGGTTGGGATATGACAACAATATATGGGGATGGGATTTGAAGTCAAAAGCTTCCTCTTTTGTGGATTTTCCTCCCCAACAAGGATGAGGAAGGAAAAACCGGGCAACGTCGGGTACTCAGCTAGTTTTTGATAAATTAGGTGATTTCTAGAAATATTAGGAATCATCTAGGCCAGTGGTCTCCAAACTGTGGACTTCCAAATGCTGCAAAACTACAATTGTTAGTCTTGTTTCACACTAGCAAATTACTCCGTTTAGCAAGTTCCGTCGCTAGTTCCATCCTAAAATCAGCTTTCACCGCTAGTAACCAAATCTTATACGTCCGTTAGAAAATCCCATTATAGTCTATGGGATTTTTCTTATATCCGTTTTAATCCATTATAGTCTGTTATTGATAACGGACGTTATTTTGTGACGGAAGATCGTAATGGGAGAAATAGAAATAAAAAGCCTTAGACAGCTTCTGAAAAGGCAAATAATATCATGGGGTACATCAAAAGGGACATAGAATACACACAACAAAGAAATTATTCTACCACTGTACAATTTACGACGACTGTAAGACTAGGTTCACACTATGGAATTTCCGACCAGAATTCTGCTTAGAAATTTTGGTTGGAAATTGCAGTGCAGCAGAATCCCATTGCTTCCTTGTTTTATATTACTCATTCCTTTTGAATACATTTCTGGCTTTAGCTCAAATACTGCAGTGGCAGTTTCCAAAAATGTCGGAGAAAAGCCGGCGTAGAAACCTAGCCTAAAGAAGGCCTTTAAAATATTGCAATTCACACTGTGTGATCTGCACCACTAGCACTCAGAACAGATGTTACTTTACTTTTAAAAGACTGGAGTAGAAAGGCGATGAAAAATGTGTGCATTGTTAAAGGGGTACTCCTCTGGAAAACATTTTTTTTCTTTAATCAACTGGTGCCAGAAAGTTAAACAGATTTGTAAATTACTTCTATTTAAAAATCTTAATCCTTCCAGTACTTATCAGTTGCTGTATGCTCCAGAGGAAGTTATTTTTTTTTTGAATTTCCTTTCTGTCTGACCACAGTGCTGACTCCTCTGTCCATGTCAGGAACTGTCCAGAGCAGAATAGGTTTGCTATGGGGATTTGCTCCTACCCTGGACAGTTCCTAAAAGGGACAGAGGTGTCAGCAGAGAGCATTGTGGTCAGACAGAAAGGAAATTCAAAAAGAAAAAAACTTCATCTGGGGCATACAGCAGCTGATAACTACTGGAAGTATTAAGATTTTTTAATATAAGTAATTTACAAAACTGTTTAACTTTATCCAGGGGTTATGCAGCACTAGAAAAACAGAGGTGATTTCTTCCAAAAAGAGCACCCACTACAACTGTCTTTAGGTTGTGTATGGTATTACAGCTCAATTCCATTGAAGTGAATGAAGTCAAGTTCTAATACCACACACAACCTGAGGACAGGTGTGGTGCTGTTTTTGGAAGTAAACAGCTCTGTTTTTCAAATCCTGGATATTTTCATAACATGGCACACATGTTACTTATATTTCAACAACAAACATAGGAGAGGTAATTTAACCCTTACTCACCCCCATTTGCCAGGGTCAGGGTTTTTGTTTAAAGTCCCATACAAGTTTATGGGGAATATGTTACTGCAGAACTTCCAAACGTTTGGAGAGATTTCGATAATACTAGGTCACATGTTACTTATATGTCCACTTAAAATATAGGATAGTTAATTTAACCCTTAACTACCCCCATTTGTGAGGGTCGGGGTTTTTGTTTAAAGTCCCATGCAAATCATTGGGAAATGTATGTTCCCACATAACTTCCGTACGGCTGGAGATATTTCATGGTACACATATTATGGGTCAAGATAGGAGGTCGGGATATGATGTCGAGATATGAGGTCGAGATAGGAGGATGGGAAATGAGGTCTGAATATGAGGAGGGGATATGAGGATGGGATATGGGGACTGAATATGAGGTCGGGATAGGAGGTCGGGATATGAGGACGGGAAATGAGGACAGGATATGAGGTTGAGAAAGGAGGATGGGATAGGAGTGGGTAGGAGGACGGGATAGGAGGTCGGGATAGGAGGTCGGGATAGGAGGTCGGGATAGGAGGTCGGGAAATGATTACAGTTTATGAGGTCGGGATATGAGGACGGGATATGAGGTTGAGATATGAGGATGGGATATGGGGTTGGGATATGACAACAATATATGAGGACGGGATATGAAGTCAAAAGCTTCCTCCTTTGTTGATTTTCCTCCCCAACAAGGATTAGGAAGGAAAAAACGGCCAACGTCAGATACTCAGCTAGTTAAAATATAAGCAAAAGTTGTACCGATAAAATCTGCAGATCATGGCGCAAAAAATAAGTCCTCATACTGCCCCGTATACAGAAAAATTTGAAAGTTATAGGTGGTCAAAATAGGGCAATTTCAAACCTACTAATTTTGTTAAAATAGTTTGAGATTTTTTTAAAGCGGTACAATAATAGAAAAGCATATAACATGGGTATCATTTTAATTGTATTGACCCACAGAATAAAGAAAACATGTCATTTTTTCTGTAAAGTGTACAACATGAAAACAAAACCTTCCAAAATTTGCTAAATTCTGTTTTTCTTTTCAATATCCCCACGAAATAATATTTTTTTGGTTGCGTCGTACATGTTATGGTAAAATGAGTGATGTCATTACAAAGTAAAATTGGTCACGCAAAAAACAAGCCCTCACATGGGTCTGTGGATGAAAATATAGTTATGATTTTTAGAAAGTGAGGAGGAAAAAACGAAAATGCAAAACTAAAATTGGCCTGGTCCTTAAGGTCAAAATGGGCTTGGTCCTTAAAGGGGTATTCCAGGCAAAAACTTTTTTTTATATATCAACTGGCTCCGGAAAGTTAAACAGATTTGTAAATTACTTCTATTTAAAAATCTTAATCCTTCTAGTACTTATCAGCTGCTGCATGCTCCACAAGAAGTTCTTTTCTTTTTTAATTTATTTTCCTGTCTGACCACAGTGCTCTCTGCTGACACCTCTGTACATGTCAGGAACTGTCCAGAGCAGGAGCAAATCCCCATAGCAAACCTATCCTGTTCTGTTCCTGAAATGGACAGAGGTGTCAGCAGAGAGCACTGTGGCCACACAGAAAAGAAACTCAAAAAGAAAAGATGTAGTAGACTTTAACTGAGCCTAGGACCACTCTGTGGACTCCTCTTCGGTAATTCTTCCTTGTCCTGTGCAGCAATCCGTAAACTAAGGAAAGAAGTACATAGCAGGAGGCTCATTGACTTCTGGCGAACACTGAATCCTGACTCTAGGGATTACACTTATTACTCCACGGCTCATTTTATGGACACCCGAATTGATATGATTTTAATTAGTCACTCCTTACTTTTCTTATCTCCTACAGCTGCCATTGGGTCTATTATTTGGTACGATCACTCGCCTGCCTCTATCTGCAGTGTGAGGAGCCTGCATCTAACACCCCCCGCACCCCCACACTGAAAACACAATCAATGTTTTTTCTCTCTCACTCATGCTTCTGACTGGTGCCAGAAAGTTCCCCATAGCAAACCTATCCTCCTATCCTGCTCTGGACAGTTCTTAAAATGGACAGAGGTGTCAGGAGAGAGCACTGTGGTCAGACAGAAAGGAAATTCAAAAAGTAAAAAAACTTCCTGTGAAGCATATAGCAGCTGATAAGTACTGGAAGGATTAAACATTTTAAATAGAAGTAAATTACACATCTGTTTAACTTTCTGGCACCAGTTGATTTAAACAAAAAAAAAATCCACTGGAGTACGCCTTTAATTGGTGACATTAGGAAAGCCATGGCATTGCTAGAACTTATTTATACAGTATCTCACATAGGGGTTAAAGAGGACTTTCTTTAATCTAAAAATGTTTTTCACTTTGTTTGACCAGGAAGAAGCAATAAAAGTTATTTGTGAAGGATGCCCAGCACTTCTTTATCTTAATTTATCTCATACCGAAATAACCAATACAACCATACGGGCCATGTCAAGGTAAGCATTCTGTAGTGAATATAATTTTTGTCAAGCAATAAGAGACACACTTTTATACTCTGTATTCTACACCAGTGTTCCTATTGAGCGTCTCAAAAGCCTCACATGGCTCTCACAACACCTACATGTGGCTTTATAGCTGTTATAGATGCTCTTGTTAAAGGGGTACTCCGGTGGAAAACTTTTTTTTTTTTTAAATGAACTGGTGCCAGAAAGTTAAATGGATTTGTAAATCAAATCTTAATCCTTTCAGTAGTTTTTAGCATCTGTTTTCTACAAAGGAACATCCTCATTTTTGGAATTAATTTTTTGTGTTGTCCACAGTGCTCTCTGCTGACACCTGATGCCCATATCAGGAACTGTCCAGAGCAGGAGAAAATCCTCATAGCAAACCTATGTTACTCTGGACCATTCCTGACACGTACAGAGGTGTCAGTAGAGAGCACTGTGGACAACACAAAAAGAAATTCAAAAAGTAAAGAATTTCCTCTGTAGCATACAGCTGCTAAAAAGTACTAAAAGGATTAAGATTTTTTAATAGAAGTAATTTACAAATCTGTTTAACTTTCTGGCACCAGTTCATTTAATTAAAAAAAAAAAAAGTTTTCCACTGGAGTACCCCTTTAATTGGTGACATTAGGAAAGCCATGGCATTGCTAGAACTTACATATACAGTATCTCACATAAGTTAATACACCCCTTAAATTTTTTTAAATATTTTATTATATCTTTTTATGTGACAACACTGAAGAAATGACACTCTGAATGCCATTACTTTGTTGGCCTGCTGAGAAAAAACACTCAAATTATGGAATGATAGATGTTAAATATAGATGTGTTCACAATCACTTTTAATAATTATGTTTGCTACGTACATTTGCATGCATCTCCCAAAAACGTTTATGTTAAAGTGGTATTTCCATCTCCCCCTTTTTTTTCCTCTGTGCTGCGCTGAGCCCACTGCCACTTTTTTTTTTTTTTTTTGCTAAGTGCGCTCTTCTTACTTGATTGATCCTTTTGGATATCACCAACATTGCGGGGAAGTCACTGGTGCTGGCCTGAACATGTGCGCTCCCGATGCTGCTATGGAAACCACTCTTAGCAGCATTGGGACATTTATCAACCCACTTTTCTGCTCCCTGTTCAAAATGGCATATTCATCAGACCTGTGCTTTAAAATACTACTACTTGGTAGGCATAATCTTCTTCCAGGACAGCTGTATTGTTAAAAGTGATCAGACAAATAGATAAAAAAAAAGATCTAATAAAAATGTTGATCCAACATTGAAACATGTAACCAATAATGACTGCTCAGTTATTCAACTGGGAAAAAGCTCAATGCTCTGTAAAGCAGTGGTGACCACCCCCTTGAGGGTCCACAGACTGCAACAATGTCCATAGACTGTAAAGGGGCAGTTGACAGTCTAGGCCCTCATTAGCATATTGGGTACCGACATGAATTGCAAGTAAATAATGCTAACTATAACAAAAAATATAGCACCTGAATCCTTAAAGCTGTAACTTCCCATGGATGATGACAGCTGATTTATTCCTAGAAGCCTTAATAGTCTATTCACACGTACAGTATTCTGTGTAGATTTGATGTGAAGATTTGATGCGCAGGATTTTCTGCTGCAGATTTCAATGTAAACTGAATGACTGAACACAGCTTGAAATCCTACGCATCAAATCTGCTCATAATACTGTACATATAACCAAAAGGGACAAAGTAACCTGGGGAAAAAGTTCTTTGTAAAATGGTGACAGACACCTCATATATCCCAGGTACAAGTGAATGCCATATTTATGTGAACTCCATACACTTATAACAAAAACCAAGGAGAAAAAGCGGAGTCACTTATAAAACACATTAAGTGTTGATTTTATTAATTCCGTATCACCGACTCTGCACATGAGACTAATGCTGAGGTATATAAAGTATCTTGTTGTCCGTGTCCACTGCAAACCAATAAGACTTATGTAAACCAGCACACTAAATTGCACATCTCCAAGTGATTACAGCATAACATATCAAGAGTGCAACTATCTCAAAGTGAGTCACTTTGAGATAGTTGCACTAAATAGACCCTAAGGGTACTTTCAGATGTGCGGAGTTTTGCATCGTATTACGCTGCGGATCCGCCGCTTAAGGACCTCCTATATGCTGCCTTTTATATGTGCCTGCTCGGAGCGGCAATACGCCGCTACGAGCAGACACACTGCGGTGTGCGAGTCGCCGCGCGCATGCGCAGTATACTTGCACATCACGGCAGCTCTTGGCCTAGCTCATTGAGCAGGGGAAGCGGCCGCGATATGTGCGAGTACACCGCGCATGCGCAGCGGCTCGCACATCGCAGTGTGTCTGCTCGGAGAGGTGTATTGCCGCTCCGAGCAGGCACATTTAAGGGCACCATACAGAGATCCTTCAGCGACGGATCTGCAGCGTAAAATGCGCTGTAAATCCGCACATGTGAATGTACCCTAAAGGGGTATTCTGAGGTCAGAGGAAAAATTAAAAGGAAGGCTGCAGAGACAAAAACAACAGTAAAACACTAATCCTACATCCTAAACATGTATAATACCCTTTTTTGTCACACTGTTGCTACCTATTGGTAGGAATTTCACAGTAGTCCATGAGAAAAGCACAATAAGCACATTCCCCAAAATCATGGTAAACATTACATGTTTTTACAGTGATTTGCACAATTGCTGTAAACTTTCCCCATTTTTGCCCTGATGCTAGAAAAATTAAGTCAGAAACATAAAAAAAAACCTGCAAAAAACAATGTGTTCACAAGGCCTCAGCGAAGGTGCATAACTAATAAATATCCAGATCCCAAAGAAACAGCAGCATACAGATATTAGTAGAGAGGGGTCTGGGAGCTTGAAGTAGGGAATCTGGTAGGTTATGATGTCATCATGTAGTTCACAGAAGGTCAGCTCAGGGCTGACATCTTCTGATACACATAGTAACTTATTATATAACTAACAGTATGAAAACTACACAAAGCACCCTTGTTCTTATGCTAAAAAAAATGTCTACACTTTAGTATGTAACAGTACATGTAGGCATTCATAGTTCCCTCAATGAACTGTAGCTCCCCAGTGCCAGCATTACTCGTGCAGGCCGAGACCATTACACACTCACCACCACGCTTTACTGTAAGGCAAGACACACATGTCTTTGTACTCCTCACCTGGTTGCTGCCACACACGCTTGACACCATCTAAACCAAATAAGTTTATCTTGGTCTCATCTGACCACAGAACATAGTTCCAGTAATCCATGTCCTTAGTCTGCTTGTCTTCAGCAAACTGTTTTTTTAGCATACAGATATGGGTAGGGAGGTAAGGCAGTAGGGGATCTTGTTGGTGATGATGTCATCCTGTAGTTCACAGGAAGTCAGCTGACTCAGCACTGACATCTTCTGACATATTAAGCATGGTAACATTATCAGAGTCAGACTGGTGATCACATGACCAAGATAAATGCAGCTGTGCTGGAATAAAGCCAATGGTGTTGCACTACTAGTTATGGGAGTTTGAATGATATGGGCAAAAAAAAATGTAGTGGTTCTTTAAATTTCTAAGCAATTATCATACTTATCCTATGTGCTACACATGTATAAATTGTCACACTGTTGAATTTATGTGTTCCTTCTTGGTGCAGAAAGAGTGAGCAACAGCCAATGGGGGCAGCAGACCACATTTACGTTTTGACATTGCTGACATATCAGTCTGTTCTCCTGCTCTTATTTTTCCCTTGGTGTTGAAGAGTAAATCCCCACCCTCTAAGGCCTTTCCCAGCATGGCAAGAGCCCAGGCAAGTCCAGCACATGCCCTCTTTATCACTGCCCTACAGTCTAGCATTCCCCTACCCTATTTGACTAACAGCCAGAAGATAAAGAGGACACCTGGGCTCCTGCTGTGCTGTGGAACACCCCTAGGCACTAGAGCCTCATTTACATATGAACAAAATGGCTTATAGCCCTCCGATCGAAAGGACTATTGAAATAAAAAAAAATATATCCAGAATTATGATGACTAGCCCTCTCTAGCTATTGGCTTATTGACATCCCTGCTCACAGGTCTGCTTTATCTGGAAACTCAGCTTTAATTATAGTAACTTAATATATAACAAACAGTATGAAAAATACACAACGCTCCCTTGTTCTTACACTATTAAAAAAAAAAAGTTCCTGTGTCTACATTACTGGTAATGACACCAAAGTTGAATGCCTTACTACAGCCTATTCAAACCAAAATAAACATTAGCATACACATGTTCCAAATGCACAGCAGTCTCAGTGATATTTTATAGGTAAAGTCTGCCAAAAATAGCATAAATGTCTACTGAACAGGATATATTTCATGGCAAATAAACGGGCAATCCCTGACAGGATTCTGTGGAGAAGCATTTACATTTATAATGGTCAATACCGTAGATTATAATGAACAAATAATACTTGTTTTCTACACTTGTTAATTCCATTTTACAATCAGTTCTATAAGGTGCATTAGGTAGCAGTAAAGAATCTACAACATGTGTTGTACAGATCTATACTTGAATGTAGACATTTGACATAGTTTTTTTTCTACGTTAAGAGACAAAGAGTATATTGTGATGTTACAGCTGCCCAACAATACATCCTCCACAAGACAAGATGGTCATTTGCAGGTTACACAAATGTGGTATGGTCATTCACTTATCACTTCTGATGAGATGCTAAACATTTAGAAATCAGGAGATTTTCTACTAGTTACTAGCATACCTTTTTGTTTCTTTAAATATGCATCCACAGCTGTATAGGTCGAGTCATAAGGAAGTGAACTGAGTTGTATTGGAAGAAACTTGTGTCTCAAGGAAAGACTGGATCCCCTGGCACAAAAGGAGCTTGTAAAGAAACCATAGTAGATCTTTTATGTTCGAGTACTAGTTGTACAGCTTGTCTCGGTATCCACATTTGTGAATAGTCTGCCCTAGTAAACCTCCTCCTCCTCCATTGATCCTGCTTCAGGGAATTGCAGCTAAATATTCATTTCTGCAAACCATTACATTTGTCTGTACAGAGGAGGCTAGGAGTTTGATCTGTGTCTTGAAACGCATTTCCAGCCTGTACTGTGAAACATAAAAGAATTCCTACTCTGTGCTCTCTGAGTTTGTTGTAGCAAAGAGATCTGCATTCATAAGAATAGCTGGGTGTGTTCTGCTTCAATCTGTACTGCTGTTTCATATATCTTGTGTAATATATTCTCATCATTATCCCTTTTGTGTTGTCCTTCTATTAGATACCTGCTCAACCTACAGTATCTTAGTGTAGCATATAGTCGAAAGTTTACAGACAAAGGCTTACAGTACCTGGGATCTGGAAAAGGATGTCACAAGATCATCTACTTAGATCTGTCCGGCTGCACTCAGGTTGGTCCTTTTGGCTTTATTTTCATGCACACAGAAAGGGAATCCTTGAAATGAGGAAGGGTGTCTCACTCTCATTGTGCATCCAACTAGTGCTGGTCCTTCAGGAAACTTGAGCGGTTTTAAATTACAAGGCTGCAGCTGCTTAGGCTCTCCTTAGGCACAGCACTATATGCATTGGCTGAATTCCAAAGCACTGTCATGCTTATAAACAGCTAAGACTTACTGGGTAATGAAAAAAAGACTTAATCTTTTCTCCAAATCTTTCTCCTTTGTTATAAATAAGCATTTACATTTACTTCTTTTTGAAGAAGGAGTTTCAAAATATAATACAAAAAAACATAGTAAATTTCATTTAAAAAAATGCAAACAGTTTTTGGTTACATAAACAGTTCCCTTTCCGGTGAAAATACCATGTGTAGCAAAGGGAGTCTTGAAACCTTGCTGCTTAGGAGGTTTGATGAATTAAGTGTGAAATAAGCATCAAATCCTCTGTGGATGTTAAAATGTCTTGTATTTTGTTAATGGAGATCTTGTCTGGTGTTTGGTGGACAGAGCTGTCTTTTCTACAACTGCAAGTGCTTATTTTAGGTTACTTTTACTAAATAGTGACTGTTAGGAGAAATTAATGAAGTTGCACTCACCCGAATATTTCTTCATCATCTCATAGACTTTAATTCCTTAAATATATCAGTGAAACAGATGAAACAAAGTTCCATAGTGGGGAGCGAGAGCCGGCAAGCTCTCAGACACGGGGCACACCAATGAGAGGCAACTAGTTTCACGTCACCTGCGGATGCTTCTTCCTGCCAAGGTGTACTTCATTCATTTCTTCTAACATTCACTATTTGTACTTCTATTTTCACTTGAAGTCTGTACCCACGAATACAGCTACACGCAGTTCACATTAGTGTTACTGGAGCCATAACTGGGATAATGTTGCATGTGCAGTGCCTGATCGACTTTCACATATATCTATTCTGAGTGACTTTTACTAAATATAATAGTACAATCTTAAGGCTAAGTTTCCACTTGGTTTTTTTTCTGTCAGTTTTTGGATATCTGACACTGCAGTTTTTGAGCCAAAGTCAGAAGTGGATCCATAAGGGAGGAGAAGTGTAAGTCCTTCCTTTATATGTCCTATTCCTTTTGAATACACTTCTGGCTTTCGCTCAAAAACTGCAGTGGCAGATATCCAAAAACTGCCAGAAAAAGAACCAAGTGGAAACTTAGCCTTAGGGTTGCTGGCACACTTTTAAATAAGGGTTTCTTGTCTACAACCTACAATTAAGAGTCAAGGAATACAAATGTTTCAGGTTATTAACAACATAGGCAGATATGCCATTTAAGGACCCCTCAAGATGTACAGAAATCAATGTATCCAGTTTATATTTACCTCTCTCATTACTTATGTTATTCCTAAGCCTTATAAGGGCAATTCTTATAAATGTTAGACCCAATGGGCATTCTGTGTTCAGTGTGCTTAATATAGTAATATTATTAAGTGGAGTTAAGCGTCACAAATGCACAAATATACACACATAAAAACACACATGTATGGTTCATTTATTACTCTAGGAACTGCAAACCGACATTCTGCTACTGACTGCACAGGCAAGGGAGAGACACCTTTTCACTGCAGCCGTTCTTTTACTACATGCAGTAAGGGCTTATTCACATGGGCAGATTTAATAGGGAATTCGCTATTAATGGTGGAACCAGAGAGCAATCACTTTTTCTTTGGGGAGAGAACTGTTTCGCTCATCCTTTTTCCCAGTGCAAAAATGGAGATTAAGTGTACCCTGGGCCTCATCAGTTCACCTTACCTGGCCATACCACAAGTCCATCTTTCCACCTGCCATATCATTAATCCTTCTAGTACTTATCAGCTGCTATATGCTCCACAGGAAGTTCTTTTCTTTTTTAATTTCTTTTCTGTCTGACCACAGTGCTCTCTGCTGACATCTCTGTCCATGTCAGGAACTGTTCAGAGAAACATAGTTTTGCTATGGGGATTTGCTCCTACTCTGGACAGTTCCTAAAATGGACAGAGTTGTCAGCAGAGAGCACTGTGGTCAGACAGAAAGGAAATTCGAAAAGAAAAGCACTTCCTGTGAAGCATATAGCAGCTGATAAGTACTGGAAGGATTACGATTTTTAAATAGATGTGATTTACAAATCTGTTTAACTTTCTGGCACCAGTTGATTAAAAAAATGTTTTCCAGTGGAGTACCCCTTTAATTGCTGTGTGTGGAGTTATTTTTAGGGAATAGCAAAATAAAATGGAAAAATAAAATATATAAACCAAGGATGTTACTTACACTGTAATTAGGATCATGTTCCTGTCACTTTTATCTGTGTCACTCTAACTGGGTAAATTGATAGTGGATCCTGCATACTCCCAGTTAAAGGTGAGTAAAGTGAGACTGTTAGGGTTCTATCCAAAGTAAAGCCACCTCCGCATGGTGGATGGAGGATAAGTGTGCTAAGATCCTTCATTTTACTTTTGTGATCAATTATAGAGTACTTCTGCAAGCTTCTTTTTGTGTATCTTGTATATGCCATGTCAGCATGCACCTATTTGTTTGGTTGTTCTGAACTATATCCAGGGCCGCCATCAAGGGGGTACAGCCAGTACCCCAGTCAGTGGCCCTAGGGCTGCAACATGCTGGGACCGGTGCTGGCACAGTCCCTGCATGTGTATAACTGGACCCTTCACCTACAGGCCCCATTGTGCCCCCTTGCGACTGGGCCAGCAGTTGAAGGGGGGGGGGGGCTGCGCCCGCAGATCCAGGACCTTTCCCGAATCCCCAAGCGACCAAAGCTTTTAACACTGAGTGTGCCTTTAAGATTCACACAACGCTGAGTGTGTGCTCGGCTGCGGCAGCTGACGTAACAGGAAGGAGACGGCGGCTCCGTCCTGTCACTCCAGCCTGGGCTTCCTGTGTGGCATCGGCTCTGTGGAGGCTGTCAGCACAGGGAGCAGAGAGAAGAGGAGAGAACAGGAGCTTCGGGGAAACGAGGCAGAGGTGAGTTTTTTTTTCCCCCCCCCATGGAGCTGTGTTAGAGGCATTACTATATATGGGGGGGACAAGTCACTTGCCTGCACCTCTGATGAGTGTCTGTTTTTAAAAATCTCATTGTTGTCACGGTTCCCAGCCTAATGGACTGCAGCCTTGGGCTATAATAATATACATTCTAAGTGTATTACAGTGTTGGAGGCATTGGCCTTAGTATTGGGTGCAAAATTATTTTCCTAATACTTCCCACACTGTGTCCATTTATGACCCTTATAAGACCGTGACAAGATAAGTGTTTTTAATTCACGTCTATCTTAATACATATCAAGTAAAAGTTAAGTTTTATTATTAGGGGTAACAGGCTTTTTGTGCCATATATATATATATATATATATATATATATATATATATATTTATAGAAGTATGTAGTCGAATAGGTGTGTTAAAAGGGGTTATTAAGTGTTAGAGTCAGTAGGAAAAACATAAAAATCGTCCCGGATTTTCTGGCGCAAGCAGATTTGCACAGGAAAACCCGGGATGATTTTCCTGTTCTTTCCTGCTGACTCTTGGCCTCTCCAGTGGACCTGATGATCCTGACCGGCACCAGGGGGCTGCACTGCTCATAATCGTTGCTAAAAGCTGTTGTGTCTTTGCTGCACAACAGTACCAGGTATGCGGAATTCAATCTGTCTCTTCACATGGTGGTATCCAGACATACTATGCAATGAGGAGCTCTGCTGTCTTTTTTCCGCACCTAGTTTCATATATTAAATGTTAAAGGATATTATTCAGAACAAGAAACAGGGCTAATCTCTTCCAAAAACAGTTCCTCATCTGCCCTCAGGTTGTGTTTGGTATTACAACTTGGCTCCATTCACTTTAGTGGAACTGAGCTGCAATTCAACTCTCAACCCGATTACAGGTGTGGTGCTGCTTTTTAAAGAAAATAGTTCTGTTTTCTAATCTTGGACAACCATTCTAAGCCATGCTACCAAAACATGAATACATCATGGTATAGTTTGTTTTCTGTTTTTAACTTGGGTAATAATCTAGGGCCCCAAAAACTATTCCAGCCAAATTCTCAATCTAAAGCCAAGTGGCATGCCTTCTCTTCTGAGCCCTGCTGACTGCCCACAGAGCACTTTACGTCCACATTTTGGGTATTGGGTATACGTCCAGCAATTCGGTTACAAATTTTGTAAGGCTTTGTGTTTTACCCCTTGTGAAAGTAAAAGATTTCCCCTTTAGTATAAAAATTTACATTTTACATGAAATTTTGGATTTTCACAAAGAAATGCTATAAAGTAGAATATATCGCAAAAAAAAACTGTCTCAGAATCAGTATGATAAGTAGAAGCATCCCAGAGTTTGCAATGCATAAAATGACACAGGCCAGATTTGAAAAATTTGGCTCTGGCCTTAAGGCCAAAACAGGCTGCTGGGTAAATGTGTGTTTCCTTCTTGTTTTATTTCACAACATTAAGTAAATCTGCTTTGCTTTATGTTGTGTCAGCATTTCGGTAACAGGCACATGGCATTAATAAACTAATGGAAGTAAATGTTGAACTGTTTCATATGCATGGGATATGCATTTAGTGTCATGTAATTTGTTAAAGTAAATCATTTATTTAGAAGCATTTAAAGGGTACCTCTCATCAAATAAACTTTTGATATATTTTAGATTAATGAATGTTGAATAACTTTCCAATAGCATGTTAATGAAAAATATGCTTCTTTCTATTGTATTTTTCCCGATCAGTCCTGTCAGCAAGCATTTCTGACTCATGCTGGAGTCCTAAACACTCAGAGCAGCCAGCCTGCTTTGTTCACAGCCAAACAGGCTGTGAACAAAGCTGGCTGGCCGCTCTGAGTGTTCTCCTTTGTGAACAAAGCAGACTGGCAGCTCGTAGTGTTTAGGACTCCTGCATGAGTCTGAAATGCTTGCTGCCAGGACTGATAGGGAGACCCCTAGTGGTCATTTCTTCAAAGTGGAAAATTAAATAGAAAGAAGCATATTTTTTAATAACATGCAATTGTAAAGTTATTCTGCATACATTAATCTATAATATATCAAAAGTTTTTTTGATGAGAGGTACCCTTTAATTGTAACGTAGAATGGTTTTAATGTTCCATTTACAATGGGGGAGATTTATCAAAACCTGTGCAGTGGAAAAGTTGCTGAGTTGCCCATAGCAACCAGAAAGGCTCCAGAAAGTTAAACAGATTTGTAAATTACTTCTATTAAAAATCTTAATCCTTTCAGTACTTATGAGCTTCTGAAGTTAAGGTTGTTCTTTTCTGTCTAAGTGCTCTCTGATGACACGTGTCTCGGGAACTGCCCAGTTTAGAAGAGGTTTGCTATGGGGTTTTGCTTCTAAACTGGGCATTTCCCGAGACACGTGTCATCAGAGAGCACTTAGACAGAAAAGAACAACCTTAACTTCAGAAGCTCATAAGTACTGAAAGGATTAAGATTTTTTAATAGAAGTAATTTATAAATCTGTTAAACTTTCTGGAGCCAGTTGATATATAAAAAAAAGTTTTTTCCTGGATAACCCCTTTAAGTCTGTAATGAAGGTGAGGCATATTCAGTGTCCATTTCTGTGGAGTAGTCAGAAGCAGGTGCGGACTGACACCACTCAGGGCCCCCGGACCAAATAAAGCAAGGGTCCCCAGCAAGACTCCACCCCTGGCCCCACCCCTGCCCCACCCAGTATGTACATGAATATTTGCCATAGAATAGGGGGTGCAGTGCACTTGAGGCTATGGTGTACTTTGAGGGATGGCAATGCCAATAACCTTAACTACACCAAGCGCTTAAAAACACTGAACTATACTCCTCCTTTTTGTGCCAACTTGGGATCTCTGTCTGCAATACCCAGTCCAACTTGGCTCCAGCCTTCACTCGCCTTAGAGAGGTACTACGGTGGAAAACATTTTTTTTAAATCAACTGGTGCCAGAAAGTTAAACAGATTTGTAAATTACTTCTATTAAAAAATCTTATTCCTACCAGTACCTATTAGCGGCTGCATACTTCAGAGGAAATTCTTTTCTTTTTGGATTTTTTTTTCTATCACGACCACAGTGCTCTCTGCTAACACCTGTGTCCATTTTAGGAAATGTCCAGAGCAGCATATGTTTGCTATGGGGAATTTCTCCTGCTTTGGACAGTTCCTGACAGACAGAGGTGTCAGCAGAGAGCACCGTGGTCGTGACAGAAGAGAAATCCCAAAAGAAAAGAATTTCCTCTGTAGTATACAGTCGCTAATAAGGAAGGATTAAGATTTTTTAATAGAAGTAATTTACAAATCTTTTTAACTTTCTAGCACCAGTTGATTTAAAAAAATGAAAAAATAAAGTTTTTCTCAGGAGTACCTGCCTTTCACACCTCACTACATGATGGCACAGTTAGATATATAACTCATCTCTGACCATGCCATCATATAGTGAGCGGTGAAAGGCAGGTAAAAAATAGCAACTTGTCCATTTATAAGCCACACACTTTACCTTTTTTGCCTCCTGCTTGAGTGAGGCTGAGGCCTCTAAGATTTATTACAGAAATAGCACAACAGCACAGAGTATTTCTGGAGGGAACTGTCGTGAGGCAGACTATCTGAAATACTCTGTACTGCTGGGAAACCTACTCCTGCCTTTCACCGCTCCCTACATGATGGCACAGTCTGAGATATAAGATATATCTCTGACTGTACCATCATGTAGGGGGGCGGTGAAAGGCAGGTAGAAGATGGAGTAGGCTTGCCTGCAGCACAGAGTATTTCAGACAGTCTGCCTCATGACAGTTCCCTCCAGAAATACTCTGTGCTGTTGTGCTATTTCTTTAATAAATCTTAGAGGCCTCAGCCTCACCCAAGCAGGGGGTGGGAAAAGGGCCGTAATACACAAAATGCACTATATCTATTTAGCTGTAGATTAAAGTGCTGCTTTGGACAGCAACTCACAAATTACGTCTTCTCTAATCAGCCTTGTTCCCTTCTCTTCTCCATCTGGACTGCGCCATCATGACAATTTCTTCCAGCCACAAATCTTCACCATTAAACCTGCAAAACAAACCTATTAGGCTCCACACTTTTTTTCCATGGGTGACAGAGGGGTATAGAGGAGTGTACAGGGGTGACAGAGGGGTGTAGAGGAGTGTACATGGGTGACAGAGGGGTGTAGAGGAGTGTACATGCGTGACAGAGGGGTGTAGAGGAGTGTATAGGAGTGTACATAGGTGACAGAGGGGTGCAGAGGAGTGTACATGGGTGACAGAGGGGTGTAGAGGAGTGTAAAGGGGTGACAGAGGTGTGTAGAGGAGTGTACATGGGTGACAGAGGGGTGTAGAGGAGTGTACATGGGTGACAGAGGGGTGTAGAAGAGTGAACATGGGTGACAGGGGGCGTAGGGGGTTAAAGAGGGGTGGACAGGCGTGACAAGGTGGTAACAGAGGGGTGGATAGGGGATGGACATGGGTGACAAGGATGTGGTCAGGGGTGAACAATGGAGAGTGAACATCATGGGTGACAGGGGGATGGACAGGGGTGACAGAGGTGGATTAGGGGGTGGACATGCATGACAGGAGGGTGAAAAGGGGGTAAAAGAGGGGTGGACAGGAGTGAGAGAGGGGTGGACTGGGGTGACAAAGGGACAGAAGGGTGAATAGGGGGTGGACATGGGTGACAGAGGGGTAGACTAGGGGGGTGGTCAGAGGGGTGGATGGGGCGTGATCATGGGTGACAGAGAGATGGACAGGGGTGACAGAGGGGTGGCCAAGGTGGACAGGGGTGACAGAGGGGGTGGACATGGGAGACAGGGGGGGTGAACAGGGGTGACGGGGGGGTGAACAGGGGTAGTAAAAGAAGGGTGACAGTGGGGTGAATAGGGGGGTGGACATGGCTGACAGCGGGTAGACAAGGGAGACAGGCGGCGTGAACAGGGGTAACAGGGGGTAAGAGGGGTGAATAGTGGGTGGACATGGTTGACAGAGGTGTAGACTGGGGTGGTGGTCAGAGGGTTGCCCAGGGGGGACATGGGTGACAGGGTTGGCCAAGGTGGACATGGATGACAGGGGGGATGGACATGGGAGACAGGGGGGATGGACAAGGATGACAAGGGGTTAAAGGGGTGAATAAGGCTGTGGACATGGGTGACAGGGGGTAGATTGGAGGGTGGACATGGTAGACAGGGAGTGAACAGGGGTGACAGGGGGTCAGAGGTGTGGACAGGCGTGACAAGGGGGTAAAAGAGGGGTGGACAGGGGTCACAAAGGGACAGAGAGGTGAATAAGGGGGTGGACAGGGGTGACAGAGGGATGGACAGGGGTGGACAAGGTGGACATGGATGACAGGGGGGGTGGAAATGGGAGACAGTGGGGGGAGGTGAACAGGTATGACAGAGGGGTGGAAAAGGATGACAAGTGGGTAAAAGAGGGGTGACAAAAGGGACAGAGGGGTGAATGGGGGATGGACATGGGTGACAGGGTAGACTGGGGTTGGACAGGGGAGGTGGTGAACATGGGTGACGGATGGTGGTGAACATGGGTGACAGGGTGGACAAGGCGGAAATGAATGAAAGGAGGGTGGACATGAATGACGGGGGGGGGGGGGGGAATGGGTGACCGGGGGGGGGGGTGACAGAGGGGTGGAAAGGGTACAGTACCTTAAGCAAGCCGGCACAGGGCGCAGCTTGAAGTTCCACGGCATCTTCGGCACCATTTTCGGCTTACTGTGCCAGAGGGAGACGCAGGGGGGACGCAGTACACACGTACGCTTCCCTTCCCCCCTCCGGCGCTGTGAGTCACAGGCGCACAGGCTGGGGCGGGAAATTATAAAAAAAAATTATAATTCACACCAAAATCCTGCGGCATCGGGGGAGCACGGCTTGATCTAGGGGGGGGGCATGGTCCCCTCTCGCCCCCCCCCCTAGCGACGCCACTGGTTCTCCGGGGGGTGGGCCCTGCGGCTAAATCACAGACACCGTGGTAGCGGTGGCGGGACCGGGTGTCACGGGAAATTAAAATATATATATATATTTTTTTTTTAATTTTATTTAAAGTGACAGGCGGTGGACAGTGGGCCCCCTTCCCGGCCGGGCTTAGGACGAGGGCCGATTGGACCGGCCTGTCAGTCCGCCCCTGGTCAGAAGCAAGCAAGTCAGGGTTAAAGCAGGTCAAACAAGTCGGGGTTAAGCCAGGAACGGTTAAAATAGGTGACCAGGCAACAGAACACAGGTATAATTTACAAGCTCTAAATAGGAATCAGACACTCTTTTATGGAGTGTATTAGGTTTTTATTGGCTGTTTTTAGTGAACATCCAGTGTAGTATAGGGTGATCATAAGCACACCATCCTTGTCATGGTAAAGTTCTTATTCCTGCAAAAAAAAATTATGTCAATAAATAGTGCATGCTGGCAGAATTAAAGAAAGTTTCATGTTGCATTATTTTCTATTTATGTTTAATGTTTAAAGGGGTTTTCTGGGATTTAAAAAAAAATAAAAAATACAACAAGCTTATAAAAAAAAAAAAAGATCCCTTAAATCTGCTGCTTCAGCATCAAAACAAATGTGACAATGACCCATGCCAGACCTGCTCCAATGACGTCATGTAGGGACCACTAAAACTAGTGATTAGCCACAGCGTGACTTGCGCAATGTATGCCACCTCACTGAAGTGGTGCTGGAACAGTGGTGGACTAAGAGATGAGCTAAGGTTTTTTTTACATAGTCCAGTTGTAGCCTGCAGTAAACTTTTGAGAAGTCTTTAAAACCCCCCTGTAAACCCGTTTTTTCTTCTTTTGTTACCATAATGGTTAAAATACATCAGAAGTTTTTCATCTACTAACTAAACTATATGAATGATTCTAATGACTTTACTTTAGACCCACATGTGTTTACAGTGCACTGAACTAGTGGCCGCATTGCAGATTGTGCAGCAGTGGGTCACGTGTCTGGTTGTCAAAGAAAACCAGGCAATTACAAGGGAAGGCAGAAGTGGTATTGTACCTTTTCTGTCCACCTGATTGTTCTGTACACTGCGCTCATATGAGCACCTTGTAAGCATTGGAGGTGGCAGCATAGGTTCCAGATGACCATACTGGGCCTCATTTACTAAGAGCGTTGGGTTTTTACTAGTGGGAAAAGTTGTTTCAGACTTGCAGGATTCATCTCTATTTACTATTGGGAAAAGTCGGGAACATTTTCTGACCAGCTTTTTGTTGGTCGATATTTCCTGCCATTTACCCACAGGATTTTCTGTGAATTCAATAGTAAATCGGTCGGGTTGTGAAACCATGCTCCTTTTCGGGCTGACCACACCCCTTTGCAACAGACCATGCCCCTTTTTCGGCTTTTCACTGTGCAATGTCGGGTTTGTTGGATTTTCCATGCGCACGCTGTCACACACTGGCGCAGACATGTCTCAGACACTCTGCACCAAAATAACCAGACAAAAACTGGTCGGTTTCAGCTTAGTAAATGAGGCCCACTGTGCAGAAAGTCTTATTCCCCTGAAAATCTATTGTGATCTTTTGAAGGACAAAACAGAAAAAGTTAAATAAAGAAAATACTAATAAACCTTTGGCAATCGTATACAAACCTCTCTTCTAACACACTAACCTTAAATGGGTACTCCGCCCCTAGACATCTTATCCCCTATCTGTCTCACGATACAGGGGCAAGAGTATCGTGACGTCATGGCCCCGCTCCATCAATGCATGTCCATACAAGGGGACGCGGAGGCCAATCTTTGCAGCTGATGACAGTGGCGTTGCAAGGGTTGGTGTCACCCGGTGCGGTAGAAAATGGTGTCCCATACCTTCCCCCCCCCCCCCCCACCCCCAGTAAGTTTTTAGCCTGTTGTGATAGACACCACTGGTGTAGCGCATTGTGAGAAATTCCAGTATAATAATCAGATATACCAGTTGCCACAGAATGGGAAACTGGTGCCAGAAAGTTAAACAGATTTTTAAATTATTTCTATTTAAAATTTTAATCCTTGCAGTACTTATAAGCTGTTGTATTCTCCACAGGAAGTTGTGTAGTTCTTTCCAGTCTGTCCACAGTGCTCTGTCTGTCCATGTCAGGAACTGTCCAGAGCAGGAGAGGTTTGCAATGGGGATTTGTTCCTACTATGGACAGTTCTTGACATGGACAGAGGTGTCAGCACAGAGCACTGTGGTCAGACAGAAAATAAATTAAAAAAGAAAAGACCTTCCTGTGAATCACTTATACAGCATGTAATAAGTACTGGAAGGATTAAGATTTTTAAGTAGAAGTGATTTATAAATCTGTTTAACTTTGTAGCACCAGTTGATTAAAAAAAATGTTTTCCAGTAGAGTACCCCTTTATGCAGTGGTAAGGTTATGCTGGGAAATGTAGTTTCACTCATCATAACTGTAGAACTGACAAGTGACTACAGCTCTGATAGGACATAGTGAGGAGAATACACAATGATATCAGTGACTACAGGTGACGTCTTCTCTATAGTCTTTCCTTATCTAATTCAGATGGTACATACCGCCTGGTCCAGCTAAAACTTCTCTCTGCAGAATGTGACGCCCAGACGTCTCCTCACTATGTCAGCGCATTCTCATCCTCTATATGAAAACAGGTATTATTATAAACCTGCCAGACTCTGTATCCTCTAAATATAATACTACTATACTCTTTGATTATAAACCTTCCATACACCGTACCTACTGAATATAATACTACCACACATCTGTACATTCTGAATATAATACCAACACATACTGTACCCTCTGAATATAAATCTGCCACATACTGTACCCTCTGAATATAAATCTGGTGGTGTTGCTAGTGGATGATGGGGGTGCTAGTACTGGGGGGGGCATTATCACCCCCATCATCCATCGGCAGGATCATCCTCCTGGCAGGAGCACCCCCATCATCCACCAGCAGGATCTGCTGATGGAGGTGCTGCTGCTGGGGGGGTTTGCTGGTGGATGATGAGGGTGCTACTGCCAGGGGGGGAGCATTAGGTAGGTAGCAGTTCCCCCACATTAGGTAGGTAGCAGTTTCCCCACATTAGGTAGCATAGATTCCCCACATTTGGTACCAGTTACCCCACATTAGGTAGTAATTTCCCCACATTAGGTAGCACAGATTCCCCACATTAGGTAGCACAGATTCCACACATTAGGTAGCAGTTTCCCCACATTAGGTAGCACAGATTCCCCACATTAGGTAGCAGTTTTCCCACATTATGTAGCAGCTTTCGCACATTAGGTAGCAGTTTTCCAACATTAGGTAGCCGTTTCCCCACATTAGGTAGCAGTTTCCCCACATTAGGTAGCATAGATTCCCCACATTTGGTAGTAGTTTCCCCCCATTAGGCCGCAGGTTCCCTTGCATGTTCCCCACAATAGGTCAAAGTCTCCCCACATTAGATCGCTGGTTCAAACAAACCCCCCCTCCCCCCACACAAAAAACACACACACACACACACAACACAGAGACACACACACAGATAGAGAGAGACACATACACAGTCAGAGAGACACACACTCAGACAGAGTCACACACACACAGTCACACACAGTCACACACACAGTCACACACAGTCACACACACAGAGTCACACACAGTCACACACACAGAGTCACACACAGTCACACACAGTCACACACACACAGTCACACACACACACACAGTCACACACACACACACAGTCACACACAAACAGAGTCACACACAGTCACACATAGTCTCACACACACCTAGAGTCACACACAGTCACACACACACAGAGTCACACACAGTCACACATAGTCTCACACACACACACACACACCTAGAGTCACACACAGAGTCACAGACAGTCACACACACACACAGAGGCACACAGACACACAAACAGAGAGAGTGAGACAGACACACACTCACTCACCCATCCAGCGAAGCGCTCCTTCTCTCCGGGCGCTCTGCGAGTGACGTCGTGTCCTCCTGCGCGGCCCTGCGGAGGGACGTCGGGCCGGGACAACAGAAGACGTGGGGGCACAGGCCGGTTCACTGTGCAGGTGACAGGGGGGGGGGTGTGTTTGCTGATGGCTGCTACTAGTACGAGACAGCGTTAGTGATGACAGGGGGGGGGGGGTTGCTAGTACAGAGGCAGCGCAACTGAGGACTGTCTTGTCTACTGGGTTCTCTGCTAACACCTGATGCCCGTATCAGGAACTGTTCAGAGCAGGAGAAAATCTTCATAGCAATCCTATGCTACTCTGGACAGAGGTGTCAGCAGAGAACACTGTGGACAAGACAGAAAAGAAATTCAAAAAGCAAAGAATTTCCTCTGAAGCATACAGCTGCTAAGAAGTATTGGAAGGGTAAAGATTTTTTAATAGAGGTAATTTACAAATCTGTTTAACTTTCTGGCACCAGTTCATTTAAAAAAAAATAAAAAAAAGTTTCCACTGGAGAACCCTTTTAAGGTTACAGTTTTATTTGAAAGACGAACAGACACTATAGTCACTGTATGCTCCCTTTATTACAAGCATTCTCATATCTTGTATGAGGATAAATGCACATTGTATATACAGTGGTGATCTAATTAGCAATTACATGGAATGTAGCCGTACGGTTTTGCATTGATGAACTTGGAAAGGCCCGCTTTTTTTTTCTCAGTGATTTCACAGTGCAAGGTTATTGCCCCGGGACATTGCTTTGAAGAAAGAAAAGTTCTATTATTATTGGCAAAATGTTGATACGGAATTAACGTTTGTTGATGAAAGAATGTATGTTGTGACAATTTTCCATTTAAATGTGAGAAATGTTACCACCAGTGAACTTGTGTCTGTAGCTATATTTTAATGACCCAACACCCACAGACTGCCTTGTTCTTATATTAAAATAATACAAACTTATCACATTTGTTGTTTTTTCCCCCTTAAACTTATAGGGGGAGATTTATCAAAACCTGTCCAGAGGAAAAGTTGCTGAGTTGCCCATAGCAACCAATCAGATCACTTCTTTCAGTTTTCAGAGGCCTTTTCAAAAATGAAAGAAGTGATCTGATTGGTTGCTATGGGCAACTGAGCAACTTTTCCTCTGCACTGGTTTTGATAAATCTCCCCCATACTGTTTATTTCCATGTCCTAAATGTTGTTGTGGACTAGCCATACCCTTTCCATAAAATATATTCTTTAACCCCTTAAGGACCAAGCCCATTTTAATCTTAAGGACAAGGCCAATTTTATTTTAGCATTTTTGTTTTTTCCTCCTTGCCTTCTAAAATCCATAACTCTTTTAAATTTCCATCTACAGACCCATATGAGGGCTTGTTTTCTGCGTGACCATTTGTACTTTGTAATGAAACCTCTCATTTTTGCACATTTTGGAGGGTTTCGTTTTCACACTGTACACTTTACGGTAAAAATGATGTGTTCTTTATTCTGTGGGTCAATACGATTAAAATGATACCCATGATACTTTTATATTTTTTCAACGCTTAAAAAAAAAAATCTAAAACTTTTTGTACAAAATCAGTAATCTAAAATTGCCCTATTTTGACCACCTATAACTTTTTCATTTTTACATATATAGGGCAATATAAGGGCTCATTTTTTGTGCCATCATCTGTACTTTTTATCAATACCATATTTGCATATATAAAACTTTTAGATAATTTTTTATTATTTTTTGGGGGAATAAAATGTGACAATTTATTTTTTTTTAAAGCAGCATTTTTTTATTTTTTTTTATGTTTACGCCGTTCAACGTACAGGATCATTAACATCATATTTTGATAGTTTGGACATTTACGCACACGATGATACCAAGTATGTTTATTAAAAAAATATTGCGCTTTTTGGGGGTAAAATGGGAAAAACTGACAATTTTTATTGGGGGAGGGGATTTTTCACTTTTTTCACTTTTTATTTTTACATTTTTCAACCTGTTTTTTTTATACTTTTTATGTCCCCATAGGGGACTATCTATAGCAATCATTTAATTGCTAATACTGTTCAGTGCTATGCATAGGACATAGCACTGATCAGTATTATCGCTGATCATCTGTTCTGGTCTGTTCTATCTCAGACCAGAGCAGAAGAACAGAGGAGACGGCCGGAGGCAGGTGAGGGGACCTCTGGACGTCATTACAGATGATCGGATCACCGCGGCAGCACTGCGGGCGATCCGATCATCTATTTTAACATGCGCATTGCCGCAGATGCCGTGATCTGTACTGATCACGGCATCCAAGGGGTTGATGGCGGACATCCGCGCGATCGCAAATGTCGGCGGGTCCCCGGCTGCCGATGCTCGCGGTCATACTCAGGACGTAAATGTACGTCCTGGTGCGCGAAGTACCGCCAAACCAGGATGTACATTTATATCCGTGGTCGTTTAGGTGTTAATTGCAATGGCCTCTATAAGCAGGATAAAAACAGTTGTAATGGAACAGTATCAAGAATGTTTTTAGGAAAATAAAAAGTTTAGGGTGTTGACTTGTCCTCACAGTTTCTTAGATCTCAATCCAATCAAGCATCTATGGGGCTTTGTGAAAAAACCACATCCAATTCAAGAAGAACCCACCTAGCAGTTTACAGGATTTAACTCATCTAACTTTTTTTAATACCTCATGGCACCATCAGAGGTCTTGTGGAGTCTATGGCCTGACTGGTAAGAAGCTGTTTTGATGGTAAGATAGGGATCTACACAATATAAGGCAGGTGAATTTAATATTGTGACTAACCTGTTTAGTCTATGTTCACATTTCATTAGTAACAACATCTCTTCTGAGTATGGAGGTACCCCATAAGTTGACCTGAAGTGCACTACGGGCGAACTACAATGCTCAGAAGAGAAGGAGTCATATTTGGCTTTTTGAGAGCAAATTTTGCTCGGGGGGCCTGTCGCATTTAGGAAGCCCCTGTGGTGCCAGAACAGCAAAAAAAAAAAAAACACATGGCATACCATTTTGCAAACTATACCCCTTGAGGAACGTAACAAGGAATAAAGTGAGCCTTAATACCCCACAGGGGTTTCACGACTTTTGCATATGTAAAAAAAAAATAATAATTCACTAAAATGTGTGCTTCCCCCCCCCCCAAATTTCACATTTTTGCAAGGGTTAATAGCAGAAAAGACCCCCCAAAATTTGTTATTCCATCTCTTCTGAGTATGGAAATACCCCATGTGTGGACGTCAAGTGCTCTGCTGGCGCACTACAATGCTCAGAAAAGAAGGAGCGCCATTGAGCTTTTGGGAGAAAAATAGTTTGGAATGGAAGTCAGGGGCCATGTGCGTTTACAAAGCCCCCCGTGGTGCCAGAACAGTGGACCCCCCACATGTGACCCTATTTTGGAAACTGCACCCCTCACAGAATTTAATAAGGGGTGCAGTGAGTATTTACACCCCACTGGCGTTTGACAGATCTTTGGAACAGTGGGCTGTGCAAATGAAAAATTTAAATTTTCATTTTCACGGACCACTGTTCCAAAAATCTGTCAGACACCAGTGGGGTGTAAATTCTCACTGCACCCCTCATTACATTACGTGAGGGGTGTAGTTTCCAAAATGAGATCACATGTGGGTATTTATTTTTTTGCGTTTATGTCAGAACAGCTGTAAAATCAGCCACTCCTGTGCAAATCACCAATTTAGGTCTCAAATGTACATGGTGCGCTCTCACTCCTGAGCCTTGTTGTGCGCCCGCAGAGCATTTTAAGCCTACATATGGGGTATTTCTGTACTCAGGAGAAATTGCGTTACAAATTGTGCGGGTCTTTTTTTTTCCTTTTAACGCTTGTGAAAAAAAAAGTATAGGGCAACACCAGCATGTTAGTGTAAAATTTTTTATTTTTTTACACTAACAAGCTGGTGTAGCCCCAACTTTTCCTTTTCATAAGGGGTAAAAGGAGAAAAAGCCCCCCAAAATTTGTAGTGCAATTTCTCCCGAGTACGGAGATACCCCATATGTGGCCCTAAACTGTTTCCTTGAAATACGACAGGGCTCCGAAGTGAGAGAGCTCCATGCGCATTTGAGGACTAAATTAGGGATCGCATAGGGTGGACATAGGGGTATTCTACGCCAGTGATTCCCAAACAGGGTGCCTCCAGCTGTTGCTAAATTCCCAGCATGCCTGGACAGTCAGTGGCTGTCCGGAAATGCTGGGAGTTGTTGTTTTGCAACAGCTGGAGGCTCCGTTTTGGAAACACTGCCATACAATACGGTTTTCATTTTTATTGGGGGGGGGGGGGACAGTGTAAGGGGTGTATATGTAGTGTTTTACTCTTTATTATGTGTTAGTGTAGTGTTTTTAGGGTACATTCACACTGGCGTGTTACGGTGAGTTTCTCGCTAGGAGTTTGAGCTGCAGCGAAAAATTTGCCACAGCCCAAACTTGAAGCAGGAAACTTTCTGTAAACCTGCCTGTGTGAATGTACCCTGTACGTTCACATGGGGGGCAAACCTCCAGCTGTTTCAAAACTACAACTCCCAGCATGTACTGACAGACCGTGCATGCTGGGAGTTGTACTTTTGCAACAGCTGGAGGCACACTGGTTGGAAAACCTTCAGTTAAGTTCTGTTACCTAACTCAGTATTTTCCAACCAATCTGCCTCCAGCTGTTGCAAAACTACAACTCCCAGCATGTACTGATCGCCAAAGTGCATGCTGGGAGATGTAGTTATGCAATAGCTGGAGGTACGCAACTACAACTCCCAGCATGCCGAGAGAGCTGATTGCTGTTTGGACATGCTGGGATTTGCAGTTTTGCAACATCTGGAGGGCTACAGTTTTAGAGAACACTGCAAAGTGATCTCCAAACTGTGGTCCTCCAGCTGTTGCAAAACTACAATTCCCAGCATGCCCTGACAGCAAATAGTTGTTTGGGCATGCTAGGAGTTGTAGTTTTGCAAGATCTGGAGGGCTACAGTTTAGGGACCACTATATAGTGGTCTCAAACTGTAGCCCTCCAGCTGTTGCAAAACTACATATTCCAGCATGCCCAAACAGCTGTCTGGGCATGCTGGGAGTTGTAGTTTTGCAACATCTGGAGGGCTACAGTTAGAGACCACTGTATAATGGTCTCAAACTGTACCCTCCAGATGTTGCTAGGCAACTCACCAGCTTCCGTCGGATCCAGCCGCACGTCATTGCCGCCCGCAGCCTCCGTTGCCCGCCCAGATCGGTAAGTGGGAGGGCAGGAGCCTGCCTATTGTGGGAGGGCAGGATGGGGAAAACGAAAGTTAACCCCCCCGCCCCTGATCTGCTATTGGTGGTCGCGTCTAGACCACCAATAGCAGGGATAGGAGGGGTGGCACCCGTGCCACCTCACTCCTATCGTTTCAGGGGGATCCTGGGTGTCTTAGACACCAGCGATCCCCCTTACATTCCGGGTCACCGGGTCACTATAGACCCGTAATGACCCGGAATCGCGCAAATCGCAAGTGTGAATTCACTTGCGATTTGCCGCGATCGCCGACATGGGGGGGGTCTGATGACCCCCCTGGGCATTTGCACGGAATGCCTGCTGAATGATTTCAGCAGGCATCCCGGTCCGATTCCCGCCTGGCGGGGACCAGAACTGCCCATGACGTAACTGTACGTCCTTGGTTCTTAAGACCCAGGGTGTCGGGACGTAACGTTACGTCATGGGTCCTGTAGGGGTTAAAGAAGATATCCCATGCAGCAAAGTAAAAAAAAAATACATAGCCATTCCATGGTATATTCACCTACCACACCTCTGACATGTTTGTTATTTTTTTCGGCCCCCATTTACCTGCTATTCAGCTCATAAATTCCAGTTACTTCCTGGTTATGGTGGCTATGCCTATGATCTCAAAGACTACATTTCCCTGGATGCACTGCTCTCATTTCCTGCTCTCAGCTGCCTGAGCAGAGAGCTTGTTACCACCCCTAACTTATTTTAGTCACTGCTACAGCTCTGCTAGCTCACTCCCACATAACACTGAGCTCCAATCATAGCCCTATACAGCAGGGTGGCCACGATGAAACAAAAGGTAATCTCAGTGCTCAGAGAGAGGGAGTTGAAGCTGCAGTTTTACACTGTAAAATCACTCCCTCCCCCTCCCCTCTGCTTCTCTCAGTGAAACAGCTTTACACTGGCACAATCACCTCCCCCCTGCTCTGCACTCCTCTCCTCCTCAGCTCTAGCCCCGTAAATCCCTCTCTCCCCAGTTCTCAGTGTGACAGCTCTACTCTCACAGCTCCCTCTCTCCCTCCCCTCCATTCTCAGTGTGACAGCTCTACACTGGCAGCTCCCTCACCTCCCCCCTCTCCTCTGTTCTCAGTGTAAAAACATTAGCAAGGAGAGAGGAGAGAATCAGCCTGTTTGCTGGGGCTGCTATGATCTGAATCAGACTGCATATAGGCAGTGCTGCTCAGCCAATCACTGCAGAGCAGAGGGAGGACAGTGTGAATATTCATCAGATGGAAGGGGCTAAGGCCGAGCACAGGGAGCTTTCTGCAGCACAGGGGTTTTCTGGGTAATTATCAGGTCACAGCCCCGGGATGCTGCTGATAACAGCCTGAATAGGGGGTCGCAAGTCATGAAAACCTGGAACAGCTGAACTTCCTGTCAGACAGAAGAATGCAGAAAAAGCTTGTTTCCAAGCAGTATTGGTAATGGAAGTGATTTACAAACCTATATAACGTTACCTTCTGCTCTTAAAGCTGAACCCTTCTTGTCGTGATACCAGGGCTTAGCCTTAACCACCCAAAGGTAATACCGCTGGTCCTGGGCTATGCACGGGGGCAATGAAGACACAGATGCCAAGTTACGGACAAACGATAGCTTTACTTAGGGTAGACAGATGACACAGTCTATGCAGTACAGCCAATATCCCAAGGAGGACCAGTGACACAGGGGTACCTCGAAGGCTTGCTGGGACTTGCAGTAATTAGACAGACTTTGGTGCAGGCCACAGTGACTAAACAGTAGACTTGACTTGACTGACTTGATGACTGACAATTAGATGACTTTGGCTTACTTGCAATTGGCAGGTGGCTGCAGACTTTAGGCTTGAGGCTTCCAATGCTCCAGACAAACACACTGAGACGACTTGACTTCACTGGACCTCAGGAACTAAGAGAGCTGGAAGAGAGTGATTGCTGCCCCTCCCCTGGTTATATAGGGGGCTGTGCAAGGAGCCCATAGGTCATTGGGGTCACCTGATCACTAGTGCCTCCTGGGTAACAATCACATGGTATAATAGTTAAAGAAACTTTACATTATTAATAACACAACTTCTCTACACACGGGATAATACATGGGGACATGGAGAGGCTCTGCCTGACGGGGCAGTAGAAGTACGAGGAAGCACCATCCCGTACTGGGCCACCACAAACTCCCCCACATTAATTAATCCTCGAGTCATCCTCGACACCCAGTCCTGGAGGGCAGAGGACCGTAATGACCACAGGGGCCACAGACAGTTCCTGGGGTATTTCAAGCAATGTCCATATCCAGGTCTGATGAAGATGAAGACAAAGAGTCCATGTATTATAAAATACACGTCTTAATAAAGACTTATTAACTGTATGACTACTGAAGGATATGACTAAGATATTATGCATAACAATAGATACTATTCTGATGGATTGCGCTGCCAGAGGCTTTTTACCCATAGCCTTGGCTACTGGGATCCCTTGGTGGACACACTTCTCCCCAGAACACTATATATATCACTAGACATTTGTTACCTTATTTTTTTACTGTATGTGTGCAGTGGGTTAACAGGAATATCTTCTGGCCAGTAAAGTATCCTGGACACATGGACACAAGATAATATTAGACATTAGACATGATACATCATAGACATGTGAGGACTGGTATTATGACTAGTGTTACAGCCCTAGTGTGGGTAAAAACGTATGTGCATGACTGAACATGAAGTCAGTGGACTTTGCACAGGACTTTGTGTTACTTACTATATATCAAGAAGGCATGCACACACCTACCCCTCTGGACAGAAAGCAAAGACTACTTCAGAAAACACAGATAAGATTGGTAAGATAAGGTCTTACCTTGACAAGCGCTTGTTCCTTAAGATCTGTGGTTATGGGGGTCTCCTGCTTTCCACTCGGTCCAGGGGGATGATGTGGCTGCTCTGCTCCTGATGTCAGCTTCTGGCCTCACGTTTTTAGGCGCCAGATTTGTCGGGGAAGTCTTCATGGGGACTTCAATGCGATGTCACAGAGTTTCTAATTAATATACACGAGCGCTCTGAGAAATTACTTCTTGAACAAGACAGCCCCCAGACCTTAGAAGCTGGCATCCGTATACAGCTGGACTGGCTGACTGCAGTCTGGATATGCCAGGATGGATGGTTCTGTCAACAGATGTTTTAGAGCTCAAAACACTGTCTATTGCTTTTCGGCCCATTCAACAGGTAATCTTCCACTGTAGTTCTCCTTCGCTGTACCCCACAGGAGAGCTGTGAGGGGTTCTGCAATCTGGGCAAAGTGGGGAATGAAGCGGCGGTAGTAGCTGGCAAATCCCAGGAAGCTCCTGACATCTTTCACCATGCATGGGGTAGGCCAGTTCTTAACAACTTTTTCAGGATTAGACTGGACTCCCTCTGCGCTGACAACATGACCCAGGTTGTGTACCTGTGGCTTAAGCAGATGACACTTTGACAGCTTGATCTTCAGCCCATGCTTGATCAGGACTTGGAAGATGTCTGACAGATGACTGAGGTCCTCCTGGTAGGACTTGGAATACACGATGACTTCATCCAGGTACAATAAGACACTTTGAAAGTTCAGATGGCCCAGGCACCACTCCATTAGATGCTGGAATGTTGCAGAGACATTACATAGCCCAAATGGCATACTCTTAGACTCGAACAGTCCCATGGGTGTTACAAAGGCGGTCTTCTCTCAGTCCTCCACGGCCATAGGTACTTGCCAATACCCGCTGGTTTAGTCCAAGGTGGAGAAGTAAGCAGCCGAACCAAGGGCTGTGAGTGACTCTTCAATTCCTGGCAGAGGATAAGTGTCCTTATGTGTGACATTGTTCAGCTTCCTGTAGTCAACACAAAAGCAGATAGTTCCATCCTTTTTCTTGACCAGAACAAGGGGCGCCGCTGCCCAGGGACTCTGACTTTCTTGAATGACGACTGCCTCTTTCATGTTGGCCAACATCTTCTTGACAGTCTGATACATGCCTGGTGCGACCGGACAGTGTCTTTCTTTAGTAGGTGGACTGTCGCCAGTGAGGATTCTGTGTTGGATCATATACGTATGTCCAAAGTTTGTGGGATGTTTAATAAAAGCCTCTTGGTACCTTTTGGCGACGTTGATGACTCCCTTGACTTGATCCCTTGGGGTACTATCATCTCCTACTTGGAGTTGCGCCCACCAGGGCTCAGGAGTACTTGCACCGGATCCTTCAGCCACTTGGCTCAACATCATCAGGCTCACACAATAAACTGTCATCCCAATACTCATAGAAACATTTTTAGGTATAGTAGACATTTGTGACCCTGTATCTATCAGCGCTTCCAACTGTACACCTTCTACAACAGTTTTTATATAGGGGCAGGAGGCGACAAGGTGCGAGTCCTGACTTAGGTCGTTCGGAGTTTGGACCTGGTGACTGTTTTCCTGAGGGCCGGGACCTCAGGGAAATCCATTTAAATCCCAACACTGCATCTTCCAATGTCCTGACTTATTGCAGTAAGTTCAAAAGGGCCTTTGAGTCTCCGAGGGCCTATTGGGCAGAGGATTGCGGTGGGTTAAAATTGCGGGGAACAGGAGCAGGACAGGTTTTCTATGTGGGGGCTGTTCAGGGTCAGGTGGAGCAGCCCGGGTGGCAAGCTCCTTCACCACCTTAGCCAACTGTTCAAGGTCCTGCTTAACACTTTGTAGGTTAGAGGCTGTGGTGACTGGCAAAGCAGATTATACTGGGGTGGGGCCAGGGATGTGGGGGTATAGGCCTAACTAACGCCCCTAGTGGCTCTTGGACAGGGGTACAAACATCCTATAACTCAGTCCTGGACTCAATCACTTGAACAGCCAGTCTCTTAAAAGTGGGGAAGGACAAATTAGGGTTTTGAACTGCTAACATTCTCAACTGGGCTTTGTCCCACTTATTATGAGCCCCATCGATAAATCTGTCCATTAACACCTTATTACCCTGCTCAAAAGTTATACCATCTAGTTGTCGGCATTCTGTAGGGCTACGGCATAAGCTCTTAAAGTCTCACCTGGCTTCTGTCGCCTTTCATACTGCCGGAGACGTACCTCTGACAGAGAATGTGACTCAAATGTCTGGTACAGGCCTTCAAAGATCTTCTCTTCAGTTGCCTTCTCGGAGGTTGGCCAGGTGCGAACTTCCTCTAGTGCTGACCCCTGTAGTTGTCCTGTGAGCAATGGCACCTGTTGATTAGGAGGGAAAGAGTAAAAGACAAACAGACTCTGGAACCCTTTCTTGAAATCCCTCAGGGTGGTCTCCATTGTAGGTAGGGAAGACAGGGTTCCCCATGAATAGCGGTGCTGACGCTGGAACACCCAGGTTGTTGATGTGGACTGCAGGCAGGACTGGCAGCATTCCGGTTGCTGGGACAGCAACGGGGCACCGTCGCCTGGTTGATCTGGAGAGCTGACATCTTGTAGACTTTTTTTTGAGTGCGCTGTCACTTTAAGAAGACTAGAGTGTGCTTTCACTTTATGAAGAATTGAGTACACTGTTTAAGATGAATTGAGTGCGCTCTCGCTTTAAGAAGCATAGAGTGCACTGTCACTTTAAGATGAATTGAGTGTGCTGTCACTTTAAGATGAATTGATCGGGCTGTCGCTTTAAGAAGCTGGTTGAGGTGCTGCAGCGGCTTAGTCTTTGCTCTCTGGGGGGCTGGTACCCCCTCTATTTGGCAGGTACCCGGTAATTCTGTTGGGCACTAGGGGGTTAACGTGGCAAATTTTCGGCACCGGAGGCTGGATACTCATGCCCGCAGGTACTTTCAGAGCCTGTGCTGCTGCTGGTGTCGGGTAATAGACAGCAGAGCCGGACACAGCCGCTGGAACCTCCAATATGGCGGCGCCCAGGGAACTTCCTGTTTCTGTCCGGCCAGTAAAGTCTTCCCTTGTGCAACACAGGACAGATCTTTGGTTCCTTCTCACAACACGGAAGAGGCGTCACAGCTGGGGACTGACGGTGCGGATCCGCTTGCTTGCAGGAAACATTGGACCAATTTAACCCTTTCAGGTACCGACTCTTTACACTCCTCAGCAGCAAACAGTTTTCCATCAACTCCCCCTCTATTTCACAAGCACCACGAGTAAAACACTTTTCAATGACAACCGTCCTGCACACTTTTCTGGCGCAAACTTCTATCGCATCGGCATGCAAATTTTGCAAACTGTGTTGGACACGGTTCAGACAAGGGGGTGGAGGACTTGTGGCTTTTGGTATATGGCACACACCCGTATCCTGTTTGTGACGGAAAAAAGTTGTAGTGTTGGGGTGTGAGTTGCAGGGTAGATGTTATAACCCAAGGGGCAGATGTTATTAACCCATTCTTGTCTTGACGCCAGAGCGTGGTTTAGCCTTTACCACCCGAAGGTAATACCGCTGGTCCTGGGCTAGGCACAGGGGCAATGAAGACACCGACTCAAAGTTACGGACAAACGGTAGCTTTACTGAGGGTAGACAGATAACACAGTCAATGCAGTACAGCCAATATCCCAAGGAGGTGACCAGGGACACAGGGGGACCTTGCAGGCTTGCTGGGACTTGCAGTAGTTAGACAGACTTTGGTGCAGGCCACGGTGACTAAACAGTAGACTTGACTTGACTGACTTGATGACTGACAATTAGATGACTTTGGCTTACTTGCAATTGACAGGTGGCTGCAGACTTTAGGCTTGAGGCCTATAATGCTTCGGACACACACACTGAGACAACTTGACTGCAGTGGACCTCAGGAACTAAGAGAGCTGGAAGAGAGCGATTGCAGTCCCTCCCCTGGTTATATAGGGGGCTGTGCAAGGAGCCCATAGGTCACTTGGGGGTCACCTGGTCGCTAGTGCCTCCTGGGTAACAATCACATGGTATAACAATTAAAGAAACAGTACATTATTAATATCACAACTTATATCCACAGGGGTTAATACATAAAGGTGGCCCTGGGGACATGGAGAGACTCTGCCTGACAGGGCAGGAGAAGTACAGGGAAACACCATCCTGTACTGGGCCACCACATATTAATTTTGTCTGTATGTGAAAGTAGTTGTTAAGTTTACAGTATTGCTTGTTTTACTTTTCAAGGGTTTCAGTGTTAAGTAATAACATAGTTAGGGTATGTGTATATGATGGATTTTTTTCATTGGACAAATCTGTTACGGAATCTGTGGGAGAAATCTGAGTCATAGCCTTGGATTTCTTTCACAGATTTGCAGTCTGTTTGCTGTAGATTTGCCCTTGGTTTTGGATGCTGGTGAGTCTGCATCAAAGAATCGACATTACACTTCATTTTTATACACAACACAGAATTAAATTCCACACTTGAATAAATAAATCTGTACCATAGTTCATAGTCTGAACTATGGTACAGATTCCCATTAAAAGGATGGGAAAGGAAACCTACATGGTTTCCAGACAATTCTGATATAAATTCCTAATCTGCTAAATTTTTTGTTTATGTTTTTGTTTTATGTTTGCTAAATTTTTTGTTTATTTATTTGTACTCTGATCATGCAGTTGTGTCCTCCATAGAATCAAAAAATATCAATGTTGTCTTTCTCTACAGATATCGGTGGATGGTTTCAGGTACTTGGCTGATGGATGTAGTTCCCTTCAACATCTTAAAATAAATGACATGTTTACCCTAACAGACAATTGTATCACAGTAAGTAACGCTTGTAAGATTTACTGTCAGTCACATCCTTGATCCTAATTTTTCATATTCAGCATATAGCTCGGCTCTCTTCATATGTGTTTTTGTGTCAGGGCCAAGATCTAGGTTCTGGAGCCAGTGGACCTGTGTTAATCTTCTTTACAGACTAAATGCATCTGGATGAAATATGTTCCACATTGTATATCAATGTTTCAGAATATTTTGAGTGTATGAATTTGTTGCATGGATACATGTTCGTTTGAAGGCATCTGTAGGCATATAAGCATTTAGTATCTGCAAAAGAGAGATTTTGTACATATTGTGACAAACCATCTTGGGGATTAGCTCTGGGATCATCCTGGTCACTTGCCACGGGACACGTTCCTCACAATAACCACAGACCACAGTTCCGCATACAAGTCTGACTCCTTGGCAGCTTTTTTTCCACAGGTTGCAGGTAAAACAAAACATAAACAGGAACAAAATAAAGTCCTAGACCGTCTGGTCACTGACTACACATATCAGCATGCCCTGACTACGAACTGGTGAGCTACCCTCAGCCAGTTAAACATGTGTCTCCTGCTACCTGTTACTCACAGTTCACACCACTTCTTGGACCACTCGCAGTGCCTTCTGCGTGTTACCTAAACAGGGTCCGTGTGTCTCCCCCTCTAACAGCCAGCATACTGTTTCCAAGGGAAAGCCCCAACTATTCTGTTTCCTTTCCTTTTAAACACACTTTCCCTTCCTGATACCTCATTAATCAGGCCACAGGTGGATTCTCCACAGTTAGCAAGGGAAATACACCCTTTCCTTGCCACACTGCCACAATATATAAAACAGAAAATACTTGCTGAGAGTTAACACACACAAACTTTTAATATTACATCAGATACGAACCAAAGCAACGTTCAAGAAAAAAAAACACAACAAGGATACAACACTTGCTAAATGTGTAATCCATTGGAAGCTCATATTGGAAGTTTAATTAAATAGGTAGTAAGATATACAAATAAAGGTTGTTGTTTCTATAATGAAAAGTTATACAATTTATTACAGACACAAGGGTGCTTAGCAGATTACAATTGAGAGCTCGCATTACTACATCGTCGCTGTAAAGCACTATGTATCAATGTGTACATCACATGACCTGAACAGATTTTTATCCACTGAAGAAATAAATTAAGGTTCCTATGGCATGAAAGCAAATTCAGATATTGATAAGTGTGATGAATTAACAGGATATAGACTGGGGGAAGCTATTGCCAAATACTGAAACAAAAAAATCGGAGATCTGCAATCAACATTGAATAACTCTACTGCTAAATTTATTCCTTGGGGAACAAGTGTAATCAATTAAAACTTAATCTCACGTATTAAAGGGGCAATAACAAATACGTTTAAAAAAACAAATCAAAGGGGTCAGCCTAAGCCTTTCAAAATTACAAAGAGATTAATAAAATCTGTAAAAAGGTAATAAAGCAGCAAATTTTTACAATGAAAAGCAGGTGGCAAAAAAAGTTTTTTCTCTCTTTTTACCCATCAGGGACGCAGGGCGTATGGGTACACCCTTGCATCCTTGTAGCTTAGAACACAGGGTGTACCTGTATGCCCTGTGTTGTTCCGATCACTGTCCCTCGCCGGGCGCTGATCAGAACGAGATTCCTGCTAAAATCATTCAGTAAGCATCCTGGCACATCGCCCAGAGGGGTCCTGAGAATACACCCTACCCTTCAATCGCCGTGATTTGCCGGTCAATTCTGACCAGCCAATCAGACTAACTCAGAGTTTCCCTACAAGTCTGCCTCCAGCTGTTTCAAATGTGTCATCCATTGGAAGTTCACATTGGAAGTTTCATTAAATAGGTAGTAAGATGTACAAATAAAGGTTGTTGTTTCTATAATGAAAAGTTTCCAAAATATTTTCTGTGACAATTCCTGAGACACAAGGGTGCTTAGCAGATTACAATAGAGAGCTTGTATTACTACATCGTCGCTGTAAAGCACTATGCATCAATGTGTACATCACATCACCTGAACAGATTTTTATCCACTGAAGAAATAAATGAAGGTTCCTATTTCTGACCAGCCAATCAGACTAACTCAGAGTTTCCCTACAAGTGTGCCTCCAGCTGTTTCAAAACTAAAACTTCCAGCAGGCATGGTCTGTCAGTGCTTGCTGGGAGTTGTAGTTTTGCAACAGCTGGAGGAACTCTGGTGGGGAAACATTGAGTTAGGTAAAAACCTGTGGGCCTCTAGCTGTTGCAAAAATTACAACTCCAAGCAAGCACTGACAGACCGTGAATGCTGGAAATTGTAGTTTTGCAACAGCTGGAGGTTTGAGCCCCCCCCACGAAAAAATGGCACATTCACATGGGCAGAGGTATACAAACAGTTTCCTGCGGCAAATTTTCTGCCAGCGCTCAAACTACCAGTGGAAAACTCACTGTAAACCCCCACCCGTGTGAATGAACCCTAAAAGCACTAGACTACACTACACAAAATAAAAAGTAAAACACTACATATACACACACCCTTACACTGTTACTCCCCCCCACCCCAATAAAAATTAAATATGACCCATAGGGCAGTGTGTACCAAACAGCGATCTTCCAGCTGTAGCAAAACTACAACTCCCAGCATGTCAGGACAGTCTTTGATTGTCCAGTGGAGTTGTAGTTTTGCAACAGCTGGAGGTTCACTGTTAGGGAAACACTGCTGTAGGGTATTTTCGTTGGAGGAGGCATACGCCATTCTTGCCTTCGACAGAGTCCACCGGTAAGGGAGAAGAGGAGTACTCCACTTTGTTCCTCTTTCCCCTCCTCATCATCCAGTGATAATGATTCCCCCCTTGAAGGCAGTACTGCAGGGCAGTGCCTATAGAGACCCCCATACTAGTGATTCTGTCCCCATATTAGCAACCTAGCCCCCTTACAATTTTCTCTGCCCCCATATTAGTGACCCACTCTCGACCCGATTTCCAGACTATTATGAGCCACAGATTCCTGGGTTTGTTGGCTGCCCAGGAATCCAGATTGACCCCATAGTCCTCACTGAAATTTGACTTAACTTTTTTTTTCAGTGAGGACTTTTCCGCCCAACAGTTTGTATTTCCGTGAAAAGGGCTCGCCTCCTGCAAATCCTGCGGCTTTGTGGCTGCCCTTGTGTTGGTCACAGAAATATACAACACATCAATTCCTTGATGAAATAAAACTGATATAAAGTTTATTCACAGTGCCAAATAAATGAATTATGGCATGTTTCCTGGAATATGCCTTTGTGTTAAGAAATACATTTTGTGTAGACCTTGCATATTTCCTAGAAGAAGGTTAAGTGCACAGTACAATTGTTCCGATTTTTAGGAGCCTGTATTCATTCTTATGTATAGTGGCATATATTAAAGAATTATATAGATCTTATATAAAGCTTTTCTAATGCTGGTGCTTGGTAAACATAGTGAGCTCATGTATCCAAACTGTCTGGGATAAAAGTGAGCTTCTTGCCCAGAAAGCATCTTGAAGTTGATATCTGAAGTTGTAGGTCTGCACTGTATGAGTATAGGGAGCCTGTTTACATATGTATCTCTACTCACATTGCGTTTTTGTTGAAAGGAAAAAAATATTTTATATGGGAGAAAAACATATGTTAACGGATGCTAACTGCATAATCTGCTTTCAAATTACTTACAAGTAAAAAAAAAAAAAAGGATGGTAACAATTGTGGTTCTTTTTTTTTGCCCTGCACAATAGTATAGTTGCCTATGTTTTTGCATGCATCCAAATTAGTTGTATTGTAACAAGAACAGTGAAACAGAGACCAAAACCCAGTGTGCACTCATCCTGTGCATTAAAGGGGTATTCCAGGAAAAAACTTTTTTATATATATCACCTGGCTCCAGAAAGTTAAATAGATTTGTAAATTACTTCTATTAAAAAATATTAATCCTTTCAGTACTTATGAGCTTCTGAAGTTAAGGTTGTTCTTTTCTGTCTAAGTCCTCTCTGATGACACCTGTTTTGGGAAACGCCCAGTTTAGAAGCAAATCCCCATAGCAAACCTCTTCTAAACTGGGCGTTTCCCGAGACAGGTGTCATCAGAGAGCACTTAGACAGAAAAGAACAACCTTAACTTCAGAAGCTCATAAGTACTGAAAGGATTAAGATTTTTTAATAGAAGTAATTTACAAATCTGTTAACATTTCTGGAGCCAGTTGATATATATATATATATATATAAAAAAGTTTTTTCCTGGAATACCCCTTTAATTCACCAATAAAACATATAGTCCAGTCATCCTGAGTCCTAGATGGAGCAGAGGTAATTAGTTCTGTTTGATGCTTTCTTGTACAAATCTATTACAAATATATAGAATAGTGTTAATAGAAACAGCTGTGAGCTTCTTTACTCATTGCAATACTAAGCACATTTCATTTTTGTTTTTCTATTTGTAGACTTTGCTTGAAAAATGCCAAAACATTTTGTCTATATCTCTCCTGGGATCCCCACATCTTTCTGATGCAGCTTTCAAAATTCTGGCACAAGGACGGAAGCTTGAAAAGATTAGGATTGAAGGTAGGACACCCCCTTCCGTTCTAGTTAAACAGCATTATTCTAATATTTTTTACTAATATTACAATTTTGTTTAACAGGAAACAGTCTGATTACTGATGGCAGCATCAAAGCAATCGGAAGATCCAGTCCCTACCTAAACCATATTTACATTGCCAATTGCCAAAAAATTACTGATATCAGTCTTAAGGCAATTGCATCACTGAAGAACATAACTGTGCTGAATGTAGCAGACTGCATCAGGTAAAATTATAAAGCAGACTCTAGTTTATCATGCACTTATCACTTAGAAGATACTAAATATCAGCTAGATCTTACTTGTATGCAAATTCTTTATATGTTTTTTCTGTCTATAATTTTGTACTTATGCGTTTTTTTATTTTGTTCAGTAAAACAAGATTGAAGAAAACATTTGATTACAGGTTGATGAGAAACTTTCACTTCATAAAGTGTAGGGCTCCATTCACAATACATTTATAGTATATATATTTCTTGTGTACACAAATTTATGTTCACAAATTTATGGTCCAAATCAAATCACTTGGTCTAGAATTCATTTCATTATTAGTAGTCAATATCTACATTTAATTCAATGATGTCTTTGTTATTTTCTGTACTTCATAACCCTTTTTCTTGCTTTCTCTGACTGGATGTCTGTTTCAGTAATAGGTCTGAGATTCAAGCTTGCAGACTGTTTTTTTCCCCCCAAATGTAATCCAAGAAAATATATTTTTCTTTTCCAGAATCAGTGACCCAGGGGTACGACAAGTTGTAGAAGGACCTTCTGGAAACAAAATAAGAGAACTAAATTTAACAAACTGTCTACGTGTCAGTGACTTATCACTTCTGAGAATAGCACAAAAGTAAGAGCAGTTAAAATGATGCAGAATTGTCTTGCATTTTATTAATTCATGCAAATTGAAATCTAATCTGATACAACTCAATTTTTATAATTTACAATTAAGAAAATAGATTGGAAGTAATAACCCCTTAAGGACACAGCATATTTTAGACTTGTGGATAAAACCAATTTTTATTTTTGAGTTATGGTAAAACTGATGTTCATCTTGTAGGTCAATGGAATTCCCATACGATACCCAATATTTACATAGTTTATGCATTATTGTTTATCAAACAAAATAAAAATGCTTAGAATCACCCTATTCCCACCCCTGTAATTTAGCTCTGTTTTTTATTCCTGGATAACCTTTCATTGAAATTTGGTACTGCTTTGTATTGATGACATTCATTGTACATGATCAATAATGTCATATGTTAGTAGTTCAGACAATTTGGCTTGTGGCGATACCAAATAGGTTGTTGTTTTTTATTTTTTTTATTTAAATATTTATTAGGGGAGGGGCATTTGTTTATAAAAAAAAAGCATTAGATTGCTAATACTGAACAATGCTATGCAATTACACAGCATTTCTCAGTGAGACCAGTTGTCTGCTAGAAGAGTCTGGCAGAGGCAGACTCTATTAGTAGATTGCCAAGTTGGCAGCAAGGTGGCCTTTAAATGGCCTCCAGATGCCACAGTCACAGGCGGAGACAGGGCTGGACTGGGGGTAAATATCAGCCCTGGAAATAATATCATACCAGCCCCACAGCATTGTATCATTGTGCAAGCCAGAGACCTCTGGGTGCAGGTGTAGTGATATATATACATATATATATATATATATATATATATATATAAAAGAATTGCAGCAGCACACTGCTAGTGCTAAGATATATCTGTAATATAACACTTTTTTCATTGCAATACTGATATAGAGAAAAAGAGAGGTTCTTAACATACCATTTGGCCAAATAGTGTGTACCATCAAACCACCACTATAAGGTGACTTCATTAGGACGGACTCTAAACTATAGATTTGCTCTCTTGGGCTAGCACTAAGCCTACATTTTTTGGGCATGTAAGATCCAGCTGTTTCCTACTTAACCTCTTCAGGACCTATGACGTATGCATATGTCATCACACCCTGGGTTTTAAGGACCCATGACGTATGCATACGTCATGTCTTTTCCTGGTCTCCGCCGCTCACCCGGCGGAGATCGGAAGCGGAACCCTGCTGAAATCCTTCCCATGTCGGCGATCGCCGCAAATCGCAAGGGAAATCGCCCTTGCGATCTGCGGCGATACCGGGCTGATCGGGTCTCTGGGACCCGACCGCCCGGTAATTTCGCATGATCCCGGCTGTCACAGACAGCCAGGACCATGCTAAAGCATAGGAGCGAGGTGGCAAGCCTGCCACCTCCTCCGATCCCCTGCGATTCTTCGGTTAGTTAACCGACCAATCGCAGGGGGGTTACTTCCTCCCGCCCTGCCCGGCCCCTGGAAGTCTGGAGAGGATGGGAGGAATACCGGAGGATGCGGCGGGAGACGGGGGAGTGCTGGGGCCCGGCTCAGGTACTTACCTCGTCCCTGAAGACCCGGATCCCGGCGAGGAAGATGGCGGCGGCGGCGACAGGTGAGTAGATCTTCAGTTGCGGTCGGGCCCTCTACAGCAATGCACGTCGCCGTAAAGCGACATGCATTGCTGTATTGAGACCCTATATACTACAACTCCCAGCATGCCCAGACAGCCCTTGGCTGGAGACCACTGTGCCCTTCCAGATGTTGCAAAACTACACATTCTCAGCATGCCCTTACTGTCCAAGCATGCTGGGAGTTGTAGTTCTGTAACATCTGGCCCTTCAGATGTTGCAGAACTACAACTCCCAGCATGCCTGGACAGTTTTGACATACTGGGAGTTGTAGTTTTGCAACATCTGGAAGGGCACAGATTGGGAACCACTGTATTAGTGGTCTGCAAACTGTAGTCCTCCAGATGTTGCAAACTACAACTCCAAGCATGCTGGGAGTTGTAGTTCGGCAACATCTGGCTCTAAAGATGTTGCCGAACTACTACTCCCAGCATGCCTGAGAATGTTTGGGAGTTGTGGTTTTGCAACAACAGAAGGCACACTGGTTGGGAAACATTGTCTGTTTCCTAACTCAGTGTTTCCCAACCCGTGTGCCTCCAGCTGTTGCAAAACTATAACTACCAGCATGCACTGATAGACTGTGCATGCTGGGAGTTGTAGTTTTGCAACAGCTGGAGGTCCCCCCCTTGTGAATGTACAGGGTACATTCACATGGGCAGGGGGCTTACAGTGAATATCGGGCTGCAAGTTTGCAATGCAGCAAATTTTGCGCGGCAGCTCAAACTCGCAGCGGGAAAATCGCTGTAACCCCCCCTGCCCGTGTGACTGTACCCTAAAAACACTACACTACACTAACACAAAATAAAATAAAAAGTAAAAAACACCACATATACACATACCCCTACACAGCCCCCCTCCCCTCCCCAATAAAAATGAAAAACGTCTGGTACGCCACTGTTTTCAAAATGGAGCCTTCAGCTGTTGCAAAACAACAACTCCCAGTATTGCCGGACAGCCATTGACTGTCCAAGCATGCTGGGAGTTTTGCAACAGCTGGAGGCACCCTGTTTGGGAATCACTGGCGTAGAATTCCCCTATGTCCACCCCTATGCAAATCCCTAATTCAGGCCTCAAATGCGCATGGCGCTCTCACTTCGGAGCCCTGTCGTATTTCAAGGCAACAGTATAGGGTCACATATGGGGTATCGCCGTACTCGGGAGAAATTGCCTTACAAATTTTGGGGGGCTTTTTCTCCTTTCACCCTTTATGAAAAGGTGAAGTTGGGGTCTACACCAGCATGTTAGTGTAAAAAAAAAAAATTTTTTTTTACACTAACATGCTGGTGTTGCCCTATACTTTTCATTTTGACAAGAGGTAAAATGGAAAAAAGCCCCACAAAATTTGTAATGCAACTTCTCCCGACTACGGAGATACCCCATATGTGGGCGCAAAGTGCTCTGGGGGCGCACAACAAGGCTCAGAAGGGCGAGTGCACCATGTACATTTGAGGTGATTTGCACAGGGGTGGCTGATTGTTACAGCGGTTTTGACAAACGCAAAAAAAAAAAACCCACATGTGACCCCATTTCGGAAACTACACCCCTCACGGAATGTAATGAGGGGTGCAGTGAGAATTTACACCCCACTGGTGTCTGACAGATCTTTGGAACAGTGGGCTGCGCAAATAAAAAATTTAGTACAGCCCACTGTTCCAAAGATCTGACAGACACCAGTGGGGGGTAAATGCTCACTGTACCCCTTGTTACGTTCCTCAAGGGGTCTAGTTTCCAAAATGGTATGCCATGTGGGGGTTATTTTGCTGTTCTGGCACCATTGGGGCTTCCTAAATGCTACAAGCCCCCCCGAGCAAAATTTGCTCTCAAAAAGCCAAATATGACTCCTTCTCTTGTGAGCATTGTAGTTCGCCCGTAGTGCGCTTCAGGTCAACTTATGGGGTACCTCCATACTCGGAAGAGATGGGGTTACAAATTTTGGGGGGTATTTTCTGCTATTAACCCTTGCAAAAATGTGACATTTGGGGGGGAAACACACATTTTAGTGAATTTATTTTTTATTTTTTACGTATGCAAAAGTCGTGAAACCCCTGTGGGGTATTAAGGCTCACTTTATTCCTTGTTACTTTCCTCAAGGGGTCTAGTTTCCAAAATGGTATGGCATGTGGGTATTTTTTGCTGTCCTGGCACCATAGGGGCTTCCTAAATGCGACATGCCCCCGAGCAAAATTTCCTCTCAAAAAGCCAAATATGACTCCTTCTCTTCTGAGCATTGTAGTTCGCCCATAGTGCACTTCATGTCAACTTATGAGGTACCTCCATACCCAGAAGAGATGGGGTTACAAATTTTGGGGGGTATTTTCTGCTATTAACCCTTGCAAAAATTTGAAATTTGGGGGGAAGCACACATTTTATTGAAATTTTTTTTTTTTTTTTTTTACATATGCAAAAGTCGTGAAACACCTGTGGGGTATTAAGGCTCACTTTATTCCTTGTTATGTTCCTCAAGGGGTATAGTTTCCAAAATGGTATGCCATGTGTTTTTTTTTCCTGTTCTGGCACCATAGGGGCTTTTCTAAATGCAACATGCCCCCCAAAAATCATTTCAGAAAAACGTACGCTCCAAAGTCCCCTTGTCGCTCCTTCCCTTCTGAGCCCTCTACTGTGCCCGCCGAACACTTTACATAGACATATGAGGTATGTGCTTACTCGAGAGAAATTGGGCTACAAATATAAGTATACATTTTCTCCTTTTACCCCTTGTAAAAATTCAAAAATTGGGTCTACAAGAACATGCGAGTGTAAAAAATGAAGATTGTGAATTTTCTCCTTCACTTTGCAGCTATTCCTGTGAAACACCTAAAGGGTTAAAATGCTGACTGAATGTCATTTTGAATACTTTGGGGGGTGCAGTTTTTATAATGGGGTCATTTGTGGGGTATTTCTAAGATGAAGACCCTTCAAATCCACTTCAAACCTGAACTGGTCCCTGAAAAATTGTGATTTTGGAAATTTTGTGAAAAATTGGAAAATTGTGGCCGAACTTTGAAGCCCTCTGATGTCTTCCAAAAGTAAAAACTCGTCAATTTTATGATGCAAATATAAAGTAGACATATTGTATATGTGAATAAAATAAAATAATATTTGGAATATCCATTTTCATTACAAGCAGAGAGCTTCAAAGTTAGAAAAATGCAAAATTTTCAAATTTTTCATCAAATTTTGGGATTTTTCACCAAGAAAGGATGCAAGTTACCAAAAAATTTTACCACTAAGTTAAAGTAGAATATGTCACGAAAAAACAATCTCGGAATCAGAATGATAACTAAAAGCATTCCAGAGTTATTAATGTTTAAAGTGACAGTGGTCAGATGTGCAAAAAATGGCCGGGTCCTAAGGTGTAAAATGGCTGGGTCCTTAACCCCTTAACGACGCAGGAGGTAAGCCCCCAAAAGTTACAAAATGGCGGGTTTTTTTTCGATTTTGTCGCGCAATGATTTTTTTTTCCGTTTTGCCGTGCATTTTTGGGTAAAATGACTAATGTTACTGCAAAGTAGAATTGGCGATGCAAAAAATAAGCCATAATATGGATTTTTAGGTGGAAAATTGAAAGGGTTATGATTTTTAAAAGGTAAGAAGGAAAAAACGAAAGTGCAAAAACGGAAAAACCCTGAGTCCTTAAGGGGTTAAAGGGGTTATCGAGGAAAAAAACTTTTTTATATATATCAACTGGCTCCAGAAAGTTAAACAGATTTGTAAATTACTTCTATTAAAAAATCTTAATCCTTTCAGTACTTATGAGCTTCTGAAGTTAAGGTTGTTCTTTTCTGTCTAAGGGCTCTCTGATGACACGTGTCTCAGGAACCGCCCAGTTTAGAAGAGGTTTGCTATGGGGATTTCCTTCTAAACTGGTCAGTTCCCGAGACATGTGTCATCAGAAAGCACTTAGACAGAAAAGAACAAATCAACTTTAGAAACTCATAAGTACTGAAAGAATTAAGATTTTTTAATAGAAGTAATTTACATATCTCTTTAACTTTCTGGAGCCAGTTGATATATAAAAAAAAGTTTTTTTTTCCTGGATAACCCCTTTAAAAACACCTAGTGGATTAGGTGGAGTGTATGAACCAAGATGGAGGCAGCCACCACAAATAATTAGGTAGGGTTCGGATGGGAGATAAGTAGGGGGGCACTATCACAACCCCAGGTTTATTTAAAATAATTTTCCCTGTGGTTCATCCTATCCTATGTTTATATGACCTATATAGGGGCTGATTATCACATTAGTCAGGGGTCCTTTCACTGCGGTGACAAGCATAGAGGCTGAAATTCCTGTATGATTACTATGTGCTGAAGTTCATATATCTATATAGATTATTAATAGCCCTAGTTGGTTACATCAGCCTCTATGCTTATCCCCTATGTTTCATAACCAGGGTGCCTCCAGCTGCTTGGACAGCTGGGCATGCTGGGAGTTTTGGTTTTGCAAACAGCTGGGATCCTGGGAAAAGATGGGGAAGATTTTTGTTTGAACACCTCAAGTGCAAAGCAGAAGATGGATGGCTGAGGTCAGAGGGTGGAGCTACGGAAGCTACTGCAGATCTGGGCGGAGCTATGGAAGGTCAGTCCACAGAATATAGGATACGGGCACAGCAATCACAGTGCAGCACGCAATGCGGTCCTCCTGGCTATAACAAATACTATTACTATGTGAGCAGGAGGACCTTGTGTGTGGCCCTGTGCTGACTAAGGCAACCCTCACCGGCCAAACAGTTTAAGGGCGGCAGGATGGCCACTGCCGGCCCACAAGGTGGGAGGCCCAGTAGGAATTTTCCCAGTATCCCTGTGGGCCAGTCCGGCCCTCTGGGGAGATGACAGGTGCCACTTCTGTCACAAACCTTGTAAAGGAAATCTGTCACCAGTGTCATCTGCACTGACCTGTCGGTACCGACAGGTAGTGCAGGTGACACTGATGACAATAGTACTTACCTTGTCCCGGTCCATGCAGTCGTTCTTTGGTAGTCTTCTCTGGTATCTTCAGCTCTGAGCCCATCTTGGAGTGTGGGCGGAGCTTAGTGACTTCACTGCTGCTGTTCTCTAGCAGCGGGACCCAGCAGAGAACTGCAGCAGTGATGTCACTATGCTCCACCCGTTCTCCAAGCCGGGCCTGGAGCTGAAGATACCAAAGAATGACTACACGGAATGGAACAAGGTAAGTACCATTGTCATCAGTGTCACCTGCACCACTTGTCAGTATCGACAGGTTAGTGCAGTTGACACTGGTGACAGATTTCCTTTAAAAATACAATGGAAAGAAAAAATGGAATGTAGCACTCACCCCAAAGTTGCAAAACTCATGGATTCTTTATTTCAAAGGCATTGGTGAAAGTTACAGGCAGGGACGGAAAGAACAAACAACAGGGGCTCCTCCGAGCTCGGAGGAGCCCATGTTGTTTGTTCTTCCTGTCAAACTTTCACCGATGCATTTGAAATAAAGAATCCATGAGTTTTGCAACTTTTGGGTGAGTGGTATGTTCCATTTTTTCTTTCCATTGGATTTTTGTACTCTCATTGCTAATGTTTGAGCACCACCTGATTTCTCTCTGTATGGGTCTCCACACCGCACAGTTTACCTAGCCTCCTGCCACCTGCTACCCTGGTGCCAAGCAGCTTTTTTCTTTTCCAGTATTAGATTTCCTTTAAAGCCATCATTTACAGTTTATGCCTTCGCCTCCTAGCCTTACTTCACTGCATGACATACATGTATGGCACGGTGCACAAAGTACTAGACAGCCATGTCGTACATGTACGTTAAATGCTGCCAAGGGTTAAAGAGGACCTCTTGTCAGCATAAACAAATTGGGGTTTTCATGTCATATTGTAGCCTCAGGTACCCTGATTCCGACACAACATAGTTTTTATCATCTTGCTACTTTCCTCCGTTCCCAGGATTTAGGTTTTTTACAATGTGGTTAACCATTTTCACTTTTCTCTGAATAGTTAGATGGGTGGGAACTTTATTTAAAAAATAGATAAAAACAGAGTTAAAAATATCAAATAACTTATTAAAAAAGTAACACATCAAGTTGACCACAATCTAACTCTTGTGTACTAGCTAAGTCAGTACTAGCTAAGAAGAGTTGCTGGCCTGACAGGAGTGATCCCGTTCTACAACCTATTCCTAATTACCTTGGAATTTTTCATGATTTATGAACAAGTAGAAGTAGTATAGAATGAAAAATACTCAACACGAGACAAATTAGGATAATAACCCCCAGGTGTATACACTAACTTTACAAATACAAAAAAAAAAACAGGCCAAAGGGAAATGATGTCAACACATAAAGTGATTGTTCTACAAACACTATTGGGGGCATTTATCAATCAAACTGCATTCATTAGAATCCACACCAACACTCTGCAATAGTAGCACCTCTTAAGGTCTATTCGCACAGCAGAAATTTCGGAATTCTGCCTCAAGTGAAAGCTCAATACACTTCTACGGGTGTCCGCATTCCCATTGACGGAATTCGGAAAGCGGAAATTCCGTAGTGTTAACTGGAGTGCGGAAACCCATAGAAATGTATTGGACTTTCACTTCAGGCTGAATTCCGCCGGCGGAATTTCTGCCGTGTGAATAGACCCTTACTTGAGACTGCACATGAGACATGAGTCTGTACGCAAACCAGTCCAACATTGGCTTAGCATCCAATTCAACAATGCTACATAAATATCCAGGCAAAATAGTCCAAGAAAGGCCTCCAGGACTCCTTAAGAAAGTGTGACCACATGAGAAACACCAATAGGCTGGGTATTTTTGCACCGACTTGGAGGCTATATAACTGTCACATTAGCAAACGTACTGGTTGGCCTTTTTTGCTTGGGTATTTAGGAATTTATCACTCATTTTACGACACATACTAAGCATATAATGCGCAAAAGTTCTGGCACACAATATTTAAAACATATTTGATACTTATTTGCCAGAAAGATTGCTTTTTTACCTTCAAAACAGTTTTACATTTGGCTTTAAAGGGAACACATGTGTGGTGTCTAAATGTACCAACTTCTCAACATAATCAGACCACAGGTGTGCACGTAATGGGTGGCTTCCCTATGTCTATCTCAGGGCTCCGTCTCCTGAGTGTAGTAAACCATATATATAGAAATAGACATAGACTGGGAATTGCACTTAAAAAGTTCTTTATCTCCAAATTCATCCATGTACAAAACAGTAGAGAGATATACAGAACATAATTACCCGGTGCTCAATAGACTGCTCAGAGGTAATTCCACTCGGTGTCTTCAGAACCTTCCATCCCAGACTTGCTGCTTGCTGGACGGTGTGTTCCTGGCCATGTGGACGCTAATTCTGAGGGGGTGTGGAAATGCTCGCTGGCATGCGAGCTGCTGGACGTTTCAGGAGTCTCCTCCCTTTCTCAACATAGTTCCTGTGCACCCACCACCATACATTTATACAGGTACGTTCTCTCGCGAGAATTCATTTCTACATACAAAATATAAAATAATTAAAAACAGGATTCTGATCGGACAGTATTTATAGAAAGACATTCAAATTACAGCTTTCATTAATTCCCTTAGGTGCTAAAGAATCGAGACAGTGTATCCAAAAAACTTCTCTTTGGTTTAATTTTTTCTTTATCTGTTCATTATTTATACCCTCTATTTCTTCCAGTATCAACCATCTTAGCTCACTTATCTGATGCCCATTCGTGACGAAATGTCTAGCCAGACTTGTTTCCCCAAATTTCTCTCGACTATAATCTTCGGATACACTATCTCCACTCTCTATTTTTTTCTTAAACAACTTGATAGAGCTTCTATGTTCATTTAGTCTAATTTTCATTGCACGAACTGTCTGTTCACGTGGGAATAAAATTAAATTAAAAGGTTTTCATACATGTGATTCGAAGCAAGTTATTTATATGTTAAAATGTCCATGTGGAATGGCATACGTGGGACAGACAGTTCGTGCAATGAAAATTAGACTAAATGAACATAGAATGTTTATAATCAAAAAACTGTCCAGAGAAAAAGGTTGCTGAGTTGCCCATAGCAACCAATCAGATCGCTTCTTTCATTTTTGAAAAGGCCTCTGAGAAATGAAAGAAGCGATCTGATTGATTGCTATGGGCAACTCAGCAACTTTTCCTCTCAACAGGTTTTGATCTAACCAGTATGTTTATAAACTTTTAATTATTGGCTAAATATGAAATTATTAGCTGACATTATGGTACCCTTTAGGGCACAAAGGTGGACATCAATTCTCAGTGGGGGCTCTCTATTTATTAGTTCTTTCTGGTTAAAGTTACTCACATACTGATTAAATAAGTCACTCAGAGAGGCAGGAATTGTAATTGCTACTCCAAATGAGCCTCCATATTTTCAGTGCAAGAATTACCCTACAAACATGACAAAATACTAACAGTTTGTACAATTGGACAGAATTATGGTGCACAGCAGACAAAATCTTGACGCACAGGATGCCCTTCCCCACAATGTTTTTAAATAGATTCAGCAACAAATTATGAACATTTTGTTTTATTTTCACTTCTTATCACTTGACATGCCAGGAATAATGTATACTATATATACTATGTACTATAGGGCCTCCTGTTGTTTCTTTTCATTAGCTTTTTGGTATCCACTTAAGTAAATCTGTCAAGGTAGACACGAATACTTTCTCCAGTATTCTGGCACCGAGTACATAGAAGGATCCCTGATGTGGTGAGCTGGCTACCTCTGAAACAACAGCGTCTTCTCCATTCTCCCCTGTAATTGCATTTATGGGCACCATGAAAGAGGATATATAATAAATGCTATAGTTTAGAGTGGACTCTTTCATGACAGTAGGTTTACCTGCAGTCCTACTGTATGTAAAAAAAAAAGATTGTGTTATATGGGAATTTTGCTTTGCTACATGTAAAAACCTTAGCACTTGTACACTTATACATCACAGACCACTGTTAATTGAAAGCTATATTTAGCATGTTTGCTAAACTACAATATGAAAACTTTTAATTACTTCAATGCCCTTCATAAAGCAGCAACAGACTATCCATATATATGGGATATATCTATATGTGCTGTATAGCTGCTTAGACTCACCTAAAAAAAAACTGGCCAACGTAAAGCTGCGTTTGGTTGTCCTGCTGATGTAGCAGCAGGGTTTTGGGTGCTAACATGCAGAATCTGTGCTGGTTACACATGCAGGCACATCTGCATATAATGTGGTTGGTGTGTTGCTTAGTTTGTAGTATGACAGTACCTTAAAATCTGCTCCATATTTTTGGGTCTAAAAATCAATTCAATGTGATTTGTTTTGGATACACATTAATGATTCTGATGTCATCCTAACTCTTGCCAGTTCTCCAGACACTAGCTCCAGTTTCCAGCCAGAAATTAAATTCTGTAGTAAATTTTATGGGGTGTTTTTGCTTGCTCACTATTCCTTTTGGACCAATAGGATAGGTTTGTAACTATGTTAGTATTAGAATCATTACACCGCCTTCTGCTGTAATAGCACACAGTGTTACCAACTATAAATAATACATTTTTTCACGATGATAGCAGTAATGTGTATTAAAAGGGTACTCCGGTGGTTAAGATTTTTGGCTATATTGCATCTCTTAATGTTCATGTTTTTTGCAATTGACATGTATTATATGTTTGTGTAGCATGTGTCTTTTTTTCTTACCTGTTTGTGGGCCAGGAAGTTCTGTAGTTCTGTTTTGGATCTCTTACTGTTGTCCACAACGTCGGCCATGTTAGGATTAGGCTGTGGACAACATGTCAGGGCTTTTTTTTTTCTCTGTTCTTTCAGAACTGCATAAGTGAAAGAAGCCACGCCCCCTCATCTCCCCTCCCTGAGGACACAGGTGTGCATGAGAGAAGGAAGCCAGAGCAGGGGGAGAGAGAGGACATACACAGCTCCTCATCTTCCCTCCCCCTGCTCTGTCTTCTGAAGATGCAGGTCTGCACTGAAAGAAGACCGAGAAGATAAGAGTGTTAACAAAGTGCACAGACTGGTATAGACTGCAGGGGAATATATCTTGGACTGGGGATGATTTCTATGTGTGAAGGGTGGGGGGGACTCCTGAATGACACATGCTGGGAGTTGTAGTCCCTGTAATGTGTGTATGCTAGTGTTTACAAACCAGTGTGCCTCCAGCTGTTGCAAAACTACAACTACCAGCATGCCTGGACAGACTTTGGGCATGCTGGGAGTTGTAGATATGCAACAGCTGGAGGAACTCTGGTTGGGAATCACTGTTCTAGCCTATTCAGCATACACATTGGCCCTCATTTACTAAGAGTGGAGTATTTATTCTGGAGTGATTTCAATATCACTCGTCTTTTTTTTTTTTCAGGCTTATTTACTATTCTGTTGCACATATTTTTCTGTTGCAAGTTTTTTTTTGTGTCACACTAGTGAATTGTGTCGCACAAACTCCGAACAAAAGAAATTAGTTGTGTGAGTCAAAAGGGTTTAGACTTGTTTGTTTAAAAATGTTTTCATGAATCAAAAGTATTCAAATGTGTTATAATGAATCAAATGTGTTATAATTTTTCAAACATTTCAACAATTATCCTTGTTTATCAGCTTGGTGTTAAATTGATTTAAACCCAATATTGCAAATGTGTTAAAAAGAAAAAAATATATAAACATTAACTATCACAAAAGCATTCAATATTATAAAACAAGTTACTTTCACACAAAACACAATGGCAAATAGTCCCTTGTTAGAAATCACTCCATTTTTTGAATTTCACTCGGCCTCTTGGCTGTCGGTTATTGTGTGAGGCAAACTCACACTTTTTCTAGAGTGATTTTGGAAGTACTCCGAGTATTTTTTGTTTTTTGTCGGTAAAATGCCCATTTTTGCATAAAACACGGTTGTGCGACTAAAATTTGGTCGCATAAATAGTCGCACAGACGTTGAGACTAAAATTTAGGTGCAATAACCGAGAAAAGGAGTCAGTTGGACTTTAGTAAATGAGGGCCATTATGTTACACCAGTGTTTCCAAACCAATGTGCCTCCAACTGTTGTAAAACTACAACTCCCAGCATGCCCTGACAGCCTTTGGGAATGCTGGGAGTTGTAGTTTTGCAACAGCTGGAGGCACACTGATTGCGAAACACTGGCCTAGCCTATTCAGTATATTACAACCAATGTGCACTGTTTCCCAACCAGGGTGTCGTCATCTGTATCAAAACTACAACTCCCAGCATGCCCGGAGAGCTTTTGGCTGTCCGGGCATGCTGGTAGTAGTAGTTTTGCAACACCTGGAGGCACCCTGGTTGAGAAACACTGGTGTATGCCCTGTAGAGGTGTGGTGAACTACAACCCCCAGGACACTACAGAGGCAGCATGCTGGTGTTATACCACAGACTGAAGACTCCTGAATGACACATGCTGGGAGTTGTAGTCTCTTTTGTGTGTGTATGCCAGTGTATCCCAACCAGGGCTGATTATATTAGTGTGCTATGTATAAGGGGGCCGACCCGAAAAAATTGTAGGGGAGTCACATTGGCTTTTGGAAAGCAAATTTTGCTGAAATGGTTTTTGGGGGGCATGTCGCATTTAGAAAGCCCCTATGGTGCCAGAACAGCAAAAATAAACCCACATGGCATACTATTTTGGAAACTAGACCCCTCAAGGAATGTAACAAGGGGTACAGTGAGCCTTAATGCCTCACAGGTGTTTGACGACTTTTTGTTAAAGTTAGATGTGTAAATGAAAAAAAAATCACTAAAATGCTTTTTTCCCCCCAAATTTTACGGTATGGAAATACCCCATGTGTGGACGTCAAGTGATCTGCTGGCACACTACAATGCTCAGAAGAGGAGGAGCGCCATTGAGCTTTTGGAAAGAGAATTTGTTTGGAATGGAAGTCAGGGGCCATGTGCGTTTACAAAGCCTCCCGTGGTGCCAGAACAGTGGACCCCCCCACATGTGACCCCATTTTGGAAACTACACCCCTCACAGAATTGAATAAGGGGTGCAATGAGTATTTGCACCCTACTGGCATTTGACAGATCTTTAGAACAGTGGGCTGTGCAAATAAAAAATAAAATTTTTCATTTTCACGGACCACTGTTCCAAAAATCTATCATACACCTGTGGGGTGTAAATGCTCACTGTACCCCTTATTACATTACACGAGGGGTGTAGTTTACAAAATGGGGTCACATGTGGGGGGGTCCATTGTTAAGGCACTATGGGGGCTTTGTAAACACACGCGACCTTGCATTGTAGTGCGCCAGGAGACCACTTTACATCCATATATGGGGTATTTTCTTACTCAGACGAAATGGGGTTACAAATTTTGGGGGGCTTTTTTCCTATTTTCCCTTGTGAAAATGAAAAATTTAGGGTAACACCAGCATTTTAGTGAAAAAATATTTTTCTTTCATTTTCCCATCCAACTTTAATGAAAATTCATCAAACACCTTGTTACATTCCATGTGGGGTGTAGTTTCCAAAATGAGGTCACATGTGGGTATTTATTTTTTTGCATTTATGTCAGAACCGCTGTAAAATCAGCTACCCCAGTGCAAATCACCAATTTAGGCCTCAAATGTACATAGTGCGCTCTCACTCCTGAACCTTGTTGTGTGTCCGCAGAGCATTTTACGCCCACATATGGGGTATTTCTGTACTCAGGAGAAATTGCATTACAAATTTTGGGGGTCTTTTTTTTCCTTTTACCGCTTGTGAAAATATAAAGTATGAGGCAACACAAGCATGTTAGTGTCATTTTTTATTTTTTACACTAACAGGCTGATGTAGCCCCAACTTTTCCTTTTCATAAGGGATAAAAGGAGAAAAGCCCCCCAAAACTTGTTGTGCAATTTCTCCCGAGTACGGAATATGTGGCCCTAAACTGTTTCCTTGAAATACGACAGGGCTCCGAAGTGAGAGAGCGCCATGCGCATTTGAGGACTAAATTAGGGATTGCATAGGGGTGGACATAGGGGTATTCTACGCCAGTGATTCCCAAACAGGGTGCCTCCAGCTGTTGGTAAACTCCCAGCATGTCTGGACAGTCAGTTGTTGTTTTGCAACAGCTGGAGGCTCCGTTTTGGAAACACTGCTGTACAATACTTTTTCATTTTTATTGGGGGGGGGGGGCAGTGTAAGGGGGTGTATATGTAGTGTTTTACCCTTTATTATGTGTTAGTGTAGTGTAGTTGTGCAACAGCTAGAGGTACGCAACTACAACTCCCAGCATGCCGAGACAGCTGTTTGCTGTTTGGGCTTGCTGGGATTTGCAGTTTTGCAACATCTGGAGGGCTACAGTTTAGAGACCACTGCACAGTGATCTCCAAACTGTGGCCCTCCAGATGTTGCAAAACTGCAAATCCCAGCATGCCCAGACAGCAAACTGCTGTGTGGGCATGCTAGGAGTTGTAGTTTTGCAAGATCTAGAGGGCCACAGTTTAGAGACCACTGCACAGTGATCTCCAAACTGTAGCCCTCCAGCTGTTGCAAAACTGCAAATCCTAGCATACCCACACAGCAGACAGCTGTCTCGGCATGCTGGGAGTTGTAGTTTTGCAACATCTGGAGGGCTACAGTTTAGAGACCACTGTATAGTGGTCTCAAACTGTAGCCCTCCAGATGATGCTAGGCAACTCACTGGCTTCCGTAGGATCCAGGGAGCCGCATCGCCGTCCTCTTCTGCCGCCGATCACTGCTGACATTCGCTGCCGCCGCCGATGGGTAAGTGGACCTTTGGCGCCGGTCCTCGTCGATTTCCCCGTTCTGCCCAGCCTACTGTGGGTGGGCAGAACTGGGAAACCGAAAGTTAACCCCCGTATGACCCGGAATTGACGCAAATCAGCTGTCATGCCCCCTCAAATTGGCTTGCATTCAGGGGGCGGAGCGTGATGTCACATGAGGCGGGGCCCTGACGTCACAATGCTGTGATCACCAGTAATCAGACCCGGAGCGAACGTGCTCCGGGGACTGATTCTAACCTGGTGCTGTGTGCAAGATCACATGGGTCCCCAGCGGCGGGACCCCCGCGATCAGGCATCTTATCTCCTATCCTTTGGATAGGGGATAATATGTCTTAGCGCCGGAGTACCCCGTTAACGATGCAGGACGTATATTTGCATCCTGCGCCGGCTCCTGCGATATAACGCGGGGTCACACGGTCACCCCGTGTCATATGGGTTGGCCCGGAAGCCATCAACGGCCGGGACCCGCCACCCGAACGCGGTATTAACCCTTCAGACACGGCAATCAAAGCTGACCTCCACGTCTGAAGTGAAACCAAAAGCATCCTGGCAGCTCAGTTGAGCTGTTCAGGACCGCCACGGGGAAATTGCGGCATCCCGAACAGCTTGCAGGACACCAGGAGGATCCCTACCTGCCTACTCGGTGACCGATCGCCGAATGACTGCTCCATGCCTGAGATCCAGACAGGAGCAGTCAAGTGCCAATAACACTGATCAATGCCCTGCTATTGCATGGCAGTGAACAGTGTAAGAGATCAGGGTATGCAATGTTATAGCCCCTATGGAGGCTATAACATTGCAAAAAAGAGTAAAAAAAAAAAGTGTTAATAAATGTGATTTAACTCCTTCCCTAATAAAAGTCAGAATCACCCCCTTTTTCCCATAAAAAATAAAAAAATAAAAATAAATATAAACATGTGGTATCGCCGTGTGCGTAAATGTCCAAACTATAAAAATACATCGATAATTAAACCGCACGGTCAATGGCCAAAGTCCAAAATAGTGTCAGAAAATCTGATCAAAACAAAAATGGTACTGATAAAAACTTCAGATAATGGCGCAAAAAATTAGCACTCCCTATGACTCCTAATGATACATCCCTATATGCGGAAAAAGAAAAAAGTACGACAAAATCAAACCTATATAAGTAGGGTATCATTTTAACTGTATGGGCCTACAGAATAATGATAAAAAAATTCATTGCGTATAAACGGAAGCCCCCAAAAATGACAAAATGATGTTTTTTCTTCAATTTTGTCGCACAATGAGTTTTCCGTTTTGCCGTGGATTTTTGGGTAAAATGACTAATGTCACTGCAAAGTAGAATTGGTGGCACAAAAAAATAAGCCATAATATGGATTTTTAGGTGGAAAATTTAAAGGGTAATGATTTTTAAAAGGTAAGGAGGAAAAAACGAAAATGCAAAAACTGAAAAACGCTGAGTCCTTAAGGGGTTAAACCCCAAAAATTGGTGAAAAAAACTAAGTCATGTTATGCTTAATTTATTTATGCTGTGTGATCTTCTCCAAATTGTAGATGTCACAATCTAAACTTCCTGAGCCTTCGCTTTTGTGAAAATGTGACTGACTCTGGTATTGAACTCCTTGGGAATATGGCTTCTCTTATTTCCATTGATATCTCTGGGACCAGCATTACAGATCAAGTAAGTATAACTAATTGGCAGTAGGGCTGCACGATTTGGGGAAAATGTGCAATTGCAATTATGGAGTTAAATATTGAAATTTCAATATGCTATTGCGATATACAGTGGGGCAAAAAAGTATTTAGTCAGCCACCAATTGTGCAAGTTCTCCCAATTAAAAAGATAAGAGAGGCCTGTAATTTTCATTAAAGTATACCTCAACTATGAGGGACATAATAAAAAAAATCCATAAAATCACATTGTCTGATTTTTAAAGAATTTATTTGCAAATTATGGTGGAAAATAAGTATTTCGACACCTACAAATGAGCAAGATTTTTGGCTCTCACAGACCTGTAACTTCTTCTTTATGAGTCTCCTCTGTCCTCCACTCGTTACATGTATTAATGGCACTTGTTTGAACTTGTTATCAGTATAAAAGACATTTGTCCACAAGCTCAAACAATCACTCCAAACTCTACTATGGCCAAGATCAAAGAGCTGTCGAAGGACACCAGAAACAAAATTGTAGACCTGCACCAGGCTGGGAAGACTGAATCTGCAATAGGCAAGCAGCTTGGTGTGAAGAAATCATCTGTGGGAACAATTATTAGAAAATGGAAGACATACAAGACCACTGATAATCTCCCTCGATCTGGAGCTCCACGCAAGATCTCACCCCGTGGTGTCAAAATGATCACAAGAACCGTGAGCCAAAATCCCAGAACCACAAGGGGGACCTAGTGAATGTCCGGGCCCATCTGAAGTTTTCTATAGAGCATTTGGATGATCCAGAAGAGGATTGGGAGAATGTGATATGGTCAGATGAAACCAAAGTAGAACTTTTTGGTAAAAACTCAGCTCGTCGTGTTTGGAGGAGAAAGAATGCTTAGTTACATCCAAAGAACATCATACCTACTGTGAAGCATGGGGGGGCATTCTTTCGGGCTGTTTTTCTGCTAAGGGACCAGGACGACTGATCTGTGTAAAGGAAAGAATGAATGGGGCCATGTATCGTGAGATTTTGAGTGAAAACCTCCTTCCATCAGCAAGGGTATTGAAGATGAAACGTGGCTGGGTCTTTCAGCATGACAATGATCCCAAACACACCGCCCGGGCAACGAAGGAGTGGCTTTGTAAAAAGTATTTCAAGGTCCTGGAGTGGCCTAGCCAGTCTCCAGATCTCAACCCCATAGAAAACCTTTGGAGGGAGTTGAAAGTTTGTGTTGCCCAGCGACAGCCCCAAAAAATCACTGCTCTAGAGGAGATCTGCATGGAGGAATGGGCCAAAATACCAGCAACAGTGTGTGAAAACCTTGTGAAGACTTACAGAAAACGTTTGACCTCTGTCATTGCCAACAAAGGGTATATAACAAAGTATTGAGATGAACTTTTGTTATTGACCAAATACTTATTTTCCACCATAATTTGCAAATAAAGTCTTTAAAAATCAGACAACGTTATTTTATGGATTTTTTTTCTCATTATGTCTCTCATAGTTGAGGTATACCTATGATGAAAATTACAGGCCTCTCTCATCTTTTTAAGTGGGAGAGCTTGCACAATTGGTGGCTGACTAAATACTTTGTTTTGCCCCATTGTAATAAACAAATGGTGAAATCCCTTCCATTTCATGTCCAATTCCCTCATTGGATATAGCCAATTCCCTCATGTCATAATATGAAATGAGGGGAATGACTATACGAAATTAGGGGAATGGCTATGAGGCAAGGTGGCTATATGAAATGGGGGGAAATGGATATTTGGGGGGGGGGGTGGATGGCTATATGAGGAGGGAGCGCCTACATGACGGGGAGGAATGGCTATATGAGGGGGGACAGCTATATGAAATTGATATAGTAATTTCCCCCATATAGTCATTCCCCCCCCCAAATATAGTCATCCCCCCACCTTATATAGCCTCTCCTCCTCCCCATCATTTAGCCATTCCCACCCCTTCATATAGTCAACCCCCCCTCATATAGCCATTCCTCCTCCCTCATATAGTCATTCCCCCCCCCCATATAGTAATTCCCCTGCTCTCAGTAATGTGGAGGACGACTGCAGCACTGTGTCACTGTGTCTTACGCCTGCGCCGTGTCTGCGCCGTGAGTGTGCTTAAGTGAGTGTCTTTTTAATTCCTTCCGCTGGTGCCAGTGTCTTATCTGCCGCTGCCGGAGCATGAGTCGCCACTGCTGTATTAGCCTGAGCCACTGATGGAGCCACCGCTGGAGCAGGTAATCACCTAATTTTTATAAGGGCTAAATCAAAATATTGTAATTCGCAATAATCACAATTTGATTGCGATATATCATGCAGGCTTAATTGACAATGTATGACAAAACAGTTAAATACAGAACATAAAAAAAGGATAAAGTCAGTTCAATAAAACCCATAATGGTTACCCATCTAAATATGAACATTGGCTTTCTTAATCCATGATGCAGAGTTGTTTTTAGTTTTCCTTTTTTGTTGTTGTTTTTTTCTTTCCTCCTCGTCTTTTGAAATCCATAGCTTTGTAATTTTTCCACCTATATGGGAAAATGTGAGGGCTTGTTTCATGCGGGACAAATTATACCTTGTAATGACATTTCTTATGTTGCCACAAAATCGAAGTGTTGGACAAAATATTAATTATGTAGGTCCATACTATTACAAAGATACGTAATATTTACGTGTTTTGTGAAATTTTACTACTTTAAAAAAAGTATAGTTTTTTATAAGAAAATGAATATGCTTTTACCAAATATGTTTATTTTTATTTATTTAATTTATTTGAAAAATGGGATAAAGGGGAGGGGATTTCAACTTTTATTGGGGTGGGGGCTCATGCACATTTATTACTTTTTCACTATTTTTCAGTCCACACGGGGGACTATTACATGCAGTCTTTTGATTGCATTCACTGTTAATTGCTGTGCCATAAGCATAGCATTGATCATTGTTATCAGTGCTTCACTTGTACAGGCTGCTTAGGCATCCTGTATACTTGGAGCGGTGATTGGACAGCAATGAGGTGATTGGACAGCAATGAAGTAACCTCATCCCAGCTGTCATTCCAGCTTATTAGGATCCCACTTTTTCCCCATAGTGGTCCTGATAAGCCCCTGTACCCACCAGCAGCAGGAATTTTAAACTTTTGATCCAGGGATCTAAAGGGTTAATACTAGGCATCGGCACAGTTGCTGCTGTCCAGCAGTAGTTTTGTGTCCTGGCAGCTTATCACAGGCATTTCTCCCTTTTTCTGAAGTAAGTGCACTCATTTCAATGACAAGTGCACTCACTTCAGTAACTCGAAATGACATACATATATAAAGTAGATAACTATACGTCATAGGGCATGAATGGGTTAAAAAATAATTCCAGGCAGTTTAAGTTTCTAAAACATTATGTTTTTGTCTCTTGTTGAATCCTGTTTTATAACATCGTTTTCAAAAGGATGCAAGCATATGATGTGAACAGGGCCTTAAAGGGGTACTCCGGTGGAAAACTAATTTTTATTTTTATTTTTCAAATCAACTGGTACTAGAAGGTTAAACAGATTTGTAAATTACTTCTATTAAAAAATCATAATCCTTCCAGTACTTATCAGCTGCTGTATGCTCCACAGGAAATTGTAAAGTTATTTTCAGTCTGAACAAAGTGCTCTCGGCTAACACTTCTGTCCATGTTAGGAACTGTACATAGCAGGAGAGGTTTGCTATGGGGATTTGCTCCTACTCTGGACAGTTCCTGACATGAGGGACAGAGGAGAGCACTGTGGTCAGACAGAAAAGAACCATACAACTTACTCTGGAGCATACATCAGCTGATAAGTATTGGAAGGATGAAGATTTTTTAATAGAAGTAATTTTCAAATCTGTTTTACTTTGTAGCACCAGTTTGAGAAAAATTGTTCTCCACCGAAGTACCCCTTTGAAGTAAAGTAAGGAATATGTGACCCCACCCTAAAGTGGAATGTATCAAGATAGCATAGCAGGTTGAATTTTCTGTGTTCCTGTGTTCTGTTACTTAGTTGGACAGAAAAAAAATCTATGGCAACAGAATCCAAGTAGGCCTATACTAAAGGTACTTTTTTTAAAAGGCAAATCTGTTTTTTATTAGTTTCAAGAAACACAATAATAAACAACAACAATGAAATGGTATAGAGCGAAAAGTCACGCATGAATAATAAAGCATATGGGGCCATGCAGGGCTTTAGCAAGAACAGGTATAAATACAGTGAAGGCATAGTTTAACTCCTTAAGGACTTAGGGTGTACCTGTATGCCCTGAGTCCGCTCCCGTTCTATGACGCGGGGCCACAGCGCAGGGTCATAGCGGGTCGGGACCGGCATCTAACAACGGCCGGGACCCGTGGCTAGTAGCGCGCTATTAACCCTTTAGACGCGGTGTTCAAAGTTGATCGCCACGTCTAAAGTGAAATTAAAACATTGCTGTTCGGGATCCCCGCGGCAAAATCGCAGCATCCCGAACAGCTGTAGGACAGCAGGAGGGTCCCCTACCTTCCTCCTCGCTGTCCGATCGCCGAATGACTGCTCAGTGCCTGAGATCCAGACATGAGCAGTCAAGCAGCAGAATCATTGATCAATGGTTTCCTTTGAGAAACCATTGATCAATGTAAAATATCAGTGTGTGCAGTGTTATAGCCCCCTATGGTGGCTATAACATTGCAAAAAAAAGTGAATAAAGATCATTTAACCCCTTCCCTAATAAAAGTTTGAATCACCCCCCTTTTCCCATTTAAAAAAAAACTGTGTAATTAAAAATAAACATGTGGTATCGCCACGTGCGGAAATGTCCGAATTATAAAAATATGTTGTTAATTAAACCGCACGGTCAATGGTGTATGCGCAAAAAAATTCCAAAGTCCAAAATAGCGTATTTTTGGTTACTGTTTATATCAAGAAAAAATGAATAAAAAGCGATCAAAAAATCCAATCAATACAATGGTACAGCTAAAAACTAGATCACGGCACAAAAAAATTGCCCTCATACCCCCCCGGACGCGAAAAAATTAAAAAGTTATAGGGGTCAGAAGATGACAATTTTAAACATATACAATTTCCTGCTTGTAGTTATGATTTTTTCCAGAAGTACGACAATATCAAACCTATATAAGTAGGGTATCAGGGGAGGGGAGGGCAGGGAAGGAAGGTGAAAAAAAAGTGGGCGTTTCCCCGCATACTAAGGTCTATTAAGGGGGAGAACCCACCAACGAAAGAAAAGGACTCCCAAAAGCTATCCCAAGAGTACCATACAAAAAAAAAATGGAAAGGTAGGGGAGAGCCCAACCTGATGGGCGGGGGGAAGGGGGAAGCCATGGGAGGGCGGCAGGGTGTAAAGGGGATAAACTTATCTCAAGATTAATCCATTGCTTGATAGCGGCATGATGGTAAAAGTCTAGAACAGGGGAGCATATCACTGCCCTGTAGTACATTTGAAAGTCCGGCAACCCAGTCCCCCCTTCTCCCTACTCTGAACCAACAACTGATGACGTAAACGGGGACCTCACGGAGACAAAATAAATCGGGTCACCATGGAGCAGAGTCTGGCAAAGGAGGTGGGTACGTGGAATGGAAGAGTCTGCATTAGATAAAGGAGCCTAGAAAGGACATCTATTTTAACCGTAGTTATTCTGTCGAACCAAGAGAGCGGGAGCACCCCCAGGAAGAAGGATCCCTCTCTAGAACCTGCAATAAGGGTAAGTAATTGACCTCAACAAGCTGTTAAAGGGGTATTCCAGGAAAAAAATTTTTATATCAACTGGCTCCAGAAAGTTAAACAGATTTGTAAATTACTTCTATTTAAAAATCTTAATCCTTCCAATAATTATCAGTTGCTGAAGTTGAGTTGTTTATTTCTGTCTGGCAACAGTGCTCTCTGCTGACATCTCTGCTTGTCTCGGAAAATGCACAGTGTAGAAGAGGTTTGCTATGGGGATTTGCTTCTACTCTGGACAGTTCCCGAGACAAGTGTCATCAGAGAGCACTTAGAAAAGAACAACTCAACTTCAGCAGCTCATTAGTACTGAAATGATTAAGATTTTTTTAATAGAAGTAAGTTACAAATCTGTTTAACTTTCTGGAGCCAGTTGATATATTAAAAAAAGTTTTTTCCTGGATAACCCCTTTAAGGTCAGCCACTACGTGTATTCCTGACTATCGGAGAGAACGAGTCTGGGGGCTGAAAGGAAACTGAGAAGAAATCCAAGCAAAGAGCTCAGGGGGCATGGAGACAGATTTATGGGCATTGATTTTGAAATGACAGAGGTCCCCATACTCCCAGAACTCTGCGAGGACAGCAAGAATAGAAACATGGGGGAAAAGGTCGTATAACAACAAATCATCCGCCTATAGAGAAAGCATATAAGAGCAGGAAGGTAAGGAAAGGCCAGGAATTGACACGTTATGCCACAGTGCCGTCGCCAAATACTCCATGGCGATAACATGAAGAAGGGGGGAAAGGGACACCCTTGTCTTGTTCCATTATGAATGGGAAAGGGCGCAGATAGGTTACCATTTACTTTAACCTGAGCCATGTCTCCACTATACAGGGCCATGGAAACAGGGACCCATACCTAAATGAGCTAAGGCCAAATTTAAAAAATCCCACCCCACAATATCGAAGGCCTTTTCGGCGTAGATAGAAAGCAAGCTGAGTGGAAGACCACGGGATCTGGTGGCGGCAATGAGGGAAAATGTTTTCAGGGTGTTGTCCCTGGCCTCCCTCCCCAGGACAAAGCCCACTTGATCTGTATGAATAAAAGATGTGAGCAAGGGACCTAGACAAAGAGCCAGAATCTTGGAATAAATCTTGATGTCAAGATTCAAGAGAGATATGGGTCCATAATTGCTACAACAAGCAGGGTCCCTGATGGGCTTAGGGATCACAGTGTTATGGGCCGAGAGAGCCTGAGTAGGGAAAGAAGCACTGTCCACAACGGAGTTGAAGGCGGAGAAACCAACTCCGAGAACATTTTATAGAAACAGACTGTAAAGCCGTCGGGTCTGGGGCTCTTCCCATTTTTAAGACCCTTGATGACTTCCAACACTTCCCCAGACTCTAGTGGACATTCAAGGTGATCCCATTTATCAGGGGGTAAAGAAGGTACACTATTTAACAAGATATTGCTCTATTTTGCTGCAAAGGGCAGAGGGGGGGAGATCAGCAAATTTACCTCTGATATTATATAGTGACTGGTAATATGAGCGAAACTCGGTTACGATATGTTGCGTGGCATGAACTTTACACAGGGTGGGAGAATTGAGTGAAAGAACATAGGAGGAGGTATGTAAGGCCCGGGACAACCAGGAGCCACACTTGTCGGCATATTCATAGTAACCATGATGCGCCCTCTCCTGGAGACACAGCTGATCGAGACAATTGAGAAGTTGCTGCCGCACTGTAGAAATCGGAGCCCGAGTCACCTCTGAGTAAGTACGCTTATTGGAGGACTCTAGTGAGGCTAAGGTCTCAAAAAAGGAACGCAACTTCTGGCCATTAGCCCGTTTCAGGCGAGTACCATGAGCTATAAAAATACCACAGATCATACATTTTAAGGCCTCCCATTTAAGAGGAGGCGCAGCGGGGTCAGATTGATGGATCTTCAAAAATTCAGAGATAGTACGATTTACCTCAGCTGCACATAAAGTGTCTCTGAGCAGATTGTCATTTAGTCTCCACGAGAAGGCACGGGGACCACCCTGGTAAAATTGAAACCTGGCAAGAACCGGAGCATGGTCCGACCATACCACACCCAATTGAAGTCTCCACCAAAGAACCTGGGAGGATCTAACAAACTAATCCAGCAGGCGAAGAACTCTGGAGGCAAAAGCCACCTGACACTGGTTAGGGAAATAAACAGAAGCAACTGAAAACTTCAGAATAGAGGGCTGGAATGACCTATGAAAGGCAATAGATACACATTTGGACTTGGCTTCAGCATTAGTGGAATGAAACCAAACAGGATATTGGCGGTCCCGTATAACAGGACAGGTCGAGGTCCGAAAGTGAGTCTCCTGGAAGAGAGCCACTGAGATCTTATGACACTGTAAATAACAGGAGATTTGCTGCCTCTTCTCAGGGCGAGTAAGGCCTTTTACATTAAAAGAGCAAATTGAAAGTACATCCATGGTATGGTAAGAAGGAAGTGGAGGTAGGGAAGGAGGGGGGAAACAGAAAAGGGACGGGAAAGAACAAGAAGGGAAGGGAAAGAGAGGAAAAGAAGACCTACAGCAGAAAAAAGGAGAAACATGAAAGAGAAGAGAACATAAAAACAAGACAACAAAAGAAAACATATACCTATCACGGTAGGGCCAACAATCCTCAGCCACAAACAAAAGATGTAAACCCAACTACCGCCAACCCAAAATAGGAGCAGTGTCAGCCAATTAAGGGTAAGGACTAAACAATAAAATACATCCACCTCTCTTGTAGCTGGTTTCCAGCCTATGTACACAGCGTTCAAAGTCTTTCTTAGTAGGTAGAGCTTTAATGTAGGATTTTAAGTTCCACTCACCCTCTTCCTCAGAGTCCTCACAAACCGATCCCTGGAATGCATGAGAGAGTGGTGGAGAGGATGGAGCACTGCGACCAGCCTGGCGCTGAGAGGATCTCGCTTCGGCCGACGTCACCATCTTGGAAATTGCAGGCCCACGCTCCACATTAGCCTGGCTGCTAAAGAAGTGAGCGATGGAGCCGGGTTCGCTGGTGGAAGAAGCTTCTTTCTTCTTCTTCCTAATAGGCATCAATGGAGCCAATTATCAACTATACAGTGGTTTCCAAACTATAGACCTCCAGATGATGCAAAACTACAATTCACAGAATGCCCAGAAAGTCAAGCATGCTGGGCATTGTAGTGCTGCAACATCTGGCCCTTCAGATGTTGCCAAACTACAACTCCCAGCATACCAGGACAGTCTGGGCATGCTTGGAGTTGTAGTTTTGCAACATCTGGAGGTCCACAGTTTGGAAACCACTACTTAGCGGTCACCAAACTGTTCTTCCCCAGTTGTTGCATAACTACAACTCCTAGCATGCCTTTCGGCTGTCAGTGGATGCTGGGAGTTGTAGTTTTGCAACAGCTGTAGGCATACTGGTTGGGAAACACGGAGCTATAGTCTGTTTCCTTACTCAGTGATTCCAACCTGTGTGCCTCCAGCTGTTGCAAAACTACAACTCCCAGAATGCACTGACAGACTATACATGCTGTGAGTTGTAGTTTTGCAACAGCTGGAGGCACATGGGTTGGAATCACTGAGCTAGAGTCTGTTTCCTAACTCAGTGGTACCCCACCAGTGTGCCTACAGCTGCTGCAAAACTACAACTCCCAGCATGTACAGTCTGTCAGTGCATTCTGGGAGTTTTAGTTTTGCAACAGTTGAAGGTTAGCGCAGTTGAAGGTTAGCAGGGTACATTCACACTGGCGTCGGTTTACAGTGAGTTTCCTTCTACAAGTTTGAGCTGCGGAAAACTTTCTGTCGCAGCTCAAACTCCCAGCGGAAAACTCACTGTGAACCCCCGCCGATGTGAATGTACCCTAAAAACACTACACTAACACAAAATAAAAGGTAAAACACTACATATACATATACCCTTACACGCCCCCCCAATAAACATTAAAAACTTCTCATACGGCAGTGTTTCTTAAACAGAGCCTCCAGCTGTTGCAAAACAACAACTATCAGTATTGACTGTCCTGGCAGGCTGGGAGTTTTAAAACAGCGGGAGGCACCCTGTTTGGGAAACACTACCATAGGATTTTGGTGGAGACAAGCGCCAATCCGGGTCTGCCCCTATTGCAAATTCCTAATTTAGTCCTCAAATGTGCATGGTTCTCTCTCACTTCAGAACCCTGTTGTATTTCAAGTCAACAGTTTAGGGCCACATATGGGGCATTTCCATACTCGGGAGATATTGCATTACAAATTTTGGGGAGCCTTTTCTTCTTTTACCCCTTATAAAAAGGAAAAGTTAGGGGCTACACCAGCATGTTAGTGTAAAAAAATAAAAAAAATTACACTAACATGCTGGTGTTGCCCCATACTTTTCATTTTCACTATAGGTAAAAGGAGAAAAAGACCCCCAAAATTTGTAACGCAATTTCTTCCGAGTACGGAAATACCCCATATGTGGACGTAAAATGCTCTGCAGACGCAAACAGGGCTCAGGAGTGAAAGAGCGCCATGTACATTTGAGGTCTAAATTGGTGATTTGCACAGAGGTGGCTGATAGTTACAGCAGTTCTGACAAACTCAAAAAAACACCCACATGTGACCCCATTTTGGAAACTACAGCCCTCAAGGAACATAACAAGGGGTATAGTGAGCCTTAATACCCCACAGGTCTTTGACCAATTTTCGTTAAAGTTGGACGTGAAAATAAAAAATATTTTTTCCTGAAATGCTAGTGTTACCCCAAATTTTTCATTTTCACAAGGGGTAATAGGAAAAAAGCCCCCCAAAATATGTAACCCCATTTCTTCTGAGTAAGGAAATACCCCATATGTGGATATAAAGTGCTCTGCGGGCAAACTGCAATGCTCAGAAGAAAAGGAGCGCCATTGGGCTTTTGGAGAGAGAATTAGGCTGGAATTGAAGGCCATGTGTGTTTACAAAGCCCCCATGGTGCCAGAACAGTGGACCCCCCCCCACATGTGACCCAATTTTGGAAACTACACCCCTCACGTAATGTAACAAGGGGTGCAGAGAGCATTCACACCCCACTGGTGTCTGACAGATTTCTTGAACAGTCGTCCGAAAAAAGAAAAATGTAATTTTTCATTTGCACAGCCCAATGTTCCAAAGATCTCTCAAACGCCAGTGGGGTGTGAATGCTCATTGCACCCCTTTTTACATTCCGTGAGGGGTGTCGTATCCAAAATGGGGTCACATGTGGGGGGGGGGGCCATGGGGCACCATGGGGGCTTTGCAAACGCACATGGCCCCCGACTTCTATTCCAACCAAATTCTCTCACCAAGAGCCCAATGACGTTCCTTCTCTTCTGAACATTGTAGTTCGCCTGCAGAGCACTTTATATCCACATATGAGGTATTTCCATACTTAGAAGAGATGGTGTTACAAATTTTGGGGGCTTTTTTTCCTATTACCCCTTGTAAAAATGAAAAATTTGGGGTAACACCAGCATTTTATTGAAATATTTTTTTATGTCCCACTTAAACGAAAGTTCGTCAATCACCTGTGGGGTGTTAAGGCTCACTTTACCCCTTGTTACATTCCTTGAGGGGTGTAGTTTCCAAAATAGAGTGCCATGTGGTGTTTTTTTTTTTTTTTTTACTGTTCTGGCATCATGAAGGCTTCCTAAATGCGACATGTTCCCCAAAAACCATTTCAGCAAAATTCGCTCTCCAAAAGTCCAATGTCGCTCCTTCCTTTCTGAGCCCTCTAGTGCACACACAGAGCACTTTACATCCACATATGAGGTATTTCCTTACTTAAGAGAAAATGAATTACAAGTTTTGGGGGCCTTTTTACCTTTTACCCCTTGTAAAAATGAAAGAAATGGGGCTACAATACCATGTTAGTGTAAAAAATTTAGATTTTGATTTTTCTCTTCCATTTTGCTGCTATTCCTGTGAAACACCTATAGGGTTAACAAACATTTTGAATGTCATTTTGAATACTTTGAGGGGTGCTGTTTTCATAATGGAGTCCATTATAAGGGATTTCCAACATATAGACCCTCAAATTCACTTTTGATTTTGAAATTTTTGTGAAAAATTGGAAAATTGCTGCTATATTTTGAAGCCCTCTGATGTCTTCAAAAAGTAAAAACATGTTAACTTTATGATGCCAACATAAAGTTAACATATTGTATATGTGAATCAACATGTAATTTATTTGACATGTCCCCTTTCCTTACAAGCAGAGTGCTTCAAAGTTAGAAAATTTTCAAACTTTTCCTGAAATTTTCACATTTTTCACCAAGAAATCACGACAAAAATTTACTTCTAACATAAAGTAGAATATGTCACGAAAAAACGATCTCAGAATCAAATTTTCTCAAGTAAAAACATCCCATAGTTATTAATGCATAAAGTGACAGAGGTCAGATTTGCAGAAAATGCTCCTGTCCTTAGGGTCATAATGGGCTCCGTCCCCAAGGGGTTAAATCCAGCCTTACTGCTATCACCTGAACATCACTTTATAGCTGAACTCTAGCTCGTAATGTAAATATGTAATATTTCTTTATATTTGAAAATAACTTACCGATGGGTGTCCCAATCACACAGAGTACACCAGAAATGATTATAGACTAGTAAGCCACGCTTAAACATGACACTGTAATTTTGTATCATGTTTCATCCACAGAGGAAATACTTGTTCACTAAAAAGCAAGACAAGCAATAAGAAATTGCTCCAAACTAAGTAGTGTGTTTTTAAAAATGCACAATCTGCTATTTCTTTTCCATTTATTTTTAGGAGGTCTGGTTGCCATTGGATTCATGAGTCAGCTTTTTTTCTTTAAAGGCTTTCATTAAATTATATCCCCCTTTAACCAAAAACCCAAGAGGCAAGACATTCTGTTATGGTTTATCTATAAAGCGTATAAATGAACACATACTGTCTAGTGAGCTGTGATCAACATCTTGGAATTTATACTGAGGAAGAAGAGAGATAACAATTCCTTTACATTCCTTTACAATTCCCTCACAGTTTCTATCACATTTTTAGTGTTGTTGCTATGTTTAAGCATGTATTTGTGCTTTTGTTACAATGACAAACAGTCTGTTATAATACCACAGCTTATTTTATTACAACCTCAATAATTAAGGTTTAAACATTCCATAAACCAAAATATGAAAGAATAGAATCTCAACAGACAGTATAGAGTGGAGTTTAATTGTTGAAGCAATATCGTTACAACACATTCACATAGCTTAGTAAGAGCATGATTTTTGGTGACCTATTTTTATTTGGTTTTCTGCAAAGGGAAATACATGCATCTTAAAGGGAAACTAACACCAGACAACCCCTTGAATTAGTTTTTCCCTAGATCTATGTTCCAGCTTGTTTCTATTTTTTTCCAATTTTCTTCCATGGTATGCAAATGATATATTTAGTTTGTCAAGAGCTCCACAAATTCTGCAGTCAAGTTCTATTCTGTATGATGGCATGGCATCACTACTTTCTGCTCGATTCAAAAATTGATGAAGGTTGTTTTTACGAGTATATCATTTTCTATAACCCTCTGATTCACATAACATTAAAACAGTATAGTTAAAATACCTTGTGACATCCTTTATTAGTTTTAACACCATGGGGGAAAATGTATCAAAACCTGCCCAGAAAAAAAGTTGCTGAGTTGCCCATATCAACCAATCAGATTGCTTCTTTCATTTTTCAGAGGCCTTTTCAAAAATGAAAGAAGCAGGGGCATGGCCTGGATGAAATGCTGATCGGTCGCATTGCTGTGCTCCCGCTACCCCAGCTCTAAATAACCCTGAAATCCTCACCCTGAGGGGTCTCACTCACCGTTGAAGAGCCCTGACAGTCGGGGGAACTTGGTGGTCGCCTCTGGAGCCTGTTCAGTGCGCGGGCGGAGGATCCTGCTGAGCGGCGCCGGGAGCTGTCCCGGGCCGGGCTGCATGGTGGAGCGACCGGAGAGGTGCCCTGGGACTGGTGGTGGCGTGGGCTAACGGCATCTGGTGCTGTGGGGTGAGCAGAGGTTGCAGGAGGCTCGGAACAGCGACATTATCCGGGAGGACTTTGTGTAGAGCGTCCGCCATTGCTCCCCTTCTTGGGAGGAGCTTGTGGTTGCCCTGGTGACTCCCGCGCCTGGACTGTGAGGCAGGAGAGAGCTGCCTCACTTGCTGGTGGGACTCCTACTGAAGTGTTCCTGCTGCTGCTGTCTGGGAACCCCCCTGCTCTTCATACATACAGTTTGCCTGCTGTGCCCTGGCCCTGCACCTGGCTGTATCCTGACAAAGGGGTGCTGGTACTGCTGCTTTAATTCTGCCCCTTGAGCTACCCTTATACTATCCTGCAGGGGTGCTTTTGACTGGTGCTTCGCAATGAGTACATTGCAACTGCTGCTGCTGTGCTGCTTGATACTGCTGGAGCTTCTATCAGAGGATAAACACCTATTATACTGATTGCTGGACTGTGTAATTGCACTCCTCCCCTCGCCCTTCTGTTATACACCTGCAGTTAGGCTGGTCTATGCTTGCTCTCTGCTGATAAACGGTGCTATTAAGCTGCCTGTACTGCAGCAAAGATGGGAGGTCTAAGGAGTCGCTCTAAAAATTCTAAGCAAGTGGCTGAATCGGCCAGACAGTCTACAGAAGATGAAATTTCCTCTGATGAGGAGCAGTCTCAGGCTGGTGGGCAGGCTTGAAGAGTCTCCTGTGCTTCGACCACCTTGGTTTCTAAAATGTCAGCCCATGCAGCCAAAACTGTCAGTTCTCTAGACCTCCTGAGGATGTGGGTAGAGCATCACCCGAGCCCTCTGGCGCACAGAGTTCCGACTAGGCCCCCTCTGCCTTTTCCTGGCCATTCCTGGCTAAACTTCTCCACTACAAGGACAGAAATGCTATCCTGAGAGCTGTCCGCATTAAAGGAGAAGTACGTCTTAATGGCAGTCGAGTTGCATTTTATCCTGATTTCTCGGTGGAACTGCGCAAACAGAGTTACATTTACTAAAGTCAGTCTTCGTCTGCATACTAAAGAATACCGCTATGCCATGTTGTTCCCGGCCACACTGTGTGTGGTGAATGTTGCGGTCACGCGGTTCTTTACTTCTCCGTCCGAGGCTCTGCAGTGGGTGGATGCTGCGCCGGTGGCGCCCCACCCTGGAAAGATATCTGAAATAGAGTACGTGGATCATTCCAAAAAGAAGGACTTTCCATACAGTGCTTCTCCTCCCAGGAAAGATGCAAGACAGCCGTCCTCAGTGTAAAATCAAATTTTTTTATTTGCAACAATCATTTTGAGCCTGTACTGGGCTCTTAGTCAGGCATACTGTCAGATTATCCAAAACACAACACTTAAAAAGCAACACTTAAAAAGCTTGGGGAGAGAACTTCAACCGGGTTAAAATTAAACATGTAAAATCAATTGGATTAGATTAAAACAGTGTACATAAAAGACAATCCATAGTATAATCCATATGGCAAACAAAATAAATAAAATACTACCCAAGGGGGTGGAGGGGGAGGAGCTATATAATGTAGTATGGAGAGAGGCCCACCACCCAGGTGGACTCATATAATAGTCTCCACCACTTCGTTGAGTCCTTTCGGGGAGATAGTAGACAGTTTGTACATCCAGAAGACTTCCTTCTTCTTTAGTATTTCAAACCGATTAGCCAGATGGCTGGGTATGTGGTCGATTGGCATGACTGAGATGAGATTTTCACCCCCTGGATGTAAAATGGCACAGTGCCTGGATATGCTGTGAAGCATAAAATAATTCCTTATGTTTTGCCTGTGCTTATTCAGGCAGTTCCGCAGTGGCTGGATGGTCCATCCCACGTATTGTAATCCATAGGTCCAATCTCACAAATAGATCACAAAGGAGGACTGGCATGTGAGCCTGTACTTTACATTGAATTTCTCTCCAGTCTGGTTCTAGCAGAATTCCCTGGTCCCATTTTTGATCTCTTTACAGCACAAACATCTTTCATGGTTGCATTTAAATGATCCAGGTGGTAATGTGGGATTGGTATTGGGAATTTTGTGCTGTTTAATAATGCTCAGGGCAAGCATGTTCTTAAGTGTTGGTGCTCTTCTGAATGTGACCTGTGGCATACTAGGTAACTTGTTGCTGAGTAGGTCATCATTTCATAAAATGTGCCAATGGCTACCTAGAATCCTTTTAATTTCTGTGGCCGAGTTGCAGTACGTGAGGATAACATTTTGTTTTTGTCTCTCATTGGCATCTATGTCCATACTTTTTGTTTTGTCCGGTTTTAAACACTCCTTCTGGCTTTTAGCTTTTACTTTTTTGTATGCATCCTTGATGATGGACTCCAGATAATTTTTTTCTTTGAACCAGTTAGATAGAATTTTGGCCTGTTCTTTGAAGGTGCCGTCATCCGTGCAATTTTTTCGCACTCTTTTATATTGCCCATAGGGGGACATTCTTCAGCCACTGTTTATAGTGGGCGCTGTGATAGTCAAGATAACTATTTACATCCACCTGCTTAAAGTATGTAGATGTAATAAAATTGTCTTTATCGTGGGAGATGCTGAGGTCAAGGGAATTTACTTGCTGCTTGCTCATCTCCAGAGGGAACTTGATGCCCCATAGGTTATTATTCAGTTTTTCCAGGAATCCCTCAATTGATTCTTTCGGTCCTTTCCACAGGAAAAAAAGATCATCGGTATATCGACAAAAAGTTGGATATACGGTCAGACTTCCAAATTATTGGTAATATGCTCCTTTTCAAAGACCCACTTTGGATCCCATAGCGATACCTTTCCATTGTCTCACCGTTATAAAGAAAATAATTATTTTCCAGAATGAACCTTAGCCCTCTGAGTATGAAGTCTTTGTGTGGCTGTGTTAATTCCGGGTCACCTTCCAGAAATTCCTTCACGCTTCTTAACCCAATGACAGACTTAGTATATAGGGATGTTACGTCACATGTAATAAAAAATAAGCCTGGTTCCCTTCTCATGGTCATGAGTTATTCTATTTACTGTGTTGAGTCTCGTAGATAGCTGGGTAATTTAACTATATACTCCTGGAGAAACAGATCAATGTAATGTGATAAATGGCTGGCAAGGCAGTTCGTGTTGGAAATGATGGGACGGCCGGGTGGGTTATTGATGGATTTGTGTATTTTTGTGAGGAAGTACAAATATGGCCTATTGGTGTTTTGATACTGTAAATATTTCTGCTCGTTTTTATCCAGAGAGAGTTCTTGTACCCCTATGTCTATAATACTGTTGTATTCTTTCACCATGTTTTTAAAGGGGTCCTCACTGACCCTTTCGTAGAAGGCGTCATCAGATAGTATGTTCCTTGCTTCGTGCTCGTAATATTCATGGTCCAAAAAGACCATGTCCTTTATCAGCTGACCTTATGACAATGTTTTTGTTCTTTTTCAAACTCTGGAGGGCCAGCTTCTGTTTTTGTGAGAGGTTGTTTTTACCTTTGTTATTTCTATTTTTGTTGAGATTCTACACTGTGAGTCTACACACCATCCGAGGTGTTTTGCCCTGAGCACAACACCATCTGGTAAGCCTCTAATTTTTTTGGGCGCACATTGTTATTACCTTAAACCGCCTGCACTAGGAGCGCACCTTGTTTTTCTTTTATATCTATTCAGGACTAATATCTGAGGAAGACTTTTTTCAAGAGTACCCCTTTCTTAGCTTGTTAGAGTAGGAAGATAGGTTCCTATTTAGGTTCCCTGGAGTGTTGTGCTTATTAGACATTTTTCTCCTCTGCTACTGCCCATTGGGATTATTTAGTGAGTTGGCCCACTTAGTTACTTAGAGGGGTTTGGTTGGTGGGAGGGTGGGGGGACTGTTCGGATTGCTAGAGTTCTTGCTACCTCCTACCTGTTAGAGTTTAGAGTTTAGGGTCTAGATCTGCACTAGTTCCCAGTGTTAGACAGGGTTTTGTTGGGGATGCGCTTGTTATGCTTTGCATTCGTTTTTGTGCTTGTTTACATGTTTGTCTGTTTGTCTGGTCCTTTGTCCTGACTGTGGTTTGCATTTGTTTATGTGTCTGTTTTACAATTTGTATGTCTTGTCCTGTGTTCTGTCTGTGGTGTGTATAGTGTCTGTTCCCGGATTGCCTCAGGTGGTGGCATTATGTTCTAGGTGCACTTTTACTACCACTCAGACAATTTTGTGGGAAGGAGGGGGTTCTCAGCCCAGTTATGTTTCTACTGCAGAAAATTTTTTCAGGTATTGATATAATAGGGTCACTTAAGATTGAGTTGGAATGTTAGAGGCATTAACTCCAAATTTAACCCCTTAAGGACTCAGCGTTTTTCCGTTTTTGCATTTTCATTTTTTCCTCATCACCTTCTAAAAATCATAGCGCTTTCAATTTTGCACCTAAAAATCCATATGATGGCTTATTTTGTGCACCACCAATTCTACTTTGCAGTGACATTAGTCATTTTACCCAAAAAAATGGCGAAACAGAAAAGAAAATCATTGTGGGACAAAATTGAAGAAAAAATTTCATTTTGTAACTTTTGGGGGCTTCCGTTTCTACGCAGTGCATTTTTTGGTCAAAATTACACCTTATTTTTATTCTGTAGGTTCATACAGTTAAAATGATACCCTACTTATATAGGTTTGATTTTATCTTCAAACTTTTTCGAAAAACTTTTTCGCACTTCTTCTTCTACATGCAGGAAAATGTATACGTTTAAAATTGTCATCTTCTGACCCCAATAACTTTTTTTTTTCCGCGTACGGGCCACTATGAGGGCTAATTTCTTGCGCCGTGTTCTGAAGTTTTTATCGGTACCATTTTTGTGTTGATCGGACTTTTTGATAGCTTTTTATTAATTCTTTTTACGATATAAAAAGCGACCAAAAATACGCTATTTTGGGCTTTGGCCTTTTTTTGCGCGTACGCCATTGACCGTGCGGTTTAATTAATTATATCATTTTCGGACATTTACGCACGCGGCTATACCACATATGTTAATTTTTATTTTTATTTACATAGTTTTTTTTTTATGGGAAAAGGGAAGTGATTCAAATTTTTATTAGGGAAGGGGTTTGTTAACTTTTTTTTTCACTTTTTTTTTGCAGTGCTATAGCTCCCATAGGCTCCCTATGGGAGCTATAGCACTGCAAAAAAAAAGTGGAAAAAAAAGTAGCTCCTATAGCACTGCACACACTGATCTCCTATGCTGATCCCTGCAAAGCCATAGCTTTGCAGGGATCAGTCAGATAGGGGCTTGATTGCTCAAGCCTGTAGCTCAGGCTTGGAGCAATCAATCGAAGATCGGACGCCGCGGAGAGAGGTAAGGAGACCTCCGCCTGCGTCCCAGCTGATCAGAACATCGCGATTTTCTCGTGATGTCCCGATCAGCCCGACTGAGCTGCCGGGAAGCGTTTACTTTCGTTTTCAGACGCGGCGGTCAACTTTGATCGCCTCGTCTGAAGGGTTAACAGCGCACGGCACAACGATCGATGCCGCGCGCTGTTAGCCCAGGGTCCCGGCTATGATTAGCACCCGGGACCGACCCGGTGTGATGCACACCCGGTGTTTTTCACACCGGGACCGGGCTCATGGCGTACAGGTACGCCATGAGTCCTTAAGAGGTTAAACAGGCTCTGTGCTTGTGTTACGCCGAGCGCTCCGGGTCCCCGTTCCTCCCCGGAGCGCTCGCCTCATCCTCGTTGCTGCAGCGCCCCGGTCAGATCCACTGACCGGGTGCGCTGCGGTCCCGCCTCCAGCCGGGATGCGATTCGCGATGCGGGTGGCGCCCGCTCGCGATGCGCACCCCGGTCCCCGTACCTGACTCGCTCTCCGTCGGTCCTGTCCCGGCGCGCGCGGCTCCGCTCCCTAGGGCGCGCGCGTGCCGGGTCTCTGCGATTTAAAGGGCCAGTGCACCAATGTTGGTGCCTGGCCCAATCTTCCATTACCAATTAGTGTGATCACCTGTGCACTTCCCTATATTACCTCACTTCCCCTGCACTCCCTTGCCGGATCTTGTTGCCTTAGTGCCTAGTGAAAGCGTTCCCTTGTCTGTTCCTAGCCCGTGTTCCTGACCTCCTGCCGTTGCCCCTGACTACGATCCTTGCTGCCTGCCTCGACCTTCTGCTACGTCTGACCTTGCTTCTGCCTACTCCCTTGTACCTCGCCTATCTTCAGTATCTTCAGCAGTCAGAGAGGTGAGCCGTTGCTAGTGGATACGACCTGGTCACTACCGCCGCAGCAAGACCATCCCGCTTTGCGGCGGGCTCTGGTGAAAACCTGTAGTGGCTTAGAACCGGTCCACTAGCGCGGTCCTCGCCTATCCCTCTCTGGCACAGAGGATCCACCTCCTGCCAGCCGGCATCGTGACAGTAGATCCGGCCATGGATCCCGCTGAAGTTCCTACACTGGTCGCCCAGCTAGCCCTAAAGATCGCCCAACGAGATCAACAGCTGGCATACTTGACCTCCGAGGCACTGCGTATTCAGTCACAGATACAGCAGCTGCAGATACAGCAACAGCTACAGCTGCAACTACCATCTCCTCCGCCGGCTCCTGCAACTCCTCCGCAGCAACCGGCCGTTCCTAACCCCTGCTTGTCCCTGCCGGACAAATTTGGCGTAAAGATCGCCCAACGAGATCAACAGCTGGCATACTTGATCTCCGAGACACAGCGTCTTCAGTCACAGTTACAGCAGCTGCTGCCGCAGATACAGCAACTTCAGTCACAGCAGCTGCTGCCGCAGATACAGCAACTTCAGTCACAGCTACAGCTGCAACAACCATCTCCTCCGCCGGCTCCTGCAACTCCTCCGCAGCAACCGGCCGTTCCTAACCCCTGCTTGTCCCTGCCGGACAAGTTTGATGGGGACCGCAATGATTCTGCCACAGCCACAGTCCAGTCCTTCTTCGCTGAGGTCCGTGGTGTCTTCGAGGAGCCTGCCCGAGCTTCTTCTGCCGAGATTGCCCTGCTGAACCTGGAACAGGGTGTTTCTTCCATTGGCGAGTACGCCATTCAGTTCCGTGCTCTTGCTTACGAGTTGTCCTGGAATAGTGAGGTTCTCTGCGCGACCTTTAAAAAAGGCCTATCCAGCAACATTAAAGATGTTCTGGCCGCACGAGAGACTCCTGCTGACCTACATGAACTCATTCATCTTGCCACTCGCATTGACATGCGTTCTTCCGGATGGCGTCTGGAGCTCCGCCTGGATATGGACTTTGTTCGCACGAAGCGTTTTTTCTCCCCGGCTCCTCTCTCCTCTGGTCCTCTGCAATCCGTTCCTGTGCTTCCCGCCGCGGAGGCTATGCAAGTTGACCGGTCTCGCTTCACACCTCAAGAGAGGACACGACGCCGCATGGAGAATCTTTGCCTGTACTATGCCGGTACCGAACACTTCCTGAAGGATTGTCCTATCCGTCCTCCCCGCCTGGAAAGACGTACGCTGACTCCGCACAAAGGTGACACAGTTCTTGATGTCAACTCTGCTTCTCCACGCCTTACTGTGCCTGTGCGGATATCTGCCTCTACCTTCTCCTTCTCTACTATGGTCTTCTTGGATTCCGGATCTGCAGGAAAATTTTTTTTGGCCTCTCTCATCAACAGGTTCTACGTCCCCGTGACCAGTCTCGCCAGACCCCTCTACATCTATTGTATTAACAATGAAAGATTGGACTGTCTCATGCGTTTCCGCACAGAACCCCTCCTAATGTGCATCGGACCTCATCACGGAAAAATTGACTTTTTTTTCCTCAGGTTCTTTGGCCCCAAGAAGAGGGGGAGACCCAAGGGGGGGGGTACTGTTACGCCGAGTGCTCCGGGTCCCCGTTCCTCCCCGGAGCGCTCGCCTCATCCTCGTTGCTGCAGCGCCCCGGTCAGATCCACTGACCGGGTGCGCTGCGGTCCCGCCTCCAGCCGGGATGCGATTCGCGATGCGGGTGGCGCCCGCTCGCGATGCGCACCCCGGTCCCCGTACCTGACTCGCTCTCCGTCGGTCCTGTCCCGGCGCGCGCGGCTCCGCTCCCTAGGGCGCGCGCGCGCCGGGTCTCTGCGATTTAAAGGGCCAGTGCACCAATGTTGGTGCCTGGCCCAATCTTCCATTACCAATTAGTGTGATCACCTGTGCACTTCCCTATATTACCTCACTTCCCCTGCACTCCCTTGCCGGATCTTGTTGCCTTAGTGCCTAGTGAAAGCGTTCCCTTGTCTGTTCCTAGCCCGTGTTCCTGACCTCCTGCCGTTGCCCCTGACTACGATCCTTGCTGCCTGCCTCGACCTTCTGCTACGTCTGACCTTGCTTCTGCCTACTCCCTTGTACCTCGCCTATCTTCAGTATCTTCAGCAGTCAGAGAGGTGAGCCGTTGCTAGTGGATACGACCTGGTCACTACCGCCGCAGCAAGACCATCCCGCTTTGCGGCGGGCTCTGGTGAAAACCTGTAGTGGCTTAGAACCGGTCCACTAGCGCGGTCCTCGCCTATCCCTCTCTGGCACAGAGGATCCACCTCCTGCCAGCCGGCATCGTGACAGCTTGGACTTATACAAACTAATCTGGAGGTCTCAGAGTCTTTTCAGCTGGGTAGGGGTACGAGGCAGGGCTGTCCCCTGTCTCCCTTTTTATTTGCCCTGGCAGTAGAACCGCTAGCGGCAACCATCCGAGCATCCTCTTGCATTCATGGGGTTTTTAGGGGTTCATTAGAGGAGAAAGTATTCATGTACGCAGATGACACATTGGTTTATTTAGCTGATGTCCAGGGTTCCCTGGGGGCCTTGTTTGTTCTCTTACACAAATTTTGTTTCCTCTCCGGTCTCAAGGTTAATCTTCCCTGATGCCACTATCGGTGGCAGCGGACCCCATTCCATCTTTCCCTCATGGGTTGCAAACAGTTACTCAATTTAGATATTTGGGAGTGGAGGTTTCTGCTTGTGTGAGGGACTATGTGCTGTTGAATTTAGATCCGGTTTTGTCGTCGGTGTCGGTAAAATTACAGGCCTTGTCCTCTTTGCCCCTTTCCTTAGCTGGCAGGATTAATATCTTTAAAATGATATATTTACCTAAGTTTTTTGTATCTTTTTCATCTTTCTCCTGTGATAAGAACTATTTTGTAAAGCTATGTGGCGCTTTGAGATCCTTCTATTGGCAAGATAAACCGCCGCAGTTGGGTCAGGCGTTGCTCCAGGCGTCCAAACAGCTCAAAGCTGCTCCTCATTTTGAGCACCTGCAAGAGTTGGAGGCCACCGGCTTCTGGAGTGATCATGGAGTGAAGTTCGCCATGCATTTGTTTGGTGAATTCCCTTCTTTCCCCTCTGTCCCAGAATTACTAGACTGCTTTAATCTCCCTAAATTTCTGTACTTCCAGCTGAGACATGCGGGGGTGCTCAATTTCAGTACTTCCAGCTGAGACATGCGGTAGTAGCACAATTTGGCTCTCTTGATGTGACCACTGCTTTCTCTGATGTGGAGCTGCTTCTGGGTACCGCTGACCTTGCCAAACCTTTGACTCAGACATTTGCATTACTTCAATTGGTGGGCCATAACCCGTTTAAGTTGGCCTTTGTAAAATGGGTGGCTGATATTCCTGATCTGACGGAAGACCAGTGGCGAGAAGTTACTAAAATCTATTACCCTACAATGGTTAGTGCTAGGGATATGCTTATCCAAGCTAGGCTAATCCTACGTTTGTATTACACTCCAGTCAAGCTGTTCCCTATTGGGTTCTCTCTTTCCGATTCTTATTTTAGGTGTCAGTCGGATGTGGGCTCTCTTATAGATGCTATGTGGAGTTGCCCTTGTGTGGAACCCTTCTGGAGAAAGGTGATGCAGTTCTTGACAGATCACTTAGGAGATTTATCATTCTTTTCAAACGTATGGCTTTTATATGACAATTTTTTTTAACTTACTTTTGCTTACATTCAACGACCTTGATAAATAAATTGCACATAAGCAAAACCTGGGAAACCCGCTTACAAAAGCATTTTTTAAAGCAGAAATGTTTTCCCATATGTTAATAGCCGAAGTTCTTTATCTACACTTTATTACCAGTAGCGTTGCTAGAGAGTGACAGGGAGAGGAGGCGTACCGCATCGGGTGACACCCTGACTGGCCTGCCTTACACTAAATAGCTGCACTCCAACTATCCCGCAATAACCCATCCACCCTCCTCAGAAATAAAAAAAATATTAAAAACATACTATGCCGCACCATGAATATCCATACTCTGGAGCCTTTTTTGTTTAATTTTGTGACGTTGGTTGGTGGAGTCTTGCGTCTTGCGTCGCTGTGCTAAGGCCGGAGTTTACGTCAGGAAGGAAGACAGCGCAGCACCAACAAAACGTTACCCACCCAAAATGTGCATGGAGCTAGCTGTATTACTATGGATGTTTCTTTTTTAAGGAAAAATTTTTGTGCCATATATGGGTTATTTACGTATTCTGTAAAAATTCTTACACAATTATTTTGTGCCTTATGCTATTTTAACACAGCATTAATTTTGAAATTTAGTGGGTACGCCAGCAAATACATGTCCTAAAAATAACAAGGTGTGCAATGTGTATTTTCAACCTTAAAATTAATAGAGTTATTAGTTATATTATTATTTTTTTCTATAATTAACATTAATGCAGTAGCTTTGTTTCATGATGCAGAACAAGAACAGTTGTTAAAGTGCGTGTTAATTTCCTTTTCTGCTGACGTATGCACTTTCTGTAAGTCAGGTTGGACCTGGAATACATATGCGACTTTTAAATGGAGTTGCAACTGTCTTCTTCATAAATAGCGACTATTGCATTTGATAAATACGTGACCACTGCAAAGTAAAAAAAAAAGAAATTACTATGTGAGCAGACTTCAGAAATGTGCTTTGGAATAAGCAAAAATCTAAAAGTCGCAGCATGTATAGAAAAGTCACACGTGTGCAAGTATGTGCGACTTTTTTTTACACAAAAAAAATCTACGGAGCTTGATAAATCTCCTTCTTACAGTTTCCCTTTGTGTTTTCCCCTGTTGTATGTCTGTTAGGTGTTAATAATTATCTGGCCTCGGGCTCCCATAGGTGTCTACTCATTCGGTTTCTATTGGTCTGTGCACATAAAGTTCTGATTATGGCCTGGAAGGATACCTCTCCTCCTCTCATCGCGTGGTGGTTTAATCTGGTTAACAAATATGTACCGTTGTATAGGACACTTTACATTAGTCGTACATGCCCCAAAAAATGTGATTAAGTCTGGATGCCCTGGTTATTGATAGGTGAATCGGTGGTGCCCCCAGAACGGGTGAGTTCTCCTGGGTAGTGTGCTTGTTTCTTTCTTGGCTTGGGAGGTGGGGGGGTTACTCCGGTAGTGTGTGTATGTGTCTGTTTTGTTTGTGTTTATGTCTTTTGTCATGATGTTTGTCTGTGAGCGGATCTCCTTAATTTTCTATTCTGTGGTGCCTCATTATCCTGATTTGTCAATTGTTATTGTGGGAGGTTGGGGAGCTCTGTGCTCGAGCTGTTTGTTTACTGTATTCTTTGTTTATTTTTCAACCAAAAAAAGTTATAAATAAATACTTTCAAAAATGAAAGAAGCAAGCTGATTAGTTGCTATGGGTTTTGATACATTTCCCCCATGAATCTATATTTTTATGATCCCCTCTGCTAATCTATCTGTGCTTTGCAAAGTGCTGCTATACCTGGGCATTTATCCTATACAGTTTTGGGGATTTTATCCATGAGAGAGTGGCTGCACCTCTTAGTTATACACTCCTCCCCATATGCCTTAGGCTGGACACCACATGGCAGTTTTTGAGCCAAACACAGTGGTGGATTCAAAAGGAATGGAAAATATAATGGAATGACTTATGATAATAATAATAATAATAATAAATGTATATATAAACAAAAAAACGACCAGGTGGAAACCCAGCATCATTAAAGGGGTACTCCGGTAGAAAACTTTTTTTTTTTTTAAATCAACTGGTGCCAAAAAGTTAAACAGATTTGTAAATTACTTCTATTAAAAAATCTTAATCCTTTCAGTACTTATAAGCTGCTGAATACTACAGAGTAAATTGTTTTCTTTATGGATTTCTTTTCTGTCTGTCCACAGTGCTCTCTGCTAACACCTCTGTCCATTTTAGGAACTGTCCAGAGCAGCATATGTTTGCTATGGGGATTTTCTCCTGCTCTAAACAGTTCCTGACATGGACAGAAGTGTCAGCAGAGAGCACTGTGGACAGACAGAAAAGAAACCCAAAAAGAAAAGAATTTCCCCTGTAGTATACAGCCGCTAATAAGTACTGGAAGGATTAAGATTTTTTTAATAGAGGTAATTTACAAATCTGTTTAACTTTCTGGCACCAGTTAATAAAAAAAAAAAAAAAAAGTTTTCCACCAGAGTACCCCTTTAAGGTCTTAACCAGAACACAGCATAGCTGCGCCCCCAACATAAGCCCTGAGTAAAGTTTGTACTCCTAAAACCCAAGTGAGTCAGTTTAGTTTTAGGGTCCAATATTATATAGGGCCACCTCACTGCTAGTGATTTGGTAACAGTTTGAAGGATGAAAAAAAATGCTGTTGCTAAATGTGGGAAGGCTCATAAGTAGATATCATAACTGGTATATAGCAAATAATCTCTGCAGTAATGCAAGGACTAGTTGGCATCTAGAAGACTACACATATAATTAATGTCCTATTTAGAGAGATGTATTTATCCTGTCTACAGCGACTGAAAGGCAGACATGCCCTGTCTACAGTGACTGAAAGGCAGACATGCCCTGTCTACAGCGACTGAAAGGCAGACATGCCCTGTCTACAGTGACTGAAAGGCAGACATGCCCTGTCTACAGCGACTGAAAGGCAGACATGCCCTGTCTACAGCGACTGAAAGGCAGACATGCCCTGTCTACAGTGACTGAAAGGCAGACATGCCCTGTCTACAGCGACTGAAAGGCAGACATGCCCTGTCTACAGCGACTGAAAGGCAGACATGCCCTGTCTACAGTGACTGAAAGGCAGACATGCCCTGTCTGCATTGGTTGGGCTTTGGAGATATACACAATTTAGGAAACTGATGTCAGAATAAACATCATTGGTAACATAAATGCTGTCATGGCACATTGATGATAAGCATTTATTTGACTTTCAGATTCCACAACTGAAAATGTCAGATTTGAGGTGGTCCTTAAACAATATCACTCAACCATTATACATCTACTTATTTACTTCATGCTCTGGTTACTCCTGGAGCAAATAGTCTGTGGTCATCCACTTATTACTATACTCTTTACTACAATATTGTGAGGGTTCATTCTGTGTACATCACCACTATACGGCCTTGATCAGGATGGTACTTAATAGTAATGATAATAAAGGATGATGAAAGGAAAGTACTGGACATACCAGGCTCATTAACTGCATGCACCATTGCCAAAGGTAAACTATGTGAACAGTGTGTGATAGAAAATGGCATTCACATCTGGAGCCCATATTACCATTACTCAACAAGCATTTTACTGCACACAGAACATAAAGCACAGTTCCTGACCTACAGGATTCTTTGCTTTAAGCCATATGTAAATTGCAGGGAGATTTTCCCCTAAGGTTACCTTATTAAAGCAATACCACTTTGACTGTGGGCTTTTGAGGATAATGATTTGTGATATATGGTACAGCAAGATATTTTAGAGTGTTCAGGGTGGTGTTTCCACAAATATTGGAATCCTTAACTGAAAGCTTACCTCATCTCAAATGTATGTAAGTTCAAGTCTGGTATCTCTGCATATAACAGTGATATTTCCTTGTCAGAAGAAACTGGATACAGCTAAAAGGGAGATCAAATCATGTTTTATATTCTAGCTTTTTTTCCTCAAGACAAAAGCTTGAAGAAATAAAATTGGCATTGTTGTATTTTGCAGGGACTGGCAGCTCTTGGGGCCCAAAGTAAAATAAGAGAACTTTCTGTATCAGAATGTCAAGGAATCACAGACATTGGTATTCAGGTAACATGTTAAATGGTATATTGATAGGAACCATAAACTTGTATATGTAATAAAACATTGTCTATTTTTTGGCTGTGCTAGCTTTTTAGTTTGTGAAGCAGTCAACGGTACATACGGAAACTAAAGTATAGGTCCACTTTGGGCTGGATAATCACTTCTACAATAATTACATACTATCCCACAGTTTATTATGGCTTCTTTCTGAAATGCAACATTTTAAGTAATAGTCACCGCTAAACTGCTGCCTTTACCACCGTTTACACATTACTTTAAGCACCCTTACATACAGCTGTAAAACCAGCAGTTACTATACTTAGTGAAGGTTGGGTGTCATAGGGGGAGATTTATCAAAGCCTGTCCAGAAGAAAAGTTGCTGAGTTACCCATAGCAACTTTCATTATTCAGTGGTCTTTTCAAAAATGAAAGAAGTGATCTGATTGTTTGCTATGGACAACTCAGCAACATTTCCTCTGGACAGGTTTTGATAAATCTCCCTAATAGACTTTAAAGGGGTACTCCGCCTCTAGACATCTTATCCCCTATCCAAAGTATAGGGGATAAGATGTCCGATCGCCGGGGTCCCGCTGCTGGGGACCCCCGGGATTGCTGTTGCGGCACCGCGCTATCATTACTGCACAGAGCGAGTTCGTTCTGTGCATAATGACGGGCGATACAGGGGACGGAGCAGCATGATGTCATGGCTCCGACCCTCATGACATCACGACCCGCCCCCTTAATGCAAGTCTATGGCAGGGGGCGTGGTGACCACGCCCCCTCCCATAGACTTGTATTGAGGGGGCGGGCTGTGACGTCACAAGGGGGCGGAGCCGTGACATCATGATGCTCCGGCCCCTGTATTGCCCTTCATTACGTGCAGAGTGATAGGATAGGTGATAGGTGTGTGTGATTGGTGGGTGTCCGGCTGGTGGCATTCCCATTGATCTCAAGAACAGGGGTCTTGTGTCCCTCTGGTTCAATAAAAAAGTGGCCAGATGTGTGTTTTGTCACTACATTCTACTCTGTAAGGCTAATGAAAAGTACAGCACATGGCTAACTTCATCAGGCCCAGACCGTATGCCCAAATACTTCTCCATTTATCCAGGGGATCCCTATGGATCAGACACTCATCACTTATCCTGCAAATTGATAAATGTTCTCCATGGCGATACCCCTTTAGGCTGGTGTCACAGACATCGGATTTAGGAAGGCTGCCATTGCATTGCTTGAAATTTTTTTGAGCCAAAGCTTGAAACTGTCCCAGCAGGAACGAGTAGTAAAAGTCCACAATCCAACAAACAAGATATCAGTATGGCACTTCTGCACCTTTATTCATTGTCCACAACTGATCAGATCTAAAAAAGTAGTGTACTCTGCAGATTCCTATGGGTGTATTCACTAATAGTAAAGTCAGTACATCCAGCAATACTCCAAAAGAAAAGAATAGTGGCACTTTCACACTATAAAAAGTACCCGTTATATTACGCCCGTTATCAAATAGCGGGCGATCGCGGGGTTAAACGGCCATTAGAAAATCCCTAACGGACGTTAGAAAATCCCATTATTGTCTATGGGATTTTTCTAATAGATGTTTTAACTCATTATCGCCCGTTATTAATAACGGACGTTATTTTGTGACGGGCGATTGAACGGAAGAAATGCACTATTTCTACCTTTACTATCTTCCGTCACAAAATAACGTCCGCTATTAATAATGGGCGATAACGGGTTAAAACCCCGCAATCGCCCGCTATTTTATAACGGGCGTTATATAACGGGTACTTTTCATAGTGTGAAAGCAGCCTTACCCATACCTAGAAATCTCCACATCTTTATTTCAATAGTGCAGATACAAATGTGTAGCCGGAGGACATAAAAGCAGACAGTGAGAGCGATTTCATTCTTCAGCCACAATCGTTTTTTTTTTTGTTGGTGTATGTAGAAAAAGTGTTTCTCTTATATCCCCCTTCCCCATTTACTCCATTCCTGGCTTTGCCTCATAAAACTGAATGGAAAAAAAAATAGTGTGTGTGTGAAACCTGCCTTGTAGAGCCTGTATGAGCAAAAATGCCAGTAGGGCATTGGACAAAGCAAGTGTATATATCATGTATATACGGTAGTTTTGTCAAATAGATGTGGAACAGAATCTACTAATTTAGGGTAATAAATATATGTTAATTAATACTTTTCACATGCAATGACCAATGTCCATCTTAATGTAACATTAAAACTGCTGCCTAATATTGTGTAGTACATCCTCATGGCACCAAAACAGCTCAGACCCAATTAAGCAGAGACCTCTGAAGGTGTCATGTGGCATCTCTTTATCCAATCACTGTAGTCTGCTCTGTAACCCCCTCCTCCCTGTTTTGAATTTTGCAGGCTGATAGGACAATAGTGAGCACAGAGGAGTGCTAGTCCCAACTTCACTTTCTGGACTTTGTCCATACCTGTTAGTCAGGTTGGACAAAGCTGAATCTGCAGCCAGACAGAATTATGTTCTGGATGGTATGTTTTTTTTATTTATTTATTTATTTTTTTCTTATAAGCCATGATTTCTATGAAGTTAGGATTATGATTTACCAATAATTCGGTTTTCTTGAATCATCACAACAGCACAACACCTGAGATTGCCCCAATGATCCTATAGGAACAGGAAGCACAAAGAGGTGAAAAGGCCCCTCCCCAAACAACTCCTCAGTGTTTACAAATTACCAAGAAGCATACAAAGGGTGCTGTTGTGATGATTCACAAAAACGGAATTATCAGTCATAATTCTAACTTTTCGCATCATTATCACAACAACACCACACCTGAGATATACCACATAAATGATGTTTAGGGAGGTATGACAGCTTGCAGCACTGTCCGTCCAAAAGCCATATCTTGAGACAAGTCTATATTAAGCTTGTAATACTTAAAGAATGTATGCGGGGTAGACTAAGTTGCTGCTCTGCATATCTGCTCTAAAGAAGCTGAAGATTTCTCAGCACAGGAGACCACCATACCTCTAGCTGAATGAGATTTAAGATGTTCTGGAACTTGATTTCCTGATGTTCTAGAGGTTTCAGCGATGGCTGACTTCACCCATCTTGAAATAGAAGATTATTTAAAAGCTTTTTTTCCCCTTGTTACGTCCTTGGAACTGGATAAATAAATTTGAGTCTTTCCTCCATTTTTTAGTTTGTTGTAAATAATGGAGAATTGCTCTTCTTATATCCAAGGTATGAAAACTTTTCATTACATTCACCTTATCATTTTTTGGAGAACCACAAAATGTTGGTAGGATAATATCTCGAGACCTGTGAAAATTTGACACCACTTTTGGCAGGAAAGCTAAATTCAATTTTAGTATAATCCTGTCACCAAAAACTGTCAGCTATTTCGTCAAAGAATAGTGCTTTTATTTAATTTACACGTCTTGCCAAAGTGATCGCCACTAAAAGGCAGCCTTACAGGTAAGATATTCTGAAGAGGTTCAAAGGGTCCCTTAGTGAGACCTAAAAGAACCAAATTTAAGTCCCAAGGAGGGGACAGATTAGTAATCTTAGGTTTTAGTCTTGCTATTGCTTAAAAAAAAATCTCTTTATCACTTGTGATCCGCAATACAGGTATCATAAAACATCCCAGTGCTGCTGTTTGTACTTTGAGGGTACTAAGGGCTAAACCCTTGTCAAATCCTTCCTGAAAAAAATGTAAGATTTGAGCAATATTAAGTTCTAAAGGATCAGGAGGACAAAATCCGCATCAGGACACAAACCTTTTCCACTGTTTCCAGTAAATAGAAGAAGTTGAAGATTTTTTTAATGACTTGAGAAGAGAGGCCCTTTTGTCTTAAAATTAACCTCTCAAAAGCCAGGCCATCAGCTGGAGATTCTCCAATGCCTTATAAAGGGCCCTGCAACAGGAGATTTTCTCTCAAGGGAAGAGGAAGCTGCTGCTCTACAGAGAGCTGTTGGAGTAGACTGAACCATCCACTTTTTGGCCACCTTGGAGCTATTAAAAGGACCTGGGATTTCTTCAGCCAAATCTTCTGTAAGATTTGTGTAGGAAACGCATAAACCATCTTGAAGTTCCATTTCTGTTGGAGCGCATCTACTCCGTTTGGCAAGTTTCTTGAATACAGGGAAAAGAAGTGATTTACCTTCCAATTTTTCTCGTGGAGAATAGGTCTACTTCTGGATAGCCCTATTTCATCACCATTTCATTGCTTGAATCCAGAACCATACCTATAAAATGTCTTCTTTCTTGAAGGAAGAAGGTCTGACTTTTGAAAATTTATGATCCACCCTAAATTCTGAAGGGAGAGAATGGTTAGTTGGACATGTTGAGTCAGAAGATCTTTTGAGCAAGAATTTATAAATCGTCCAAGTAAGGAATTATCATTATTCCTTTCTGTTTGAGGTGTGCCACTAACTCCACCATTGTTTTGATAAAAATCCTTGGAGCCGAGGAAATCCCAAAGGTTAGTGCCTTGAATTGTTATTGAAAGGTTTGATGGTGTAGTGTCACAGCACATCTCAGAAATTTTTGATGGGCAGGGTAGATGGGTATGTGAAAGTTAGTGTCCTTTTAAATCTATTGTTGCCATCCAAGCATTCTGAGGAATTAATGGAGATGCTGTTTCGAGGGTCTCCAGAGTTTGTAGACAAGGAATCGGTTACAATGTTTGAGATTTATTATTGCCCTGAATGAACCATTCGGCTTCGGAACAAGAAAAAGGCGGGAGAAGTGCCCCCCCCCCACCTGAAGGGGGTCACTGTTTTTTATCGGAAAAATTAGGGTTGAGTAAGAACTCTCCATTTACCACTTTTTAAAGGAATGAAAATTCTTTTTGGTTTTTGGTGTTTTTTCCTCAGGAAAGCTCTTCTTCTTTTCTCCAGATTGCTATAAAAGATTGTCTAACACAGAACAAAAAAAAAATATTTTCTTTGGAAGGTAATAGCACACAACTTATTTTAAAGGCAGTATCGCGCTGCAAGTTTTTAAGCCAGAGTGCCCTTCAAGCAGAGTTAGATAATGCGGCAGACTTAGTTGCCATTCTTACAGACTCAGCCGACACATCTACTAGGAAAGCAGTGGCAAGTTTTGACATAGGAATAGAGGAGAGTAACTTGAGGTCTTATTCTCAATGTGGTTTTCATTCTGACTCTGCCACATAAACAGGGACCTAGGGTTCAGAAGAGCAGAAGTGGCGTCCCAATTTTTACGCAAAAGACCATCAATTTTTCTATCCATCGGCTCCTTTAGTTGAGGAGCTTCCTCAAAAGGAAGCGTTGTCTTCTTAACCACTTTAGCCACCTGGACATCTATCTTAGGAACTTCATTCCACAGATCTGTGTCTTCACTATTAAAAGAGAACCTTGCTCTAAATTCTTTCGAGATAAGAAGTCTCTATTCAGGATCCTTCCATTCATCCATAATAAGCCATTTTAGGTTCTCATGAATAGCGAAGACTCGCTTTTTCCTAGGTTTTAAACCCGCAAACATTTCATCTTGTACAGACTGGGTAATAGGAGTTTCCTCGATATTCATAGCACTCCTGAGTGCCCCCAACAGTATATCCGTATCCTCTGCAGAAAAGTAACATTTTTTTATCTTCTAACTTATGAGATATAGAAGGTAAATCATCATCAGAAACTGGATCAGAAGATAAAATATTTATATCATAGTCGTAATCTGAGTCCAAAATTACTGCCGGCCTGGATTTTTTAGCAGGAGGAGGTTCCATATTAGATATTGTAAGCAAAGCTACAGCCACAGAAGCTTGAACCTGCTGGTTTATAATGCTTCTTAATTCGTTCATGAAAGAAGGGGTCTCCTGCTGAACTATTTTAGCCATACAGGAATTGCACAGAGGTTTAGTATATCCTTCAGATAGCTTTTCGGGGCATAAGGCAAATTTTTTGAATTTAACCTTGGGTTCAATGTGATGATGATCATGATGATGTAAAAAAAGAAAATAACATTTTCTAATTAAGTATATTAGAAAGGTTAATGTTTTGCAAATATGTACAACATATAAATGTTTTTGAACCTGAAAGTGCCCATTTTAGCCTTCATGGATGGAACTTACTTTTACAGCACATCCCCCAGATGCTTAATCAGATTGAGATCTGTGGAATTTGGAAGCCAAGTCAACATTATAAACTCTTTGTCCTGTTCCTCAGACCATTACTAAATATTTTTTGGCAGGGTGCATTATCCTGCTAAGAAAGGATACTGCCATTAGGAAACAGAGCAGACATGCTTCACACTGCTTCTCCTTCTCTGTGTTCTCACAAAGCTCTTATGCCGGTGCTCTTCTCTTCACTGATCTTCCAGTATAGGCCAAGTTGTATAGAAATGCTCCCTGCAATTGAAGTCCCAGCATCTCCTGTGAGATGGTATAGTCCAACTGTATGTACATTTTAAAGACGCGCGCACACACAAACTTACAGGGGTACTCCTAGGGAAAACTTTTTTTTTAAATCAACTGGTGCCAGAAAGTTCAACAGATTTGTAAATTACTACTTTAAAAAAAATCTTAATCCTTCCAGTACTTATTAGCTGCTGAATACTACAGAGGATATGGTTTTCTTTTTGGAACACAGAGCTCTCTGCTGACATCATGACCACAGTGCTCTCTGCTGACATCTCTGTCCATTTTAGGAACTGTCCAGAGCAGGAGAAAATCCCCATAGCAAACATATGCTGCTCTGGACAGTTCCTAAAATGGACAGAGATGTCAGTAGCGGGCCCTGTGGTCATGTCAGCAAAGAGCTCTGTGTTCCAAAAAGAAAACCTCTGTAGCATACAGACCCTAAAAAGTACTGGAAAGATTAAGATTTTTTAATAGAAGTAATTTACAAACCTGTTTAACTTTCTGGCACCGCAAACATTACGCCCCTGCCTTTGAGCATTATACTCACACCCTATTTTGCAATAAAGTTCTGTTGCAGCTGACTGATAATCTTTAATACAGACTACTGCCAATGATATCAGTGTCACAGATTGCAACTATAGGACACAAGCCCTTCAGTAACATCCATAACTCTATTCCCATTCCTTCACTGTACTTCACGTATATACACATCAGTTCACAGCCTGTGTAATCAGTCTTAACCAAAACATAACTAGTGGCAATGATTCCATGTCATTAGGTTCATGTGCAGGAATGACAGATATGGGCTGTATTTGTGCGAGGGGCATAAGTATTTTACGTCCCTTGCACCTCTAGGTGGGGCTTGTAGGGATTAAGGGAGGAGTGTGAGTATATAACTTCCCCTTCTCTGCTCAGGAGGGGCGTACGTGATTGGTGGAAACGCTTTCACCTGGAGCCACACTGTCCGGAGCATACTGTGGGTAGGGCGGTCTGAGGTCTAGTGCACCCATGCTGGCTGCTTTGGCGAGAGGACTGGCTGCACGCCTTACAATGGATTTCAAGTCTCCGCCAGGTTTAAGGTACAGGGAGGGGATGATCGATATCCTTCTCCTATAGACATGTCTGGTAAACTTGGCTACTAACTGCTTACTATCTATCTCCTGGTTACTTATAGCAGCTGAAGCGCTGCAGACAAACTAAACTGTGCCCACTCTCTATGCGCTCCGATTCAGTGTAATCCCTAACACTCTCCTGCAATCCCATTGGTTCTTGGTAAACACATGACTGGGAGCCCTAGCAACGCCTCACTGGCAGCCGAAGTTCCGCTAAGGGCTCCGCTACTGGTGACTGCAGCGCTCCTGAGCGCAAGCTTGCGATTGCCGGTCCCGGCTTCTGGCGCAGCCCGTCAGCTGCCTCAGTGCCAGATGTTGGGCACGCATCACCCGTGTTTTCTTTGCCGTGTACAGAGGGGGAGTGGAGATGTGTGGGCTGTAAGGTTAGCCTGGTGGGGCAGAGGCACGTTGTTGTCAGGAGGAACAGGTTAGTTACTGCAGTTAACATGATGGCTCACAGTAACCAGGACCTGAGGACCTGAGCTAGTTCAAGTCATGAGTCAGGTCATGCAATAACGGGAGCCTGTTGATTGCTCCCGCACTGACTCGCTTTTTCATGCGGGCCAGACATCACAGTCCAGTGGGTGAAGAGCTCCCCAGCTGAGCTGGATGTTAGCGTTGTCACACTAGTTTTATACTTGTTCATGTGGCACTACGGTCAATGTCAGTATGGCTTTGCCTCATAGTTTCTGCTACTGGTTAGCATGTATGCCTGTTAAAAATAAATAAAATAAAAATAAATACATTTAAAAAAAAGAAAATTAGGTGTAGTATACAGGTGTGTGTACATATATGTATGTACGGGTGTTTATTGCATGTACCACGGTGCATTACTGTTTTACATCACAGTAGATGGGAGAGCATTTATGCTGAGCATACCTGCCTTGTGTGTATAATATGTAGATGTTGAGCATAAAAATAAATAAATAAATAAATAAACATATACAGGCAAAGCATGTTGTTTATGCTATACATACGCTCATAGCATTCACTCATAACGGTTATACTGCACATAAGATCACGGAATTTATACTGCACATACACTCATAACAGTTATACTTGAATAGCATTTATACCGCCCATACGCTTATAGCATTTATACGGCACATACGCTTAGAGCATTTATACAGCACATACGCTCATAGCATGGTTACCGCTCATAGCACGTATACTGCATATACGCTCCTAGCATTATTCTGCACATATAACCATAGCTTTTATACGGCACATACGCTCATAGTTTATACCGCACATATGCTTTTATCATTTATTCAGCATATACGCTCATAAACGTTACTGCTCTTAGAATATATATTGTACATACACTCTTAGCATTTATATTGCACATATGCTCTAAGCTTTCATACTGCACATATGCTTTCATACTGCTCCTGGCATATATACTGCATATACGCTCATCGGATTTATTTTGTACACAACTCATAGAATTTATACTGCACATACGCTTATAGTTTTACATCACACATACGCTCTAGCTTTTATACTGCACACACGCTTATAGCATTAATACTGCTCATAGCATTGGTACCGCACATACATTCATAACATTTATACCACACACGCTCATAGCAGTTATACTGCACATATACGCTCAGAGCATTATACAGCAGACATGCTAATAGCATTTATAACGCACGTACACTCACAGCATTTATGCTGTTCATAAGCATGCATACTGCTTATACGCTTATAGCATGTATTCTGCACATATTCTCTTAGCATTTATACCACACATATGCTCATAGCATTTATTCCACACACACGCTTCTAGCACTTATAATGCTCGCACACGCACAGCTTTACACAGCATATACACTCATACAATTATACCACATTCGCTCACAGTATTTATGTCGCACTTATACTCACAGCAGTTATACTGCCTATATCATTTATACCACATATATATGCTTATAGCATTTGTACTGCACATATATTCATAACAATATACTGCACATACGCTTCATAGCATTTACTTGCTTATAAGATCGTAGCATTGTTCTGGTTGAGTAGCATTCATGCTATACATATGCTCATAGCACTTGTTCTGCACTAACATACATAGCGTTTATACTGCACTTCGTTAATAGTTTTATTCTGCTCGTCCATTCCTAAGCGTTTATACCACACATTTGTTCTTGCAGCATCCATACTGCACGTACATTCATTGCATTCATACCGTATATTCGCGCATGAGGTTCTATATGAAAAATATGCTAGTGGCATTGTATTGTGCTCACGCTCAGAGCATTTGTACCGTACCTGAGTTCGTAGTATTTTCTGCATGTTTTTTTTTTTTTTTAAACGCTCCAGCTTGATGCAGTGTGCTGGTATGTTTGCACCAACAAGTGGTTAGTTATTGTTGCAAGGTTTCCCCTAAGCGTTCCTGCTTGGACGTTTCTTACAGTGGGTATAGCGGGTGTTGCATAGGCACATCCTGTGCATTTTTGCTTCATTCGGCTCATTCAGGTTCACGTGTCTCAATCATGCATCTGGTTAGCGTGCCATTCCGTGCACACGGTTACCGTGTTATTTGGGAACGTGGTTAGCTTGTTTTATTCAGCGTATCCGGTTTCAGAATATATTATTATATACATACGGTTTAGCATGTTTAAAGCTTCGTTCATGGTTGGCATGTTATTGGGTATGGTTAGCAAGTTCTATCGGGTATCTATGCTTAGCATGTTTATTGCGTATATAGGATTAGCATGTTTGGAGTGCATTCGGTTATTCAGTGGTGCAGTACATTGGTGTGTGTACTTATTTCGTGGTTAGCTTTCGTTTGGATGTCCGTGGCATCTCATGCTGTACATATATTGTAAATATATACAATTACAGATTTCATATCATGCATATGTTTATTGCAGCTATATGAGCATATTCTGGTGTCTACCAAGTCGGCAGGGGAATGCATTACATAGATTATTGTTACCGGCTCGTTTTCCAGTGTAAGTACATTTCGAGTAGTATGTTGTGTGTCTTGTGCATACTGTAAGCATGTTTATTCTGGCTTTTTCTGTGCTTACGGTCAGCAGGTCTATACTGTGCATACGGTTAGGGTGTTTACACTATGCTTAAGGTTAGCGTTTTATTCGGGCATACGAGTAGCATGTTGTATTCTGTGCTTTCCGTTAGCATATTGATCAGTACGTACAGTTAGGGTGTTTATCCTGTCCTTACGGTCAGAATAGTCACATGCAGACGGTTAGTCTGTTTTATGTGCTTACGGTTAGTATGTGTTTAGGTGCACATGGTTAGCATGTTATATTGTGTGTGCTTTTGGTTAGTGTTTAGTCTGGGTATACGGTTAGTGTCTTCATTCTGTGTTTACAGTTAGTCTGTTTTATTCTATGCATATGGTTAGCGTGTTTTTTTTTTTCTGTGTGTATGGTTAGCGTGTTTTATTTCGTGCATACAGTTAGCATGTTTTCCAGGATTAGGGTAGAGTGTTTTGGTTAGGTACATACAGGTAGCGTGTTTTCTGTTCTGTTCATATGATTGGCATGTTTATTCTGAGCATGCAGTTAGTATGTTATTTTGGGCATGCGGTTAGCACAATGGTTTGCAAAAACCTCTCATGTCTACAGGCAAGATGGTTTCACGAAGACCTGTCACATCTACAGGCACAAGGTTTGTCACAAAGACCTATCAGGATCTACAGGGATGATGGTTTCGTAAAGACCTTTCACATCTACAGGCACAATGATTCCACAAAAACCTGTCACGTTTAAAGGCACGATGGCTAAAATTCACAAAGACCTGTCACGTTTTCAGGCACGAGGGTCGCAAGTCCTGTCACGACTACAGGAACAATGGCTGAAAATAGCTGATAGCTTATACCGGAATATCGGCCTGAAAGGCCACAGATTATCGGTATAGGCTCTAAAAAATCGATATCGGTCGATCCCTAGTCCTCAGGCACTAGTACATGTCTGGAGCCCTGAACACAAGTATAAAGCCCATAGGGCTGTATTTGTGCGAGGGGCGTAAGTATTTTACGTCCCTTGCACCTCTAGGTGGGGCTTGTAGGGATTAAGGGAGGGGCGTGAGTATATAACTTCCCCTTCCCTGCTCAGGCGGGGCATACATAATTGGTGGAACCCTCCTAACCCTCCCTTAATTTATTATTTTACCATAGGGTATGCCCTCTATAGGCGTGCCCTCAATACGCGGTTATGGCACGTTAGGCACGGGTATGTATGTAGGGTCCTCAGGCACTAGTACATGTCTGGAACCCTGAGCACAAATATTTTTAACACACTTACAGATTTATTCACAGAGATTTATTGTCATGTTTTAGCAGTTTTCCACAGGCTGGATTGCACAGGCTGCTGACATGCAGCCTGTGCAATCTAGCCTACTATGGATGGACACCTCACAGGCTGCCGTACTAGGCAGACCAGGGGCTATCAGCTGGCCTCCTACTGCCATGGCAACCAACAGGATTCCGCAATCACATGGCAGGATCACCGTTGGACATCCCCCCCCCCCCTGTTAACCCCATTGATTCCCTGATCAGGACTCATCACAGCATCTATGGAGTTAATGATGCAGAGACCGGCACGAACCCGGTCACGGCAGCTGCGGTGGGACCCGGCTGTGATTGACACCTTGGTCCTGCCGGCGATCTCCTGCAGCGCATCGTGCTGAGCAGGATATTGCCAGGATGTATACATATGTCCAGGTGCACGAACATGTCAGCAACTGGGTTTAAAATACAAGATTTTAGGATATAGCAAAATGGAAAATTATTTTTAAAAAATCACCCAAATTATTAAAAAATGTTAAAGGAGTTCTATAATGCACCTTTTTTTAAGACCATAATGTTCCTCTCTGCTTTACCTTTATGCGCATGTCTTCCTTTCTGAAATTGGTTCAGCCGTTCCTCTGCCACATCGCCGCAAATTTCCCGCACTTCCGGGTTATGGAGCCCTGGAGGATGACGTAAATATCGTCATCCCCCAAGCTCCCTTGCTTCTGTTTCCTGTCCCTCCGTGCCTCCCTCCTCATCCCCCCTCCCCTACTCAAGTCTCTCCCCTCCCCATTCATTTCAATAAACACACCCCTCACTGCAGCCCATGCCACTAAAGCCGCCCCTAAATTCCTTTGTGAATCTCCCTGTTAGTTACGGCAACGTAACTAACGGGGAGATGATTGGCTAATATTAACACATCATGAGATCAGTGCGCAGGCGCGGACGGACGCGGTTGATAGGCTGGGGGCATACAGAGGAGTTTGCACAGCCCAGCAAATCGGGGCTGTGCAAACGAAGATCATATGAATATGCAAAGTGTGGGAGTGACCCACAGGAGGCTGGGGCGGCCAGCAGGCAGCAGGGAGGATCTTAGAAATGGTGACGTTTCGTTACCTTGATGGCCGCAGCAGAGCGAATGCATAGGGTACGAAATTCATCAAGGAGAATCAGTGGCTGAACTTCCGGTTTCGGAGAAGTCTGGTATTACTGCAGATATCGTTGTCACGATGCCGGCTGGCAGGAGGTGGATCCTCTGTGCCAGAGAGGGATTGGCGTGGACCGTGCTAGTGGACCGGTTCTAAGTCACTACTGGTGTTCACCAGAGCCCGCCGCAAAGCGGGATGGTCTTGCTGCGGCGGTAGTGACCAGGTCGTATCCACTAGCAACGGCTCAACCTCTCTGACTGCTGAAGATAGGCGCGGTACAAGGGAGTAGACAGAAGCAAGGTCGGACGTAGCAGAAGGTCGGGGCAGGCAGCAAGGATCGTAGTCAGGGGCAACGGCAGGAGGTCTGGAACACAGGCTAGGAACACACAAGGGAACGCTTTCACTAGGCACAAGGGCAACAAGATCCGGCGAGGGAGTGCAGGGGAAGTGAGGTATACATAGGGAGTGCACAGGTGAAAACACTAATTGGAACCACTGCGCCAATCAGTGGCGCAGTGGCCCTTTAAATCGCAGAGACCCGGCGCGCGCGTGCCCTAGGGAGCGGGGCCGCGCGCGCCGGGACAGGAACGAGGGAGAGCGAGTCAGGTACGGAAGCCGGGGTGCGCATCGCGAGCGGGCGCCACCCGCATCGCGAATCGCATCCCGGCTGGAGGCGGTATCGCAGCGCACCCGGTCAGTGGATCTGACCGGGGCGCTGCCGTAGCGAAGATGTTGCGAGCGCTCCGGGGAGGAGCGGGGACCCGGAGCGCTCGGCGTAACAGTACCCCCCCCCTTGGGTCTCCCCCTCTTCTTAGAGCCTGAGAACCTGAGGACCAGACTTTTATCTAGGATATTGTCCTCAGGTTCCCAGGATCTCTCTTCAGGACCACAGCCCTCCCAGTCCACAAAAAAAAAAGTTTTACCTCTGACCTTTTTGGAGGCCAGTATCTCCTTTACAGTGAAGATATCAGAAGAACCGGAGACAGGAGTAGGAGAAATGAGTTTGGGAGAGAAGCGGTTGATGATGAGTGGTTTAAGAAGAGAAACGTGAAAGGCATTAGGAATACGAAGAGAAGGAGGAAGAAGAAGTTTGTAAGAGACAGGATTAATCTGGCACAAAACTTTGAAAGGACCAAGATAGCGTGGTCCCAATTTGTAGCTGGGAACACGGAAGCGGACATATTTAGCGGAGAGCCATACCTTGTCTCCGGGAGAAAAAATGGGGGAGCTCTTCTTTTCTTATCAGCAAACTTCTTCATTCGTGATGAAGCCTGAAAGAGAGAATTTTGGGTCTCTTTCCATATGGTGGAAAGATCACGAGTTATTTCATCCACAGCGGGCAAACCAGAGGGCAAGGGAGTAGGGAGGGGGGGAAGAGGGTGACGGCCGTACACCACGAAAAATGGGGATTTGGAAGAAGATTCAGAGACTCTGAAGTTGTACGAGAATTCGGCCCATGGTAGAAGATCTGCCCAGTCATCCTGGCGGGAGGAAACAAAATGCCGTAAATAATCACCCAGGACCTGGTTAATTCTTTCTACTTGCCCATTGGATTGAGGATGATAAGCAGAAGAAAAGTTTAATTTGATCTTGAGTTGTTTACAGAGAGCCCTCCAGAACTTTGACACGAATTGGACGCCTCTATCCGAGACGATCTGCGTGGGCAACCCGTGAAGACGAAAAATGTGTACAAAAAATTGTTTTGCCAACTGAGGCGCTGAAGGAAGACCAGGAAGAGGAATAAAATGTGCCATCTTGGAAAATCGATCAACGACCACCCAAACAACAGTGTTGCCACGGGATGGGGGTAAGTCTGTAATAAAGTCCATACCAATCAGAGACCAAGGCTGTTCGGGGACAGGCAGAGGATGAAGAAGACCAGCGGGCTTCTGGCGAGGAGTCTTATCCCGGGCACAGACAGTGCAGGCCCGCACAAAATCAGCAACATCCGTCTCCAGAGTCGGCCACCAATAGAAACGAGAGATGAGTTGCACAGATTTCTTGATGCCCGCATGGCCTGCGAGATGGGAGGAGTGACCCCATTTGAGGATTCCGAGGCGTTGGCGTGGAGAGACGAAGGTCTTCCCTGGAGGAGTTTGCCTGATGGAGGCTGGAGAAGTGGAGATCAGGCAGTCAGGAGGAATGATGTGTTGCGGAGAGAGCTCTACTTCCGAGGCATCCGAGGAACGAGAGAGAGCATCGGCCCTAATGTTCTTATCGGCAGGGCGAAAGTGAATTTCAAAATTAAACCGGGCAAAGAACAGAGACCACCTGGCCTGGCGAGGATTGAGCCGTTGGGCAGACTGGAGATAGGAGAGATTCTTGTGATCGGTGTAAATAATAACTGGAAATTTAGATCCCTACAGCAGATGCCTCCATTCCTCAAGTGCTAATTTAATGGCCAGTAGCTCTCGATCCCCGATGGAATAGTTCCTCTCCGCCGGAGAGAAGGTCCTAGAAAAAAAACCACAGGTAACAGCATGCCCGGAAGAATTTTTTTGTAGAAGAACTGCTCCAGCTCCTACTGAGGAGGCATCAACCTCCAATAGGAAGGGTTTAGATGGGTCAGGTCTGGAGAGCACGGGAGCAGAAGAAAAGGCAGACTTGAGCCGTTTAAAGGCGTCTTCCGCTTGAGGAGGCCATGACTTAGGATTGGCATTCTTTTTGGTTAAAGCCACGATAGGAGCCACAATGGTGGAAAAATGTGGAATAAATTGTCTGTAATAATTGGCGAACCCCAAAAAACGTTGGATAGCACGGAGTCCGGAGGGGCGTGGCCAATCTAAGACGGCAGAGAGTTTGTCTGGATCCATTTGTAGTCCCTGGCCAGAGACCAAGTATCCTAGGAAAGGAAGAGATTGACATTCAAACAGACATTTCTCCATTTTGGCATAAAGTTGATTGTCACGAAGTCTCTGAAGAACCATGCTGACATGCTGGCGGTGTTCTTCTAGGTTGGCAGAAAAAATCAGAATATCGTCCAGATACACAACAACACAGGAATATAAGAGATCACGAAAAATTTCATTAACAAAGTCTTGGAAGACGGCAGGGGCGTTGCACAGGCCAAAGGGCATGACCAGATACTCAAAGTGTCCATCTCTAGTGTTAAATGCCGTCTTCCATTCATCCCCCTCCCTGATGCGGATGAGATTATAAGCACCTCTTAAGTCCAGTTTGGTAAAGATGTGGGCACCTTGGAGGCGATCAAAGAGTTCAGAGATAAGAGGTAGAGGGTAGCGGTTCTTTACCGTGATTTTATTAAGACCACGGTAGTCAATGCAAGGACGTAGGGAGCCATCTTTTTTGGACACAAAGAAAAATCCAGCTCCGGCAGGAGAGGAGGATTTGCGGATAAACCCCTTTTTTAAATTTTCCTGGATGTACTCAGACATAGCAAGAGTCTCTGGGGCGGACAGAGGATAAATTCTGCCCCGGGGTGGAGTAGTGCCCGGGAGGAGGTCAATAGGACAGTCATAAGGCCTGTGAGGAGGTAGAGTCTCAGCTTGTTTTTTGCAAAACACATCAGCAAAGTCCATATAGGCCTTAGGGAGACCGGTTACAGGGGGGAACCACAGGGTCACGGCAGGGAGTACTGGGAACCGGTTTAAGGCAGTCCTTGAAACAAGAGGTACCCCAGCTCTTGATCTCCCCTGTGGACCAATCCAGGGTTGGGGAATGGCGTTGGAGCCACGGTAGTCCAAGGAGAATTTCGGAAGTGCAATTGGGGAGGACCAAGAACTCAATTTTTTCTTGATGAGGTCCGATGCACATTAGAAGGGGCTCCGTGCGGTAACGTATGGTACAGTCCAATCTTTCATTGTTAACACAATTGATGTAGAGGGGTCTGGCGAGACTGGTTACCGGGATGTTGAACCTGTTGATGAGAGAGGCCAAAATAAAGTTTCCTGCAGATCCGGAATCCAAGAAGGCCATAGTAGAGAAGGAGAAGGTAGATGCAGATATCCGCACAGGCACAGTAAGACGTGGAGAAGCAGAGTTGACATCAAGGACTGTCTCACTTTTGTGCGGAGTCTGCGTGCGTCTTTCCAGGCGGGGAGGACGGATAGGACAATCCTTCAGGAAGTGTTCGGTACCGGCACAGTACAGGCAGAGATTCTCCATGCGGCGTCGTGTCCTCTCTTGAGGTGTCAGGCGAGACCGGTCAACTTGCATAGCCTCCACGGCGGGAGGCACAGGAACGGATTGCAGAGGACCAGAGGAGAGAGGAGCCGGGGAGAAAAAACGCCTCGTGCGAACAAAGTCCATATCCTGGCGGAGCTCCTGACGCCTTTCGGAAAAACGCATGTCAATGCGAGTGGCAAGATGAATGAGTTCATGTAGATTAGCAGGAATTTCTCGTGCGGCCAGAACATCTTTAATGTTGCTGGATAGGCCTTTTTTAAAGGTCGCGCAGAGGGCCTCATTATTCCAGGATAGTTCAGAAGCAAGAGTACGGAATTGTATGGCGTACTCGCCAACGGAAGAATTACCCTGGACCAGGTTCAGCAGGGCAGTCTCAGCAGAAGAGGCTCGGGCAGGTTCCTCAAAGACACTACGAATTTCCGAGAAGAAGGAGTGTACAGAGGCAGTGACGGGGTCATTGCGGTCCCAGAGCGGTGTGGCCCATGACAGAGCTTTTCCAGACAGAAGGCTGACTACGAAAGCCACCTTAGACCTTTCAGTAGGAAACTGGTCCGACATCATCTCCAAGTGCAGGGAACATTGTGAAAGAAAGCCACGGCAAAACTTAGAGTCCCCATCAAATTTATCCGGCAAGGATAGTCGTAGGCCTGAAGCGGCCACTCGCTGCGGAGGAGGTGCAGGAGCTGGCGGAGGAGATGATTGCTGAAGCTGTGGTAGTAGCTGCTGTAGCATCACGGTCAGTTGAGACAGCTGGTGGCCTTGTTGCGCTATCTGTTGTGACTGCTGGGCGACCACCGTGGTGAGGTCAGCGACAACTGGCAGAGGTACTTCAGCGGGATCCATGGCCGGATCTACTGTCACGATGCCGGCTGGCAGGAGGTGGATCCTCTGTGCCAGAGAGGGATTGGCGTGGACCGTGCTAGTGGACCGGTTCTAAGTCACTACTGGTGCTCACCAGAGCCCGCCGCAAAGCGGGATGGTCTTGCTGCGGCGGTAGTGACCAGGTCGTATCCACTAGCAACGGCTCAACCTCTCTGACTGCTGAAGATAGGCGCGGTACAAGGGAGTAGACAGAAGCAAGGTCGGACGTAGCAGAAGGTCGGGGCAGGCAGCAAGGATCGTAGTCAGGGGCAAAGGCAGGAGGTCTGGAACACAGGCTAGGAACACACAAGGGAACGCTTTCACTAGGCACAAGGGCAACAAGATCCGGCGAGGGAGTGCAGGGGAAGTGAGGTATACATAGGGAGTGCACAGGTGAAAACACTAATTGGTGGCCCTTTAAATCGCAGAGACCCGGCGCGCGCGCGCGCCCTAGGGAGCGGGGCCGCGCGCGCCGGGACAGGAACGAGGGAGAGCGAGTCAGGTACGGAAGCCGGGGTGCGCATCGCGAGCGGGCGCCACCCGCATCGCGAATCGCATCCCGGCTGGAGGCGGTATCGCAGCGCACCCGGTCAGTGGATCTGACCGGGGCGCTGCCGTAGCGAAGATGTTGCGAGCGCTCCGGGGAGGAGCGGGGACCCGGAGCGCTCGGCGTAACAATCGTAATGGAGGTAAATGACAAACTTATATAACTTCAGCAGAGGTTTATCATGGTCTAAAAAGATTTTGTTCTGGAGTACTCCTTTAAACATAAAAACCTGATTTAAATGGGCTGTCAGATTCAAAAACTTTTTATATGTTCTACATCTTGGCAAAACATTAACCTTTCTAATATACCTCATAAGAAAATGTTATTTCCTTTTTATAGAAATCATGGCTTTGTCCAAGCTGAAGCACAGGCATGGAAAAAGTCCAGTAAGTGAGGGTGGGCTAGTACTCTGTGCTCTCTCCTGTCTGATAGGGCTCCTCTGTCGGGACCCCTCAGACAGGTAGGGCTCTGTGCACTGATGACAAGCAGGGCTCTGTGCAGTGGGCCCTGTGACAGCAGGATGATTGACAAGCCAGGAACCTGCACAGAGCCCTGCTTGTCCTGACCTCACTTCCTGTATTTGGTCTTCTCACAGTCAATAACTGCAAGGACAGAATTGTTTCACCAAAAAAAAAACATTTTTAATCAACGATATTACAAATATACATATTATGGTATTATCTACATTATATCAAAGGTTTTTGTTAAAGCAACAGGTACACTTTAATGTTTTGCCAAGATGTACAACATATAAAAGGTTCTGACAATGCCCATTTAAACAATCTGTCATTTTTTGACAACACATTCCCTTTAATGTTATCAACAACATAACTGTTCCATATATAGACATTATTTCATGGGGCTTTCCTTATTAGAAAGGAGTGATGAACTAATGCCTAATATCAGTGCTCAAACTAACAAATTATTTTGTGGTTGCAGTTCAAGGTCTAATAGAATCTACCCTTCTGGTAAGGTTTTCTATTATAGCAGTAAAGAGGTCTGTTTCCTGATATGAGGATGTGCCAGCAGCATCCCCAACATGCGATTGTCAGGGGTTCCTGCAGATTGACCATCTATCAGCTCACCATTTGGGGTGCTGCCACAGGAAAAAAAGTTGTCCTGGTATTCACATAAACATTAAGATTTATGTACATTGTAACTACATTTTATGCTGACTCTGTTCTTCCCACCTTTGCATGGGTTTACCCTGTGTACTCCGGTTTCCTTCCACACTCCAAAATGTACTGATAGGTGAATTTAGATTGTGAGCCCCCCTGGGGACAGGAACCAATTTGAGTGTACAGCATTGGGGAATTTGTGAGTACTAGATAAAGAATTATTTAATGTATGTAGTCCTTCCCATAATTTTCTTGGAAAATGCTGATTAAGGGTGTTTCCATGTACACAGCAGACCTTTTGGGCTTCTCAGGGTCTTGTATAATTTGACCTTCACTTTTACATCTCATTACATCTAAATAGCTTCTGTTCTGGGCAGGAAATTATTGGCAGTAACATCCAGAAATCTGTACATTTTACAGAGGAAACACATTAGGGATTTTCTTTGGTTTTCTTAGCTTTGTCTAAAACATAATACAATTTACTAAGTTAAAGAATTAGCATGTAATGCAGCTGTGAGAATATCACTTTTAAAGTAACAAGACAGCTGCTTTTTCTGTTCTAACTTTACTAGCGAGATGTAGGAAACATTTTAATATTTGCAAGATGTTAATATTTTATGTGCCAGACAAATGCTGATGCAGCTGTATAGACAAGGTTCAGTCATTTTTCATTGTTGAAACCTTAGAAAGGATTGTTAAAATCCTTAGAAAGGATGGTTAAAAAGAAGCTGCTAAATATAGTATAACAATAAGCAATGAAATTATACTAGATACATTGGTTATACTGGATATCTAGTATGGAGTTGTAAGGACTCTTTCTGCTGCCATACAGACTTAGAAGGTTCAGTTTACTCCTAAAGTAGAATACCTTAGTACATGTGACAAGAAAATGAGCATGCTGTTTTATTCATAGACACACAAAGGTACAGCAAAGGCCCTATGTACCTTTTTGGAAGCCTTGTTATAGCTCTGTACAAAACATGATTCATAACATGATCTTCAACCCTTACGATTATTAGCTGGCTTCTGCATTTAAAGAGTATCTGTTATGAGCTTGATACATTTTTAATCCTCCCAGTTCACTTCCTTTTTTTAAATTATTCTTTAGTTTTCTACCTTGATATTGTTCTGTATATTCTATTCAGTCTCAGTCAGCTCCACAGACTGGGGAGAACGTATTCCCTCACTCTGCAACACACAGCTGAAAGCAGTTCAGTGTGTGAGCAGCTGTGATTAGCTAAGGCGCACCCCCCCCCCCCCCCTCAGCTCTCTGCACTGAACTCTACAGTGTGTTAGCCCTGCCCAGCATCTTGCAAAGGGAGGTCAAATATTTAGCAGAATATTCTGCACAATATTCATTACTATGCACTGAAGTTATCATGACTTTACAGTCTAGCTTAGCTCAAAGGGAAAGGAAGTTGAAATATTCAGCTCTATACACTGTGCTGAGCTTAGGTCCCACCTGCATTTGGTGACTTTTGTTTCTGCCAGACTGCTGAAGGACACAATCTGCAATGAGGACTGCAGGCAGGACCAGAAGGAGGACCCCTGGTGGTCAAACTTTCAGGCTATGTTCACACAGTAGAATTTCTGCACAGAATTCTGCATAAAAATTCTGCAGTAAATTCTGCATAAATGAATTCCCCTCTTGAATTCAATAGAATTCCTGCAGTGGAAATTCAGCAGCAGAAATTCTGCTATGTGAATGGGACAGCAAAATCCCATTAAAGTGTATTGGCTATAAATTCATGCAGAATTTTTATGCAGAATTCCATGCAGAAATCCTGGCGTGTGAACATAGCCTTAGGGGTTAACTTATATTAGAAAAGTACTATAAATAGGCTAATCTATAACATATTCATTTTTATTAATAATGTCAGGGACCATTTAAACCATAAGGTGTTTTACATACAGAAATATTTAAGGCATAGGATCTCCTTTGAAAATCATTTGATAGTTGACATAAGATTTAAAGTAACAACATATTTGCCTACATTATTACCTCCTAAGGGTCAGCTATGAATGCCACCACACATGGCACAGGCCCTTCAACACCTGAATGCCAAAATCTACAATTATAATTGCATCAATAAAGGGTTGGAGCTGCCCCCTGTGTAACACAATTTCATTGCGATCACAATGACAGACTGTTTTATAGTTGCATTCTATAGGTACAGACTATAATGCATTTAAATACATACTGTAGGTATTCTAACACATTATTATAACAACAACAATACTCAAAAGTCTGATAGTGGGACAAAAAAGAAATAAATAATGAAGTAAAGTAAGTATTCCAGTATTTTGTTGTAAGAATGTAATATATTTTTGCGCAAAACTTTTTGAAGGATTGTGAACTGTGCTTATCACTTTTAGGGTGGGGCTTAGTGTAAAGGGGTGTGGCCTCAGATGGTCCACAACCTTAACATTTAGAAAACTAGCTCTTAGCTGGCATAGATTTGTAGTCTGTGTCGCATGGACAGCAATAGATGAGACAAGAGGCTTGCTCCATTTAATAAGGCTATAAATTGGAATGTTATGCAGCTAAAAGTAAGAAATCTGCTGAGCCTAGGAGTGTTCTAAAGAGGTTGATAAAGATTAAGGGTCATAAATACTTTTTAATAAACCGATAGATCATGAGATTACTTAGACTCCCTTCATATCTTTGGGTGGAGAATGCTTTGGGTCAGATCTTCATACCTTCCCCTAAAATACAGTATTAACAGTCTACTGCTACCTGACTACTGTACTGTATTTAATAACTTAAAAAAACAACAGTCCCCAAAAAACTTAATGCGAAATGTGAATCTATTCTACACAGGGCAGTGGTAGGTTTGATGATAGCCAGATGTCATTCTATCATTTAATATGCATTACTGTCCTCATCTGTGACAATACCAGATAATAGAGATGAGCGAACTTACAGTAAATTCGATTCGTCACGAACTTCTCGGCTCGGCAGTTGATGACTTATCCTGAATAAATGAGTTCAGCTTTCAGGTGCTCCGGTGGACTGGAAAAGGTGGATACAGTCCTAGGAAAGAGTCTCCTAGGACTGTATCCACCTTTTCCAGCCCACGGGAGCACCTGAAAGCTGAACTCATTTATGCAGGAAAAGTCATCAACTGCCGAGCCAAGAAGTTCGTGACGAATCAAATTTACTGTAAGTTCGCTCATCTCTACCAGATAAACACTGGGATCTCTGAAGTTTGCTGTACAATACCTATTTTCCATTTAATGTAAACAGATACAACAACTTGAGGCCTAGCCATAGCATTAAACCACCATGTGAGGAGGCTTATAAAATAGGTTACCTACAAACATTTAGGGTCAGTACTAAGTCTATTTTATATGTTTGATTAAAAGCAGATACCACATAGTTAATCCTGACTGTCTATATGTCCCTACAGAAATTCTGCCATCAATCAAAGGATCTAGAAGCGCTGGATATTTCTCATTGTTTGCAAGTATCAAACAACACTGTGAAAACAATAGCATTTTGCTGTAAGATGCTGACATCCATTAATATTTCTGGATGCCCAAAGGTAAGCCATATAAGTTGTAAAATATAAAAACTGAGACCCTTGTACAAATAAGATGGAAATGGCACTACCAATTCTATAAATTCTTGTTTTGATAATCTGTATTAAAATCAAATATGAAAATTAAAAAACAAATGTATAAAAAAAAATTAAAGGTATACTCCGGTGGAAAACTTTTTTTTTTTTTTTTTAATCAACTAATGCCAGAAACAGATTTGTAAATGACTTCTATTAAAAAACTATTGTACCCTTCCAGTACTTTTTAGCAGCTGTATGCTACAGAGGAAATTATTTTCTTTTTTAATTTATTTTTTGTCTTGCCCCAGTGCTCTCGGCTGACACCTGATGCCCGTATCAGGAACTGTCAAGAGCAGGAGAAAATCCCCATTGCAAACCTATGCTGCTCTGGACAGTTCCTGACACGGACAGAGGTGTCAGCCGAGAGCACTGTGGATAAGACAAAAAAAAAGGCAAAAAAGAAAATAAATTCCTCTGCAGCATACAGCTGCTAAAAGGGACTGGAAGGGTAAAGATTTTTTAATAGAAGTCATTTACAAATCTGTTTAACTTTCTGGCACCAGTTGATTTAAAAAAAAAAAATTCCACCGGAGTACCCCTTTAAACCCCAGGGACATGAGGGTGCAGCAAGTTTCCAAATGCCTAGGTAAATGGTGCCAACATGCTGGGGACTTTCACCAAACAGGATGGAAAACTACAATGTAGCTCCACTCTGAACAAGAATCGGCCAATTTATGTATTATTCATAGGCAGGAGAAGCCTGGAAATGTTATTATGCTTCATGGAATGTAACTTAGAGACTAATGGACTCCTTGTCAGTTCAGACAGAGAAAGGGTCATGTCATATGCTTCTATTACCTCTGTGTGCCCCTTTGCCCTTGCTGTAGTGTTTTTATTTTACTTTTGTCTATGACAATTCCCAGCATTCCATGTGGCCAGAGACAGTATGTCATAAGTCACATGGACTCCAGGGGAGTGTGACTATGCAGCAATGGGTGGGTGGATAGCATTATTTCAATAAATTCCACAATATGATTCATTGCCAGAATACAGTAAACTGAAGTTGGCATTAGTTGTTACCAATAGGGCTGGTGAATACCATACTATGTGACTATCTTGGCTGTCTGAAGACATTCCTATTCTGCACAATGCAGCTAGGAGGACAGGAAGGTTCACCAAGCATCGGGGATTGATAAAGTACATCAACTTAATTGCCACTCAAAAGAGAAAACAAATATGATTATAAATAAGTAAAAAGAGTGCTATGTACAGTGGGGATCAAAAGTTTGGGCACCCCAGGTAAAAATTTGTATTAATGTGCATAAAGAAGCCAAGGAAAGATGGAAAAATCTCCAAAAGGCATCAAATTACAGTTTAGACATTCTTATAATATGTCAACAAAAGTTAGATTTTATTTCCATCATTTACACTTTCAAAATAACAGAAAACAAAAAAATGGCATCTGCAAAAGTTTGGGCACCCTGCAGAATTTATAGCGTGCACTGCCCCCTTTGCAAAGCTGAGACCTGCCAGTGTCATGGATTGTTCTCAATCATCATCTGGGAAGACCAGGTTATGTCAATCTCAAAGGTTTTAAATACCCAGACTCATATGACCTTTCCCCAAAAATCACCATGGGTTCTTCTAAGCAGTTGTCTAGAAATCTGAAACTGAAAATAGTTGAGGCCCACAAAGTTGGAGAAGGCTATAAGAAGATAGCAAAACGTTTTCAAATGGCAATATCCTCTGTTCGGAATGTAAATAAGAAATGGCAGTCATCAGGAACAGTGGAAGTTAAAGCAAGATCTGGAAGACCAAGAAAATATCAGACAGAACAGCTCGCAGGATTGTGAGAAAAACAATTCAAAACCCATGTTTGACTGCGCAATCTGTCCAGAAAGATCTGGCAGACACTGGAGTTCTGGTACGCTATTCCACTATAAAGAGATACTTGTACAAATATGGTCTTCATGGAAGAGTCATCAGAAGAAAACCTCTTCTACGTCCTCCCCACAAAAATCAGCATTTGAACTTTGCAAATGAACATATAGACAAGCCTGATGCATTTTGGAAACAAGTTCTGTGGACCGATGAGGTTAAAGTTGAACTTTTTGGCCGGAATGAGCAAAGGTACGTTTGGAGAAGAAGGGGAACAGAATTTAATGAAAAGAACCTCTGTCCAACTGTTAAGCATCGGGGTGGATCAATCATGCTTTGGGGTTGTATTGCAGCCAGTGGCACAGGGAACATCTCACGAGTAGAAGGAAAAATGGATTCAATAAAATTTCAGCAAATTTTGGATGCTAACTTGATGCCATCTGTGAAAAAGCTGAAGTTAAAGAAGGGATGGCTTCTACAAATGGATAATGATCCCAAACACACCTCGAAATCCACGGGGCATTACATCAAGAGGCATAAACTGAAGGTTTTGCCATGGCCTTCACAATCTCCTGACCTCAACATAATTGAAAATCTATGGATAGACCTTAAAAGAGCAGTGTGTGACAGACAGCCAAGAAATCTCAAAGAACTGGAAGACTTTTTAAGGAAGAATGGGCAAAGATACCTCAAACAAGAATTGAAAGACTCTTGGCTTGCTACAAAAAGCGTTTACAAGCTGTGATACTTGCCAAACGGGGCAGTACAAGATATTAACTCTGCAGGGTGCCCAAACTTTTATGCGACACCACTTTTTTGTTTTCTGTTATTTTGAAAGTGTAAATGATGGAAATAAAATCTAACTTTTGTTGACATATTATAAGAATGTCTAGTCTGTAATTGGATGCCTTTTGGAGATTTTTCCATCTTTCCTTGGCTTCTTTATGCACATTAATACAAATTTTTACCTGGGGTGCCCAAACTTTTGATCCCCACTGTATGTATAAGTGTTAAAAAAATAAGTATTGTCAAAAATAATCACAAAAACTCTTATTAATGGTAATACAAACTACCTGCATCTTATCTAGATTACAGATATAAGCATCCAGTATCTTTCTGGGGGCTGCCGTTATCTCCACATCATTGATATATCTGGTGATATCCATCTCAGTGACAAGGCATTAAAATACTTACAGAAAGGCTGCAGACAACTCCGGACCTTAAGAATGCGCTACTGCAAGAGTATTACCAAGTAAGCCTTTCTAAAAATTATTGTCTATTAACTTGATTAGTCATTATGCGCTCACTGGGGGGGAATTTGTCATTAGTTTTACACTATTTTTGGTAGTAAAATGTAGCAAAAATTTGCACAATAGACCAAAAAGTCACAAATATTAGAAACATGCATTTACATTAATTGAAGAAAACTATTTGAATGTACTGTGGCATGGTTGGCATATTGCAGTGGTCAGGGATTTATAATGCGAATATATACAAATATACACTAGCCCAGGCATGGCTTAGCTTTTTGGTGTGTATAAAAAAGTCACAAGTTTGGCACAATGAGTAAACCATAGGAAATGCTGTGCCTAAGTGAAATTTTAGAAAATGTGTACCAACACTTCAAACCTCATCTGATATTAAATTCAGCACAACAAATGTGAGCTGGGAGCTTCATGGCATGGAATGGAATATCTGAGCAGTTGCATGCAACGTTACAATGCCAAGCATTAGGCCGGGTTTACATGGCTGAAAATGTGTGAAATATTCACCCAGAAATCACATTTGAATGATTTGGCGGGCGCTAAGACCACTTAGAAATGCACCATTTCATAGATGGCAATACATTTCCGAGCGGAATCTGCAGAAAGAATAGACAAGTCTATTCTTTCTGCAGACACCGGAATCTGGATTTTTCTGCCACAGAAATTCTGGCACGTGCGCAGTGCAACAGAATCCCATTGAAATCAATGGGACTCTGCTGCAGTGGAATGTCCGAGTGGAATATTTCTTCAGATATTTTGCCGTTTGAACATAGTCATAGATGGAATTGTGTAAAGCATGCCTCCACCAGACTCTGGAGCAGTGGACACATGTGATCACTCTTCTCTATCTGGCAGTCCGATGGAGGAGTCTGGGTTTGATAAATACCTGCAAAGTTTGGTGGAGGAGGGATAATGCTATAGGATAGTTTTTCAGGGGTTGTCCAAGGCCCTGTAGTTCCAATGAAGGGAAATGTAAATGATTCAGCATACCAAGATATTTTGAACAATTGAATTATTTTAACTATTTTCTGTTCCGACATGTGCACAAAGCAAGATCCATAAAGACATGGGGGAATTTTTCTTAACCCCTTAAGGACTCAGGGTTTTTCCGTTTTTGCACTTTCGTTTTTTCCTCCTTACCTTTTAAAAATCATAACCCTTTAAATTTTCCACCTAAAAATCCATATTATGGCTTATTTTTTGCGTCGCCAATTCTACTTTGCAGTGACATTAGTCATTTTACCCAAAAATGCATGGCGAAACGGAAAAAAAAATCATTGTGCGACAAAATCGGAAAAAAAAACGCCATTTTGTAACTTTTGGGGGCTTCCGTTTCTACGCAGTGCATATTTCGGTAAAAATTACACCTTATAATTATTCTGTAGGTCCATACATGATAAAATGATACCCTACTTATATAGGTTTGATTTTGTCGCACTTCCGGAAAAAATCATAACTACATGCAGGAAAATTTATACGTTTAAAAATGTCATCTTCTGACCCCTATAACTTTTTTTATTTTTCCATGTACAGGGCGGTATGAGGGCTCATTTTTTGCGCCGTGATCTGAAGTTTTTATCGGTATGATTTTTGTTTTGATTGGACTTTTTGATCACTTTTTATTCATTTTTTTGGTATAAAAAGTGGTATAAAAAGTGACCAAAATACGCTTTTTTGGACTTTGGATTTTTTTTGCGCGTACACCATTGACCGTGCGGTTTAATTAATGATATATTTTTATAGTTCGGACATTTACGCACGCGGCGATACCACATGTGTTTTTTTTTTTTTTTTTTTTTACACTGTTTTATTTTTTTTATGGGAAAAGGGGGGTGATTCAAACTTTTATTAGGGAAGGGGTTAAATGACCTTTATTAACATAATAGGGACCTATAACACTGCACACACTGATCTCCTATGCTGATCACTGGCGTGTATTAACATGCCTGTGATCAGCATTATCGGCGCTTGACTGCTCCTGCCTGGATCTCAGGCACAGAGCAGTCATTCGTCGATCGGACATCGAGGAGGCAGGTAAGGGCCCTCCTGGTGTCCGATCAGCTGTTCGGGACGCCGCGGCGGTCCCGAACAGCCCGACTGAGCAGCCGGGTCACTTTCAGTTTCACTTTAGAAGCGGCGGTCAGCTTTGACCGCCGCTTCTAAAGGGTTAATACCGCACATCGCCGCGATCGGCGATGTGTGGTATTAGCCGCGGGTCCCGGCCGTTGATGAGCACCGGGACCGACGCGATATGATGCAGGATCGCGGCGCGATCCCGCTTCATATCGCGGGAGCCGGCGCAGGACGTAAATATACGTCCTGCGTCGTTAAGGGGTTAAATCAGAAATTTTTATTAAACATTATTTATATAAAACAAACAGCACACAAAAACAAGAAACATACATAGACCCAGGACACCCCCCCCAAAAAAATCCCACCCTCACAGAAACACCCTCCCCAGCCCCCATGTCCTTTCCTCACAGTAAAAAAAAACTAGAACAATATCATGGGAAAAATTGCAGTACAATACAATAAATCATCCCACATATAAGAAGCATGGTCAAGGCAAAAAGCATATGCAAAAATACTGTATAGGCTTTACATGGGAACAAGTGTAATATCATATAATACTAAAGAGGGGGCAACAACAAGTGTCAGACGCAACCCGTACATAGAAAACTGAAAATTAGACAGCATAACACACCAACACAGACACAAAACGACAATGTAGATGAAACAAGAAGAGGTCACAAACAGAACTTAGACAGTATTAGTGGCCAGACCCCCCCTAATCGCCCCAAAATCACCTCCATAGGAGTTCTCAGCAAATAAGTGGATGGCAAACCAGGGGTATCGATCCAAGGTCCCCAAATGGACTCAAATTTACGTAAGGCTTTTCTTTTAAGATATACACCTTTTTCCAGTCTAATGATATGATTTAATTTTATAGTCAACTCAGAAATAGTAGGTGGGAAGGCTCGCAACCAATGCTGTGCAATTAATTTACAAGCTTGGTAGAAATCCTACTAATACCAATGTACAAGCCACCACCCTCATCCAGCCCATCTAAATATACCAGGACACATGTCAAGGTTGACAAACTGAACGGACAACCATACACTCTCCTAATCAACTGTCCCACATCATGTCAAAATTGTGTAAGATGAGTACAGTCCCACATCACTTGAAGCAAGTGAGCACCGGGCAAGGAACAACGAGGAATGCAGGAATCTGGCTGTACCCCAATCCTATGCAGAAAGGCGTGAGTACGATACACCCGATGTAGTAGAAAAATCTGGGACACCCGGTGGGCCTCCGACACAGCAAGCCGCGGGGTTATAGGTAAAATCTGTGTCCTCTGCTCATCCGATATGGGACCCACATCCACCTCCCATTTATCCTTAATACTCAACGGATAGGCCCCATGATATGAAGACAGCAATTCCCTATACAGCACAGAGATCACACCTTTAGTAGAGATCTGTGTGAACACATCATTTACCACTACAGATGAGCCGACAAGCCCGAGACTGCGCATCAAGGGCATGTCACAATTGTAGGTAACGATAAAAAAATTTGTGAGGTAGAATAAATTCCTCCTGCAGTTGAGCAAATGACTTCAAAGTCGGCCCATCATACACCTGGGAGAGATACAAAATCCCATGAGTAATCCAAAGAGGGATATCAGGTAATGAACACAGTTCAGATAGACCAGGATTATGCCAAAGAGGAGAATATGTAACAAAAACAGGATAGTACATAAGAGTCTTAAATTTTATCCATACCTGACTGATAAGAATAAAGGTAGGAAGGAGGTCTGGGGGGGTGAGTCTGTGCAGCCATTTCCAGCAGATAAATAGGGGTCACTTTACCAATGAGCCTGGAAACTAAATCTCCCGTATGCCCCATAGTAGCAAATCGTGCCCACCCATTCAACTGTTGAACCTGTGACGCTAAAAATTATAGTCAAGGATTTGGAATAGACAAACCACCCGCTTCTTTGCCCATTCCAAATGAGCTTCCTAAACATGGTGGAATCCTAAGAAAATATTTAATAGGAATCCAGACAGGGGTGTTATGTAAAATATACAGGAGTGGGTGAGTGAAAGTTTATTTCACCCACTCTGCCTGCCCCTGGATGTCGGAGCACAGCGGGGGAAGATGGCGGCGATGGTGCGGGGGCCGTGGATGCGGCAGGGACTGGCGGCAGTTACCTGCAATCATAGCGTGGGGACCAGGGATCGGCGGCAGGCAAAGTGCATGCAGTGGCAGTGTCAGATGCAGCAGTGAAGATGTCCTTCCAGCTGTTGCAAAACTACAACTCTCAGCATGTTCAGACAGTCCAGGCATGCTGGGAGTTGTAGTTCTGTAAAATCTGGCCCTTCAGACGTTGCAAAACTACAAGTCCCAGCATGCCTGGACAGTCTCAGCATGCTGGGAGTTGTAGTTTTGCAACATCTGGAAGGACACAGTTTGGACACCACTATACACTGGTGTCCAAACTGTAGCGCTCCAGATGTCAATTGAAAGCATGCCGAGACTGTCCAGGCATGCTTGGAGTTGTAGTTCGGCAACATCTGGCCCTTCAGATGTTGCCAAACTACAACTCCTAGCATGCCTGGGCAGTCTGGGCATGCTTGGAGTGGAAGTTTTGCAACATCTGGAGGGCTACAGTTTGGAAACCACTACACAGTGGTCTCCAAACTGTTGTCTTCCAGTTGTTGCATGACTACAACTCCCAACATGCCCTTTGGCTGTCTGGGCATGCTGGGAGTTGTAGTATTGCAACAACTGGAGGCACACTGGTTGGGAAACATTGTCTGTTCCTTACCTCAGTGTTTCCCAACCCGTCTGCCTCCTGTTGCTACATCTGGAGGCACATGGGTTGGGAAACAGACAATGGTGCGGAAACACTGCAGTTGTCTGTTTCCTAACTCAGTGTTTCCCAACTGTGTGCCTTTAGCTGTTGCATAACTATAGTTGTAGTTTTGCCGCCGAACCCCCCCCCACACACACACGTGAATTTACAGGGTACATTCACATGGGCAGGGGTTTACAGCAAGTTTCCCGCTTCAAGTTTGAGATGCTGCTAATTTTCCGCTCCAGCTGTTGCAAAATAACAACTCCCAGTATTGCCGGACAGCCATTCACTCTCCATGCATGTTTGGAGTTTTGCAACAGCTGGAGGCACCCTGTTTGGGAAAAACTGACGTACAGTATTTGTGGTGGCGGAGGCAAGTGGGATGCTTGCATTAGGGTACACCCCTATGAAAATCCCTAATTTAGGCCTCAAATGCGCATGGCACTCTCTCACGTCAGAACCCTGTCATATTTCAAAGCAAAAGTTTAGGGCCACACATGGGGTGTCTCCGTACTCGGGAGAAATTGCGCTACAATTTTTATGGGGCTTTTTGTCCTTTTACCCCTTATGAAAAGGAAAAGTTGGGGTCTACTCCGGTATGTTAGTGTAAAAAAATTAAATTTTTACACTAACATGCTGGTATTGCCCCATACTTTTCATTTTTACAAGAGGTAAAAGGAAAAAAAGACCTCCAAAATTTGTAACGTAATTTTTCCTGAGTACGGAAATACCCCATATGTGGACGAAAAATGCTCTACGGGCGCACAACAAGGCTCAGGAATGAGAGCGCACTATGTACATTTGAGGCCTAAACTGGTGATTTGCACAGGGGTGGCTGCTGGTTACAGTGGTTCTGATATAGACAGAAAAAAAAAAAATACCCACATGTAACCCCATTTCGGAAACTACACCCCTCTCGGAACGTAACAAGGGGTGCAGTGAGCATTTACACCCCACAGGTGTCTGACAGATTTTTGGAACAGTGGTCCGTGAAAATGTAATTTTTCATTTGCATAGCCCACTGTTACAAAAATCTATCAAACGCCAGTGGGGTGTAAATTCTCACTGCACCCCTTGTTACGTTCCTTGAGGGGTGTAGTTTCCCAAATAGTGTGCCATGTGGGATGTTTTTTGCAGTTCTGGCATCATGGGGGCTTCCTAAATGAGACATGCCCCCCAAAAACCATTTCAGCAAAATTTGCTTTTTAAAAGCCCAATGTCTCTCCTTCCCTTCTGAGCCCTCTAGAACACCCACAGAGCACTTTACATCAACATATGAGGTATTTCCTTACTCGGGAGAAATGGGGTTTAAAATTTTGGGGGACATTTTCACCTATTACCCCTTGTGAAAATGAAAAATTTGGGGTAACATCAGCATTTTGGTGAATTTTTTTTTTTCATTTTCACATTTATTGAAAATTCATCAAACACCTGTGGGTTGTTAAGGCTCACTGCACCACTTGTTACGTTCCTTGAGGGGCGTAGTTTCCTAAATAGTGTGCCATGTGGGGGGTGTTCGCTGTTCTGGCACCATAGGGGCTTCCTAAATGTGACATGCCCCGCAAAAACCATTTCAGCAAAATTCGCTCTCCAAATTCCCAATGTCGCTCCTTCCCTTCTGAGCCCTCTAGTGCACCCACGGAGCACTTTACATCCACATATGAGGTATTTCCTTACTCAAGAGAAATTGGGTTACAAATTTGGGGGGCTTTTTCTCCTTTTACCCCTTGTAAAGATAAAAAATATTTTTTCAGAATGAATGGGTAAAAAATTCCAAAAGAAAACACACCAAAATCTTAGAAAAAGTCTTTCCAGCGCAGTGAGTTTAGGGCATGTTCAGGGGGTCAAGTAATGGGGAAAATAGTGTGGGAACAGTATTCCTATGGTGGAAAAAGTGCAGGAACTTATTTCCCATGCATTCCCGCAGTGTTAATGTATATTCAGACGGGTGGATTAAGAAGCGAGTTTGCAGCAACTTTCCCGCTGCGAGTTGCAGCTGCTCTGGGTTTTTCGCAGCCAAAAATTTGCAGCAGATCCCAAGGAAGTAAATGTCATTTCTTGGAGATTTTCCGCTGCCCAAAATCTTGTGCGGCTCAAACTGGCAGTGGGGAAACTAGCTGCAAACTCTCTTCTAAAGGTAAGTTCACTCGTAAAATTTAGTGGTATATTTTAGGCGTGCATTTTCATCTTATAGGGTAAATCTTTTTTGGACAATTACGGATGTAAATGGTTGTGTAAAATTAAATGCGTCAACATTTTTTTTTACGATGTGTGAAGTTAGCCTAAGTCCATGTTCACACAGTTTGTTTAGCTGTAAAAGTAAAAAAAAAATCTAAAGTGGCAAATTTTTCACAATGTGTTTTATTGTCGTCAATGAAATATCTGCTATTGGTGTATATAAGGGAAATTTATTTGCAGATCCTTATTTTTTGTCCAATTTTGTGTAACAAACAGCCAATCTCTAAAAAAAAAACAAAAAAAAATGGCCCTAAAACTTTTTATAAATTTTTTTAGTTATATAAAATTCCTGGAAAAAAAAAAACAATAAGGGAGATTTATCAAAACCTGTGTAGAGGAAGAATGGTTTAGTTTCCCATAGCAACTAATCAGATCGCTTCTTTCATTTTTCATAGGCCTTTTTAAATATAAAAGAAACAATCTGATTGGTTGCTATGAACAATGACACCATTCTTCCTCTACACAGGTCTTGATAAATCTCCCTTAATGTGTTCACATAGCCTAAAAAAGTTAAATCTGCATCTAAGTCAGCATTTCACTGATGCAGATTTACTGTCATATATTTGCAGTGAAGATTTTACCACTACACATGATCTTGGCTTTGTGGGATCAACCAATTATTGCAGTTTTTAAATATCACTGAAATCAGGTAATCCATACATGTAGTTTTACTGGTAAAGAATACCTCTGATTTGAATTCTTCAGCAGGATCCCAGCAAAAATTGCCAGCACCTCTGTAATCTGCTGCTAAAGCGAGTAGTACCGTATATACTCGAGTATAAGCCGACCCGAGTATAAGCCGAGACCCCTAATTTCAACCCAAAATCCCAGGAAAAGTTATTGACTCGAGTATAAGCCTAGGGTGGGAAATACCTCATCCCCCCCTGTCATCATCCAGACCCGTCATTAACATCCTCATCATCCCCTTGTCATCATCCCACACATCCCCCCTTCATCATCCCCTTGTCATCATCCCACACATCCCCTTATCATCCCACACATCCCCCCTTCATCATCCCCTTGTCATCATCCCACACATCCCCCCTTCATCATCCCCTTGTCATCATCCCACACATCCCCTTATCCCACACATCCCCCCTTCATCATCCCCTTGTCATCATCCCACACATCCCCTTATCCCACACATCCCCCCTTCATCATCCCCTTGTCATCATCCCACACATCCCCCCTTCATCATCCCCTTGTCATCATCCCACACATCCCCTTATCATCCCACACATCCCCCCTTCATCATCCCCTTGTAATCATCCCACACCCCCCCCCTTCATCATCCCCACCCCCCTTCATCATCCCCACACACCCCCCCCCCTTCATCATCCTCTTCTCATCATTCGCCCTCAGTGGTCTTCAACCTGCGGACCTCCAGAGGTTTCAAAACTACAACTCCCAGCAAGCCCGGGCAGCCATCGGCTGTCCGGGCTTGCTGGGAGTTGTAGTTTTGAAACCTCCGGAGGTCCGCAGGTTGAAGACCACTGCGGCCTTCAACCTGCGGACCTCCAGAGGTTTCAAAACTACAACTCCCAGCAAGCCCGGGCAGCCATCGGCTGTCCGGGCTTGCTGGGAGTTGTAGTTTTGAAACCTCCGGAGGTCCGCAGGTTGAAGACCACTGCGGCCTTCAACATGCGGACCTCCAGAGGTTTCAAAACTACAACTCCCAGCAAGCCCGGGCAGCCATCGGCTGTCCGGGCTTGCTGGGAGTTGTAGTTTTGAAACCTCCGGAGGTCCGCAGGTTGAAGACCACTGCGGCCTTCAACATCATCCAGCCCCCTCTCACCCCCTTTAGTTCTGAGTACTCACCTCCGCTCGGCGCTGGTCCGGTCCTGCAGGGCTGTCCGGTAAGGAGGTGGTCCGGTGAGGAGGTGGTCCGGGCTGCTATCTTCACCGGGGGCGCCTCTTCTCCGCGCTTCCGGCCCGGAATAGAGCCGTTGCCTAGACAACGACGCATCTGCGTCGTTGTTAAGGCAACGTGACTATTCTGAGGCCGGGCCCGAAGCGCTTAGAAGAGGCCTCCCCGGTGAAGATAGCAGCCCGGACCACCTCCTCACCGGACCACCTCCTTACCGGACCACCTCCTCTCCGGACAGCCCTGCAGGACCGGACCAGCGCCGAGCGGAGGTGAGTACTCAGAACTAAAGGGGGTGAGAGGGGGCTTGATGATGTTGAAGGCCGCAGTGGTCTTCAACCTGCGGACCTCCGGAGGTTTCAAAACTACAACTCCCAGCAAGCCCGGACAGCCGATGGCTGCCCGGGCTTGCTGGGAGTTGTAGTTTTGAAACCTCTGGAGGTCCGCAGGTTGAAGACCACTGCGGGTGGGGGAGTTCACTCGAGTATAAGCCGAGGGGGGTGTTTTCAGCACGAAAAATCGTGCTGAAAAACTCGGCCTATACTCGAGTATATACGGTATATAGATCTTATGGAAGTCCCTTAGACTTGTATTGCATTGCTGGTTGTAGAGTATGCATTCATCACAACTATATGTATATGTAATGCTGAATGAGAATTTTAAAATCTGCATCAAAGGCTTTATTGCAGGTTTTGTCTTATTTTAAGAGGAAATAGAACTTCATAGTGTTTTTCTTTAGTATGTCAATTAAAGGGGTACGCCAGGGAAAAACTATTTTTCTTTAAATCAACTGGTGCCAGAACGTTAAACAGATTTGTAAATTACTTCTATTTAAAAATCTTAACCTTACAGTATTATTAGCTGCTGTATGCTCCACAGGAAGTTCTTTGCTTTTTAAATTTCTTTTCTGTCTGACCACAGTGCTCTCTGCTGACACCTCTGTCTCTGGAACTGTCAAGAACAGGAGCAAATCCCCATAGCAAACCTATCCTGCTCTTGACAGTTCCTGATACAGACAGAGGTGTCAGCAGAGAGCACTGTGGTCAGAGAAAATACATTCAAAAAGAAAATAACTTCCTGTGGAGCATACAGCAACTGGCAAGTACTGGAAGGGTTAAGATTTTTTTAAATAGTAGTAAATAACAAATCTGTTTAACTTTCTGGCACCAGTTGATTTAAAAAAATTGTTTTTCACAGTTTAACGGTCAGTTGGTGGTCATCACTGGTGTCATTCATGCAATTCTGTATACATGTCATGAAGGCCTGAGTGATATGGCCTAAAAACGAAATTTTGAGGATTAAGGATTCTCAATTTTAATTTTAAAATGGCAGACCCAAGGGTCTTAAAGAGGCCATGGGGCAACAGATTGAGCTGTCTTAGTCAGTCTAATCACTTAGAGGCAACAAGCACTATTGATTACAGCATCTAAAGGGTGAAATGGCCAGTAGGTACAACTAATAGCTACTGCTGATGGCAGAGCAGAACTCCAGGGCCTGCATCATTGCTCTGTACAAGTATGGCACTTCTTGTAAAGGCTCAGCCACCTTCGACGGGAATAGACCTTTAACTTTAGGACTGTGTGGTAGCACAGTACCAGAATTCAACACTGCAGAGGTGAGGAGCAAAGTAAGTGGGAGGGCAAGGACCTACTTAATCGCAAGACACAAATAGTGGATTATTAAAATCAAGTCTTGTTATTTATAGCTAGATAAAATAATGAACAAAATTATAGTTTAGTATGTAATTGACATCTGCAGAAACATAGCATCATTTCATGAACATTTCTTTTTTTCCCCCACAGGGCAGCTGTACTGAAAATTGAATCCAAATACCAAAATGTGGAGTATGGAACAGATGATCCTCCTCCTTGGTTTGGGTATGACAGACATGGTAACCTACTACATGGTGCATCACATGTAGAGGAGACAGAAGAAGAAGGTGCAGATGACTTATATGACATATAAATGAACTGACTATGTGCAAAGCAATTGTGTGTACAAAATGATCATCTGAGAAGTGGTTCTCAACCTAAATTTACTTTACAATAAAACGGATTAGAGCCACATACTAAAACATGTCCTTTTTTTTCTATATTCTCATTGTAATTTTACCAATGAAAGGGGAGAAGACTCCTCCAGGCCAAACAGAAATATAAAAATAGTAATAAAAATTGAATTAAATTACGCTTATTTTATTTCTAAAGAGTATCCTCCATTCTTTGGTATATGTTAATCTGGTATTTTGGTACTAGGGACACACTTGGCATTTGAGGTAAGCTGCCTAATCAGTTTTCATTTGATTGTAATATTGTTTTATTACATTTTTTGTGAATTTTGCGGGTAGCCATCTTGCTTGAGCTGTTTTAACAGCCATTTAGGACATATGATTCACAACAAGCCCCATGGACATATGCACAGTAGATTTGCTCAAACTCTATTCACTAGAATGGCAGGTGTCTGGGCATGCTCTGTGACCTGTAAAGAGGTCCTTCAACATGAAGGGGGGAAACCTAAACTCTAATCATCATTTATTTTCAATAGATGTCTTTAGAGATGAGCAAAGTTACAGTAATTCGATTCATCACAAACTTCTCGGCTCGGCAGTTGCTGACTTTAGTCCGCATAAATGAGTTCAGCTTTCAGGTGCTCCGGTGGGCTGGAAAAGGTGGATACAGTCCTAGAAGACTCTTTCCTAGGACTGTATCCGGAGTACCTGAAAGCTGAACTAATTTATGCAGGATAAGTCAGCAACCGCCGAGCCGAGAACTTCGCTCATCTCTAGATGTCTTATCTATATACTGGTGTCATCTTTCATTGTAATCCTGTCTGTGATAATAAGGAAAACACTGCCTGAAAATGATCTGTACAGAATAGGAAGTCAGCTTCAGACTGACAGGAATGGATAGTTCACAGTACATGACTAGTAAAGGTTATTAAACAGGGAGGAATGAGCTTCAGTTATTGTGAGTGGTGGTGAATTAGTGTGACCTATATACTACTGCCATCTTTCACTGTACTCTAGTCTTTGATAATATGGAGAACACTGCTGGAATGTGATTTGTACAGATAAGGGAGTTGCAGCTTACTTAGGGTACGTTCAGACAAGTGGATTCACAGAGTATTATTTTACGCAGCAGATCCGCCACTGAAGGACCGCTACATGGTGCCTTGGTGCTCGGAGCGGCAATACACTGCTACGAGCAGACACATTGAAGTGATGTGCGAGTCGCAGCACGCATGCGCAGTATATGTGAACATCGCATCAGCTCTTGGCCTAGCTCATGGAGCAGGGGGAGCGGCTGCGATGTGTGCGAGTACACCGCGTATGCGCGGCGACTCGTACATCGCTTCAGTGTGTCTGCTCGTAGCGGCATATTGCCGCTCCTAGCAGGCACATCTAAATGCACCATGTAGCAGTCCTTCAGCGGTGGATCTGCAGCGTAAAATAGGCTGTGAATCCACTCATCTGAACATACCCTTAAGTCTGATTAAAAATGGCAAGATTTAAGACTTACTGAATTCATTGGCGTATAACATGCAGTTTTTAATCTTAAATATGGAGCTGTATAACACGGTCTGGGGTCCAGTGGTGTATGCTGGTCCACAAGGAGCAGCACAGTCTTCCCCTGCACAGCTCTCTCACGCGACCTCTCTGATGCCGGGTGAGGACATCACTCCGACCCCAGCATCAGCACGAAAGAGGACTGATGCCTCTGAATATAATGTATTACAGCTGAAAAAGAGGACCCAGGTAGGAAGTCTGGATGGGATTCTCACTGTATAAAATAATGTGTGTGTCTTTCAGTACTGTATTTAAAGGGGTACTCAACTGTAAACATCTTATCCCCTATCCTAAGGATAGGGGATAAGATGTTAGATCCCACTGCTGGAGACCACTGCAATCTCTGGGCCGGCACCGGCGGCATCCGTAACACAGAAGCTTGCATCTTCTGCGTTTGTGACGTCACACCATGTCCCCCACCCCCCCCCATTTATATCTATGGGAGGGGGCATGACAGCTAGTACATAGGCGTGTGATGGCCGGCATCGCCAGTCATCTGGCACAGTGTAGGGTTTGCTCCGTGCACAAAATGTGCCAGGTCATACATACACATTATTCTCCAAACATTTATTTTGTATATTTTATACATATTTTAGATTGTTTTGTTTTTCATAGTTTTTCTGTTAAAATGCATGGGAGCTGAGCTGCAGTAACCAGGCATTTATATTTTCAGGATAGACCATCAATTATATTAGGCTGGCAAACTCTATAAGCTTACACAGTCTAAAGGCCACTTTACATTGGCCAATTATCAGCTGAGTGAATGTTACTATGAACGCTCATTCCCAATAATTGGTCCTTGTAAAAGTGCCACCGATCAGCCAAAGAACAAGCAAACACTTTTTATTCGCTGATATTAGTTCTTGTAAGGTCATTTAAGTTACGGTTATCAGCTACACATCACCTTGTGTACACGGGAGATGTAGGGCCGCTAAAATGCCAGCAATTTTTTTTGTGTAGCTCAGCCTGCAACTGATCAAACCACATAAAGGCTCTTTCAAGTTGTTGTCCAGTGAAAATGTTTACTTAACTAATGTGTCCAGATAGCATAGTAAGACAAAAAAGCCAACATGTTGCCTGATGAGGACCCTGGGATTGAATTCTTGTCCACACCAGACTACAGTACCTGTGGTAAATCTTAAATGCGTTAGTTGGTTGCTACTTCTATGCCTGTATGCCAGCAGTTTCTTCTTCCGCCTTTCCCGGTCCTCTAAGTTTGCTTTCGGTTTTCCTTTTTTAAAGGAGTAATCCGCTGGAAAACTTTTTTTTAATCTTAAATCAACTGGTGCCATAAAGTTAAAAAGATTGGTAAATTAATTCTACTTAAAAATCTTAATCATACCAGTACTTATGAGCTGTTTTATGCTCCACAGGAAGTTCTTTTCTTTTTTAATCTCCTTTCTGCCTGACCACAGTGCTCTCTGCTGACACCTCTGTCCATTTTAGGAGCTGTCCAGAGTAGAAGCAAATCCCCATACAAACCTATCCTGCTCTGGACAGTTCCTAAAAAGGAAAAAAATAAATAAATAACTTCCTATGGAGCATACAGCAGCTGACAAGTACTGGAAAGATTAGGATTTTAAAATTGGAGGTCATTTATAAATCTGTTTAAATTTCTGCCATCAGTTGATTAAAAAAAAAAAAAATAATAATCAGTTTTCTGTGGAGTACCCCTTTAAATCTGAAGAATGGGATAATCCTGGTTTTCCCATTCTAATTACTAAGCTTTATCTCTGCTTTAGGCAGACTCTTGTTTGATCCAGCATTTCTATTGTAGTATTGTGTCCCTACTTGCCTTGTGTTTTGACTTGCTATGATGTTTTATCTAGATTTCTCTTCTGTGGACATTGTAAATTTGCTGTATATGTCTTGACCCTATCCTTCCCCTCCCTCCTTGTACTCCCTCCTGTTGCTATTTTTACTTTAATATAGTTTAGAATGCGTAAAATAACAAAAAAAAAAAAAGCTTCACCTTCCTTGCTCCTTTGTAGCCTCCGGTATCTGCACGCGGTCTCGGCAGTAACAACCCTTCACAGAGCTGCAGCCTGGGCACATTAGTTAAGTATGTTTAATAAGTAAAAGGGCCTTTTCTGTTAAACAGTTAATCTGGGCCACTGTCTTTTTGCACATAGGCCAGGTTCACACAGCATAAAAAATGTGCATATTTTATTTACGCTCTCATTTTTAGCCTTTTTTATTGTAATCTGTAAAAAGGCAGCAGAAAAATGTGTAAATAAAGTGTAAATTAAATATGTGTGCTGTGTGAACTCTGCTTTATATATGGCTAACGTCAGCATTTATTCACATCCTAAACTGCTTATAGTTTGGCAGGAAAACAAAATGACTCAAAGCCTGGTTCAGTGCAGTCAAACCACCCTGAAATCATTTCCAAGGTCTGCAAGGGTTGAGCAAATATTAGGCATAAAAATACTGTATACGGTAATTACTGCAAGTGTGATCTTATAAAATATAAGTAGAAGCAATAATCTTCCTTTAAAAAATAAAAATAAAAAACATTCAGCTTTCAGATATCATGCAACATTTGGAATGGGCTGTTTCTATTTTAGTAAGATTAAGAGAAAACTGTGGATGGACTTGAACATAACCTATATAGACCATTATTTAATTCTTTTTTCATGTTATCTTCATCATTATATAACAACATGTCATAAGTCAGGACAAGTTACTTAAAATGGATTTTATCAAAATCTGGGCTTCCTATTTCTCCAATGTTTGTATAATATGTGAAGTTTTTATTCTGTGCAAATAAAATCTGGTTGAACCATACAACCCATAATAAAGGTGCGTTCCCACCTGGCATATACGCAGCGTATTTCACGCAGTGCAAAATCTGCAGCTACGCTGCATATCCCTCGCTCACCATACACACAAGGCATTACGGCAGCAGTCCTATGTGTGTAGTGCGTTTGAGGCGGAGCCGCACGTCACTATCATGCCGGCATACAACCCAGCCTCGAAAACTCACTGCACACACAGGGCTGCTGCCGTAAAGCCTTGTGTGTATGGTGAGTGAGGGATACGCAACGTATTTCCAGCTGCTGCTGCAGATTTTGCACAGCGTGAAATACGCTGCATATACGCCAGAAGGGAACGTGCCTTAAAACAATCTTTGTTGAAAAATGTGAACTGAATAGCACAGCAATGGAGTTTCAGGTTTTCAAATCAACTAGCTCCAAACCTAAACAGATTTGTAAATTACTTCTATATAAAAACCTTAATCCTTCCAGTACTTATCAGCTGCTGCATACTACAAGTTGTGTTGTTCTTTCCACTCTGACCACAGGGTTCTCTGCTGACACATGTCTGTCAGAAACTGTTCAGAGCAGGAGAGGTTTGCTATGGGGTTTGCTCCTCCTCTGGACAGTTCCTGAAATGAACAGAGGTGTCAGCAGAGAGCACTGTTGTCACACTGGGAAGAACTACACAACTTTCTCTGCAGCATACAGCAGCTGATAAGTACTGGAAGGATTAAAATTTTTAAATAAAAGTAATTTACAAATCTGTTTAACTTTCTTACACCAGTTGATTTATTTTCCACCGGAGTACCCCTTTAATATAAAATTTAAGGAAACCCTTCTACCTGAAAAAAGTGTTTGTTCTTGTAGTAAACGGTTTGTGCTGCTCATCTTAAAATGGGTCTCATTACTTAGTTACCCTGTGTAGATGTTATCCTGAGTAATCGCCTGAAGACAAAAAGAAATAAACCTTTAGGTTGTGTTTACACGCTGCAGCTAGGTAGTGTTACCGCAGCTAATTACCGAATGCATGTTTGGTGCAAATTACCAAAATCACTTTAAAAAATCAGCTTTTTACATAGAATATGCAAATCGCGTTAAAATGCACCATTTTACTGTGATTTAACCCCTTAAGGACCGAGCCCTTTTTCACCTTAAGGACCGGAGCGTTTTTTGCAATTCTGACCACTGTCACTTTAAACATTAATAACTCTGGAATGCTTTTAGTTATCATTCTGATTCCGAGATTGTTTTTTCGTGACATATTCTACTTTAACATGGTGGTAAAATTTTATGGTAACTTGCATCCTTTCTTGGTGAAAAATCCCAAAATTTGATGAAAAAAATGAAAATTTTGCATTTTTCTAACTTTGAAGCTCTCTGCTTGTAAGGAAAATGGATATTCAAAATAATTTTTTTTTTGGTTCACATATACAATATGTCTACTTTATGTTTGCATCATAAAATTTATGAGTTTTTACTTTTGGAAGACATCAAAGGGCTTCAAAGTTCAGCAGCAATTTTGACATTTTTCACAAAATTTTCAAACTAGCTATTTTTCATGGACCAGTTCAGGTTTGAAGTGGATTTGAAGGGTCTTCATATTAGAAATACCCCACAAATGACCCCATTATAAAAACTGCACCCCCGAAAGTATTCAAAATGACATTCAGTAAATGTATTAACCCTTTAGGTGTTTCACAGGAATAGCAGCAAAGTGAAGGAGAAAATTCAAAATCTTCATTTTTTACACTCGCATGTTCTTGTTGACCCAATTTTTGAATTTTTGCAAGGGGTAAAAAGGAGAAAATTTTTACTTGTATTTGAAACCCAATTTCTCTCGAGTAAGCACATACCTCATATGTCTATGTTAATTGTTCAGCGGGCGCAGTAGAGGGCTCAGAAGGGAAGGAGCGACAAATGGTTTTTGGGGGGCATGTCACCTTTAGGAAGCCCCTATGGTGCCAGGACAGCAAAAAAACACACATGGCATACCATTTTGGAAACTAGACCCCTCAGGGAACGTAACAAGGGGTAAAGTGAACCTTAATACCCCACAGGTGTTTCACGACTTTTGCATATGTAAAAAAAATATTTTTTTTTTTACCTAAAATGCTTGATTTCCCAAAAATTTTACATTTTTAAAAAGTGTAATAGCAGAAAATACCCCCCAAAATTTGAAGCCCAATTTCTCCCAATTCAGAAAACATCCCATATGGGGGTGAAAAGTGCTCTGCTGGCGCACTACAGGTCTCAGAAGAGAAGGAGTCACATTTGGCTTTTTGAAAGCAAATTTTGCTCTGGGGCATGCCGCATTTAGGAAGCCCCTATGGTGCCAGGACAGCAAAAATACACACATGGCATACCATTTTGGAAACTAGACCCCTCGGGGAACGTAACAAGGGGTTAAGTGAACCTTTATACCCCACAGGTGTTTCATGACTTTTGTATATGTAAAAAAAAAATTTTTTTTTACCTAAAATGCTTGTTTTCCCAAAAATTTTACATTTTTAAAAAGGGTAATAGCAGAAAATATCCGCCAAAATTTGAAGCCCAATTTCTCCCGAGTACGGCGATATCCCATATGTGACCCTAAACTGTTGCCTTGAAATACGACAGGGCTCCAAAGTGAGAGCACCATGCGCATTTGAGGCCTAAATTAGGGACCTGCATAGGGGTGGACATAGGGGTATTCTACGCCAGTGATTCCCAAACAGGGTGCCTCCAGCTGTTGTAAAACTCCCAGCATGCCTGGACAGTCAGTGGCTATCTGGCAATACTGGAGTAGTTGTTTTGCAACAGCTGGAGGCTCCGTTCTGGAAACAGTGGCGTACCAGACGTTTTTCATTTTTATTGGGGAGGGGAGGGGGGCTGTGTAGGGGTATGTGTATATGTAGTGTTTTTTACTTTTTATTTTATTGTGTGTTAGTGTAGTGTAGTGTTTTTAGGGTACAGTCGCACGGGCGGGGGTTCACAGTAGTTTCTCGCTGGCAGTTTGAGCAGCGGCAGAAAATTTGCTGCAGCTCAAACTTGCAGCCAGATACTTACTGTAATCCTCCACCCATGTGAGTGTACCCTGTACATTCACATTGGGGGGGGAAACATCCAGCTGTTGCAAAACTACAACTCCCAGCATGGACGGTCTATCAGTGCATGCTGGGAGTTGTAGTTTTGCAACAGCTGGAGACACACAGGTTGTGAAACACCGAGTTTGGTAACAAACTCAGTGTTTTGCAACCAGTGTGCCTTCAGCTGTTGCAAAAGCTACAACCCCCAGCATGTACGGACAGCGGAAGGGCATGCTGGGTCTTGTAGTTATGCAACAGCCGGAGGCATACTACATTGGCTGGGGATGCTGGGGATTGTAGTTATGCAACAGCTGGAGACACACTGGTTTACTACTTAACTCAGTGTGCCTTCAGCTGTTGCAAAACTACAACTCTCAGCAGTCACCGACAGCCAACGGGCATGCTGGGAGTTGTAGTTATGCAACCACCAGATGCACCACTACAACTCCCAGCATGCACTTGAGCTGTTTGTGCAAGCTGGGAGTTGTAGTTACACAACAGCTGAAGGTACACTTTTCCATAGAAAGAATGTGCCTCCAGCTGTTGCAAAACTACAAGTCCCAGCATGCCCATAAGGGCATGCTGGGAGCTGTGGTGGTCTGCCTCCTGCTGTTGCATAACTACAGCTCCCAGCATGCCCTTGTTGCATGCTGGGAGCTGTTGCTAAGCAACAGCAGGAGGCTGTCACTCACCTCCAACGATCCTCGCCGCACAGGTCAGTCCCTCGTCGTCTCCGCCGCCGCCGCTGCTCCTGGGGCCCCGATCCCAACAGGGACGCCGGGGATCGGGGTCCCCAGCACCGGGGGTCGTCTTCCCGCACCCGCTCACGTCCTCCGGAAGAGGGGCGGAGCGGGTTGCGGGAGTGACACCCGCAGCAGGCGCCCTGATTGGTCGGCCGGTAATCCGGCCGACGAATCAGGGCGATCGTGAGGTGGCACCAGTGCCATCTCACCCCTGCAGGCTCTGGCTGTTCGGGGCCGTCGGAGACGGCCCCGAACAGCCAGTAATTCCGGGTCATCGGGTCACTGGAGACCCGATTGACCCGGAATCCGCCGCAGATCGCTGGACTGAATTGTCCAGCGATCTGCGGCAATCGCCGACATGGGGGGACATAATGACCCCCCTGGGCGATATGCCGGGATGCCTGCTGAACGATTTCAGCAGGCATCGGGCACCGGCTCCCCTCCAGCTAGCGGCGGGGGCCGGAAATGCTCAGGGCGTATCCATACACCCTCGGTCCTTAAGGACTTGGAAACGGGGGCGTATGGATACGCCCTATGTCCTTAAGGGGTTAACTCAATCGGGCCAAAAGGCATGCAGTAATTAGGTGTGGTACCACTAATTAGGCAGTGTGTGAACACAGCCGGAGTGTAAGCTTGAAAACTTTACAGGTGTTTCTCACTGTAATTCACACATTCTTCACATTCAAATGTATTCCTCCAGAGCACTGTATAAACTGTTAATAATACGATGAAGCCTGAAAGCAGACTGACCATACAAATTTACTTATATAACGCTAAGTTTATTATATGTAAGTCAAACTTTTGCACATTTTGTCCCGCAATGTAGCCTTTACCATAGACATAAAAAGAAAAAAAAAATCATATTTTACAATATATTAAGTTTTTTTTTTTTTTTTTTTACTTGTAAAGTGCTGGGTTATTCACAGCAATACAGATTTCTAATACACTAATCAAACTGAACAACTTAATGGAGGTTAAACTAGTTGTCCAGGATTAGAAAGGAAGAAAAAAAAAAAAGGTTTTCTTCCTCGGGACCAGCACAACTCTTGTCCATGGGCTTTGCCTCATATTGATGCTCAATCCTTCTTAATAAAGGCATCACTTCTTTATTTTTTTAACTGATTGGAGCCAAATACTGAAACATGTTGTTTATTTCTAATCCTATATTCATTACAGCAAGCCCCATGGACATAGGGAGACACAATGGAGTGGAGCAGACCCTATGAATGGGATAGTGCAGAGGTCATTCTATAGGTAGGGAGGGGGAGGCAGAGCTCTGAGCATCAGCTATTGCTAATGGTGGTATATATATATATATATATATATATATATATATATATATTTACTTGTCACCAAAAGTTCTGTTTAACATAAAAACTTGATTTAAACAATAGGCCATTTACTGATGGCACAGTCCTTCAAAGTAAATAAGGCAAAATGCAACATCAGACACAACCCTTGGCATCAAGAGCAGTGTTGGAACTGGGGGGGGGGGGGGGGGAGGGGGGGTTATGGAGTCAGCAGATCGTATCCCCTAATCCTGGAAAGCCTTTTTAACTATTAAAGAGATATTTAGCATGCACACCATTAAAAAGTGGACAGTGTAAAATCTACTTATAAAAAACATCAGGAGATATATAATAGGATATAAAATGTCTACTTAATAGCAATAAGACTGTTCAACTAACAGTGGTCAATATAAGAGGCAGATAGTATTCCAGTGACCTCTACAGAAGGCACATGTATCATTGATTTTACATACATTGACCTTTAATGTGTGAGATTTAAAAGGGTTGTCCAGTATAAAAGTTTGCTTTACGGCCCAGAAACGGCAGCACTCTGGCTGGTGTATGGTAGTCACTTGAATGACCGGCAATACCAGACATACCCCCACGAAGAAGAGTGGCCTTCTTTCTAATATCAGACAACCCCCTTAAACACTAACTAGACTCCCAGAATACACTAGTGTAGCTTAAGTGGATGTGCACTGAGTGACTTACAAAAGACAATTCATTAACTTACTACATCACTTCAATATTCATAATCCCAGATTTAACCATTAATGTTACCTCATAATTTTAAAGAAGCTTCCACCCCCAATGTAACATTATATAAAACAATTTCAACATGGAAGACATATCCATGTAGTAGAACAAGGCACAGTACACCAGACAATGTCTTCTTAATTATTTTGGGAGGACACTTTTTTTTAATACTTCCTAGGATTTCAGGCCTATATACATGCACTTCATTTATATAGTCCATGCAGCGGTCCTTCAGTGTATCAAGCCTATAGTAGACATAACTATGTGCATTCCCTCCAGAAGTAACAGTTACATAAGCTGAAGATTTACTTGTCACTTAATGCTCCGATTGAATATTTATTGGACAGACCGCAATATCTCTCAATATGGTTTTAAACTTGGCTCAATGCAAAATAGTAGTGGTGAAAGTGTCCACCTAACCGATCCAGTCAGGGGATGGAAGACAGTCCAGTTTCTTCAGACACCTCAGCTTGTATGTAGTTTAAGAGACTGCAGCCAGTCCTGGAGCTTCAGATATACAGTGCCTCTCTGGGCTTCGGCCACAATCCACCTCTGAGTTTCACTCACCAAATTCATAGTCGCTAAAAATAGCACCAAAGAGATTAATGTTTTACAAGATCTTGTATACTTTGAACATTACATTATTACACTTCAGGCTCAGTATATGTCTGGCACAGACCTCAAAATCTTTTTTTTTTTTTTTTTTTTTTGTTTAGGGGCAACCATTTTAAGACTTTTAATGCCTCCTACATTCTAACCAAGAATATTTTTATTGTTTCCTTTTCTGGTACCATTCATTAATCCAAATAAGTTAGCATTAAGTTACTGGTAAAGCCTGATTGAGGGAGAATGTAGCCCCCTAAACCCCTGTCAATGCAGCTGAATGGAAACTAGGTGCACTAACAGAGCGGGAAGAAGAAGTAGCCATTCTGGCAATAACATCAGATACAAATATTTTAACTATTATGCACCTATTAGAAAAGGAAAATAATATTCTGTCATGCAAACTCACCTTTCAGTATGGTCTGCCCCTCATTGCATGTATTTTCAATGTCCTGTAGCTGCACGTCAGGGTTAACATTGACTGTTGCTCCTGTAAGCTGTAACTGGGCCTGAAGATTTGCAGGTATTTTTACTGTAATGCTCCCTAAAAATAGTAATGAAAAATGATAAAGTTAAAAGTACAAGTGTGTATGTTTACTGATATGAGGTATGTACACTAAAATATAGTTTTTATCTTTACATAGATTCAACACCTAAATTTAAAAGGTAATTTGTCAGTTCCAGGCTTGCATTACCGAATATTTAGCTATGAATGAGGGCTCTGTTTCCTCTCGGGCTGTCCTATGGGAAGCTCATAAATCTGTAGTTCGTGGGCATTGCATTGCCTTGGGTATGCGCTAGAAAAGGGACGCCTTGGCTCGATCTCGGGAGCTCCGGGTTGAAATTGCTCTGCATGAGGCTCTTATGCTCAGTCTCTTTCGGTTTGGAGGAGGCTGGTTGCAGCGCCAGCTCAACTGGGGGACCTAGCCCTTCGTAAGGTTGAGCACCTACTTCTCTACGCTAAGCAACGGTTTTATGAGAAAGGTAATAAGGCTCATACTATGCTTGCCAGGCCCTTGAGTGATCGGGTCGCGTCCCAGTCTCCCTCGGCTCTGAAAGACGCATCGGGCGTTCTCCACCATCACCCTATCACATTGCCTCAGTGGAGGGTGATTTGGGATCGGGCCTCTATTGTACTGCATACAAGGAGACTCAGTTTAAAATGCTTATGGGTTGGTACCACACTCCTGTGCTGCTCAATAGGTTGAATCCGACTGTCTCTCCACAGTGCTGGTGCTGTGGGGTTGGGGACTACTTTCCATATTTTTTGGGGTTGCCCCCTGATTGTGGGCTTCTGGCGTTTGGTTCGGCGTGTGGTCAGTGGGGTTTTGGGAGTCTCTGTCCCTCTCGATCCTTTGATTTACCTCCTACACCTTTCTCATACAGCCCTGTCTAAACGTCCATTTAAACTGTTTCTGCATATTGTCCTTGCTGCCAAGACTCTTATAGCAAAGTACTGGAAGAAGTCTGTGCCACCTTCCGAGAATTACCTCTTATCCCGTATACAGGAGATCCGGTCCCTCGAGTCCCTTACTGCCTCGCTGAATAATACGGTACTGTTGTTCCTGTCTGTGTGGGAGCCGTGGGACCACTTTATGGACCAACAACCTCTCTGAGCTGACCCTTTTCCTTTCCCCTTAGTGTTACCCTTTGTTGTCGTTGTGGTTGTCCTTGTGTCTCTCTCTCTGGCTGTTCCCTTTGTTTGCTCTTTGTGTTCCTATTGTTTGTTTTTGTTTGTTCTTTGAGTGCTACCGGTGCCCTTTGTCTCTCTTTAGTTTGACGTGTGCTAGGTGTTTGCTAGTGGGCTTGCGAGCACAAAGTAGCCCTCGGCCCTGACGTTTACTGCTGCTTGTACTGGGGCCCCTGTTTCGTTGCTTATCACGATGTTTTATTGCCATGTGGTTTATGTTGGATTTTCTGACATGCAGTTTTATGCGTATTTTCAATGCCACCATTGTACTTGTGTTTTTGTACAACCTTATACAACATTTTTCAATAAAAATTACAGTTGAAAAAACAAAAACTGATAAATAGCATTACATGGACTGAGAAAAGGCATGGCCTCAGATAAGATCAGCCTATCAGATTATGCAAAGAAAAGTGTAGCAATGTTTCATGTCCTAAGTACTATATATGTCCACAATAAGCAGAATATATACAATTATTTTAGGGTACATTCACACAGACAGAATCTGTTGCAGATTTGATGGTGCAGATTTCAATGTAAACTAAATGACTGAACACAGCATCAAATGTCAGCATCCCCCCTGAAAAAATGAAGTTGGTGAAGGGTACATTTATATGCTCCACATGTTGAGTTTGTATTGACTTGTAATCTATTATCTATTGCACATTTTCTGCGACACTTTGCTCCTTGTTCAGGGCGAAGCTGTTGCTGTGAGGTTCCACTGGAACAAATAATGATTGGTACCATGTTATGTTGTTTAGATGTTTAGTCAAGAGTATCTGTTCAGTTTGCATTATTGTTACAGTGGGATTGACAGATCCATTATCTGATGGCACAACATATACATTGGGTGTTCCAGTTGCAGATATATACATGTGAAGTAACAAATTGATCAATTATATATGTGCCCTATTGTGAGGATCTGCTCCCTACAGAATGCAGAAATAATATATGTATTACTGTACATGTATGCCATTGGCAACTAACATTTAGGGATTTGTGGGGTATTTCTTTGTGTTAGAGCATCTTATATTTTTTTATATGTTTTTTATAATATTTTTGTACCAATAAAGTGATACTATGTCTTGAGAAACATTTCTGTCTTTACTAATTTTTGGTGTATTGTATTTGTGCAGTATAGCACATTGTGACACCCTAATTTATTGGTCCATTCTTTTGTTGTACTGCATCAAATCTGCAAGGGATCCTGTACGTTTGAATGTACCCTTAATTATACAGCAATGTACTATACAATTGTCCCAAATTGGCACGGTTCACTTTATATCAATGTTATGCATTTCCCATTTATATAGTGAGAAGTAAAGAATCAGCGATTCCAGAGCCCGTATTGTAACTGATGTGAGTATACGCAGATTGCACAGTGGTTTACTGATGTAAACTGTGACACAGTAGAAACAGAGTTTTGTATTCAGAAACATAGGAGGCGGGGCACATGCTGTATCATGTAAAATTAACAATTACTACTAATGTTAATAAAGGTTAATAATTCTAAGATCCACTACTCTGTATGCAAGCATTTAACTGTTGTATTTTGCAAAGGAGTGGCCTGCAATGTTACTCTGCTCATGTGGAAAGTGTCTACAGCAGTAATAGATGTGAAGTGAAAAAACATTGGAGACCCGCTCACCATTGTCAGTTTTCAGATATACCTTGCCAGCTTGACTGACATAAACATCTATCGTGCCTTGGTTTGAGGAGGCCATTAAAGAGCCATCTGAGGAGTCTGCAAAATGGTCAAAACATATTTTTAGCACTATTCAATGCAATAATGTATTACTATATGGTAAAGCATATATTCCAATGATACACCCTGACAGTGACAGACCTTGTGTGAAGGCTTTGGGACATGAATGCCACTTTTTAATTTCAGACCTCATTAAGATATGAAAGCTGCGCTCTGATGCTAAACAGGTGCTGAAAGTTTGTAGAATAGTTTTTTCTTGTAAAATAAACAGGGAGATAAGAGGCATGACACTGCACACACTGACAAGGAAAATATAAACTAAGCTTCCAAAATGTAATTAACTTGCTGAAAAGGAAGTGATATCAAAGTAAAACTCAAGTAAAAAAACTGTCATGCCCATAAATGTTGGCAGCCCTAATTTTTCAAGAAAATGAATTATTTCTCACAGAAAAGGATTGCAGTAACACATGTTTTGTTATACATGTTTATTCCCTTTGTGTGTATTGGAAGTAAACAAAAAATAAATTTAAAAAAAAGCAAATTGAACATAATGTCACACCAAATTTCAAGAATGGGCTGGACAAAATTTGGTCGCACACTCTTTGGAAAAATAACTGAAATCAGTCGCTTCCTATAACCATCAATAAGCTTCTTACACCTCTCAGCCGGAATGTTGGACCACTCTTCCTTTGCAAACTGCTCCAGGTCTCTCTTTTTGGAAGGGCGCCTTTTACCAACAGCAATTTGAAGATCTCTCCACAGGTGTTCAATGGGATTTAGATCTGGGCTCATTGCTGGCCACTTCAGAACTCTCCAGCGCTTTGTTGCCATCCATTTCTGGGGGCTTTTTGATGTATGTTTGGGGTCATTGTACTGCTGGAAGACACAAGATCTCGGACTCAAACCCAGCTTTCTGACACTGGGCTGTACAGTGCGACCCAAAATCCTCAGATTTCATGATGTCGTTCACACATTCAAGGCACCCAGTGCCAGAGACAGCAAGACAACCCCAAAATATAATTGAACCTCCACCTTATTTCACTGTAGATACTGTGTTCTTTTCTTTGTAGGCCTCATTCCATTTTCGTTAAACAGTAGAATGATGTGCTTTACCAAAAAGCTCTATCTTGGTCTCATCTGTCCACAAGACTTTTCCCAGAAGAATTTTGGCAAAATGTAGTCTTGCTTTTTTATGTCTCTGTGTCAGCAGTGGGGTCCTCCACTTGGTTTTTTGTCCTGCGTTTTTAGGGATTAAAGGACATCTGCAGGATAGGGGATAAGTGTTTGATCGCGGGGGGTCCGACCGCTGGGACCCCCTGTGATCTCCTGTACGGGGCTGCGGCTGTCCCGTGCAGGGGGCGTGCCGGCCACAGCATGACGTTGCAGCCGGCACGCCTCCTCCATACATCTCTATGGGAGAGGCGGGGCGGCAGCATTCGTGCCTCCCCCATAGAACTGTATGGGGGACGTGGAGGAGACGGGGCGTCTAGGTTGACGCTACGCGCCTTAGCGCTCAACATGAGCGCTAATGGCAGCGCCCCGTACAGGAGATCACAGGGGGTCCCAGCAGTCGGACCCCCCACAATCAAACACTTATCCCCTATCCTGTGTCATACCGCTGCAGTTGTCCTTTAAAAAAGTGCCAGAAAAAACGCCTGAAAAATCGCCAGTGCAATGTACGTCATCATGCGTTTTTTCTGGCGTTTTTTTTTTTTCATTTGTCACCTTTTGGCTTTTTTTTATTTATTTTTTTGGTACCCAAAATTTGTGGGGTACCAAAAAAAAAAAAAGGATGCTGCAGTGATGGAAAACATTTTATTAAACGAAATGTATATATTTTATAACCAACTTTTTATTATTTTTTAATAAAGTGTGTGTGTTTCACTTTTTTTCCTCTATTTTTTACATTTTTTTAGGTAGTACTACTACTCCCAGCATGGAACAGACTCACATCTCTGCACTATACTTCGGCCAGTGATGTGAATAGAACATAATTAATTCATATTTCCCACCCAGAGCTGTGATTGTCTGGATGGTTGCAGCCAATCACAGCTCTGAGAGAAATATGAATGAGTGAGTGGCCGGCCCGGAGTATAGTGCAGAGCAGGGATGTGAGCAATGTATACAGTCGCTCCATCTCTGCTATAGACAGGACGATCACAGAGGGTGTCAGTAGTGACATCCACTGTGATGTGTCCTTAAGCAGGCACTACTACTCCCAACATGGAGCACACTCTGCTCCATGCTGGGAGCTGTAGTACCTGTATTAATAGACAGATCGCAGCAAGTGTAACTTCTGACACCCGCTGCGATCTGTCTATTAATGCAGGTACTACAGCTCCCAGCATGAGGCAGAGTGTGCTCCATGTTGGGAGTAGTATTACCTGCAGTTATGGAACCATCTGGCCAATCACAGCTCTGCGGGAAATATGAACAGGTGTATATATACGTCAGTGCAGGGGACCATAGAAGAGCACCCGCCGCATCTATACGTTATACAGAAAGATCGCAGCGAGCGATCTGTCTATTAGTACAGGTACTACTACTCCCATCATGGAACATTGTGTTCCATGCTGGGAGTAGTAGTACTAACTAAAAAAAAAAAAATAAGGGAAAAACACACAATAAATTTTTATAATTGTCGGCTAAATTTTTATTTCCCCGCACACATAAATTGATCCCTGTTTAAAAAGTAATAAAATGTTTTTTATAAAAAATATAAATTTCGTTAGATACAATTTTTTCCTTCACTACTGTGTCTTTTTTTTAATGGTACCTTACGAAATTTTATTCAAAACAGGTATCTCCAGTACTTTTTTGGATCGCTAAAGTCCAAAAAAAGATTAAAACCGCCTGCAAAAAGGCCAAAGTTAAACCCCACAAATAGTTTTTAGTCAAAATCGTGGCGTTTTGCTCCAATAGAAATCTATGGGAGTGAGAAAACACCACGATTTTAACTAAAAACGCCGGTTTGAGCGACATACAGCATTTTTTTCAAAATGCCAAGGAGCTGAAAAAAATGCAAAAAAAGTGAAAAAACGCCAAAAGGATTGAAAAAACGCCAAAGTGAAAAAACGCCAAGTGGAATTAGAAATTTGCGATTTCTCATTGATTTACAGCTAACATCTGGCCGCAGCATTTTTTGGCCAAAAAAAGCCATGCGGCAGAATTGGCAATTTTCTTGGCGTTTTGCCAAAAAAAAAAAAAAAAGCAAGTGAAGACTTAGTCATAGCGTTTCATTTCATTTAAATGTTGACGGATAGTTTGCGCTGACTCTGATGCTCCCTGAACCTGCAGGACAGCTTGAATATGTTTGGAATTTGTTTGGGGCTGCTTATCCACCATCCGGACTAACCTGCGTTGACACCTTTCATCAATTTTTCTCTTCCGTCCACGCCCAGGGAGATTAGCTACAGTGCCATGGGTTGCAAACTTCTTGATAATGTTGTGCAATGTGGACAAAGGCAAATCTAGATCTCTGGAGATGGACTTGTAACCTTGAGATTGTTGATATTTTTTCCACAATTTTGGTTCTCAAGTCCTCACACAGTTCTCTTCTCTTTCTGTTGTCCATGCTTAGTGTGGCACACACAATGCAAAGACTAAATGAACTTCTCTCCTTTTATCTGCTTTCAGGTGTGATTTTTTTTTTTTTTTATATTGCCCACACCTGTTACTTGCCCCAGCTGAGTTTAAAGGAGCATCACATGCTTGAAACAATCTTATTTTTCCACAATTTTGAAAGAGTGCCAATAATTTTGTCCGGCCCATTTTTGGAGTTTGGTGTGACATTATGTCCAATTTGCTTTTTTCCTCCCTTTTTTAGGTTTAGTTCCAATACACACGGAATAAACATGTGTATAGCAAAACATGTGTTACTGCAATCCTTTTCTATGAGATATACTTAATTTTCTAGAAAAATTTCAGGGGTGCCAACATTTACAGCCATAACTGTATCTGAACTAATCCTGGTTTAACTGTAAAACTGTTTGTAATGACAAATGAACTGACATTACATGTTAGTCTTCCTGGACATACTATACTAACAGTATATATATATATGGGTTCCTATATACATAAATATGAAGTTGTGTAGTTCTTTCCAGTCTGACCACAGTGCTCTCTGCAGTACTGTGGTCAGACTGGAAAAAAAACACCAACTTCCCCTGAAGCATACAGCAGCTGATAAGTACTATAAGGCTTAAGATTTTAAGAATCTTCTGGCACCACTTTAATAGAAAATATTTTTTCCCTCCTGAGTACCCCTTTAACTCTTCTTTAAAAATCAGTTCAGCTTTTACCTATGTCTGCAAAAGAAGCAATATATGTAGCGGGAAGAAGGAAGCTCAGCTCACCAGTTCTAGGAGAACTGTAAATTAGAGCTGAAGTCTGCAGAAATCTACTAAAAAGAATAACATATACAATGTCCAGAAATAGTACTGCTCCTCATGTACACGCACAGGGCAGCATATCCTGAGAAGTCACCTGAAAAGATAGGTTTGTTTTAACTTTTACAGATGCAAATTCCTTGACTGAAGCAGGCGATGGAAATCTACTTTTAACCTTGCTCCTCAGAATGCCCTATACAGGCTTAAAGGGGTATGCCAGGCCAAAACTTTTTTTTATATATCAACTGGCTCCGGAAAGTTAAACAGATTAGTAAATTACTTCTATTAAAAAATCTTAATCCTTCCAATATTTATTAGCTTCTGAAGTTGAGTTGTTGTTTTCTGTCTAACTGCTCTCTGATGACTCACGTCCCAGGAGCTGGGCAGTTCCTATGGGGATATTCTCCCATCATGCACAGCTCCCGGGACGTGACATCATCATTGAGCAGTTAGACAGAAAACTTCAGAAGCTAATAACTATTGGAAGGATTAAGATTTTTTTAATAGAAGTAATTTACAAATCTGTTTAACTTTCCGGAGCCAGTTGATAAATATATATATAAAAAAAGGTTTTGCCTGGAATACCCCTTTAATAATAGTCAAGTCTGATAACTGCATGAGGGTAGATGCTTAAATTAATTTTCATGTTCCTCAAACCAAGATCCAATTCAGTGAGCAGTGTGGATAGGAGCCTAGCCATCCTGAAAGATTGCATCACCATCTGAAAATAAGGTCTGAATCAGGGAATGAAGTGGGTCATCAAGAATATCCAGATACTTCTGGAGAGCAGGGACAACTATCAGATACCAAACTATTTAAAGTACCCCCCCCCCCCCCCTTGATGATTGACAATGGGTTTAAAGGGGTAGTCTGGGGAATTGAACATATCAGACACTTATCTGATAGACCACTAAAATGTGTAATCTTATGACCTGCAGCTGACACGCTGTAGTTTAAATCAATCAGCTGCGCTGCAAAAAGTGTAGTGTAGCCCCTGGCCTTAATGTAACAGGCTTTCGCTAGCTTACCAAAAACACACAAAAATCCTAATATTGCAAGTAGCACCAACAAGCATGCAAATAAATAAATTAATAATAATAATAAAAAAAAAAAAAATTATATATATATATATATATATATATATATATATATATATATATATTTTTTTTTTTTTTTTTTTTTTTTTCCTTTTCATACATACACATACTTTTATGAAACTATATAAAAGAAGACTAGAAGACTCAAATAAATGTGCATGCAGAATGCATACCTACTGTAATATTTCCTTCTGTTGTATGGAGTTTTGTATCACCTATAAGAGAACAAACCATATTATTTAAACATATATACACATACACACACACAGACTATAACAAGCCAAAAAGTATCATATTCCTAGCCACTATGACTGACTTCTGATTGGCTCCCCTATTCACATCTATCACTATCCTATGTATACAAATATAGTAGACAAAATACTACAGAACCCTGCTATAATAACATCTAAAGTAAACTGTGCAGATTATAAGCAAAGCATTTATATGCTGCCAAAACAGATTTTTCAGGAACCGAAATTAGTCATCCTTCCTGAACTCGGCCCTTCCACCGGAGTTATTATCACACTAAAGGGAATAATGGAGTCAAAGAGAACTTGATGAAAATACTTCATCTTTTTTTCACATAACAGTCTATATGCCAAGTGAAGGGTTAGAAAAGTGAAAAGTTATGGGAAAAGGATTAGAAACTGATGGAGGATTAAATGCCTCAGGAGAATACTGCAGGAAGGAATAAGAAGAAATTGTTTGGGGTTACAATAGGAAATGGATTTTAGTGTATGTCAATCCCATATGTCTTCTTGTGACAAACAGAGTACGGTACATTTCAGGAGGAGGACACATTCAGTAGAATAGGATCAAGGACCTCAAGCTCTCCAGTAAATGTATAATCACATCTTCCTTCCCCATTAGTCTCGCTTAGAGTCACAAAAGGTATTCCAGCTGAGGCCAAAAAAAAGTTAATTTTTCCGTAGAATAAAATGGTTGGCCAAACTTTCATAAATACTATGCATCCATTGCTTACAGTTTTTAAGATCCATGCTACCAGTAGATCCATGAGACCTTTCATGGTTTACTACAAAAAGATGAGAATCTGCCCCTATTATGTGATGTGGGTCTGAGGAGGTACGGTTTCTCCTTGTGGAGACCACCAGCTGGCAAAAGGACCCTGTCACTGCTTGTGATTTTTTGGACCACTTTTGGGAGGGACTAACCACTGCATACTGGTAAAACCACATAAGATGCCATCATGATCTTCATAAATTTTACAATCCTCCCAGTTCACTGCCCCCATCGTGATAAACCACCCCCCGTCATGATTTTTTAAATTATTTTCTAATTTTATTGCTCTGTATTTTCTGCTCCGTCAGATTCACAAACTGAGAAGAGGAGTTACCCAGCAGGTGTGACATCATCTGAAGCCATACAGGGGAGAACTTCCTCCCTCATTCTGCTACACACAACCCAGAGCAGTTCAGTGTAAGATGAGCTATGATTGGCTAAGGCTGCACCCCCCCCCCCCGACTGCATTTCCTGATTTTGGACTTCTGCCAGGCCAGAAGGAGTCCAAACTCTGTGCAAGAGATAGGGAGAAATGTGCTGTGGACAAGTAGGGAGAAACCTATTGGCAGCTTTTTTTTAAACACAATAAAACATAGAAAACTTAATTTTTTATAAACAAAGTACATTAGAAAGATTTTTCATTCACCATAAGTAGTACAATAGCAAAGATTCGTTTTAATGACAGTGCCCATTTACTATATCCCACCATGCCTTTGTAAAAATATACTTAATAATTTCGCCTATCCGTGTGTTTGATATTATGGCTGATCAGGGAGCATTCAATTACATTGAGAGAGAGACAGAGAGAGATGCATTGCTTTGGTTATGACAGGATGATGTCAAGCAAGAACATCCAACCCTAACCGCAAACAGGGGGATCAAAGTCTACATTGTATGCACTGCATTGTGTGAACAAGGCCTTTATAACAATTTGCGGAGGGCAGAATACTTGTGCTTTCCTCAAAAGCTCATGTCCTGTGTCTGACTCAAGTATTCTTGCTGGCCAAGTTGATCACACTGGCCTCTTTCTCTTGGATCATTACTATTACATAAAGACTGCACAGCTGCTGACTAGAAACAGCTGGATAACTATATAGCAGTAAAGTTGTCCAGCTCCAAACTCTCCCCCAAAGAACGGTTTGATTAGAAAATTCCATGGTCTGTTGTAGTTTGGTCTGATTAGAAAAAAAAGGCAATGGAATAAAATCACTTCACTGCTGGATGTTGGGTAAGAACTGTCTGTGGGTGGAAAATATTTACAAAGATGAATAAAAGAATCCAGGATGTGAACGGAATAAACAGAAGCACTATGGGCATCATAAATAAAAACTAGTACACACAATAACTAAACCAACAAACAGTAACCAACAATTTTCACTCCTCTCCGGACATTAATAACTACAAAGCAGCACTACTAGAATGCTGTGTGCAAGAAAGGTTCAGTACTCCATGGCCAGACGTGTTAAGTGTCAGGGATGTAAGCAAGGCTTGAAGTCCTTATCATTGTTCACAAACTATAGGCAAGGTTCAAAATGTGAAATTTAGACAAAGCTAAAAATGCGAGGATCAGTAAAGGGGCAGAGCCCCAAACAGTCACAGAAAGATGCAAAACTTTGGTAAATCCTGTAAGCCAAGTTAACAACCTTATAATTTGAGATGAGGGGAGGGAAAGAGGGGGGCAGGGCGCAAAAGGAAGTAAATAAGGAGTGAAGTGAGTGAGAGGTAGAGAGAAGATAATAAAAAGGAGGAAGAGAGATAGTTGAAAAGGGCAAAGGTCAGGAAAGTTCCTCTGAGTTCCTCTGCAGCGTGGTGGGTAGAAAACACTTAACTAAGCTCGATCTAGCCATCAGTGGGGATATGAACAGGAGTGGGATTAAACTTCCCTTCCCGTTTACTTGGCCCTCTTTAGGTATTACTTATTTCGGCATTAAAATACCTTCCAATTTGTCCCAGTTGTTTAATAGCAACTTTACACCTCTCCTCTAATATTTTTCGGACGATCTGAACTTCAGGAATGGAAAGCTTTCTCTTGGTTTGGCAGAATTAGTATTATCAAACTGACTCTCCTTCCTATATTGCTATACCTGCTCCAAACTCGTATTCCCTCTTACTCGTGTATTATGAACACGGGTTTGGAATGTTTGTCTGGGCCTTGGGTCACCCCAGGATTAGCTGGGACACTCTTTTCCGCCCCAAGGAAGCTGGAGTGGGGTAGGTCTGTTAAATTGCCATTGAAAGTCTACTGGACTTGCTTCCTAATTATGCCTCCAAGATTTAGATACGCATCGCCCACGATATCTATCGGCCCCCTCCTCTCCCTTTTACAGTTATCGTTCACATTGCTCCAGACATTTTTGGCTTTATGTTCTTCAGTGACACTTTTCTCTATGGTTGACCCAAAAGGATCACTCTGCCTATCACTGACCATCCGAATATACCCCCTGGACACTTGTCTTGTGGTTTCCTTGGTCGCACTAAGACACTTCCCCTCGATTTTACGCAAGTTGTTGCTCTTCAACTCTTTTTCTGCCTGGCCTCCCTGCACTGCCCGGGAGGAAGAGTTATCTGAACAATTCACTACTGTTCAATGGCAGAAGTGTTTCCTTCTCATTGACAAATCAGTGATGGCTTGCAGAGCAGAAAACTACTGTAGTTATAAAGTCTTAACGCATTGGTATAGGGTTCCTGCCAAACTACACCACTGGTCTCTGGCTACCTCGATGTGACCTGTTGGCAATGTAGCCAATCCACAGGCACTATGTCTCACATCTGGTGGGCATGCCATTCCCTCCATTCTTTCTGGACAATTGTTCTTGTCACGATCTGAACGGTTACAGAAATTTCGGTGCCTAACACTCCTGATGCTACCTTATTGTTCATGTTGGATATGTTTTCAGTCACCTACAAGAAGTCTTTAACGGGTCACCTACTGCAGGTGGCCAAAACAGTAATTCCGCGAAAATGGAGATCACCCGATCCCCCCACTATTGTGGAGTAGTTGACTGAGATTGCACATTTGCAGAGCATGGAGGAACTGCCTGCTCTGACCCCTGCAGAAATTGACTGTTCCAACAAAAGCTGGTTGGATTGGCTGTCCTTTCAGTCATCTTCTGGGTACCACAGCCTCTCTGATATAGGGAATCCTGTGGGGTTGTGACTCCTACCTCTCCTTTCCCCTTTTTATTTTAAATGTCCGTACTGCTTGCCTTTGTAGTCTGTTTTGTTGTATCTCTTTGTTTGCCCTGCCTGACTGCTCCCTTGTGTTGTCCTTTTTATGTTTTTGCTGCATCTTTTTCTCTCCCTTTGTTTCCCCATCTTTTTGCGCTCCTCTCTGGGGCTTCCAGGCTCTTCTTCCACGGTCTCAGAATTCCAACGTTTTGCTAGTGTAGCCATTGCTATAATTTATGGTTACCCCCCCTCTTACCATATGTTCTGACTCATAAAAAGGTTCCCTCTTTATAAGAGGGTATTTTTCTTTTTGGTCATATCATCTCCTAAATAAATAGATAAATGGAACAAAAGACATACTTCACACAGAAAATTGTAGGAAATGTATAATCCTATTGACCTGCACAATAAAATTAACACATTATTTTCACCTCTAAAAATACCTTAACATAGAAATTGCATGTTATCCTTTCCTTCACACAAACATTTTTTTTTAAAAAAGGCTTTCAAAATGCTGAAAAATAAACAAACAGCTGACAGAAACCAACTTGCAGTTCCAAGGCAATTACATGCCCAAGGAACTGCTTCACTAAAGCAAAAAGACGGGTGTAGCGAGGGAGCGGCACCTGTGCTCTGGTACAAAAGCAGAGTGCTTAAGACTCCAGCAAGATCTCACGTCATGAAAATGGCATATTCAAATCAGGGGCAGGCATAGCGCTGCATATTGAGGAGGCAGGGAAGCTCGGCAAGCTGGCTCCTCGCTTCCACTGCCCACAGAAGTGCTATAGCAATGCAGCTACCAGGAGGCATACCTTTTAAAAGGGGTTGTCCAGGAATCGAAAAACAGACCTATTTTCTTTCAAAGACAGCTACCTTTCTGTTTCCACTTTGAGTGTGGTATTACAACTTGGCTCCATTCACTTCAATGGAACTGAGCTGCAGAACAACACCCAACCTGGAGACAGACAGGGAGCGGTCTTTGAAAGAAATTAGCTCTGTATTTCGATTCCTGGATAACCCCTTTAAACTGCTGGACCAATTTGTTAGGGACCCCTCTTAATACTGTTCATCTGCACTATAACCTAGTGTATTGGGTTTAGTGCAGATGAACAGGCTGTCAGTTTCTCTTTAAGAGATCTCTTAACATGATTATTAATCTTTCTAATGCATTTAGCAAAAGCAGAAGATTCCTCCATCATATCAACAAAAGAGTGACTTTGCATATGAGGCAGCAAAAGTCTTTACACACAATGCATTCTCCATGGTGGGCCTTCAAAGTAGCTTCTTGAGAAGTGGTTTTAGACAGAAAAGTAAATAAAATTAGTAAAAATTCCTATCGCATGGAATGACAGACCAGCAAAGATCCCCATGGTATGGGGCCAGAGGGTTTGGAGCTACTGCTATGGCTAAATCAAGCTCCTTCTACAAAGGCCTTAGACATGATGTGCAGGAGAAAGCTTCAGCATTGCAGAAGGACTGGCTGGGAGAGATCCACAGTTTTTTAAGCCGTTTATCAACTTTAACCCCTTAAGGACTCAGCCCATTTGGACCTTAAGGACTAAGACAATTTTATTTTTACGTTTTCGTTTTTTCCTCCTCCCCTTCAAAAAATCATAACTCTTTTATATTTTCATCCACAGACTAGTATGAGGGCTTGTTTTTTTGCGCGACCAGTTGTCCGTTGTAATGCCATATCTCACTTTACCATAAAATGTATGGCGCAACCGAAAAAATACTATTTGTGTGGGGAAATTAAAAAGAAAACCGCAATTTTGCAAATTTTGGACGGTTTTGTTTTCACGCCATACAATTTATGGTAAAAATGACATGTGTTTTTTATTCTCTGGGTCAATACGATTAAATTGATACCCATGATTATACACTTTTCTATTACTGTTGCGCTTAAAAAAAAAAATCGCAAACTTTTTAACCAAATTAGTACGTTTAAAATCCCCCTATTTTGAAGACCTATAACTTTTTCATTTTTCCGTATAAGCGGCGGTATGAGGGCTCATTCTTTGCGCTGTGATCTGTACTTTTTATTAATACCATATTTGCTTATGCAAAACTTTTATTACATTTTTTTGGGAATAAAATGTTATAAAAAAAGCAGCTATTTTGGACATTTTTTTTTTTACGTTCACGCTGTTCACCGTACGGGATCATTTACATTTTATTTTAATAGTTAGGATATTTACGCACGCGGCGATACCAAATATTTATATAAAATAATTTTTTTTCACACTTTTTGAGGGTAAAATAGGGAAAATGGGACAATTTACGTTTTTATTGGGGGAGGGGGGTTTTCAAATTTTTTTAACTTTTTTTTTTACTTTTATTTTTACACTTTAATAGTCCCCATAGGGGACTATTTATAGCAATCAGTGACACAGCACTGATCAGCATTATCGGTCATCTTCTGCTATGGTCTGCGGGAAGGCAGATCAGAGCAGAAGACTCCCGGAAGGCAGCGGAGGCAGGTGAGGGGACCTCCGTCTGCCATGCAGGATGATCGGATCGCCGCGGCAGCGCTGCGGGCGATCCGATCATCCTGTTAAGTGACCGCTATGCTGCAGATGCCATGATCTGTATTGATCACGGCATCTGAGGGGTTAATGGCGGACATTCGCGGGATCGCGGGTGTCCGCCATTACCGGCAGGTCCCTGGCTGCAATCCACAGCCGGGACCTGCCGCAAATGATGCCGGCATCGCTAACGTAAATGTACGTCCTGGTGCGTTAAGTACCACATCACCAGGACGTACATTTACGTCCTGCGTCGTTAAGGGGTTAAACAAAGTATTTTCAGCAATAACTCGTCTACTGTTTTTAAGCTATTTATCCACTTTCGAAAGTAAAGTCTTTTCAGGAATAACTTCTGTTCCACCAGATGAAATCACGCTAGAGCTATTTTTTGACCTGAACACTATTTGTGTCACAGTCATGTTGAAGGGAAAGACAAGTCTAATCCCAGCTTTCCAATGACCTTAGTAATGAATTTAATTATGTTATTAATGTCCAAGTTTACATGATCCGTGGATCATTACCAAAGTTTTCTAAGAAATATTTACTTGGGGGAATATTAAGTTAAAGGGGTACTCCGGTGAAAATAACATTTTTTTTAATTTCAACTGGTGCCAGAACTTTAAACAGATTTGTAAATTACTTCCATTTATAAAATCTTAATCCTTCCAGTACTTAACAGCTGCTGTATGCTGCAGAGGAAGTTCTTTTCTTTAAAAAATTCTTTTTTGTCTGACCACAGTGCTCTCTGCTGACACCTGTCTGTCTAGCTCAGGAACGATTAAGAGCAGGATAGGTTTGCTATGGGGATTTGCTCCTACTATGGACAGTTCCTGACATGGACAGAGGTGTCAGCAGAGAGCACTGTGGTAAGGCAGAAAATAAATGTAAAAAGAAAAGAACTTCCTCTGTAGTATACAGCAGCTGATAAGTATTGGAATAATTGAGATTTTTGAATAGAAGTAATTTACAAATCTGTTTAACTTTCTGGCACCAGTTGACTTAAAAAAATAAAAAATGCTTATCACCAGAGTACCCCTTTAAGGGCCTAAGACATCTTATCCCCTATCCAAAGGATAGGGGATAAGATGTCTGACCGTGGGGGTCCTGCCGCTGGGGCCCCCCGCAATCTTACATTCAGCACCCACCTCACGGAGCTGCACGCCGCGCTGCCACTCAGAATCTGCCGTGTGATGACCATGGGGCCGGAGTATTGTGACGGCTGTCACCCCCCCTCTCATAGACTTGCATAGCGGGGGAAGGGCGTGACGTCACGCGGGGGCGGAGTCGTGACGTCACGATACTCCGGCCCCGAGGTCGTCACATGGCAGATTCTGAGCTGGCAGCGCGGCATGCAGCTCCCTGAGGTCGGACCCACGTGGTCAGACATCTTAGGGCCGGAGTACCCCTTTAACCCCTTAACGACGCAGGACGTAAATGTACGTCCTGTGAGCTGGTACTAAACGCACCAGGACGTACATTTACGTCCTATGCATAACCGCAAGCATCGGAGCGATGCTCGCGTCATGCGCGGCAGGTCCCAGCTGCTGATAGCAGCCAGGGACCCGCCCGTAATGGTGGACATCCGCGATCGCGTGGATGTCCGCCATTAACCCCTCAGATGCTGTGATCAATACAGATCACGGCATCTGCAGCAACACGGTACTTTAAATGGATGATCGGATTGCCCGCAGCGCTGCTGCGACGATCCGATCGTCCAGCATGGCGGCCGGAGGTCCCCTTGCTCCAGCCATCTCCCGGGGTCTTCTGCTCTGGTCTGAGATCGAGCAGACCAGAGCAGAAGTTGACCGATAATACTGATCAGTGCTATGTCCTATACATAGCACTGAACAGTATTAGCAATCGAATGATTGCTATAAATAGTCCCCTATGGGACTGTGTAAAAATAAAAGAATAAAGAAAAGTAAAAAAAGTGAAAAACCCCCTCCCCCCCAAAAAAACATAAATTGTCCCATTTTCCGTATTTCCCCCCCAAAAAGTGTAAAAAAAAATATTTTATATACATATTTGGTATCGCCACGTTCGTAAATATTAGGGATGTCCCGATACTAGCCATTTGCATGGTATCGGGGACTTGTTTAATGTCCCTGATACCTGCTGCCGCTCCACTGTCCCGTTCTCCGGGCCGCATCATGTCGTCCTATGGAGGAGTATGTGACACACACGTCACTCCGCCTCCTCCCCTGCGCCCAGTGTAACACTACGGAGGAAGCAGAGTGACATATATGTCACATGCTCCTCCATAGGACGCCATGATGCGGACCAGAGGACGGGAGAACAGGGCAGTGGAGCTGCAGCACCCGACAGAGGAGGTGAGCTGCCTGCAAGGAGGGGGGCTTCTACTAATGTCTACCGGGGGGGCCCTGGTGCTGTTTCAACGGGGGGCCCTGCTGCTGTCTAAAGGGGGGGCCCTGCTGCTGTCTAAAGGGGGGGCCTGCTGCTGTCTAAAGGGGGGCCCCTGCTGCTGTCTAAAGGGGGGGGGCCCTGCTGCTGTCTAAAGGGGGGGGGCCCCTGCAGCTGTCTAAAGGGGGGGGCCCCTGCAGCTGTCTAAAGGGGGGGGCCCCTGCAGCTGTCTAAAGGGGGGCCCACTGTCTAAAGGGGGGCTGTTACTTATATCTACAGGGGGGCTGCTGTCTACCAGGGGGCTGCTGCTAATGTCTGCAAGGGGATACTACCTACTATTAAAGGCAATCTTACAGCAGAGTCACCTGCACTAACTTCAATTTATAGGTAGATAGGTCAGGTGACCCGGTTTCTACCGCTGCTCACCATGTGGTCATCGGTCTCTCCGCCAATGCAAATTCCCTGTTCTGTCCAATGGAGAAGAGAGAAATCTTGGCTCATACTACAGCAGCCGCCTCAATTGTACACAACAAGGACCCACATATCAGGACGGTAAACAGCGCCAGAAACTGGGTGACCCTGATGTCAGATTCCCTTTAAAATATAAGTACTCGTACTTGGTATCGGCGAGTACTAGAATTAAAGTATCGGTACTTGTACTCGATCTTCAAAAAAATGGTATCGGGACATCCCTAGTAAATATCCCAACTATTAAAATAAAATGTTAATTATACTGTACGGTGAACGGCGTGAAGGTAAAAAAAAAAAAAAAAATCCAAAATAGCTGCTTTTTTATAACATTTTATTCCCAAAAATGTTTTATAAAAAAAGTATTAAGTTTTATATAAGCAAATATGGTATCAATAAAAAGTACAGATCACAGCGCAAAAAATGGGCCCTCATACCGCCGCTTATACGGAAAAATAAAAAAAGTTATAGGTCTTCAAAATAGGGGGATTTTAAATGTACTAATTTGGTTAAACAGTTTGCGATTTTTTTCAAGCACAACAGTAATAGAAAAGTATGTTATCATGGGTATCATTGTAATCGTATTGACCCAAAGAATAAAGAACACGTCATTTTTATCATAAATTGTACAGCGTGAAAATGAAACCTTCCAAAATTTGCAAAATTGCGGTTTTCTTTTTAATTTCCCCACATAAATAGTATTTTTTTGGTTGCGCCATACATTTTATGGTAAAGTGAGTGATGGCATTACAACGGACAACTGGTCGCACAAAAAACAAGCCCTCATACTAGTCTGTGGATGAAAATATAAAAGAGTTATGATTTTTTGAAGGCGAGGAGGAAAAAGCAAAAACGTAAAAATAAAATTGTCCGAGTCCTTAAAGGGGTATTCCAGGAACTTTTTTTATTTGACTATGCTACAGGGGCTGTAAAGTTAGTGTAGTTCATAATATAGTGTCTGTACCTGTGTGTGACGGTTTTCTCACAATTCTTATGTGATTTTCACCCCACTCTTTATTTTTACCAGCATACAAAATGACTGTTGTCTCAGATTTTTCCCAGCTTGCAATGCGGCCGAGACCTGACTCACTAGTCAGCTGATGACAGGGAGCCTGTCTGCTTCAATGGGTGGAGGGATCAAATCTGCAACCAATGCAACAGCTGTAGGCACCCTGATTGAAAACCACAGGTCTTTTGTTTCAATGGGTGGGGTGGCTGATGTGTGGGAGGGAGGAAAATGGCATTGTGGGATTTGTAGTAAAAAAAACATAAGTCAAACAGGAAATACAAGTTCACAAAAAGCTAGCCACAGTGTTATGGTAATCTCACAACATAGCCATTTAGCCCCAAGACAAGTGCAGATCATTCCTAAGCATGTCCATTACTGTCTGCTAGGTATGCACTAAAATTACCTTATGGTGGATAACCCCTTTAAAGCCCAAATGGGCTGAGTCCTTAAGGGGTTAAGGACCAGAGCATTTTTTGCACACCTGACTGTCACTTTAAGCATTAATAACTCTGGGATGCTTTTACTTATGAATTTGATTCAGAGATTGTTTTTTCGTGACATATTCTACTTTAACCCTTTAATTCCAGTCCCCACCGCTAGCCAGTCGGGTACCAGACCGGAATGCCTGCTGAAATCATTCAGCAGGCATCCTGGACATCGCCGAGGACCCCCTGTCAGCGATCACTGCAAATCTGCGGCGATTCCGGGTCATCGGTGACCCAGAAAATAAGGGGGATCGGGAGTGTCCAAGACACCCACGATCCCCCTGAAGGCATAGGAGTGAGGTGGCAGGGGTGCCACCCCTCCTATTGGTCGGTTAGAAGTGACCGACCAATAGCAGATCGGGGGCGGGGGGGGTTAAAGTTCGATTCCCCCGCTCTGCCTACCCACAGTAGTCCAGGCAGAACGGGGAAACTGTCCTGTGACCGGCACCGGAGGTCACTTACCATCGGCGGCGGTGTCAGCGGGCGACAAGGACGTGCGTCTGGCGCCCTGGTGCAGACTACAGAAGTTGGTGAGTTGCCTTGCAACATCTGGAGGGCTACAGTTTGGCGACCACTATACAGTGGTTTCTAAACTGTAGCACTACGGATATTGCAAAACTACAACTCCCAGTATGCCCAGATTTGTAGTTTTGCAACATCTGGAGGGCCACAGTTTGGAGATCACTGTGCGGTTGTTTCTAAACCGTGGCCCTCTAAATCTTGAAAAGCTACAACTCCCAGCATGCCATGCTGGGAGTTGTAGTTGCATACCTCCAGCTGTAGTTATACAACATCTCCCAGCATGCCCTTCGGCCATCAGTACATGCTGGGAGTTGTAGTTTTGCAACAGCTGGAGGCAAACTGGTTGGAAAATACTGAGTTAGGTAACAGAACCTAACTGAAGGTTTTCCAACCAGAGTGCCTCCAGCTGTTGTAAATGTACAACTCCCAGCATGCATGGTCTGTCAATGCATGCTGGGAGTTGTAGTTTTGCAACAGCTGGAGGTTTGACCCCCCCCTTCCCTCCCTCCCCATATGTGAATGTACAGGGTACATTCACACAGGCGGGTTTACAGCGAGTTTCCTGCTTCAAGTTTGAGCTGCTCAAACTCCTGCTCAAACTCACTGTAAACCCCCGCCTGTGTGAATGTACCCTAAAAACACTACACTACACGAACACATAATAAAGGGTAAAACACTACATATACACCCCCTCACATGGCCCCCCCCCCCCAATAAAAATGAAAAACTTATCATACGGCAGCGTTTCCAAAACGTAGCCTCCAGCTGTTGCAAAACAACAATTCCCAGCATTTCCAGACAGCCACTGACTGTCCAGGCATAATGGGAGTTTAGCAACAGCTCGAGGCACCCTGTTTGGGAATCACTGGCATAGAATACCACTATGTCCACCCCTATGCAATCCCTAATGTATTCCTCAAATGCGCATGGCGCTCTCTCACTTCGGAGCCTTGTCATATTTCAAGGAAACAGTTTTGGGCCACATATGGGGTATTTCCGTACTCTGGAATAATTGAGTTACCAATTTTTTGGGGGGGGGGGGGGGGGGGTGTTCTCCTTTTACCCCTTATGAAAAGGAAGAGTTGGGGTCTATACCAGCCTGTTAGAGTAAAAAAAATTAAAAAATGAATCATAATTTAAAAAATTAATTTAAAACATGCTGGTGTTGCCCCCTACTTTTTATTTTCACAAGAGGTAAAAAGGAAAAAAAGACAACCAAAATTTCTAACGCAATTTCTCCTGAGTACGGAAATACCCCATATGTGGGCGCAAAATGCTCTGTGTACGCACAACAAGGCTCAGGAGTGAGAGCGCACTATGTACATTTGAGGCCTAAATTGGCGATTTGCACAGGGGTGGCTGATTTTACAGTGGTTCTGACAAACACAAAAAAATAAATACCCACGTGTGACCCCATTTTGGAAACTACACCCCCAACGTAACAAGGGGTATAGTGAGCCTTAATACCCCACAGGTGTTTGACGAATTTTCGTTAAAGTTGGATGGGAAAATGAAAAAAAAATTATACTTTATACTAAAATGCTGGTGTTACCCTAAATTTTTCATTTTGACAAGGGAAAATAGGGAAAAAAAAGCCCCCCAAAATTTGTAACCCCATTTCTCCTGAGTAAGAACATACCCTATATGTGGATGTTAAGGGCTCTGCGGGCGAACTACAATGCTCAGGAGAGAAGGAGCGCCATTGGGCTTTCGGAGAGAAAATTTGGCCAGAATTGAAGGCCATGTGTGTTTACAAAGCCCCCATAGTGCCAGAACAGTGGTGTAGGTGTAGGGTATTGTAGTGTAGTGTAGTGCTTTTAGGATACATTCACACGGGTGGGGGTTTACAGTGAGTTTCTCGCTTGGAGTTTGAGCTGTGGCGGAAAATTTGCCGCATCTCAAACTTACAGCAAAAAGCTCGCTGTAAACCCCCGCCCGTGTAAATGTACCCTGTACATTCACATGGGGGGGGGGGCTAACCTTCAGCTGTTGCAAAAGTACAACTCCCAGCATGCACCGACAGACCATACATGCAGGGAGTTTTAGTTATGCAACAGCTGGAGGCACACTGGTTGCAAAACACAGAGTTTGTTACTTAACTCAGTGTTTCGCAACCAGTGTGCCTCCAGCTGTTGCAAAACTACAACTCCCAGCATGTACGGTCTATCAGTGCATGCTGGTAGTTGTAGTTTGCTGGAAGCACACTGGGTGCGTAAAACTAAGTTTGTTACTTAACTCAGTACACACTACTGCAACTCCCAGCATGCCCTTTGGTAGTTTGTGCATGCTGGGGTTTTTTAGTTATGCAACTGCTGGAGGCACACTTTTTCATAGAAAAAATGTGCTTCCAGCTGTTGCATAACTACAACCCCCAGCATGCACAAACTACCAAAGGGCATGCTGGGAGTTGTAGTAGTGTCTTCTAATGTTGCATAACAACAAGCCCCAGCATGCCCTTGTGCATGTTGGGAGTTGATGCAAAGCAACAGCAGGAGGACAGCCTTACCTCCTGAGGTGCACATGCCAGATCCTCCTGCCATCACTGTCTCCGCTCCGGGGGCCCTGATCCCGCCACCGATGCCGGGGATCGGGGGCCCCCAGTCCAGGTACTCACTCCTGTTAGGGATACCCCCACAGCAGGAGTCCTGATTAGTTGGCCATTACCGGCTGACGAATCAGGACGATTGTGAAGTGGCACCTATCACCCTTTTTTTCCGGGTCACCGGGGACCCCATTGACCCGGAATCTCCACAAATCCGATCTGAATTGATTGGTGATTTGTGGTGATCGGCGACATGGGGGGCAGGCATCCCGGTCCGGCGAGCGCCGGGGACCGGAATTCCCACGGGCATACAGGTACGCCCTTGGTCCTTAAGTACCAGGACGTCAGGGCGTACCCATACGCCCGTGGTCCTTAAGGGGTTAAGTAACATTAAAGTGACAAATTTAACATAAAAACTAATGGGAAGATTTATCAAAACCTGTCCAGAGGAAAAGTTGCTGAGTTGCCCATAGCAACCAGATTACTTCTTTCATTTTTCAGAGGCATTTTCAAAAATGAAAGAAGCAATCTGATTGGTTGATAAGTCTCCCCCATGTCTTTAACCTACACTGCAAAACTTCCCAGTCATAAAATAAAGGGATCATCCAGGAATAGAAAGAAAAAAAGAGCTAATTTCTTTATATAAAAAAACACTCCCCGTCTGTCTCCAGGTTGGGTGTGGTTCTGCAGCTCAGTTCTATTGAAGTGAATGGGGCCAAGTTATAATTCCACACCCAACCTGGAGACAGATGGGGACTGGTTTTGAAAGAAATTAGCTCTGTTTTTCTATTCCTAGATAACCCCTTTAAAGCCCCTAGCAACATATGATGTGCAGGAGGGAGCTTTATGATTGTCTTAGCAGTGCTAAACAGATGGCTGGCTGGGAATGATCCACACTCTCCGGACAAATACTCTGAGCTTTTAAAATTGGCACCCATCTTCAACGGAAGTGATGCTGCACCCAACAAATGGCCTCTTCTTCTTAGCCATCTTCCTGACAAGGCACTCGGCATCCCCAGCTCCCAGAGTGTTCTGGCAAAACCAAAACGGGTAAGAATCTGCTCCCCAAACTGCTAGTTGCACCAGCCTTCGTAGGTAAACCAGGACGGATGAAGCCTCCTGGGGTACATCTGAACAAGAATCCAGGCTGCTCCTGAAGTAACCAAAACCATCAGGGAGCCCCACAAGTTAAAGAACTGAGTAGGGACATGTAGTCACATATGGAGAGGTATTTACATAGCTTCAGGCGTTAGCATAGTAGTAAAATAGTAAAACATAACATATTGCCATACAGTGATCAGAATATAAACAAAACCCAAATTTCACATTACAAATATCTTTAATAGTTTCACAGTATATATATATATATATATATATATATATATATATATATGAATGAAAGTGAAAGTGAATGGAGTCTTTACAAAGTACAACTGAGCCCACACACACACAAAATAAAAAACAAGCCCTCATACAGCCCTGTAGATAGAAAAAAACAAAGATTATAACTCTTTGCAAACTGCAGAAAGGCACCTATGTTCTCTCTGGGGAGCAGAAGCTTTTTTCTTGCAATCCTTCTAAGCACACCATTATTGTGCTCCAGTTGGTACATTAACTTTAGCAAATGTAAGGTTGTAGAAGTTACCTTGGGTTTATTTGTGATTATTATACACTTTGCCCGTGGCAAGATCTTTGTTTGTCAACCACTTCTAAGGAGTGCAATAATGGCCTTTCCTTCATTTGTATACAATGGGCCTCAATTACTTTTCTGAGTAGATTTTATAGGGTTTTTTTGTGTCGCATATCAGAATTTCTGACAAAAAAATCCAAAAATCCCAACAGCGTTCGGCAATGCCAGCTGTGCAGCCTAGTAATCATTCTTGGTGAAACAGGTGTGCATGTATGTTGCTGCTGGTAAGGTGCTCGGCCGGGACAGAGTCATACATCAAACATGTGAGAGAGCATAGAAAATGAGCGGCACTCACCACAAACAGCTAGCGACAACTTCTTTATTTCTTAGACGTGCAGTACAGGTAAGTACAGGTACTTACCTGGTGAGCTCTCAGTGGACGAGATGGTCTGACGAAGTGCGGAAGCACGATACAGCTGTGACCAGTCAGCCGGATTCACCGGCATTCCTGTCTCCCTGCACCCGTATGTTCTAACTGCACGTCTAAGAAATAAAGACGTTGTCACCAGCTGTTTGTGGGGAGTGCCGCTCATTTTCTATGCTCTCTCACACGTTTGAGATCTGTAAATTACTTCTATTAAAAAATCTTAATCCTTCCAGTACTTATCAGCTGCTGTATTCTACAGAGAAAGTTATTTTCTTTTTGAATTTCTTTTCTGTTTGACCACAGTGCTCTCTGCTGACACCTCTGTTCATGTCAGGAACTGTCCAGAGCAGGATAGGTTTGCTATGGGGATTTTCTCCTACTCTGGACAGTCCCTGACATAGACAGAGGTGTAAGCAGAGAGCACTGTGGTCAGACAGAAAAGAAATTCAAAAGAAAAGAACTTCCTCTGTAGTATACAGCAGCTCATAAGTAATGGAAGGATTAATATTATTTTAATAGAAGTCATTTACAAATCTGTAACTTTCTGGAGCCAGTTGATATGAAGTAGTTTTCCACTTAGAGTACCCCCCTTAAGGGTCTATTCACACGTACAGTATTCTGAGCAGATTTGATGCGCAGGATTTCAAGCTGTGCTCAGTCAGTTTACATTGAAATCTGCAGCAGAAAATTCTGCGCAGAATACTGTACGTGTGAATAGACCCTAAAAGGGCGAACACACTCTTCTCCAGCTAGGAGGTTTGTGGTCCCCAGCAGTCTCTGTATAAATTGCAGAGTGATAATAAGCTGTTCTGAGGTGACCACTGCAGAGAGGAAGTACCAAACGTGACCGCAGTGGCCAGAGACTAACAAATTTTGCCCCGCTTTTAAATGATACATGGAAATGCCAAGGACATTTGATTCACAATAAATAGTGCTTTGGAAGTCAGACTACTTTGAAAAAGCAAAACATTTTAATAAATAAATTCAGTGAAATAGAAACGTTAAATAGGATTTATGCATTTGTTTCTGCAGAGAGTCACTGCCAAAGTTATATTTAACCTCAGCCTGCATCTGATTATAACAGTGACTCCACTGGGACAACATTCACCACTCACAAAAGGAAGAAAAAGGCAAAAGAAGGATCACAAAGGGGTTGAAAGAGATAAAAGAAAATGCTATTACTCTGGCATCAGTGAAACCAGTGTAAAGCCAGTACCAAAAGTTCTGGATTTTGGAAATCCTAATCCTAACACAAGAACACACACCATACCTAAATTAATCTTTCCTCCATTCCAGACCAGTAACTTACCCAGTCCACCTCTGGTCTGTTCCTGTTCTGTGTGTAGGGTAACCTGACCCTACTACCACTCCTTCTCCAAGCAGTGAGCTACCACATTATTTTATTGTCTCCCTCCACAAAGCTTGATAGAAAATAAGTCCTCCACATGTGGGCAGTTAGAGTCCATGTGACTGACCACAATGACGAAGACAAATGATTTTCTCCACTTGGAAAAAGAAAATGGAACTGTGCATCTTCTGACCAGTAGGATAATACATGAAGAGAATGAAGGTGCTGCATCACTCATCACTGTTACACCAATGCTGAGATGAGAAAAAAGGAGCAACTACACATTCCTGTGCACCACTGCCTAATAGAAAAGATGAACAGGCCTATTGGTGATCGTACAAACTGACCAAAGTGGGGTTTTTTTTCCATTCCAGAATATTATTTTTTTAATAAATTGTTTATTATAGGGAAGGTGTCATAAGAAAATCAGCTGTTTAAATTAGGTATATATGGCAAACTTTTTTTTCAAGAATTTTGGTGATGTTTTTTCTAATTTTCCATTTTTCTATCTATATGTTATAATAATCCTGAAATCTTGCAGTACCCATTCTGGCTACTAGGTCCAAAACTAAGCTGAGACTTCGTGCTCTGTAATGAACACTTCCCAATGATGCAATTCTTCATAGAACAGACAAAGAGCACAGGGAAAGATGAAACCAATAAGATAGATACACACTATAGTTTTTGCTTAAAAAAACAGCATCCCCCCCTAAGGGTACGTACACACTGTGAAATCTTCACTCGCAGAATTCTGGAGAGGAGATCCCATCAGGCGGCTGCAGCACTGTGCCGTCACCATTGATGACTATGTAGTGCTCACAAATTTCCACGCAAAGAATGAACATGTTCATTCTTTGCACGGAACAATTTCTGAAATTCCTCAGTGTGAAATTCCTCAGTGTGAACAGGTCTCGCGAAAGACCCATTCACACTGATGTTAATGTTTACTGCGCGCAATTCCACTTGCAGAATTTTGCAGGAATTAAGTGGTGTGAACATACCCTTAGAAGGACCTCTGAAAAGGTCACAATGCATGTGAATGGGACCGGTCCTGTCGATTGTTGTCTATGTCCACGAGTCCTGCTGTAGGGTATATCATTAAATGCTGTTAAAAGCAGCACAGCTCAGTTCAGGCAAGATGGCCCCGATGAAAATGTACAAACAATTATATAAAAAAAAAGCAATCAGAAAATAAAACAGATAAGTAAAAAAGAACATGCTTCAGTATCTGTCCCTATTCAGAGGCTATTCCATTTAAAAGCCTCATTTTCATCACTCAACCCCTTTAATGGCTATACCTGGCATGAAATAAAAAGGAACTCTACTACAAGGCTTAAAGTGTTAAAGAGATACGATTTTATACCAGAACCAGTGAAAACTGCTGGATAAAAAACGTTTTTTTTATAACTGCTTTGATGGGAAAATATGTTTTGATAGCACAAGTAATAAATATAGCAGTAATACAATAAATACACATTCTCAATGCATTTTTGTCTCAATTTCAGAATGTTTAATGCTGTATGCAAAAATGTAGCCAACTATCTTATTGTGTACACCAAAAGTAACAATCCATTTTTCTATGTAATACAATGAGAAAATGATGGTATAAGCACATCTGTTTTTAGCTTCTGTTGGCATATACGTTTTTTCCTAAAAATAAAACCCCAAAACATACTGTAAACGAACACCCTTAACGTTTGCAGTGTGCTGCTGTATTTTAGCTGTGACAAAACATTTCTTTTCTGGAGGTGCTGATCAATTTGTAAGTATTTTTACAATACTTACCATGTGCACTCCCTACTATGATATCTCCTGCGGCTGAAGACATAGACGATGACTCTGCATACAGATACTTGGCTTTCAGCTCACCATTTTCTGTGCAGATATTAACAGATGTTCCCAACAGTTTCTCAATGTCAACCGTCTGCAAAACAAATGTAGGAACATTACCAATTTGACTAGGAGAGACTAAAATTGCTTATATTTTCTAGCCACTCAATTTTATTTATATATATATATACATATATATATATAAATAAAATAAATTTTAGATTTTGCAATGCATACAGTTAAAAAAAATATTTATCTTGGAGGCATTCATTCACAAGGAAATAAAAAAAAAAAAAAAAAAAAAAAAAAAAAAAAAAGGGAGGGTGGGGGGGGGGGGGGGTCAGAGGGAGATTGGAGTTAGGTTGATTTCACTTTGGCTTGAAAACATCTTGCTGCTGCAGAAGATTTCCCCCTCTCCTCTCTTTCTCCAGCACCACGGCAAATCACAGCTGAATGTCTTATCTGCTGCAGACTGGGTTTACAGCCCACAAATTAGTGTTACCACTACCCCCAATCAGTCTGCAGTCTAGTCTAAATGGTGCCCCGGGTCAGTATAGTGTCAATGCGGCTCCTATTAAGACCACAGTCTAGTGTTTTAATTTCTTGATTTTTAGACTGATAAACAATGAGGTTCTGTTGGAGAAACCAGTTGGTAGAAATCTGTGCAGGCATGGGTAACACAAGGTGACAGGGCTCTGTATGGGAACCAAAAGTGGCAGGGGTAAGAGTAGGTAGCAGTAGGGTCAGGTCTGTAAAGGAAAGGGATGGAAGGTAAAGCATGGGAAAGTGGTAGATACAACCTGCTGTGGGGATGGAGGGATGTATGCTTTTTAAGGCCATGCCAAGTGCACTGGGCTAAACAGGCTGGCACTGTTCTGGGGGCTAATTTACACAGTACACTACTATAGAAATTAGATAGCATGTGGAAAGAGAAAGGGTTACTGACGCACTGGCTTTGCAATATCCTTTGTGAGCAGAAAGGAAGAGAGCTGCAGCATCACAGCAAAGAAAAGATTGCATCATAAAAGCAGCCTTGGTTTGAGCAGTGTGATGCTGCTTCTGCTTATAGGTATTACAATGCAATCAGGAAGCAGTACTGTGTACATAGTGGGAACTGATTTATTTACACAACGGACAGCTGTTCAGAACTTTATGGGTGGTCAAAGATACGAAGCCTTGATTTACATTTTAGGCACTGAGTGGACCCTTAGGAGAAGGCAGACAGGCTCAGCTTGCATGAACATAGCCTGTCTCCTTCTTTGCATATAGCACTAAGACCAGACCCCTCTTCCTATTTCCCTTCTTTGTCTCTCTGCTGCTAAATACAGAATTCCCCTTTCACAAACAGTGAACATCAAATTACAGGGATTCTTTTTCCTGGGGTAAGGAGTCATTTTTGGTAAATGAAGTAATTTACAGATAGATTACAGATCATATAAGTTATCACATATAGGGAAGATATTTGAAACAGTGACCAATTAAGCCCTTTCTCAATCCCCTCAAATGAATATAACACAGATTCAGGTGTCTAATTTCCCTCCCCCACTTTTTTTTTCTTCTTTTTTTGCATGTATGTGTATCCCCTTTCCACTCTATCCATTGAGGAAGTTATCAATGCTTGGCACAGGAAAACTAGCATCAAAAGTTGCTCTCTCCTATTTAGCACAAAACTGAAAAAGTCTTAAATTCTTTGCAGAACCTACTGTATTCAGTACTGTCAGAAGAAGCATCTTCTCCAGTAGAACAATTCACTTTGCCACCTGTGAACAAAAGCATCTAAGCAGGGAGACTGAGCTGCTAAGACATGTGACCACCACTGACACATAAAGGGGGATGTAGTTATGATTCAGTTATGGGACAATCCCATTATTCAATTAAATCAAGGCAATGATGGCATTTGTCATAGTTTCCCACTGACATTTGTCTATTAGCAAATTTTAAACTGAAGACTGAAAATTCAGCAGTAAAAAATTGTGATTGGAAAAAAGTTTCACTACAAAATTGACTTTGATGATGCATCTGCTCTGGTCTGTGGGTGTTTAATCTCTTTACAACCTGTGTCATATATTTACAGTGATGGAGACTGGTAGTTAATGCAAATTAGTTAATATGTATGATAAAACTGATGCCAATAACATTGGGTGTCAGCTGTGGCCTAGGGCTAACACCCTGCTACAGTAGATGGGATCAGAGTTAATTCCAAACCTGCCAGTTTTAATGTCATAGTAAATAGCAACCATAGCCTCGAAGCATAAGCAATTAGAAAGAGGAAGGGTGTTTCCTTTGTCACACCATCGGTACCATTTTAAGGCAATCACGGTGTGCAATTGGGTTGTCCTTTATGTCTTTCTTGTGTATTTGCCTGCCAGCAGACACACAACAAACATGCTGAAAACCTTTGTTTAATCTTATTCTTAAAGCCACAAATGTAGCATAAATAACATTCAGTGACAAGCTGTCACAGGTTGCATTTAAGAAAACAATCACCATTTTAGGTCAGCATTCTGTGGCTCCAGCGCAAAGTATGTCAGCAGAGATTTTCCCATAGGGAGTCTAGCATCCATTACGATCCTATGATGTTTTGGACGGCAGTGCAATCTTAAATATGCATGAGCAAGATCGACCGTATAAAAATGTCCCAGGAATGAATGGTGCTTGTGTGTCGCCAGGGCTCCCTTTATTGTCCATGGGGTTTTCGAAAATTGCTCACCCAACATTATGTGTTATTGTTTCTCCAATCTGTCAGCTGAATATGCTGCACTGTGAAAGGGCAGGATACGACTGCTACAGTTCTGTAGTCTTAGTAGGCAAAAGCTGTACATAAAAATGTTATGCTGTTTAGCTAATAGGAGGATTGAACAAATAGAGCACTCATAGTTATGAGCCTAGTGTATTCACAACAATAGTGCACCCCTGGTTTATTTATCCTTCTGCATTAGAACAAAAAAAAACACATACGAAAATGTGGGTAACAGAGGTGCTGCAAGGTTTGCAAATCTTACATTTTGTGATGTTTTTCTTCCAAATAAAGACAAGTTATTCACTTGAACTGTGGTGAGTGCCCTCCGGATTTCTTTGTTCAAGCCTTGCTCTAAATGTTGTGTCTATAAAGGATTGAGCTCCCCCGTGTCAGTGATTATCTCACATTGTGATCCGTGGCTCAGTATTCCTACCTGCGTGGGGAGAGTGTGCTATTTGTGCCTGTGCCGACTGCTGTATCTACCCACTATACATTGTTAATAAGGCCTAGTGACCAGACCTGGGGGTGAGGATAAACGGGAATTTTGAGTGATCGTATAGGAATTGTAGAACCTCCCTCCAGAATGGGAACACCCTAGGGCAGTCCCAAACTGCATGGAGAATAGTGCCTATCTCAGACGACCAGCAGAAACACGAGTCAGAGGACAACACCCTTATACTTTTAAGACTTTCAGGAGTATTGGTGGAGGAGAAATTTAGATTTGATCAAGAGATCTCTAGCACTGACTACAGTGGTATAGTATGTTATTCCACCTCCCTCCACAGAACCGTGGTAAGGGTAGGGATGTTTGTCACCCATTTCGTATAACCAGTGGCAAAAGCACTTGGTCCCACCAACTGAAGAAGGAGATAAGCCTGAGTAAAAGGCTTGGGAAGGTCTGTGGTATCCAACAGCTGCTTCCCCCCAGTAAAGTCCGAGACCACCTTTAGACCACCCAATTGTGCCCTGACAGTGTGGCACAGTTAAAGATACATGAAGAAGGCAGAGGAGGAAACATCACATTTATCTTGCAAAGCTGCAAAAGTCAGAAATTCATGATCTTCCGAGAATAGATAAGTGACCAACTTAACGCTGTCACTCCCAAAAATACAGCATGATTTAGAGATCTTAGGTGTGGGGAGTGAGCATTTGCCCACAAAGTGGATCTATGGGAAACTGCCGTAAGTGGAAACAGTCTTGAGACCAAGGACCAAACCCGAGCTACCGTAGCAATAGGGGAAGGAAGAACAATACAACACAGTCATTTTCCATTCTGTGGCTTTAATATTCTGCCCTTACATAAAGTAGTATATTCAAATGACAAATCTGCTGTAATAAATGTGAAACAATGAGTTATGTGTAGAACTGAATAATATCATTTGTTCTGTAAAAAACAAGCCCTCGCACTGCTACTGCACAGAGTTATGGCTCTTCAAATTTAAAGATGATTAAACTAACAGAATCTCTACAAGCTAAATACCAATATAGGTAAAGCCTCACATAGAAGCAAAAAGATGACCTGACCAAATTTAGGCCTTTATTTGTAGAAATAAAATAAAGATTTTTCCCCCCATCAAAATTTCAGAAAATTTTGAAGCCATGGAAAAAAAATTCGACTTTTTCCTGTTACAGCTTAAATTATAAAATTATTAGTTTTTTTTAATATGCAGAAAAGAATAATATGTTTTTTTTTTATATGGTTCTTAATTATTGCTCCAAATGCAACAAGATTCATAGAGGTTAACATTGGATTGGAGCAGTCCTTTAAAAACTGTCATCTCAGTATAAATAAATGTATTATTAGAAATGAACATATTCCATATTCAATTTTTTTTGAGAGAGATGGAGATAATACAGCTTTGGAAAAAAAAAATAAACTGTTATGTTCCTAGTTTTTCCTTTTTTTCCAGGCCTTCCCATCTTTCTGCACCCATAGTTAAAACGTGATATACATGCAATGAGTACAAAATATGTTGGGCGAGGATGTTGTAATGTTCATAAAAACTGCATGAAAATAGATTAGAGTACTTTCCGAAAATTAAATGTCTGCAGCAGTTCTATCTTTTCAACCAGTCATACACTAGGTTACACCCCCAATGATATATTATATACACACACACATATACATACATACACACACACACATATAACACATCCTAGATCTGAATGAACTAATTGTATGAAATAATTTTGTCTTTACATAGTTGAATGTGCGGACAACAAAACCACACAAATTTATCAACCCATGGAGGTCTGGATATGGAGTCAAACTCAAAATCAAAGTGGAAAACCCCACTACAGGCTGATCCAACTTTGATGTTCTTAAAACAGGTCAAAATGAGGCTCGTGTGTGTGGCCTCCACGTTCCCGTATGACCTCCCTACAATGCCTGGGCATGCTCCTGATGAGGTGGCGGATGGTCTCCTGAGGGATGTCCTCCCAGACTTGAACTAAAGCATTCGCCAACTCTGGACAGCCTGTGGTGCAATGTGGCGGTGGTGGATGGACCGAGACATGATGTCCTAGATGTGCTCAATCAGATTCAGATCTGGGGAACAGGCGGGCCAGACCATAGCATCAATGCCTTGCAGGAAATGCAGAAAGGACACACTCCAGCCACGAGGTCTAGCTTTGTATTGCATTAAGAGGAACCCCAGAGCAAATCGCACCAGCATATGGTCCCACAAGGGGTCTGAGGTACTCATCTCTGTACCTAATGGCAGTCAGGCTACCTCTGGCAAGCACATGGAGGGCTGTGCGGCCCCCCAAAGAAATGCCAACCCACACTATTACTGGCCCACAGAGAAATCAGTCATGCTGGAGGGTATTGCAGGCAGCAAAACGTTCTCCACGGCGTCTCCAAACTCTCACGTCTGTCACACGAGTGGCGAATTTGCCAATCTTTGTGTTCTCTGGAAAATGCCAAATGTCCACAGGTGGGGGTTGTGCTCACAGCCCAACACGGTGCATCACGTCGGGCCCTCATACCACCCTCATTGTGTCCGTTTCTGACCATTTGAGTGGACACATGCACATTTGTGGCCTGCTGGAGGTCATTTTGCAGGGCTCTGGCAGTGCTCCTCCAGCTCCTCTTTGCACAAAGGCAGAGGTAGCACTCCTGCTACTGGGTAGTTGCTCTCCTACGGCCTCCTCCACATCTCCTGATGTACTGGCCTGTCTCCTGGTAGTGCCTCCATGCTCTTGACAGAATGCTGACAGACACAGCAAACCTTCTTGCCACAGCTCGCATTGATTTGCCATGCTGGATGAGCGGCACTACCTGAGCCACTTGTTTGTGTTGTATACCCCGTCTCATGCTACCACTAGAGTGAAAGCACCGCCAGCATTCAAAAGTGACCAAATCATCAGCCAGGAAACATAGGAACTGAGAAGTGGGTCTGTGGTCACCACCTGCAGAACCACTCCTTTATTGTGGGTGTCTTGCTAATTGCCTATAATTTCCACCTGTTGTCTGTTCCATTTGCACAACAGCATGTGAAATTGATTGTCAATCAGTGTTGCTTCCTGAGTGGACAGTGTGATTTCACAGAAGTGTGAATGCCTTGGAGTTACATTGTGTTGTTTAAGTGTTGCCTTTATTTATTTTTTTAGCAATATGATATACACATATACATACACACACACACACATATATATGTGCTATAAAATATGCTAGAATAAAAAACAGCACAAATATAGTATATATACAGAAAGAAAGACAAGCAGATTAAGTAAAATTAGACAAAAGCAGATGCATAATTACAGTATATGGTACAGTATATGTGTCATGGGTATTACTTGTTTATTACATGTGCTTTTCAAGTGATATATTCTCCAAAGACTTTATTGCATCTTGGCTGCCCAAAAATTCCTTATACTAGATTATGTGCCAGTGGGAAAATTTCTCTACAATCTGGAGGTTATTTTTAAGCTAAAGTCATACATCTAAACTATTAATAACTGCATAATTGCAGAGTTCCTTTGGCACAAATCTAGGATTTAATTTCTCCAGAACATACCCCTAATCTTACTTTCCATAAGTTTTACAAGCTAACCGCATGGTGACGCATTTACTTTGATCAGGCTGCATCATTATGGCAATCTAGACTGAAAAAGAAAACTGCAAACAGCCTGTGGCCCTGTGTCCTGTTCTTTGGTGTCTCTCAATGAATCTTGAAATACAACTCAAGTGGGTTTGGAACATTGTAATGGGAAGCTACAGAACACATAAACAAAGCGGATTATTACAACCATATGGGGGCTAAATAGAACATCAAAGCTCGTACAATAAGCGGCATTTGAAAAAGAGATTAGCAATTCCAAGATATTATTGAAGGGAGTTATACAGTACTTATAGGGGGGGGGGGGAAATAGAGAGAAATACAAAAGTCAGAAAGGACAAATCCAAAAGAACCCAGGCAGTATGATTTATACAAGCACTAATGAAGTGTAATCCAAGGTCAATAAGACAAAGCAATTGAGAGTCATAAGGGAAACAAGAAAAGGCTGCAGGAGTAGTCAGGTTAGGGAACATTATGCCAAAATGTCCTACAACAAACCATAAAGAGAAAACAAAAAAAAGAACGAGACACAAAAGGGGTAAAAACCATCAGGGAGGGGAGGTGGAAAAAACATGAGCATCTGGCTGATATGAAAAGGGAGCTATATAGGTCGGTGAAAGGCAGTGCGTTCCAGAGTTCTCAGACCGCCCAAAAGGCATATAGTTTATTATTAAGGAGGCCATAAGAGATTCCATAGATTGAATCTCTTTAATTTTAGCCTAAGGGTCTAATTGTGAAGGGGGTCGGTTGTCTCAATGCTCTGCGAATGAGAATCTAAGCAGCTGTTAGGATACACAGAAGTAAATAATGGAAATCTTTTTCAGTCCTCTCAGATGTACATTTAGTTTAGTTTTTTATGCTACTGATTGAAACCCCTTTAAGTATAGTAGTGAATCAAAATTGTATATACATATAAAAGAATAACAAAAAGATGAATTGACAGATCGGTCACAAGATGACACCAGTCAATGAGGTCCCATTTGGCACTGCTGGTGTACATAATTTTTAGGCTATACTGCTCAGTCAAATATAGCAGAATCTTTAGAAGCGTGTGAATAAAGCCTAACAGTCAGACGGTCACATAATGTCTCCAGTGCTTATGTGCTTTCTACACTGCTATATTTTGGTTTTGAACATATATATTTATAGGATCACCAATATGATCGGCTTAGGGAACAAATAGGCCACACAATAAACAGTGTTACAAAATATAACAACCAACTTTATTGCTTAAAAAACAATTAATACAGACACTTTTAAAAATTGTACAGGCACATGAAGTATCACAATAGAAAAAACAGAAGGGTAGACTCCCAAAGTTAACAATATTGTTACAGGATAAGGGCAACAGTGGCCCAGATGTATCCAACTGTGTGAGAGAAAAAATAGAGTAATTTTCCCACAACAACCAATCACAGCTCAGATAACGAGCCCATGTCAAGTGAAAGCTGAGCTGTGATTGGTTGATGTGGTAAAAATACTTTATTTTTTCTCTCACACAGTTTGATACATCTGGGCCTGTGTGTATATATAACATCAAGTGAGTGATAATGGTATTGGAGAATCAGGGTATAGCAAGTATAAAATATATAATTATTTGTCCATAACACATACCATCAGTACCTCATGAGGTGCACAGTCCAATTGTTTGGATTCTGATGGTATGTGATATTGACAAATAATTATATATTTTATACTTTATATACCCTGATTCTCCAGTACCATTATCACTCGCTTGATGTTATATATACACACTGTTGCCCTTATCCTGTAACAATATTAACCATGGGAGTCTACCCTTCTGTTTTTTTTCTGTTATGATACTTCATGTGCCTATACAATTTTTAAAAGTGTCTGTATTAATAGTTTTTTAGCAATAAAGTTGGTTGTTATATTTTGTAACAGTTTATCATGTGGTCTATTTGTTTGGTGAGGATATATATATTATATACATACACACAATGCAAACAGTGGGGCTAGATGCAGTCAGGGGAAGCAGGAAACCCTTTCCTAAAATGTTATATAATGGCTTCCCTGCTTTTTTGTGACAAGACCAGATATTGGTTTTGGTGCTACATTACTGGCTCTTGTATAGTTAAATGGGTACTCTCATATAAAAAAATAAAAAAAATTATGAAATACATTATGTAAAAAGAAAAATGTTTGTAATATATTTTATAAAAAAAAAATAATAATAATTTTTTACATGTTTTTTTTACATTTGAAAACCTGGACACTAGGTGTCACCCTATATGGCCCAGGATTACTTTTCCCCCCCTGACGTTGATTACACTCGGACCAACCAGTGTGGTCCGAAATGTGCGTTCACATGAATGAGGAGAGGGAGATGCAGGGGGAGGGGATATTTAAATTTTGTGCTGCGCGTGCACGAGCGCTGGGCTCGCTCTCTGCCTGTTTCCTATACAGGCAAAGAGCAAGCACAGCACTCGTGCGCGCGGTGTGCGAAATTTAAATATCCCCGCCCCCCTGCATCTCCCTCTCCTCATTCATTGCAGCGTGCGAGCTGCAGGAGAGAGAGGAGTCGGGCGGAAGCGAGCCCCGGCCAAGCTTCAGATGAAGTCGCGCCTGTATATTATTGATTCTAGTTGCTATATACATACCTCCCCCGTACTCGAGCGATGTTTTATGTAGGGTGGTTTCCTTTTTGTCCTCCCTGCCTGACGCACCGCTCTTAGTGATTGGGGATTTTAATAATTTGTAGCACCCACTCTTTGATAAGTTTCCATCACGGGGACCACGGGATTGTACGAGCCTTGCTAGATTTGTGGGAGAGGTGGGATGGGCGGATTTGTGGAGAAGACGTAATCCTGACATATCACAATATTCCTGCTATTCTAGTTCTCATGGCACACTCCCCCGCATTGACTTAGCACTGGGTAATGAGTCTATCTTCCCCTTAATTAGGTCGGTGGAGTATCTCCCTCGTACTCTCTCGGACCATTCCCCTATTTTAGTACGGGTCAGGGGCTGCTCTCACCCCGGGTTACGGGGCTCCCTGTGGCGACTGAATCCATTTTGGCTCCAGGTCTCTACAGTGGGTAACTTACTGTTGACATTGCTGAATTCTATAGGATTAACGCAGGGACAGCTTCGGTGGGTACTGTGTGGGACTCTTTAAAGGCATATGTGAGAGGTTTATTCATTAGGGATATTTCTTTTTGTAAATCTAAAAATAGAGCGATCCAGACTTCTTTACAGCAGCAAATACTAGGGGCGGAGCAGCAATTTCTTGGGGACCCATCGGACTCTAATAAGGATAATTGGCAATCCTTGCAGTCTTTATTGAATGCGCATCTGTTACAGATGGCAGACAATAAACGCTTTTTTCAACAACAGAGATATTTTGAGAATGGCGAGACGTCTGCTGGCGCATACAGTTAGGGCCCAGCAGGGTTCCACCTCTATTCCCTGCCTCCGTGATAATGCTGGAAATATGGTCCAGGGTGATACAGATATTTTGAAAGTTTTGGTCTCCTATGAAGGGACTTATTCTTCTAAATTACTATATGATAGCCAGGCCATAGAGCACTTTGTTTCTACTATTTCTCTTCTGGCTCTGACACGGACGCAGAGGGAAATGTTGGATGAACTAATTACTATAGAAGAGTTGGAGGATGCTTTGGGAGAGTTACCCTCTGAAAAATCTCCAGGTGTGGATGGGTTCCCTAATGAGTATCTAAAGCAATATAAGGATATTCTGTTACCTAAGCTGTTAGAGGTATTGCTGGCTGCCATGGATGGGGGGAGTTTGCCGGGATCTATGATGGAAGCGATTATAGTATTGTTGTTGAAACCGGGTAAAGATCCACATTTGGCGGGTTCCTACAGACCCATTTCATTGTTGTGCTCTGATGTTAAATTGATAGCTAAGGTACTGTCTAACCGACTATTGAAGGTAATTTCTTCCCTGATACATGGTGACCAAACCGGATTAATGCCTGGGAAATCCACGGCTGATAATATTAGGAGACTCTTTTTGAATCTTCAATTACGGCCGGAGGGTGCCGCGTGCAGGGCAGTGCTTTCACTCGATGCTGCCAAAGCTTTTGACTGCGTTGAGTGGCAGTTCCTATGGTGTGTGATGCGGCATATGGGCTTTGGGCCGGTTTTCTTGTCCTGGGTGCAGTTGCTATATGCGGCTCCATGCGCTAGAATTCGGGCTAACGGTTTATTGTCTCACTCTTTCCCATTGGGTAGGTGTACCCGCCAGGGATGCCCCCTTTTCTTTTCGCTTTGGCCATAGAACCCCTGGCAGTTTTAGTAAGGGCATCTACTGATTTTAGGGGTTTCCGATATGGAGAACTAGAAGAACGTATTGCCCTTTTACGCTGACGATATGTTATTGTTTATGGGTGATGTTGCACATTCTATGCCCCCATTTATGGCCCTGATAGAGAAGTATGGAAGCTATTCGGGCCTTGCCATCAACTGGGATAAGTCTACAATTCTCTCTCTTGATCCCCTTCCCCCTATGCCAATTCTGGAGAGGGTGGGTCTCCCTGTGGTTTCCCAATTTAAGTACCTGGGTGTATTAGTTTCAGCGTGTTCTTCTGATTATGTATCTTTGAATCTTGTTCCCTTACTTGACCGTAGTTCTTGCAAAGTGGCCTCGAGGAGGAAGTTGCCTCTATGATTGGTAGATCCAACTTAATTAAAATTATACTTATGCCTCAATTTTTATATATCCTGCATAATACCCCTGTCTGGATACCCATGAGGTACTTTCTTAGAATTCAATCCCTGTTTAGAGAACTTATATGGAATGGGAAGTCAGCAGGGCTGCAATTGGAAACATTACAACGCAACAAGGAGGCAGGTGGTCTATCTGTTCCTAACCCTTGGTTATACTTTTTGGCATCTCAGGTTCAGCAGTTGAAGGGGTGGGCTCGATATAATACCATGGGGCGTACTGGCTAATTGGTTTCAAGATGATTGGGCAATGTGACTCCTATCTATTTGCTAGAGATGGCAGCGCAGACTCGCCCCCGGATGTCCCACCTACTTTTGCTCTTATTAGGAAGGTTTGGTTGAAGTTTAAAGCTTTATTGCGGTACCCTCTGTATGTTACTTTTTCTCCTCTGTGGTTTAATCCTAATTTACCTGAAGTGAACTCACTACCTGCTAGTGGTCTATGGATTGTTAAGGGGGTTTTATATCTTTCACAGCTGTATGACGGGCCGGTGTTGAAATCCTTTGCTCAGCTGCGAGATGAATTTAATCTGCCACATTCTAATTTTTTTTGCTATCTGCAGTTGCGGCATGCATTAGAAACGCAGTTTAGAGTGGGGGGCTTTAATATCAGTCCAACACCTGCTGTACATAGACTATTTACTGAATCCTCTAAGAAGGGTGCGATATCTGGGATATATAAGGAACTTCTGTCCTCCTATCATGAGGCCTACCCATTAACGGTCAGGGCTAAGTGGGAAACAGAGGTGGGCCCCATGTCAGATGAGCAGTGGGCACACATTGTATTTATGACCCCGTGGTTGGCCGTATCTGAGGCTCACAGGGTGTCCCAAATTTTCTTACTACATCGAGTGTATCGCACTCCTGCTTTCCTTTACAGAATTGGACTGCAATCTGATTCTTGCTGTCTTTGCTGTTCTCTACCCGACGCTCATCTGCTCCATATGTTATGGGACTGTCCAAGTCTCGCTCTGTTTTGGCAGGAGGTGGGTCAGCTAATTAGGCGGGTGTATGGCTGTCCATTTAATTTATCTGTCCTGATGTGTATACTGGGGTTCTTGGAGGGGTTAGATAGGGACAGTGGTCTATACATTGGTGTTAGCAGGATTCTTTACCAAACCCGTAAGTTGATAGCACAGCATTGGTTGTGACCTCTACCGCCCACTATTTCAGAATTGACTGTTAAATTAAATCACACTATTAGACTAGAAAAAGGGGTCTACATAAAGAGGAAAGCGGAGCGTAAATTTGAGGCGATTTGGGGCCCTTGGTTAGACACTCCGGGGTTGTTGTCTGTGTAGAAGTCCTATGGAGGTGCTTTTAGAGGGTGCAAGGGGTCCTCGCCGTTGATGTGCCTATGTCTTCTTGACCATTTCTATAGATGTTATGCTTTTTTATTGGTTTCCTGGTTGACCTGGTATATCTATGTTGTCTGCGTCTGCTCCATTGTCCGCCCTTCTGTGTTGCATTACACCCTGAGTTGCACCCTGAGATGCATGGTGTTTTTTGAGACTACTCTATGTTCGTTTTTCCTTACTATAGGAGAAAGGACACTGGGATTGGTGGGAGGGGGTGGGTATTGGCCTTTTTTGTGGGTGGGTGGGAAAGGGGGAGTTTGGGGATGTTGGTCTGTATTGTTTATTCTTCTTGTATGAAAAAATTGTTTAATAAACATTTTCTGAGTAAGAAAAAAAAGGACAGATGGGGAGGGGGAATAGGGAAATTTAATTTAGTCATAGCTACTTTTTAAAGGTGTAGTCTACTGAAAAGTATCTTCAGTCCATTGTGCCCTGGTTGAAAGAAAAAAAATAAAAAGAAAAACTTGAATTCACTTTCCTCCGTTCCCCCGTAGTGCCTTCTTCCTGCTTCCGTGTGCATGGAATTAAGGCTTCTTTCACACTATGTGTGAGGCTCCGTTACAAACTGACATTAAGGGCTCTTTTTTTTTCACTTTGAATGCCATTAACGTCCATTTCTGTAACAGAGCCTAACAGGAGTCATAACGGGCAAAGAGGATCCCATTCCCTTGAATGGGATTCCTCTAAAGTCCATTATGACTCCTGTTATTGCGGCTGAAGATAGCAAGGGGGAAAAAAAAAAAAAAAAAGACGTTGCAAGCACAAATTTTTCTCCTGCTATCTTCTTACGACCATCAGAGTGAAAAAAGCCGAAAGTTTTTTGGTTTTTTTGGCAGCGCGGGCACAGCAGACTAAAGATACTTTTCAGCAGACTACTCCCTTCAAGTATGTAGAAAGCAGGGTAGGAAAACAAAAAATAAAACAAAAAAAAATGATTGTACCTTAATAAATTGAATGTGGAACATATTTGTATTGCAATAGTAGTTTTAACTCAGAAATATATTACTCTTTCAAAGTCCGCCATCTAGTGGTGCCTTTTCAAAACTGTAGAATATGTAAAAAGTTTGTGATGCTTACAAACTTTTACTGCTGCAGCAACTTGTCCTTGGTGCATCTTAAAAGGGAACTTTTCTCCTGTAATTTAGTTCCAAACTGCTGACAGTGTTACATAGCTGTTAGAGCAAGGAGACACCATACATTTCATATATCTGTCTGTGCTTTTTTTTTTTTTTAATAATGCTTTTATTGTCTGGTGCAAAATGTCAAAAAGGTGTCCTGAAATACTTAGGGGTGAAATGACTCCTTGCTCTTCTTCCCATCTCTGTCCCTGCTTGATTGACAGTCAGCTAGGGGCCAAGTCCTGTTTCCAAATCTCATTGCTGTGCTGTGCATACAAATTGCCCACAGGTTTGAGATATTAAAATAGTCCAGCTGATTGTCAATCAAGCAGGGACAGGAATGGGAGGGTCAGCAAAGAGGGATTTCAGGGGCTTGGAAATGGCTCTTTGAGGCTTGGCACCAAAGAATAAAAGCATTTTTATATGCTATGGAAGCACAGACAGATATGAAAGGAAAAATGTATCTCCCTGTCCTAACAGTTATCTAAGTGTCAGCAGTTTGGACCATGAATTGAAGCTGGCAGATTAGTGTCACTTTCTTTTTCCACATTTTTGAAAAGGCATTTGTTATGCAAATTTAAAGTGTTCCTCTCATGATATTGTTACATTTTATAATCTTCTCAGTTCACTGCCCCCCCATAATGATAAACCACCCCTGCCTTTATTTTTATCATTTGTTAATTTTCTACCTTGGTGTTGATCTGTATTTTCTGCTCAGTCTCAGTCAGATTAACAAACTGGGAAGGGGCATTACCCAACAGGCGTGACATCATCTGAAGCAATACAGGGGAGAACTTCCTCCCTCACTCTGCTACACACAACCCATGAGCTCTGATTGGATAAGGCTACACCCCCCCCCCCCCCCCCAGCACTCCAGACTGCATTTCCTGATTTTGGACTTCTGCCAGTTCAGCAGTAGTCCAAAGTCTGTGCAAAAGATGGGGAAAAAAGTGCTCTGGACAAGTAGAGAGACACCTAGTGGCAGCTTTTTTAAACACAAATAAAACATAGAGAACTTTTTTTTTAAACAAAGTACATTAGAAAGATTTTTTTTATTTACCAAAGGAGTGTGATAGCAAAGTTAGTTTTAATGAGAGTGCCCATTTAATGTTTTTTTCCACAAGTGTAAAAAAAAAAAATAATAATAATTAAATACAATCTTTGCAATTTTATAAAAGATACTTACTCTTCAAAGACCGCGTGTACCTCTTCTGAACTAGTTGATTATTTGAGGGGTGTTTTGCTCCCGTCTCTGTCTCCGGATCAGAGAGGCGAGCTGGACTCACCTCTCACTCTGGCAGAATTGGAGGCAGCGCTGAAAGACTCTGCTAATGAAAAATCCCCAGGCCCTGATGGCCTCCCCAGTGAGGTTTATAAAAAATTTCAAGGTATTTTATTGCCACAGCTGTTGCGGGAGCTCCAGTCAGCGGAGATGGAGGGCTCTCTCCCGGGCTCCATGATGGAAGCTACGGTGGTGCTCCTACCGAAACCTGGAAGGGATCCGCTACTCGCCAATCTCACTGCTGTGTTCGGATGTCAAACTGCTGGCTTGTGCGCTCGCAAATAGATTGGCTAATGTTGTTCTGTCGTTAGTTCACAAGGACCAAACTGGATTTATGCCAGGGAAGTCCATGGTGGACAACATCCGTAAGGTGTTTCTTAATTTGCAGATGGCGCAGGAGGGTGTGCGGGAGCCAGGTCCATTTTTTCCCTCGACGCTGCAAAGGCTTTTGACAGCGTTGAGTAGGATTATTTGTGGCGGGTTATGGAGCGTATGGGTTTTGGCCCTAGATTCCCATCATATGTTAAGATGCTTTATCGGGCCCCTAAGGCGCATCTTAGGGTCAATGGACGGCTCTCTGAACCGTTTAAATTGTGTAGGGGCACGCGGCAGGGGTGTCCATTGTCGCCGCTCCTATTTGCTTTAGCCATAGAGCCCTTAGCTTGCTTAATTAGGTCCTCGGTAGACGTTGTAGGTTTACGGTATGGTTTAATGGAGGAGAGGGTGGCACTCTATGCGGACGATATGCTGCTGTTACTGGGAGATACTGCTCACTCACTGGCGCCAATTATGAAGTTGATCTCAGACTTTGGTTCCTTTTCCGGTCTGTTGATCAACTGGGATAAGTCGGTACTAATGCCACTTGATCCGTTACCTCATATCCCACTGTTAACGGAGTCTTACATCCAGGTTGTTACTCAATTCAAGTACTTGGGGATCCAGGTGACTCCCTCGGTACATGACTTATGTGCAGTATAATCTGATTCCTCTTCTTGATAAGAGTACACAAAAGGTTGCAATTTGGACTAAACTACCTCTGTCGGTTGTTGGCCGTCCTAATTTAGTGAAGATGGTGTTGATGCCTCAGCTTTTATATGCTCTACAAAACTCCCTGGTATGGATTGCGATGGTTTATTTTCACAGAATATAGCGACTGTTTCGGCAGCTTGTTTGGGGGGGGAAGCCGGCCAGGATACGGTTAGAGACTTTGCAGAGGAGTAAGTCCTCTGGTGAGCTGGCACTTCCCCATCCGTGGATATACTACCTTGCTTCCCAATTGCACCAGATTAGGGGATGGGCGGGAATGTATACTACTGGTCCAGTGGGTAAGCTGTTCATGGCCAGGTATGGTGGGAGGGTTCCATTGCACATTCTAGAAATTGGAACACTTACTAGGCCTCCGGATGACTACAACTAGATTACTCTGTAAATTATGGGGACGGGCCAAAAGTATTCTGGGTTTGGCAGGCTGCACCAAATTTACTCCTCTATGGCATAACCCAGGGCTGCAGGAATTTTTCAACTTCCAGGATGCTGTGTTTTGGGAGCCGAAGGGGTTGCATGCTCTTAATCAACTGTGTACAGGAGGGGTAGTTAAATCGTTTGGGGACCTTCAGACTGAGTTCGGGCTACCTCACTCCTCCTTTTTTTGATATTTGCAAATCCGACATGTGTATGAGGTGCAGGGTAGGTCGGGCTCGCTGGAGATCCAGTCCAACGCAGTTCTGGAGTCGGTGGTTACTAAGAGGGAGTCGGCAGGTGTCATCTCCTGGTTATACCGGGAGCTACTGGGCTCTTATCCTGATGGCTTCCCTCTGTTAGTGCGAGGTAAATGCAAAATGGGTTGGGTCCCTTATCTGATGATGACTGGTCTACCCTTCTGGCCCTAACTTCTTATTTGTCTCTCTCAGAGGCAAATCGACTGTCTCAGTTATATCTGTTGCATAGGGTATATAAAACACCAGCACTCCTGCATAGAATTGGTATAAGATCTGACTCTGCATGCCCTAGGTGCGGTCAATTAAATGCTCATCTAGTGCATATGATGTGGGACTGTCCCCACCTGGTCTCTTTTTGGAGGGATGTGCTACTCCTAATTCATAGGGTGTATGGAATCACCTTGTCTTTAACCCCTAGGGTGTGTATTCTGGGCCTCATTGGGTGTGATTCTGAACCCTCTGGTGTTGAGATTGGGATGTTACGAGTGTTGTACCAAGCGAGAACGTTGTTTGCCCAATACTGGATTAGAGCTAGTCCCCCCTCCATTACGGATTTCACTGTCCGGCTGTCGCTTATTGTGCGTTTGGAAAAGGGTATATATGAGAAAAGGAAAGCTACTCGTAAATTCCAGGCGGTCTGGGGACCGTGGATGAGTGCTTTTGATGGCCAACCTAATAATTGATAATAGGGTGTCTCCTCTGAATGAATGGATGAGAGGATGGGATAGAATGGGGGTTATTGTTCTGCTTGAGTGGCGCCTCGTGCTCCGTGTCTTGATATCTGTCTGTGCTGTCTCTCCTTTATGTTATTATCTATGTCTGCGTGACCTCCTACTGATTTGGATTGGGGTTCATATATTGTCATAATACTTTTTATTGCTCTGTTTTATACTAATGGACGGCCTCTTTGTTCTTTTTGTAGTCATTTGGTGGATAAAGGGTTGGGGTGTGTGTTTCTAGGGTGGGTATGGAATTGTAGGGGTGGTGGGTATGGAATTGTAGGGGTGGTGGGTGGGAGTATGGTTTCTAGGGTGGGTTGGGGTGTTTGATGATGTATGGGTGCTTGTTGTTAAACTTGAAAAATGTCTTCATAAAAATATCTGATTTAAAAAAATACAATCTTTGCATCTCACATCTTACCCCATTTTGGTGTAGAAGTGACTTTTTGATCTTTTTTAATCATGTTAATATATGTGGATATAGTGTTTCTGGATTTTGCTAAAGCATTTGATACTGTCCCTCATAGACGTCTGACAGGTCAGTTAAGGTCTTTGGGTTTGGAAATTTTAGTTTGTAACTGGATTGAACACTGGCTCATGGATCGTACCCAGAGAGTGGTGGTCAATGATTCGTACTCTGATTGGTCCCCGGTTATTAGTGGTGTACCCCAAGGTTCTGTACTGGGACCGCTGTTGTTTAATTTATTTATCAATGATATAGAGGATGGCATTAACAGCTCTGTTTCTATCTTTGCAGATGACACCAAGCTTTGTAGCATGGTAGTCTATAGAGGAGGTGTATAGGTTACAAGATGACTTGGATAGACTAAGTGTCTGGGCATCCACTTGGCAAATGAGGTTCAATGTGGATAAATGTAAAGTTATGCATCTGGGTACTAATAACCTGCATGCATCGTATGTCTTAGGGGGGATTAAACTGTCAGAGTCACTGGTAGAGAAGGATCTGGGTGTACTTGTAGATCACAGACTACAGAATAGCATGCAATGTCAGGCTGCTGCTTCCAAAGCCAGCAGGATATTGTCATGTATCAAAAGAGGCATGGACTCAAGGGACAGGGACATAATACTCCCCCTTTATAAAGCATCGGTACGGCCTCACCTGGAATATGCTGTTCAGTTTTGGTCACCTGTCCATAAAAGGGACACTGTGGAGCTGGAAAGGGTGCAGAGACGCGCGACTAAACTAATATGGGGCATGGAACATCTTAGCTATGAGGAGCGATTAAAGGAGTTACAATTGTTTAGTCTTGAGAAGAGACGTTTAAGGGGGGATATGATAAACGTATATAAGTATATTAATGGCCCATACAAAAAATATGTAGAAAAACTGTTCCAGGTTAAACCCCCCCAAAGGACGAGGGGGCACTCCCTCCGTCTGGAGAAGAAAAAGTTTAGTCTCATGGGGCGACACGCCTTCTTTACCGTGAGGACTGTGAATTTATGGGACGGTCTACCTCAGGAACTGGTCACAGCAGGAAAAATTAGCAGCTTTAAAACAGGATTAGATACATTCCTGGAACAAAATAACATTAATGCTTATGAAGAAATATAAAATCCCATCCCTTCCCCAATATCGCGCCACACCCCTACCCTTCAATTCCCTGGTTGAACTTGATGGACATATGTCTTTTTTCGACCGTACTAGCTATGTAACTATGTTTTCTGGTATGTTATGTAAAAAAAAAAAAAAAAAAAAAATACACAATAGTGGCATTTGGTATTTTTTTTCCCCAATATGAATATCATCGTACAGGATCAATAAGATTGTATTAATCTACTGTATTGATCTATTCAAGTGGCGATCTACTAGTACTGGCAGGCTGTAATAGTAGACCTGTCATGGTAGCCACAAAGGCCTAGTGAAGGCCTTTGGATGTCAAGACAACCAATCCACACCCCTGAAGCATCAATGACACACAATATAACTGTCTAGATGCCACAATTTCTATTGATATTGGCATCTAGACAGTTAAATGTCTGGCATCAGACTCATCTCTGGTGAACTGTTGTAGCAATGAGAAGAATTCTGTAGGTGGAAATAGGAAGTTGAGATTATGAAAGATGTTATAGTTGGTAAAATGTAGAGTATGAGTAGGATGTAGACAAAGATGTGAGAATATGTACAGAAAGGTGCAGCTTTGTGAAAAGCTTTCTAGGTGAATTTAGAACAGAAGTCATAACAGTTCTAACAGCATAGACAACAAATGCAGGGTAGAACACTGGTGTAGTTGTTGGACAGTAAAAGAAGCATGGGGGCTGCATCTAGCAAAACAGATCAGCAGTGATTTACCTGTAACCATCAGATCAGAGCAATAATAATAGTAACTGTTTACACAGTGAGGAAAGGGCAAATCCTGGAGGTGAGCAAGTCACTAAAAATAGCTAATCAAAAAATATATTCCCCTAAATTAAATTTCTATTAGCTCAACGCAAGTTTAACCCCTGGCAAAAAAAAAAAAAAATCATCCCCAAACTTAGGGATTGTTCAGTTTTTTTTTTTGTTTTTTTTTACTTTGTATTACATACACAAGTCAATGTTTGTTTTAATAACTGGAGATTCTGGATTTGTGAAACATCCCTCAAGTCAATAAAATAAAATATTCCACAGGATAAGTGTCTGAATGCTGGGGCTGTCTACTCTTTTTTTACTCTTTTTTTCATCAGTCCCTTTGATCCTAAAGAAAGTGGCAACATGCATGCTTGACCACCACTCCACTGAAACTGCGAAAACACAGGACCCCTGTTCTCATTATGTAGCTCACTGGGGTGGTATCCTAAAAAGCCGTATAAGAAGTTCATACACTTACACTGTGAGCCAAAGCACGAATATCAACATTGCCATGGACTGTCCCCAGACACACGACTTTTCCTCCCTGCGTACGAATGTGAACATTGTGACCCTGAAATTGAAAAAAGTGGTATTAAAAGGTGGTCATACAGATGGCTGTCAACATACAGGTCAGCATTAAAGGGGTATTCCAGAATAACAAAAGAAATTGTTGCTGGGTGTGGTGAAAAACAAAAAGTGATATTTACCTACTCTGACTCCAGGAGCAACAAAAGATACACACTAGGATGTCCCCATACGTTTATTCATCCAATGGAAGGACACCTTTAGGGTGTCGTTTCCAGTCATAATACAGCAGCCTTATACAAGAGACATTTGGAACGGATTAGAAGTTAGACAGGAAAGACGAAAAGAGCCTTTCTAGAGGGAAAGATACATATAGAGACTACAAGGAAAAAATCTTTAACTATGCATGGACTATATACTAGGGATTGACAAATCCCAGGCACCAGGTCGCCATGGTTACTGAGAATTTCCTCCTGGTGCCTAGGTTTTTGTTGATGGTCGCCAGCAGTAGATCCTTCCGCACTTCCTATTCACAGGCTCCCATGCCACGGTCACCTCTTCCTCCAACTTTGCAGCCACTCCTCCTAGATGCATATGTGAGGCTGGAATGCATGGAAGATCGGTAGCGGAGTTCTCCAAGACAAAGTCAAATGGAGGTGAGCATCCTGCACTGCTTCTGCCATCCAGGTGGATGCTGGGTGTGTGTGTGTGTGTGTGTGTGTGTGTGTGTCTGGAGGGGGACTGTACACATGGTTGGGTGTCCTGCCATACAGCCTGCCACATGTAGCAACTTTGCCAAGCCAGCCCTGGGCCATTGCTGAACCTCGTGTCACCCTCCTTCTTGCTGCACCTCCTTTGTTTGTCCAAACAATTGAAATATTCAATTCCAGATCCTGCATGCTCAACAGCATAAACGCAAACCCAAATTTCCAATTTTTACCAGAAAAAAAATTTAATAAGAAGTGATCAAAAAGTTAATACTATGCAAAAGTGATACTAATAAAAAAAAAAAAAAAAAAAAAAAAAAAAAAAAAAATACAGCTCATGGCACAAAAAACATGCTGGACATTGTAAAAAATATCCTGGCCTAACTTTTTTTTGCTGGTTTCTGGTATAAAAGATGCAGAAACAGTTAAGAGAACTTATTTAGCTGGTTGTGTGCCTCTAATAGACGTCAATGCATGCACATCTAGCTTACCGATTACAATAGAGGTATATCTTTTGGCATTGGGGCCTGAGGTATATATTTAGGGTATACTCACAAGCAACAGGTGTTTTGTAAACCTTTTTGTGACAAAAATTTTATTAACATACATCTAAATGTGTGTGGACAAATTTCTGAAGACTCTGTTCTGGAAATTTCTGCAACAAACCCACCACATACAGTGGTATACCCTCATAAAGCCAAAGACGAGTCCCAGTCCTTTACATATGCAGCTTAGACTCTGTGAGTGAGTAGTTCCATGAGCTGACTTCTACAGATTATTTCTACTGCCTGTATTTTAAGGTTACCCTCCATGGTTGTCCATGTTTGCTCAGAAAACAGCTGCTTTTCATATGTCTGTGGGAAGCAGGCCATCTTGTGCAGCTCCTCTGTTTCCAGGATGTTAGCTGCTCAGTAACCTTTACCCAACATAAACACCGCATGGACTTCATCCTGGTATAAAGCCATGGTTTGTTCTCTGAAGTATCTTGTGCTGACTCTATGTGTCATCTGTCACTGCCCTTTACTGGGCTCCTTCAATCTCCCTCTACATGGGGTATACATCTAATGGAACATACAACAAGCCTGAGCCTTGCTTCACACTGGGATTGCTATATACTCTTCAGTACTATCTAGACCTAAGATTAGTACCACCGTATAAAGGTTTACAATAGAATCCTTGCAAATGGTGTTTTTCCCAGAATGGGTGTCCCAGCAGTCAGACCGCCACCGATCAGTTCATTTGATCCACAGATAACTCTGGATCTTAGGAGAACACCTTTAAGACTTCTACTCTTTCTGGGGCCTGATTTGCCTGCTGTGAAATACAGACAAGACACAAAAAACACCAGTATACAAAGATCTCCAGATGGCTCTATGGATTCAGGGCCAATAAATCACACATAAGAATACTATTTTGACTGTCTAACAGCAATGTATCTTCATATCCACAAATAGGGACCTAGACCCCTGGACTGACAGCGCCTAGCCATGAAACCACTGTGTATAGGTGTTATTATGTTAACAATGGATTCATCTAAAGTGAAAAGCAAACAGATGGGGTTACACTAGGCTTGCAAATAGTTAAAGGAGTTTTAAAGGGAAAACCCACTGATGGCCTATCAATTGCTGAGTAGCTGTTCTGCCCAGCCGCTGTGCTGGAAGTAAACACAAGAAACACAGGGGCGATTTATTAAATCCTGTCCAGAGGGAAAGTTGACCAGATCATAGCAACCAATTAGATTGCTTCTTATATTATTCATAGGACTTTTCAAAAAGGCCTATGATTGGTTGCCATTGTCAACTTTTCCTCTAGACAGGTTTCGATAAATCTCGCCCATAGTCATTAAAGAGTTTCAGAGATGAGCCGCAGTAACTCAGCACCACCACAACAACACAATGTCGGGGCTTCTGGCACTGCGCCTGTGCAGAACAGCTGACAGTGGCTATTGATGGCCTATACTATTTTCTGGAAAATCCCTTTAAAAGTCATACAAGAAGTACAGTCCCAACTTTTACAAAGGCATCGTACACAAATAAACCAAAGCAAAACTGTTATACAACATTAAAATGATCATGCATTTTACATTGAGTTTGCCTACTTGTGCAAATGTCCATTATCGGGACATCCTTACTACTGACTTTATTTAAGGATTATTTAGAGAGACTGTCTTACTGGGGTTTTCATGAGCACCATACCTGCTTCAATTTATATCCAGGCAGAGTGGTATGTCCATATGTGCTATAGCCCAGAGGTACAAAGTTGTACGACCAGTTAAACAGGACATAATCACAGAAAAAGATTAAGCAAGTAGGCGAAAGAACACTCAAAAGATGGTCAGAAATTTAACTCTCGCAAATAATGCTGGTTCCCACATGGTGTATTTACTACTTATTTTCCACACCAGATTTTCAGCATAAAGTAGCAGAAAAGAGATTTAAAATTTCTCCGTCAGACTATATGGAAAATAAATCTGCACAATGTTCCATGCACAATAGACATAAACTGCAGATTGTCAACCAGTCAATGTATGTAGTGTCAATCAATGTATTGGATCTGTTGATTTTAAAGTGTCCCTGACATTTAAAGGGGTATTCCGGGCAAAAAAATCTTATCCCCTGTCAAAAGGATAGGGGATATGATGTGTGATCACGGGGGCCCACCACCGGGACCCCCCGCGATCTCCCTGCAGCACCCGCATTCTATGCGTAGCTGCGTCTGAAGTTTCGGAAACCTCCGGGGTTCCGAGATGGGGATGTGGCGTCACGTTACACCCCCTCCATTCATGTCTATGGGAGGGGGCGTTGCGGCCGTTACACCCCCTCCCATAGAAATGAATGGAGGGGGCGTGACGTCACTTCCCCGTCTCGGAAGCCCGGTGGTTCCCGAATATTCAGACGCAGCTACGCATAGAATGCGGGCTGCTGCAGGGAGATCGCGGGGGGTCCCAGCGGCGGGCACCCCGCAATCACACATCTTATCCCCTATCCTTTCGATAGGGGATAAGATGTTTTTGCCCGGAATACCCCTTTAACAATCTCACAGAGACATGTCACAGAGACATTTTTAAAGTGTATCTGTTAGCAAAAACTTTTTATATAATGTGGATAATAACATTATATGTATATTTGTAATATACATTGGTTAAAAAATGTGTATATTTTTGTCCATACAGCTATTATCTGGGTGCGTCTGTGAGGAGTCCAAATACAGGAAGAGTGGGTGAACAAGCAGGGCTCTGTGCACCGGGGACAAGCAGGGCTCTGTGCACCAGGGACAAGTAGGGCTCTGTACAGTGATGCTCTATGACATGCCCCAGGCTCACACAGCATGCTGATTGACAAGCCAGTAGTTTGCACAGAGCCCTGCTTGTCCTGCCCACACTTTCTGTATTTGGTCTCCTTATAGAGACACACAGGCAACAGCTGCATGGACAGCATTTTTTTCACCCAAATGTTTTTTTAATCAATGTACATTACAAATATACATATAATAGTATTATCTACATTATATCAGAAGTTTTTGTTAACAACAGGTACACTTTAAAGTTTTGATCGGTTGGGGTCTGAGTGTTCAGACCCTTACAGATTGTTGAAAAGCAGAGATCTGTACTTACGGCTGTGTGCTTCACTCCCTGGCTTGCTGTAATCTCTGTCCAGTGGCACCAGGCAGTCTCCATTATAAGTCTATAGAGCCCATCTAGTGCAACTGGATGGAAATCACAGCGAGCAGGGGACTGAAGCATAGTGCGCTTCTCCCTGCTCATTCTAACAATCAGTGGGGGTCTGAACACCCAGACCCCAACCAAACCAAAAGTATTATATATATATATATTATATATATATATATATATATATATACACACTAATTAAAAAATGTTGTTACGCGTGACATCCACAGCAGAAATCAAAATCTGCAGAAATGGTACAGATTTGGCAGAAATGGTACAGATTTTCCAATGTAACCAATCTTTGCCTGTCAATGACGTCTGCCAAGAGCCGTGACTAAATGTGGCTTAGTATTTGCCACAATTACTACTTTTTTGCCCTCAAATGTGTTAACAGGTTTCCTTTAAATTATAACTCAAATACTGTAAAAAATGTCACCTTGATAGACTGCAGAACACTGCTCCCTTTCTCTGTTTCGATTTGGCAATTGTCACACTCAATTTTTCTTACATTCACGCTGCCAAAGCCCATTGTTTTAATGTTCACATCTAAAATTAAAAAAATAACACATTTAAAAATTACAATAACCAGCAATATCCTTTTCATTTTGCAGCCATTCATCCCTCTGTTTATCTGTGGTGGAAAATAGAGTCATGGTCCACAGAATAATGGCCACCCAGAAAATGATAGATATTTACAGAAACAGTGTCACTGGTAAAATTAAAACCTAACTTTAAATAATCTATATATATATATATATATATATATATATAAAACTCAACGTGTGTGTGTGTGTGTGTGTGTGTGTGTGTGTGTGTATGTGTGTGTGTGTGTGTGTATGTTCCAGCATCACATCCAAACGGCTAAAGATATTAACATGAAACATGGCACACATGTTGCTTATATGTCAACAACAAACATAGGATAGGTAATTTAACCCTTACTCACCCCCATTTGCCAGGGGTGGGGTTTATGTTTAAAGTCCCATACAAGTCAATGGGAAATATAGGTTACTGCATAACTTCCAAACGGCTGGAGATATTTCGATAATACTTGGTCACATGTTACTTATATGTCCACTTAAAATAAAGGATAGTTAATGTAACCCTTAACTACCCCCATTTGTGATTGTCAGGGTTTTTGTTTAAAGTCCCATGCAAATCAATGGGAAATGTATGTTCCCACATAACTTCCGTACAGCTGGAGATATTTCAATACCTGGTACACATATTACGGGTCGGGATAGGAGGTCGGGATAGGAGGCCGGGATAGGAGGCCGGGATAGGAGGTCGGGATAGGAGGCCGGGATAGCTGGGATGGAGGTCGAGATAGGAGGAAGTCGGGATAGGAGGACGGTATAGGCGATTTATTTATTTATTTTAATTTATATAGCGCCTACAGATTCTGCAGCGCTTACAATTATGGGGTACAAACAAAGACAAGTATCAGACATAAAATTACACAATAACTATTCAAACAAGAGGTGTGGGGATATATTGAGGATATGTTGAGGCCAATTAAAGAATGTTATTGGTCTGTCTGAAGAGATGTGTTTTTAGGCCACGTTTGAAACTATGGATGTTGTTGTTGAGTGTAAGGGATAGCATTCCAGAGAACCGGTGCAGCACGAGTGAAGTCTTGGAGACGGGAGTGAGAGGTTCGGATTATAGAAGATGTTAGTGTGAGATCATTAGCAGATCGGAGAGAACGTGTAGGATGGTAGACAGAGATGAGAGAGGAGATGTAGGGAGGTGCAGCATTGTGGAGAGCTTTGTGTGTGAGACTGAGGATTTTGTACTGTATTCTGGACTGGATTGGTAACCAGAGTAGTGAGGTTGGGTTAGGAGGACGGAATAGGCGGGTTGGGATATGACAACAATATAGGAGGACGGGATATGAAGTCAAAAGCTTCCTCCTTTGTTTATTTTCCTTCCCAACAAGGATTAGGAAGGAAAAACCGGGCAACGTCAGGTACTCAGCTAGTATTGCTAATAAAATACTTTATGAAGCAGAGATTCATATAGACAATACTCAATATGAAATAGCACAGTATAATGCCCAGATGGTATCTAATCCAGAACGCTCCAGTATTTGTACACCAGCACTTTAACAAACAGATATCAGAACAGAACAGTCTTACCATCCCTATTATTTAGGCAAGTATTTGGTCCAAGTTTATGGGAACTTCAAGTGCACACCCAAACTGTGAAAAGGGCGCTTATTGCTAACCCTCATGTATCCCTGGATGAAAAAACAACCCTTCATGCACAGAGAAAGTTGGAGCTATTGCCCTAAAAAGTGGACCCCCTTACCTGGTCTCAAGAACAAAGGGAAAATACACCTCACATGCCAGCCACCCCTCAATTCCTTTCCACTATTTGCACCATTGAGCAGGGCTTCTCAGGGGATGTTCACTCATGCACATTCAGCTGCAGATTTTCCACTGTTCATTTTGCTACCCATTGACCTCCATAGGTAGCAAAATCTGCACTTGTAATGGTACCGTGAAATAGTTTCTATTGCAGCCTTTCCAGACAGGCTGAGGGGACGCCTAGGCCTTGTCTTCCTTGGTGAAAGTCCACGGATAACTAAATATATTGTTCCGTTCACCTTTTGTTTGTCTCCTGAACTTTGTATAAGGCTGGGTTCACACCACGATTTTGCTATACGGTTCCTGTATCAGGTTTTTGATTAAAAAAAACCTGATTCCTCAAAACCTGACTAAACTGTACAAATTTAAAAACCGTATACGGTGAAAACTGGATGGAACCGTACACACATAATGTTTAAAAAAATAAATGTATAGGGTAAATACGGTTTTTCACCCAGACCAAAAACCATGGTAGGCCACAGTTTTCTGTCCAGAAAAAAAAAATATGTGGTTTGAAAAACGGACACAACCGTATACAATATGGTGCATACAGTTTTGAATGGAAAGTCTATGGCCACAGTTTGCTATACGGTTGCATAAGTGTTTTTTTTTTTTTGTTTTTTTTTACTGTATCCAAAAAACTGTATAGAAAAATCGTGGTGGGAACCCCCCCTAACATTAGAATTAGTACAGAATGAGGCAACAATGTTACTAGACCAGTGACTGTTGTGACAAGAGAAAGAACTGTGCAGCTTATAGTTGGGTTAAATTCACATCACCATTTTGCCATACTGTTTTCAATCAGGTTTTTTGTTTTTCTTGACAAAACTGTATGCAATTGTGTGCTCTGAACGGTTTGCATTGACTACAATGTTATAAAAAATAATATACGCTTTTTAAAGTTTAACTGTAGACACATAAGTATATAGATATTTATGTATATATTTTGCCCATGGCCATAAGACAGTAATTTCCCACCTCAATGGTCACAGTCAATAAGTAGTAAAGAACTGTGAGAAGTGTCACCAGCAGGGGGCGCCATCACATACCGAAGCGCACGGGGGTGGTGACCTCCACACACGTCCGGCTGTCTATGTCCTGAGAATCGATCAGCACCTGCCGGCTCTCCTCGTCATAGCGGACCTCAATGTTGTCCAGGTCCAGTCCCCGGTGCACATTGCGGTCCACCCCGCTCACCTTGACGAACACCCTGTCCGCGTCCGGGTAGGTGAGCGGGTCCTGGGGTCTTACCCGCACATGACAGGGCAGCTTTACCCGCAGGCTGCTCAGCGGGTGCACGATTAGAGTCCACTGCTTCAGCGGCTTATTCCTGCTCTCCGCCGCCCAGCTACTCCAGTGCCGGCATGCTGCTCTACGGGTGCCCACAGCCAGAGACCACCATAGGCGGCCGCCACACACCACGGGGACCATCATAGCCCTGTGCCTGCCATGCACACTCAGGTCTCCCTGCGCACCCTACTGCTGGCTGCAGGGAAATGTAGTCATGGACGCCGGAGTGTACATGGCATCTAGAGCGGAGCAAACTACAACTCCCAGAGTGCTTTGTTCTTCGGTATCTGACGTGCGGTGATCGCCTATGTTTACTTGCTGCTGCAAACTCTTATGTATACTCAATGCCAACAGTTCAGGGAACCAGGGAATACCGCACCCAAAAAGGCTTGTCCAGGGGGTGCTCCTGGACGCCCAGTGTGTTACATGTCCTAAATTTGCCTTATTTGTATTGGCAAGTATTCACACTTAAAGCAATGCAGGGAACTAGGAAGCAGGATGGGACTTGCAGCTGTTATAAGGACATTAAAACGTGACCATCTGGACGAGACCTCATAGCAGTGGTCCCCAAACTGTGGCCCTCCAGATGTTGCAAAACTACAACTCCCTAAAGGACGCTGTTATAAGGACACTAAAGCGTGTCCATCTGGACGAGACCTCATAGCAGTGGTCCCCAAACTGTGGCCCTCCAGATGTTGCAAAACTACAACTCCCTAAAGGACGCTGTTATAAGGACACTAAAGCGTGTCCATCTGGACGAGACCTCATAGCAGTGGTCCCCAAACTGTGGCCCTCCAGATGTTGCAAAACTACAACTCCCTAAAGGAAGCTGTTATAAGGACACTAAAACGTGACCATCTGGACAAGACCTCATAGCAGTGGTCCCTAAACTGTGGCCCTCCAGATGTTGCAAAACTACAATTCCCTAAAGGACGCTGTTATGAGAACACTAAAATGCGACCATCTGGACGAGACCTTATAGCAGTGGTCCCCAAACTGTGGCCCTCCAGATGTTGCAAAACTACAATTCACTAAAGGAAGCTGTTATAAGGACACTAAGACGTGACCATCTGGACGAGACCTCGTAGCAGTGGTCACTAAACTGTGGCCCTCCAGATGTTGCAAAACTACAATTCCCTAAAGGAAGCTGTTATAAGGACACTAAAACGTGACCATCTGGATGAGACCTTAGAGCGTTGGCTGTCCAGGCATGCTGGGAGTTGTAGTTTTGCAACATCTGGAGGGCCACAGTTTGGGGACCACTCCCTTATAATGATGGTAGTATAGCATAGTAAGGACTTATTAACACTTCATATTTGAAATCTGATCCAAAGTTCTGCTGCGGAAAATACAGTCAGCAGTCTCCAGTTATTTTCAATGGGATTCTGCTTCACTATTTACACAACCAAATTTCTGTGGCCTACGTTTCGCTGCAGAAATTCCGTTCCCTAGAAATGAATTGCCATGTGGCATGTTTTTCTGGCACCTCCTACAGCTGAAATCTCCACCTGGAATATCTCCAAGCAAAGATTCTGTCAGGGCCGTCTTTTATTTTGATTGGACCGGGGCAAGCAATTTTTTGGGGCCCTGTAGCACAGCGCACCCTAGCCATACCTTTTTGACACTCAATGCACCCCTGAAAAATAAAGGAACAGACAACAGCTATGAAGATATGCAAAGTATCCATACATCAACATCTTTTTTGGCTATGCTAGCAATTTCATATGCATTAGGCTTCTTTCACACTGCTGTTCGGACATGGTAGTGTGACGGCTGTCGGGGGAGCCTGAGGGATTAAAATTACTGCTTACGCCGTCATTTTCTCCTGCTAGTCCCATTACAAAATAACAGCGCCCGACGGACCCCATTATAGTAAATGGGATCCATCGGGACCCTTTATTGCCTGTTGTGCCCAGGTCCCAAAAACGACATTTAAAGGCTGAAAAAAAGAGCCTAAAGGTCATTTAACCAAGGATGTATATTTACATCCTTGGCCGGCTCCCGCGATATAACGCCGGGTCACACGGTGACCCTGTGTCATATCGGGTCGGTCTCGGCATGTAACTCATGCCGGGGCTAATAGCGCGCGGCAGCGATCGCGGGGCCGTGCGCTATTAACCCTTTAGACGCGGCGTTCAAGGTTGAACGTCGCATCTAAAACGAAAGTAAAAGCTTCCCAGCTGCTCAATGGGTCGGATCGGGACCACCGCAGTGAAAATGCGGTGTCCCGATCAGCTAGGATGCGAGCGGATGTCCTCTTAGCTTCCTCTGGCACGTCCGTTTGTGTGATGCAGGCTTGAGCAATCGACCGCCAATAACACTGATCAATGCAAAGCTATGGCTTTGCAGTGATCAGTGTATAAGATCAGTGTGTGCAGTGTCATAGCCCCCTATGGGATCTATAACACTGCAAAAAAAAAAAGTTAATATATGTGATTTAACCCTTTCCCTTATAAAAGTCCAAATCACCCCCATTTTCCCATTTAAAAAAAAGAAAACGTAAATAAAAATAAATATAAACATATGTGGTATCGCCGCATGTCCGAACTATAAAAATATATCATTAATTAAACCGCATGGTCAAATAACATATTTTTGGTCACTTTATATATCATGAAAAAATGAATAAAAAGTGATCAAAAAGTCCGATCAATACAAAAATGGTACTGCTAAAAACTTCAGATCACAGCGCAAAAAATTTGCCCTCATACTGCCCCATACGCCGTAAAATCAAAAAGTTATAGGGGTCAGAAGATGACAATTTTAAACGTTTACATTTTCCTGCATGTAGTTATGATTTTTTTCAGAAGTACTACAAAATAAAACCTATATAAGTAGGGTGTCATTTTAATCGTATGGACCTACAGAATAAAGATAAGGTGTCATTTTTACCGAAAAAATGTATTGCTTGGAAACAGAAGCCCCCAAAATTTACAAAATTGCGTTTTTTCTTCAACTTCGTCGCACAATGTTTTTTTTTTCCATTTCGCCGTAGATTTTTGGGTAAAATGATTGATGTCACTGCAAAGTAGAATTGGTGGCGAAAAAATAAGCCATCATATGGATTTTTAGGTGCAAAATTGAAAGGGTTGTGATTTTTAAAAGGTGAGGAGGAAAAAACAAAAGGGCAAAAAGTGAAAAACCTGTGGACCTTAAGGGGTTAAAGGGGTGCTCAGCGTTTTGAACAAACTGTTCCGAACGCTGGAGCTGGTGCCGGGAGCTTGTGACCTTATAGTCCCACCCCTCATGACATCATACCCTGCCCACTCAAATGCTGAGTAGAGGCGTACCCCTTTAAGGGCGGGGCACAACAGCAGTCACCAGGCGTTTCGTAGTTCCTGAATTGTATATCTGCTTATAGGCACATCTGTCTAAGGCTAAGTTTCCACTTGTTTTTTTTTCTGGCAGTTTTCGGATATCTGCCACTGCAGTTTTTGAGCCAAAGTCAGAAGTGGATGCATAAGGGAGGAGAAGTGTAAGTCCTTCCTTTATATGTCCTATTCCTTTTGAATACATTTCTGGCTTTGGCTTAAAAACTGCAGTGGCAGATATTCAAAAACTGCCAGAAAAAGTGGAAACAGCCTTATAGCAGATCTATTATGAGCAGATAAGCCATTCAGGAGCATGGAAAAGCCAGGTGAAAATTGACACCAAGCTTTTTTATGCTCCTAAATGCTATTGCTGCTATAGAAATCAAGAAAAACATTTTCCATTATAGTGTTCACAAACATGGTTAGTATAAGTTCAAGACATAGAATTAGTATATATACTGTATGTCGATATTTCTCGAGAGCAGCCACAATAATGAGAAGGGTAGGTAGGGGAACCTGCTCTTACCCTAGTCTGAGTAGCCTGTCTAAGAACTGTAGGTCCCCTGTCCTTGTGACCTGGGCCTACACTGGAACCTCCTTAGATTCCCTAGGCTAGGTACTGGGTGCAGAAATAAGGTTTAGTGTGCAGGTACATTTGGGCTGCAAAGAGGTTGTCCTAAATCAGATAACAAACTACAATAATGACCATGCATACAGAGATTAACCCCTTAAGGACCAGGCCATTTTACACCTTAAGGACCAGAGCGTTTTTTGCAAATCTGACCACTGTCACTTTAAACATTAATAACTCTGGAATGCTTTTAGTTATCATTCTGATTCCGAGATTGTTTTTTCGTGACATATTCTACTTTAACTTAGTGGTAAAATTTTATGGTAACTTCCATCCTTTCTTGGTGAAAAATCCCCAAATTTGATGAAAAAAATGAAAATTTTGCATTTTTCTAACTTTGAAGCTCTCTGCTTGTAAGGAAAATGGATATTCAAAATATATTTTTGGGGGGTTCACATATACAATATGTCTACTTTATGTTTGCATCATAAAATTTATGAGTTTTTACTTTTGGAAGACACCAGAGGGCTTCAAAGTTCAGCAGCAATTTTGAAATTTTTCACGAAATTTTCAAACTCACTATTTTTCAGGGACCAGTTCAGTTTTGAAGTGGATTTGAAGGGTCTTCATATTAGAAATACCCCATAAATGACCCCATTATAAAAACTACACTCCCCATAGTATTCAAAATGACATTCAGTAAGTGTATTAACCCTTTAGGTGTTTCACAGGAATAGCAGCAAAGTGAAGGAGAAAATTCAAAATCTTCATTTTTTACACTCGCATGTTCTTGTAGACCCAATTTTTGAATTTTTACAAGGGGTAAAAAGGAGAAAATTTTTACTTGTATTTGTAGCCCAATTTCTCTCGAGTAAGCACATACCTTATATGTCTATGTTAATTGTTCAGACGCAGTAGAGGGCTCAGAAGGGAAGGAACGACAAATGGTTTTTGGGGGGCATGTCACCTTTAGGAAGCCCCTATGGTGCCAGGACAGCAAAAAAAAAAACACATGGCATACCATTTTGGAAACTAGACCCCTCAGGGAACGTAACAAGGGGTAAAGTGAACCTTAATACCCCACAGGTGATTCACGACTTTTGCATATGTAAAAAAAAATATATATTTTTTTTTTACCTAAAATGCTTGGTTTCCCAAAAATTTTACATTTTTAAAAAGGGTAATAGCAGAAAATACCCCCCAAAATTTGAAGCCCAATTTCTCCCGATACAGAAAACACCCCATATGGGGGGTGAAAATTGCTCTGCTAGCGCACTACAGGTCTCAGAAGAGAAGGAGTCAAATTTTGCTCTGGGGGCATGCCGCATTTAGGAAGCCCCTATGGTGCCAGAACAGCAAAAAAAAAACACATGGCATACCATTTTGGAAACTAGACCCCTCGGGGAACGTAACGAGGGGTCATTTGAACCTTAATACCCTACAGGTCTTTCACGACTTTTGCATATGTAAAAAAATATATATATATTTTTTACCTAAAATGCTTGTTTTCCCAAAAATTTTACATTTTTAAAAAGGGTAATAGCAGAAAATACCCCCCAAAATTTGTAACACAATTGCTCCCGAGTACGGCGATACCCCATGTGTGACCCTAAACTGTTGCCTTGAAATACGACAGGGCTCCAAAGTGAGAGCGCCATGCGCATTTGAGGCCTAAATTAGGGACTTGCATAGGGGTGGACATAGGGGTATTCTACGCCAGTGATTCCCAAACAGGGTGCCTCCAGCTGTTGTAAAACTCCCAGCATGCCTAGACAGTCAGTGGCTATCTGGCAATACTGGGAGTAGTTGTTTTGCAACAGCTGGAGGCTCCGTTTTGGAAACAGTGGCGTACCAGATGTTTTTCATTTTTATTGGGGAGGGGGGTTGTATAGGGGTATGTATATGTAGTGTTTTTTTACTTTTTATTTTATTTTGTGTTAGTGTAGTGTAGTGTTTTTAGGGTACAGTCGCATGGGCGGGGGTTCACAGTAGTTTCTCGCTGGCAGTTTGAGCTGCGGCAGAAAATTTGCCGCAGCTCAAACTTGCAGCCGGATACTTACTGTAATCCTCCGCCCATGTGAGTGTACCCTGTACGTTCACATTGGGGGGGGGGACATCCAGATGTTGCAAAACTACAACTCCCAGCATGTATGGTCTATCAGTGCATGCTGGGAGTTGAAGTTTTGCAACAGCTGGAGGCACACTGGTTGTGAAACACCGAGTTTGGTAACAAACTCAGTGTTTTGCAACCAGTGTGCCTTCAGCTGTTGCAAAAGCTACAACCCCCAGCATGTACGGACAGCGGAAGGGCATGCTGGGTCTTGTAGTTATGCAACAGCTGGAGGCATACTACTTTGGCTGGGGATTGTAGTTATGCAACAGCTGGAGACACACTGGTTTGCTACTTAACTCAGTGTGCCTTTAGCTGTTGCAAAACTACAACTCTCAGCAGTCACCGACAGCCAACGGGCATGCTGGGAGTTGTAGTTATGCAACCACCAGATGCACCACTACAACTCCCAGCATGCACTTTAGCTGATTGTACAAGCTGGGAGTTGTAGTTATACAACAGCTGAAGGTACACTTTTCCATAAAAAAATGTGCCTCCAGCTGTTGCAAAACTACAAGTCCCAGCATCCCCATAAGGGAATGCTGGGAGTTGTGGTGGTCTGCCTCCTGCTGTTGCATAACTACAGCTCCCAGCATTCCCTTTTTGCATGCTGGGAGCTGTTGCTAAGCAACAACAGGAGGCTGTCACTCACCTCCAACTGCAGATCCACGCCGCCGCCGCGCAGGTCAGTCCCTCGCCGTCGCTCCTGGGGCCCCGATCCTAACATGAATGACGGGGATCGGGGCATTCCAGCACCCGGGGTGCACGTCCCGCACCCGCTCACGTCCTCCAGAAGAGGGGCGGAGCGGGTTGCGGGAGTGACACCTGCAGCAGGCGCCCTGATTGGTCGGCCGGTAATCCGGCCAACGAATCAGGGCGATCGTGAGGTGGCACCAGTGCCACCTCACCCCTGCTGGCTCTGGCTGTTCGGGGCCGTCTCTGACGGCCCCGATCAGCCAATAATTCGGGTCACTGGAGACTCGATTGACCCGGAATCCGCTGCAGATCGCTGGACTGAATTGTCCAGCGATCTGCGGCCATCGCCGACATGGGGGGTCATCATGACCCCCCTGGGCGATATGCCCCGATGCCTGCTGAACGATTTCAGCAGGCATCGGGCACCGGCTCCGCTCCAGATGGTTGCGGGGGGCCGGTAAAACACATGACGTTCTCATACGTCATGTGTCCTTAAGGACTCGGAAATGGAGACGTATGAGAACGTCATGTGTCCTTAAGGGGTTAAAGGTTAAGAAAGCAACATGTGTCAATATATTAGCAGGTAGAATCCGTCGGTATGCCCCAGGGATAGTATTCAGCAGTATATTGAAGCAGGTAGTTGTAACCGTGCAAAATCTTAGATATCTTTATGCATATAATGATAATACCGTGTGCATCCAACACGTTTCGCTACTCTATAGCAATCTCCTTTGGCCTGCACCTTCCGGGAGTTTCTGGACGGATCTATCATCTTTAATCCGGATACGATATCACCAGGTATCATGTTTTTAAACTCACTCCCTCTATCCTGTACCCGCTATATCATCTACTAGCCTGCTATGGTTGCTATGACACCTCCTCTTGCTATCCCTCACAGAAACACTGTCATCTACCCTGTAACCAAGCATCTATCTTCCGGGACATCTACCTGATATATCCTACTCACCTACAAGGTAATCACCACACATTCTCCAGCTACATCCATACCTCATTACATTAATACCTAATGCATGACGATTTCTATATTATTCATTCTAGATCCCTACCACACCAAGCTCATCAGCAACTGCCCATATACTTACTGGCTGTCCTCTTCCTCAGGGAGGACTATCATTTTTGAGGTTTTGTTTTTTCCACTTTGCCTTCTAAAGGTATGTTCACACTACGGAGTTTGAACAGAATCTCCGCTCGCAGAATTCCATAGAGCGGAGATTCCATTCTGGTGGCCGCTGTTGAAATACTTCGGTGGCAGGACCGCGCGGCACTGCGCTGTCACCATTGACAGCTATGTAGTGCTCACAGACTTCCTCGCAAAGAATGAACATGTTCTTTCTTTGCGCGAAACAATTTCAGTGGCAGAATTTTCCGCCGCTGAAATTGCTCAGTGTGAACGGGTTTTGCGGAAACCCATTCACATTGATGTTTATGTTCACAGCGCGTAATTCCGATCGGGGAATTACGTAGTGTGAACATACCCTAATAGACATACAGTGGGGATCAAAAGTTTGGGCACCCCAGGTAAAAATTTGTATTAATGTGCATAAAGAAGCCAAGGAAAGATGGAAAAATCTCCAAAAGGCATCAAGTTAGAGATTAGACATTCTTATATTATGTCAACAAAAGTTAGATTTTATTTCCATCATTTACACTTTCAAAATAACAGAAAACAAAAAAAAAGTTTGGGCACCCTGCAGAATTTATAGCATGCACTGCCCCCTTTGCAAAGCTGAGACCTGCCAGTGTCATGGATTGTTCTCAATCATCATTTGGGAAGACCAGGTGATGTCAATCTCAAAGGTTTTAAATGCCCAGACTCATCTAACCTTGCCCCAACAATCAGCACCATGGGTTCTTCTAAGCAGTTGTCTAGAACTCTGAAACTGAAAATAGTTGACGCTCACAAAGCTAGAGAAGGCTATAAGAAGGAGATGTCAATATCCTCTTTTCGGAATGTAATTAAGAAATGGCAGTCATTAGGAACAGTGGAAGTTAAAGCAAGATCTGGAAGACCAAGAAAAATATCAGACAGAACAGCTCGCAGGATTGTGAGAAAAACTATTCAAAAACCCACGTTTGACTGCACAATCCCTCCAGAAAGATCTGGCAGACACTGGAGTTGTGGTACACTATAAAGAGATACTTGTACAAATACGGTCTTCATGGAAGAGTCATCAGAAGAAAACCTCTTCTACATCCTCACCTCAAAAATCAGCGTTTGAACTTTGCAAATGAACATATAGACAAGCCTGATGCATTTTGGAAACAAGTTCTGTGGACCGATGAGGTTAAAATTGAACGTTTTTGCCGGAATGAGCAAAGGTACGTTTGGAGAAGAAGGGGAACAGAATTTAATGAAAAGAACCTCTGTCCAACTGTTAAGCATGGGGGTGGATCAAACATGCTTTGGGGTTGTATTGCAGCCAGTGGCACAGGGAACATCTCATGAGTAGAAGGAAAAATGGATTCAATAAAATTTCAGCAAATTTTGGATGCTAACTTGATGCCATCTGTGAAAAAGCTGAAGTTAAAGAGAGGATGGGTTCTACAAATGGATAATGATCCTAAACACACCTCGAAATCCACGGGGGATTACATCAAGAGGTGTAGACTGAAGGTTTTATGAGGCCTTCCCAATCTCCTGACCTCAACATAATTGAAAATCTATGGATAGACCTTAAAAGAGCAGTGCGTGACAGACAGCCCAGAAATCTCAAAGAACTGGAAGACTTTTGTAAGGAAGAATGGGCAAAGATACTTCAAACAAGAATTGAAAGACTCTTGGCTGGCTACAAAAAGTGTTTACAAGCTGTGATACTTGCCAAAGGGGGCAAGAATGTCTAATCTGTAATTTGATGCCTTTTGGAGATTTTTCCATCTTTCCTTCTCTATGCACATTAATAAAAAATTTTACTTGGGGTGCCCAAACTTTTGATCCCCACTATAACTCTTATTTTTCCACCTACAGACTCATATAAGGGCTTGTTTGTTGCGTCACCAGTTGTACTTTGCAATGACATCACTTCTTTTACCATGAAATCTACAGTGAAACACACACAAAATATTAGTGGGACAAAATTGGAAAAAAAAATGCAATTTTTAGGGGCTTTCTACACAGTGCACTTTTCGCAACCAGTGACACATTGGGAGACATTTATCAAAACCTGTATCAAAGAAGAGACGTGCAGTTGCCTATAGAAACCAATCAGGTCACTTTTTTCATTTTTCAGAGGCCTTTTTAAAAAAATAAAGAAGTGATCTGATTGGTTGCTATGGGCAACTGCACCACTCTTCCTCCACACAGGTTTTGATAAATCTCTCCCATTAGCTTTATTCTGTAGGTCCATATGATTACAACAATACCCAAATTGGGCCATTGACCATGCGGATTACTCAACATTGTATTTTATCATGTACGCACGCGGTGATACCACGTGTATTTTAATTTTTTTTTTTTACATTTTTTATTTAAAGCATGAGAAGGGGGATTATTAAAACTTTTAAGTGAAGGGGTTAATTCCCCCTTTTCTTTCTTTTTTTTAACACTTTTGCAGGAAAGTGGTTAAGCACATTTGTCTATAACTTCTAGGCAAATGTGTCTATAATAGCTGAGCTATTATAAGCAGATATGCCATTCAGGAGCATGAAAAAGCTAGGTGAGAAATTATCACCTAGATTTTCCGTGCTCCTGAATGCCATTGCTGTTTAAAGCTTAGAAGGATAACTTACTATAAATTATAGGCAAATCTGCCTATAATAGGAAAATATACAGGGTGGGCCATTTATATGGATACACCTTAATAAAATGGGAATGGTTGGTGATATTAACTTCCTGTTTGTGACACATTAGTATATGTGAGGGGGGAAACTTTTCAAGATGGGTGGTTTCCATGGTGGCCATTTTGAAGTCGGCCATTTTGAATCCAACTTTTGTTTTTTCAATAGGAAGAGGGTCATGTGACACATCAAACTTATTGTAAATTTCACAAGAAAAACAATGATGTGCTTGGTTTTAACGTAACTGTAACTTTATTATTTCATGAGTTATTTACAAGTTTCTGCCCACTTATAAAATGTGTTCAATGTGCTGCCCATTGTGTTGGATTGTCAATGCAACCCTCTTCTCCCACTCTTCACACACTGATAGCAACACCGCAGGGGAAATGCTAGCACAGGCTTCCAGTTTCCGTAGTTCCAGGTGCTGCACATCTCGTATCTTCACAGCATAGACAATTGCCTTCAGATAACCCCAAAGATAAAAGTCTAAGGGGGTCAGATCGGGAGACCTTGGGGGCCATTCAACTGGGGGCCATGCGAAATTGCTACATGATGATGTGTTTCTCTCTTTATGCACCGAAGCTGGCATGTTCCCTGAGTTTTTCCAGCAAGATGGTGCACCACCACATTATGGGTGTCAGGTCCGAGCATTCCTAGATGAACAGTTTCCTGGAAAGTGGATTGGTTGTCGTGGGCCAGTTGAATGGCCCCCAAGGTCTCCCGATCTGACCCCCTTAGACTTTTATCTTTGGGGTCATCTGAAGGCAATTGTCTACGCTGTGAAGATACGAGATGTGCAGCACCTGAAACTACGGATACTGGAAGCCTGTGCTAGCATTTCTCCTGCGGTGTTGCTGTCAGTGTGTGAAGAGTGGGAGAAGAGGATTGCATTGACAATCCAACACAATGGGCAGCACATTGAACACATTTTATAAGTGGTCAGAAACTTGTAAATAACTAATGAAAGAATAAAATTACGTTAAAACCAAGCACATCATTGTTTTTCTTGTGAAATTCCCAATCATTGTTTTTCTTGTGAAATTCCCATTTTCACTGCGGCGGTCCCGATCAGCCCCACTGAGCAGCCGGGAAGGTTTTACTTTAGTTTTAGATGCAGCGTTCAACTTTGAATGCCGCATCTAAAGGGTTAATAGCGCGCGGCACCGCAATCGCTGCCGCACCGTATTAGCCCCGGCTTCAGTTACATGCCGGGACGGACCCGATATGACACACGTTCTATCACGTGAGCCGGCCACGGGCGTAAATATACGTACGTGGTCGTTAAGGGGTTAAATCAGAAAAGTTTTCCTTTACGTTAATAGCCAAAGTTCTTTATCTACCAGTAGCGTTGCTAGAGAGATATGGGGAGGGGGTACCGCATCGGGTGACATCCTGACAGTAAGTAGCTGTACTCCAACTATCCTGCAACAACCCATCCACCCTCAGAAATTAAAAAAAATTGAAAACATACTATGACATTGGTGGGCAGAGTCTTGCGTTGCTGCGCTGAGGCCGGAGTTTACATCAGGAAGGAAGACAGTGCAGCACCAGCAGGCACATAAACAATAGTGAAGCCACATAAAGAAATTTTTTAAAAACAGGTCGGTACGTTACCCACCCCAAAATGTGCATGAAGCTGTATTACTATGGATGTTCCTTTTTTTAAAGGAAAAAGTTTAGTGCCACATATGGGTTATTTACGTAGTCTGTAAAAATTCTTACACAATTATTTTGTGCCTTATTCTATTTTAACACAAATGCAGTGATCGCATTTGATATGCAAAGTGAAAAAAAAAATTACTACGTGAGCAGATTTCAGAAATGTGCTTTGGAGTAAGCAAAAATCAAAGCATGTATAGAAAAGTCGCACGTGTGCTAAAAAAAATCTACTAAGGAGCTTGATAAATCTCCTTTTTTTTTTTTTTTTTTTTTTTTTTTTTTAAAGGTGCATAAAAATTGCAAACTTTTTTTGTGCAAACCTACACCACCCAAGGACTAAAACTTATCTATTTCACAGACACTTCTTTACCTACACTTTGTTGACGTTTTATTTTCAGTTTTTGTAACATAGATGAGTAAAGTAAGTGAAATAGTTCTTAAAGGAAATCTATTATCAGTGAATCAGCAGAGAACCGCTGATTCACTGATAAATCTATTATCAGTGAATCAGCAGAGAACCGCAGAACCATGCTCCAAGTCGGGCCTCGAGCTGGAGATACCGAAGAGGATTGCCAGAGAACCACAGCATGGAACGGGACAGGGTAAGTTCTGTTGTCATCAGTGTCACCTGCACTACCTGTCTGTACCGACAGGTTAGTGCAGGTGACACTAATGACAGATTTCCTTTAATAAAGTAAAATGGCTTAGAATATTGGTAATCTTTAATTATTAGGTTGTCTCTGGTTATGATAACATTTTTGGTATGGGTAAGTGCAGAAGAAGGGCTTTAAGCTGTTACAAAAAGACGAAAAAATTTGCCAGATACCAACAAAAGCCCTACGTGACACACAGACACACACTACAGACAGATACACTTACAGACACACTCACCTGGCTCTCCGTGGTTTCTTCTTTCCTGCGGTGGCCAGGACTGACGTGTGATGTCGCTGACGTCCTGCTGTGCGGGTCTGTGGAGGAACCTCACTGACGTGCCCTGTCAGTCCCGACCGCAGTCTCACTGTTTTAACCTGTTCAGGACGCAGGTCGTATGCATACGCCCTGCATCCGGAGTCCTTAAGGACGTAGGGTGTATGGCTACGCCCGTGGGAATTCCGGTCCCCACCGCTAGCCGGTTGGGGACCGGAACGGGATGCCTGCTGAAATCATTCAGCAGGCATCTCGGCACATCGCCGAGGGGGGTCCTGAGACCCCCCCCCATGTTGGCAATCACAGGAAATCGCATGTCAATTCAGAGATGCGATTTTCTGCTATTCCGGGCTGATCGGGTCTCTGGTCACCCGATCGCCCGGAAAATAGGGATGATCGGAGCTGTCAGTGACAGCCCCGATCATCCTAATGGATATGAATGAGGTCGCAGTGCTGCAATCTCCTCCTATACCCTGCCATTAGTCAGCCATGGAAACCCCCGCTCTGCCCACCCCTGGATGTCGGGCAGAACGGGGGAAGAAGATGGCGGCTGGTACCTGCAAAGAAGATGCCGTGGGGACCGCAGATCGTCGGTGACATCAGCGGAGATCAGCGGCGGAGGTAGGGAGGCGACTGCGTGGAGCATCAATAGAAGTGGCAGTAAAGCGATCTTTACTGCTGCCTTCCTAGTGGTTGCCAATTCAGCAGCTAATAAGTACAGGAAGGATTAAGATTTTTTAATAGAAGTAATTTACAAATCTGTTTAACTTTCTGGCACCAGTTGATTTAAAAAAAAAAAAAGTTTTTCACTGGAGTATCCCTTTAAGGTGAAAATGGGCTGGGTCCTTAAAGGGGTAGTCCAGTGGTGAAAAACTTATCCCCTATCCTAAGGATAGGGGATAAGTTTGAGATCGCGGGGGGTCCGACCACTGGGGCCCTGGCTCTCCGCCGAGATAGCGGGTGTCGACCCCCGCACGAAGCGGCGGACGACACGCCCCCTCAATACATCTCAATGGCAGAGCCGGAGATTGCCGAAGGCAGCGCTTCGGCTCTGCCATAGAGTTGTATTGAGGGGGCGTGTCGGCCGCCGCCTCGTGCGGAGGTCAACACGCCCCCTTCCCGCGGGCTGTCGGGGCTCCGTACAGGTGATCGCAGGGGGCACCAGCGGTCGGACCCCCGCGATCTGCAACTTACCCCCTATCCTTAGGATAGGGGATAAGTTGGTCACCACTGAGTCACCACTGGACTACTCCTTTAAGTGGTTAAAGGCTATGGTGCTGCTTAAGAACAGTGAGCCGCAGGGCTGGCGGCGGCTAACTGCTTTAGCATGGGGCTAGAGGGCTAGCTGCTTTGGGCCCCTAGGAATGACAGGGCACAAGGCAGCTGCCCCTTTTGCCCTGCACAGAAGTTGACTGGCGAAGTGAAGTCATGGGCAGCAGTTGCCCATAGTAACCAATCAGCTTCCAGCTCTAATTGGTTGTTATGGGCAACTGATTCACTTTTCCTCTACACAGGTTTTGGTAAATCACTACAGTGCGTCTAAATTTACTGCAAATAAAAACCGTGCCAAAGGCCCCACAGAGAACACACTGGTAAATTCCCTCCATGGGAATGATACAGCGCTGCAGAATGTGTTGGTGCTATGTAAGTAAAGAAAAAACACACTTGGGGGGGGGGGGGGGGGTCAAATCCTGTCCAGGAGAGATGTGGTGCCGTCACCCTAGGCAACCAATCTTTTAGTTTTCAGAGGCCTTATTAAAAATAGAAGCGATCAGACTGGTTGCTATAGGAACCTTTCCTCTACACAGGTTTTGGTAAATCACTACAGTGCGTCTTTTTGATAAATTTGGTGCAAGTAAATTTACTGCAAATAAAAACCGTGCCAAAGGCCCCACAGAGAACACACTGGTAAATTCCCTCCATGGGAATGATACAGCGCTGCAGAATGTGTTGGTGCTATGTAAGTAAAGAAAAAACACACTTGGGGGGGGGGATCAAATCCTGTCCAGGAGAGATGTGGTGCCGTCACCCTAGGCAACCAATCTTTTAGTTTTCAGTGGCCTTACTAAAAATAGAAGCGATCAGATTGGTTGCTATAGGAACCTTTCCTCTACACAGGTTTTGATAAAATTCCCCATAGTGCTCAGACAAAGGAAGGTACATGGGTTAATATGTATAAAGATACCAGACGATGTCTAGAGTAAATCTATTCATGTAAATGTCAGATCCAGTTCTTGATATCTGAGGAGAACCACAATGTCCAGCATGGCTGATAACACAGGGGACACGGATTACAATAGTTAAGTGGGGTGCAGTACACATAAAAGACATGAGAGGGCGCGCTATACCCGGCACGTTCTATTCAACACCCTTCTCAGGACGGTCACGTGCACTTTCTGTCCTCTACCACGGGGTAATCACAGCAGGAGCGTCAGGCCCCGCCCCCCTGAGATTGTTACGGGGCGGGGGCTGTGGGGGTGTCTGGCTGTTGCCATGGAGTTAGACGCTAGCTTTCTCTTGAGGAGCTGTAAGGTGACAATGTCCCCGCATCGCCCCTTGTGACCCCAGCTGGGAGGGAGGTGAGGACACGAGCCGAATCCCCCGGTACTTCACCTTCACACCTGGCCTGGAAAAGGTGAGAAGTGAATCAAAGCCGCGCACTGCTGTGGTGTGTACTCTGACCAAACAGCAGTCTCTGCCCGTCTATGGAGACCTGCCCCTGCCTGCTGTCACACAGGCTTCTCCTGTCCCAATAATACCCCCATCTAGTAAATGGTGAAGGAGATCAGCGGCTGCCAGGCACACGTGACTCTGCTTATCTCCTCATACACAAGTCTCACAACAATGAGCACCTAGGGGAGCACCAGATCATGCCACAGAGATGAAAGGGCATTAAAGGGTTACCATGTGGGACAATATCTGAAACATTTCCATCATGTTCAGTGTTAGTATTGGGGACCATGTCATTCTAGTTCCTGCACATACATGACTAATAGAAAGCTGTATGTATCCCTGTATGTAGGAGGTGAAGATGAGCAGTATTGGAGAAGAAAGGTCTGATGCCAGTGACTCTTCAGCAGAAGAAGAGGAGGAGAAGCCACTGAGCGCATTACCTCCTTATAATGCTAAAGAGGAAAGTCCTAAGGATGTAACTGCTAGTCCTACCTTCCAGTGCCTGAATGAGGTAAAGAAATCCATACGTCTACAATGCAGTAATAACCGTATTCCCACCATTACAAATGATTGCATATTAAAGGGGTATTCCAGGCAAAAACTTTTTTTTATATATCAACTGGCTCCGGAAAGTTAAACAGATTTGTAAATTACTTCTATTAAAAAATCTTAATCCTTCCAATAGTTATTAGCTTCTGAAGTTGAGTTGCTGTTTTCTGTCTAACTGCTTTCTGATGACTCACGTCCCGGGAGCTGTGCAGTTCCTATGGGGATATTCTCCCATCATGCACAGCTCCCGGGACGTGACATCATCATTGAGCAGTTAGACAGAAAACTTCAGAAGCTAATAACTATTGGAAGGATTAAGTTTTTTTAATAGAAGTAATTTACAAATCTGTTTAACTTTCCGGAGCCAGTATATATATATAAAAAAAAGTTTTTGCCTGGAATACCCCTTTAATTGTTGGGCAGAAAACAGCAGCACAGCCACATTCAGGTGAATCATGTTGCGGTCCCCACAGAGCAGTACACAGACCAAAGGGTCCTCCACCCAGCAATAGGTCAGAGATGTTGGATCCGATCAATCCTAACTTTATGGGGCAGCTTAGCCATATATCATGATGTGGTGGCCCAGTACGGGATGGTGTTTCCTCGTACTTCTCCTGCCCTGTCAGGCAGAGTCTCTCCATGTCCCCAGGGCCCCCTTTATGTATTATCCCCTGTGTATATAAGTTGTGATATTAAAGGGGTACTCCACTGCTCAATGTTGGGAACAAACTGTCCCATAGACTTGCATTGTAGGGGCGGGGCGTGATGTCATGAGGGGGTGGGGCTATTATGTCACGAGCTCCTGGCGAAGGCTTCAGCATTCAGAACAGTTTGTTCCAAACGCTGAGCAGCGGAGTACCCCTTTAATGTACTGTTTTTTTACTTGTTATACCATGTGATTGTTACCCAGGAGGCATTAGTGACCAGGTGACCCCCTCCAAGTGACATATGGGCTCCTTTCACAGCCCCCTATATAACCAGGGGAGGGACTGCAATCACTCTCTTCCAGCTCTCTTAGTTCCTGAGGTCCAGTGCAGTCAAGTCGTCTCAGTGTGTGTGTCCGAAGCATTATAGGCCTCAAGCCTAAAGTCTGCAGCCACCTGTCAATTGCAAGTAAGCCAAAGTCATCTAATTGTCAGTCATCAAGTCAGTCAAGTCAAGTCTACTGTTTAGTCACTGTGGCCTGCACCAAAGTCTGTCTAATTACTGCAAGTCCCAGCAAGCCTTCGAGGTACCCCTGTGTCACTGGTCCTCCTTGGGATATTGGCTGTACTGCATAGACTGTGTCATCTGTCTACCCTAAGTAAAGCTATCGTTTGTCCGTAACTTGGCATCTGTGTCTTCATTGCCCCCCGTGCATAGCCCAGGACCAGCGGTATTACCTTCGGGTGGTTAAGGCTAAACCACGCCCTGGTATCACGACAAGAAGGGGTTAATAACATCTGCCCCTTGGGTTATAGCATCTACCCTGCAACTCATACCCTGACGCCACAATAAGAATCTGCTCTAAATATTTAGTAGACTGTGCACATAGCAGCCAATCACATCTCAGATTTTATTTCTCATTGCTGTGATAAAATGAAAGCTGAGCTGTGATTGGTTGCTATAGACGACAAAGAGAATTTTTACTATAAGGGTGGGTTCACACTACAATTTTACTGTACAGGAACCTTTCAATGAGCCGACCGGAGTCCAACAGAGACTCATTTTTTGCCTGGTTTGGTGAACTGGACCTAAAATTGTGGCATACCACAGGTTTAGGTCCAGTCAGAAAACCGGATACGGGCAAAAATGAGCCGACCGGAGTCACTGTTTGACTCCTGTCGGACCATTGCAATGAATTAGATACGGGTCGGACCGGCTAGGATACGGGAGCGCCTGCTTTTCGCTCCCCCCAGCCAGATCCACTTCCTGTACAGTAAAATCGTAGTGTGAAACCAGCCTAAGACAGCTTGCTAAAAATCGCCCAATCACTTAATTAGATACCTGCTGTGGTGTTGTTAACCCTTTAACGTATCCCTAATTTCCTTACATCCCCATTAAACGATGGGGAGTTAAAGAGGTTATCCAGTGACCTAAAAAAAAGAAGTAGTGGTGGATCAATGTTAGAAAGAGGGCATGGCTTGATGATATGGCATCAGGAAGGGGCTTGGCTTACAAGAGGAGAACACTGAAACCCTGGACTAAGGGTCTTTGTTTGGAGATGAAGTGGACAGTGGATGATAGGTTTTTCTTCACTAATGCCTGTCACAACATATTCCATCAGGGAAAACGGCCCAGTACAGGTAATAAGTGTATATAAAATACAGTTAGTCTGGCTCTGAGGGGACAAAATATAAATCATGTTTGCTATCTACATTACCCCTTTAAGTGTCATACAATACTGCAGTGCTTTAAGTGGCCCAAAAGAGGTGTCGGTACTGTACTTTCGGTTCAAGGCACACCGCAGACATTTTTTTTTCCCGCCGGGCACCCCTACCCAAGTTGACGAGCAAAAAAAAAAAAAGGGATTACACAATGCACAATGGGCAATGGGGGAGATTTATCAAAATCTGTCCGGAGGAAAAGTTAATGAGTTGCCCACAGCAACCAATCAGATAGCTTCTTTCATTTTTCAGAGGCCTTGTTAAAAATGAAAGAGGCAATCTGATTGGTTGCTATGTCCAGAGTAGGAGAAAATCCCCATAGCAAATCTATGCTGCTCTGGACAGTTCCTGACATGGACAGAGGTGTCAGTAGAGAGCATTGTGGACAAGACAAAAAAGAAATTTAAAAAAGAAAAGAATTTCCTCTGTAGCATACAGCTGCTATTAAGTACTGAAAGGATTAAGAGTTTAAAATAGAAGTAATTTACAAATCTATTTAACTTTCTGGCAATTGGGCAACTTTTTCTCTGGACAGGTTTTGATAAATCTCCTCCAATATCTATTTATCTATGGATATGTAGTTTACAGTGCTGCTTTATACAGCAACTCACAAATGACGTCTTCTAAAATCAGCGTTGTTCCCTTCTCTTCTCCATCTGGTCTGGGCCATCATGACGGTTTCTTCCAGCCACAATTCTTCACCGTTAAACCTGCAAAACAAACTTATTAGGCTCCGCACTTTATCAGCATCAGCCTCCAGATTCCCCTTTTACAAGTGGAGAGGAATACAGGGACGTATAAGTGTACATGGGTGACAGGTGTGTAGAGGAGTGTACATGGGTGGCAAAGGGGTGTAGAGGAGTGTACATGGGTGGCAGAGGGGTGTAGAGGGGTGTACATGGGTGACAGAGGGGTGTAGATGAGTGTACATGGGTGGCAGAGGGGTGTACATGGGTGGCAGAGGGGTGTAGAGGGGTGTACATGGGTGACAGAGGGGTGTAGAGGAGTGTACATGGGTGACAGAGGGGTATAGAGGAGTGTACATGGGTGGCCGAGAGGTGTAGAGGAGTGTACATGGGTGGCAGAGGGGTGTAGAGGGGTGTACATGGGTGACAGAGGGGTGTAGAGGAGTGTACATGGGTGGCAGAGGGGTGTATAGGAGTGTACATGGGTGACAGAGGGGTATATAGGAATGTACATGGGTGACAGAGGGGTATATAGGAATGTACATGGGTGACAGAGGGGTGCAAAGGAGTGTACATGGGTGACGGAGGGGTGTATAGGAGTGTACATGGGTGACAGAGGGGTGTAGAGGAGTGTACATGGGTGACAGAGGGGTGCAGAGGAGTGTACATGGGTGACAGAGGGGTGTAGAGGAGTGTACATGGGTGGCAGAGAGGTGTAGAGGAGTGTACATGGGTGACAGAGGGGTGTAGAGGAGTGTACATGGGTGGCAGAGGGGTGTATAGGGGTGTACATGGGTGATAGAGGGGTGTAGAGGAGTGTACATGGGTGAAAGAGGGGTGTAGAGGAGTGTACATGGGTGAAAGAGGGGTGTAGAGGAGTGTACATGGGTGACAGAGGGGTGTATAGGAGTGTACATGGGTGGCAGAGGGGTGTAGAGGGGTGTACATGGGTGACAGAGGGGTGTAGAGGAGTGTACATGGGTGGCAGAGGGGTGTAGAGGAGTGTACATGGGTGACAGAGGGGTGCAGAGGAGTGTACATGGGTGACAGAGGGGTGCAGAGGAGTGTACATGGGTGGCAGAGGGGTGCAGAGGAGTGTACATGGGTGACAGAGGGGTGCAGAGGAGTGTACATGGGTGACAGAGGGGTGTAGAGGAGTGTACATGGGTGACAGAGGGGTGTAGATGAGTGTACATGGGTGACAGAGGGGTGTAGAGGAGTGTACATGGGTGACAGAGGGGTGTACATGGGTGACAGAGGGGTGTAGAGGAGTATACATGGGTGACAGAGGGGTGTAGAGGAGTGTACATGGGTGGCAGAGGGGTGTAGAGGAGTGTACATGGGTGACAGAGGGGTGCAGAGGAGTGTACATGGGTGACAGAGGGGTGCAGAGGAGTGTACATGGGTGGCAGAGGGGTGTAGAGGAGTGTACATGGGTGACAGAGGGGTGCAGAGGAGTGTACATGGGTGACCGAGGGGTGTAGAGGAGTGTACATGGGTGACAGAGGGGTGTAGAGGAGTGTACATGGGTGACAGAGGGGTGTAGAGGAGTGTACATGGGTGACAGAGGGGTGTACATGGGTGACAGAGGGGTGTAGAGGAGTATACATGGGTGACAGAGGGGTGTAGAAGAGTGTACATGGGTGACAGAGGGGTATAGAGGAGTGTACATGGGTGGCAGAGGGGTGTAGAGGGGTGTACATGGGTGACAGAGGGGTGTAGAAGAGTTTACATTGGTGACAGAGGGGTGTAGAAGAGTGTACATTGGTGACAGAGGGGTGTAGAAGAGTGTACATGGATGAAAGGGGGCATAGGGGGTGTACATGGGTGACAGAGGGGTGTACATGGGTGACAGAGGGGTGTAGAGGAGTGTACATGGGTGACAGAGGGGTGTAGAGGAGTGTACATGGGTGACAGAGGGGTGTAGAGGAGTATACATGGGGGACAGAGGGGTGTAGAAGAGTGTACATGGGTGACAGAGGGGTATAGAAGAGTGTACATGGGTGGCAGAGGGGTGTAGAGGGGTGTACATGGGTGACAGAGGGGTGTAGAAGAGTGTACATTGGTGACAGAGGGGTGTAGAAGAGTGTACACGGATGAAAGGGGGCATAGGGGGGTGTACATGGGTGACAGAGGGGTGTACATGGGTGACAGAGGGGTGTAGAAGAGTGTACATGGGTGACAGGAGTGGACAGGAGTGACAAGGTGGGGACAGGGATGACAAAGGGTCAGAGGGGTGAACATGGGTGACAAGGATGTGATCAGAGGGGTGGACAATGGGGGATGAACATGGGTGACAGGGATGACAGAGGGGTGGATAGGGAGATGGCCAAGGTGGACATGGGTGACAGGAGGGTGGTCAAGTGGTTAAAAGAGGGGTGGACAGGAGTGACAAAGGGGTGAATAGGGGGTGGACATGGGTGACAGGAGGGTGGTCAAGTGGTTAAAAGAGGGGTGGACAAGGGGGTGAATAGGGGGTGGACATGGGTGACAGTTGTAGACTGGGGGGTGGTCAGAGGGGTGAACATGTGTGACGGGGGTGACAGAGGGGTGAATAGGGGGTGGGCTTTCCTCCCCTCTCCACCAGGGCACCGAGCCAGGGCTCCGGCAGGGCACTCACTGCGCCGCTGGGGGGAGGGGGACGAATCACTACAACTGCAAATATGTCAGGGCTGCAGGGGGAGGCAGACGATGAAAGATGCAGGGGGACGATAGGAGATGCAGGGGGACGCTGTGTGCACACGCACAGCAAAGCGCACAGATACTTCCCTTCCCCCCTGCGCGCTGTGAGTCACAGGTGCGCAGGCCAGGGCGGGAAATTAAAAATAAAATAAATTGACGGGCAAATCCCGTGGCACCCCGGGCAGTGCCAAACGCGCAGCCAAATTATTAAAACAGTACAAATTAGCGTTCCGGTACACTAAAAGCGCGTTCTGGGCGCACGGAGAGGTGCTGGTACTGTCAAGAGGCATTTTTGGAAGTGGGGGTACTGAGTACCGCTGTGTTCCGGCCCACTTAAAGCACTGAAATACTGTCTTGCCAAATATAAATTAATCCTTTTAAAACTTTGGTTGTGTTTGAAAATGGAAGTAGCTGAAAACAACCAAATCTTCCTGTTAATATTCAAGAGAAGAATGTGGGTTGTAGTGATAATATATGCTGCTGCTATGCTTCCATTCTCTTGTGAAATCAAATCACTTAAAGGGGTACTCTGGTGAAAACCTTTTTTTTTTTAATCAACTGGTGCCAGAAAGTTAAACAGATTTGTACATTAATTCTATTAAAAAATCTTAATCCTTCCTGTACTTATTAGCTGCTGAATACTACAGCGGAAATTCTTTTCTTTTTGAAACACAGAGCTGTCTACTGACATCACGAGAACAGTGCTCTCTGCTGACATCTCTGTCCATTTTATGAACTGTCCAGAACCGCATATGTTTGCTAGGGTGATTTCCTTTTACCCTGGACAGTTCCTAAAATGGACAGAGATGTCAGCAGAGAGCACTGTGCTCATGATGTCAGCAGATAGCTCTGTGTTTTAAACGGAAAATAATTTCCGCTGTAGTATTCAGCAGCTAATAAGTACAGGAAGGATTAAGATTTTTTAATAGAAGTAATTTACTAATCTGTTTAACTTTCTGGCACCAGTTGATTTAAAAAAAAAAATGTTTTTCACTGGAGTACCCCTTTAAATACCTTGTAAGATAGGGGTACTAGATGGGTACTAGTTTTGGTGTTATTTCTCCTTATATGTATATTTATACTGTAAGTAGGCACTTCTGTAGAGACTGGCTGTTTAAAGGAGTAGTCCAGTGGTGATTCAGTGGTGAGCAACTTATCCCCTATCCTAAGGATAGGGGATAAGTTGCAGATCGCGGGGGTCCGACCGTTGGGGCCCCCCGAGATCTCCTGTATGGAGCCCCGACAGCCGGCGGGAAGGGGGCGTGTCGACCTCCACACGAGGCGGCGGCCGACACGCCCCCTCAATACAACTCTATGGCAGAGCCGAAGCGCTGCTTTCGGCAATCTCCGGCTCTGCCATAGAGATGTATTGAGGGGGCGTGTCGGACCCCCCGCGATCTCAAACTTATCCCCCATCCTTAGGATAGGGGATACGTTTTTCCCCACTGGACTACCCCTTTAAAGCTATGTTCACATACAGTTTATTCAGTCATTTTTGAGCATAAAAAAACAGACCACTTAGCATTTTGTTTCTTTCTATTTTTTATTTTTTTTGCCTTGGGTTTTCAGTCCATTTTTCTACCTGTTTTGACCCACAATAACATGTAAGAATGTAGCCAAAATTTTCAAGATGCCTATACATAAGATAAAAGTTTGCAGAAACAGTTGTTTTTAGCCTTTTTGGCTGACTGTATATAGATCACAGTTACCTACAGTAGACTATTGTAATCTATCAGGTTTGATATTTCTAGCGATTATCAGCTGAAACTACTTGTGTATGTTATGATTGTCTGAATATGGCCAATCATTTGCCTACTGTATTGGTATATATTCATCATTCATGTCTGTGATGTACGTTGGACTGATAGTAATCAGATATGACATGAGATTTCTATACACAGCCCCTTGGAAGATCTAGCTAAATTTCAAGAGATGCTGACAGTCTGATGTGTGAGTTGGGTATACACATGAGATTAATAGCAGACAGGATCTGCAGATAAAAATCTCCCATCTTTTACCTGATTAAGGCCCCTTTCACACTACCGTTACTCCTCATCGAGAACAGTCGTCAAAGTCTCTTTTTTTCCCCCTGACTTTAACCCCTTAAGGACTCAGCCCATTTTGGCCTTAAGGACTCAGACAATTAAATTTTTACGTTTTCATTTTTTCCTCCTCGCCTTCTAAAAATCATAACTCTTTTATATTTTCATCCACAGACTAGTATGAGGGCTTGTTTTTTGCGCGACCAGTTGTCCTTTGTAATGACATCACTCATTATATCATAAAATGTATGGTGCAACAAAAAAACACTATTTTTGTGGGGAAATTAAAACGAAAAACGCAATTTTGCTAATTTTGGAAGGTTTCGTTTTCACACCGTACAATTTATGGTAAAATTGACATGTGTTCTTTATTATGAGGGTCAATACGATTAAAATGATACCCATTATTATATACTTTTATATTATTGTTGCGCTTAAAAAAAATCACAAACTTTTTAACCAAATTAGTACGTTTATAATCCCTTTATTTTGATGACCTCTAACTTTTTTATTTTTCCGTATAAGCGGCGGTATGGGGGCTCATTTATTGCGCCATGATCTGTACTTTTTTTTAATACCACATTTGCATATAAAAAACTTTTAATACATTTTTTATAATTTTTTTTAATAAAATGTATTAAAAAAAGTAGGAATTTGTGACTTTTTTTTTTTTTTTCGTTCACGCCGTTCACCGTACGGGATCATTAACATTTTATTTTAATAGTTCGGACATTTACGCATGCGGCGATACCAAATATGTCTATAAAAAATGTTTTTTACGCTTTTTGGGGGTAAAATAGGAAAAAACGGACGTTTTACTTTTTTATTTGGGGAGGGGATTTTTCACTTTTTTTTTACTTTTACTTTTACATTTTTTAACATTTTTTTTTACACTTGAATAGTCCCCATAGGGGACTATTCATAGCAATACCATGATTGCTAATACTGATCTGTTCTATGTATAGGACATAGAACAGATCAGTGTTTTCGGTCATCTCCTGCTCTGGTCTGCTCGATCACAGACCAGAGCAGGAGACGCCGGGAGCAGCGCTGCGGGCGATCCGATCGTTCATTTAAATCGCGCACTGCCGCAGATGCCGGGATCTGTATTGATCCCGGCACCTGAGGGGTTAATGGCGGACGCCCGCGAGATCGCGGGCGTCGGCCATTGCCGGCGGGTCCCTGGCTGCGATCAGCAGCCGGGATCAGCCGCGCATGACACGGGCATCGCTCCGATGCCCGTGGTTATGCACAGGACGTAAATGTACGTCCTGGTGCGTTAAGTACCACCTCACCAGGACGTACATTTACGTCCTGCGTCCTTAAGGGGTTACTGACCGTTCTCATGACGGGGAGCAACGTGCAACAACGGATCCTGGCAGCTCCCATTTACTATTATGGGGGGGCGCCGTGCACCGTAATGAATAGCGAGAGAAAAAGACGGTACAAGTTGTAAATTTTCTCCCGCTATTCTGTCCGGCTCTCCCGATGGCCGTCACACTGCCGTGTACTAACGGCAATGTGAAAGAAGCCTAACCAGAAATGTAATGTAAGCTTTAACAGCATGAACAGGGAAATACACATTTTGCAGGACTATACAGCACAAGAGTGTGAATTACATCCTTCAGGCAGATTACTTTCTTCTGTTTAACGTTAGACGAGTACTCCAGCAAAAATTAACTGTAGCTGATTGCAGAGGGTCCAACCACTGGGACCCCCGTGATCTCCGGAATGGAACCCCAGCTCTCTCAGTGAGGAGCCCGTGTCGTCTACCAGTAGACGCATGCAATCTATTAAAGGGGTTATCCACCATAAGGTGATTTTAGTATGTACCTGGCAGACAGTAATGGACATGCTTAGGAAGGATCTGCGGTTGTCTTGGGGCTAAATGGCTATGCTGTGAGATTACCATAATACTGTGGTTAGCTTTTTGTGAACTGGTATTTCCTATTTTTGTTTTGTTTTGTTTTCTTTTTTTTACTACAAATCCCATAATTCCATTTTCTTCTCTCCCACACATCAGCCACCCCACCCATTGAAACATAATTGTGCTCCATCCATTCAAAAGACCTATGGTTTTCAGTCAGGGTGCCTACAGCTGTTGCATTAGTTGCAGATTGATCTCTCTTGATCTCTCTTCCACCAAGCGATCACTTCACTTCACACTTCACTTGAAGCAGACAGGCTGGCTCCCTGTCATCAGCTGACTAGTGAGTCAGGTCTCGGCCGCATTGCAACCTGGGAAAAATCTGAGACAACATTAATTTTATATTCTGTTAAAAATAAATATTGGGGTGAAAATCACATAAGAATTGTGAGAAAACCGTCACACAGGTACAGACACTATATTATGAACTATACTAACTTTGCATCCCCTGTAGCATAGTCAAAAAATAATAATTCCTGGAATACCCCTTTAATTTCTATGATAGCGCTGATAATGCCTGAGTGCTGTACTTTGGTCTTTTCGGCACTCCCAAGTGAATGGAGCGCGTTACAGTTCCTAAGTTTCCTTTGTTTGTTTTTTTCATTCTTTCTTAAAGGAAACCTGTCACCATGAAAATGTTATCCACACTATTGGCATTCTATTATAGAGCAAGAAGAGCAGAGTGGATTGATATATATCTTTGAGGGAAACAATTAAGTATAACTTGTAAATTATTGATTGAAATCGTTGCTCTTTCTGTTATAAGGAGTCCAGTGAACAGAGCCACTCAACAATAGGACTAAGCACTGGACTTTGAAGCGGCAGAATTTCTGCAATTCCTCACAATCTCCGTTCCGCAAAGTTTGCTGAACAAAATTGTGGCAGAATTCTGTGTTCTCTAAACACAACACAAAATTCTGCCGAAATTCAAGCCACATTGAGTTCAATAGGATTCAGTCTACAATTCTGCAAAATTTAAAGAAATCATTTCTATAAAAATATATTTCACTGTGCTCAGCTTCTACTATAACTACTATACCACCTGGGGCATTTTTGGACATTTTACAACTAATGACAGAAAAGCTTTAAAGGGACTATATCAGGACATTGTATTTGAATAAACCATGACCAAATTTATGGTATAGTATAGGATTATGTTCCAGGAAAGTGCTTTGCTTGATGAAACAAATACTCTAATGTAATTTTAGTTTCTGTCCACCTGATGGCAGTAGCGGGTCAACTTATTAAAATAATGGCAAGCTTTAAAAAAATAAAAATAAATGTGACCGAAAACTTTACCTGTCTGTAATAGGAAATATAAAACCAACGACCTCCAGACCAGTGGATGATAGAGCGCTGAGGGACCAGGCAACACTTGAAGCAATCAGCTTTTATTCCCAACATGCAACGCGTTTCGCGCTAGTGCGCTTCATCAGGCATATGGACAAGGGGAACAGGAAGCAGTCTATATGCACACTCCAAGTTAATTACTTAACCCCTTGGTGTCAGAAAAAATCATTCACCAAGGGAGTCACATGATGCACAACACACATGGGGCGTTAACCCTTAAATTGCCAAAAAAGGAAATACATCAACACAATAGCAACACAGACCAAGGTATGTTCATGTGCAAAATACGCGTAGATAATATTGCACTCATATAAAGTGCAAACTGCATGATAATAAATACATGTAGACGTATAGAGTGTATATATATATATATATATATATATATATATATATATATATAAATAAATAAAAATTAAATAAAAGATGACAAATAAGATAATGATACAAAAATGCTAAAATACAAAAATACTAAATTATTTGGTTGGGGTCCCCCGAACAAGCAGATTAATTCGTTTCCCATCTAAATCAAAATAATTGGGGCCTCAAGTTTACCCCCCATTTTTCTGACACTCAGATTGAGTTTTTAGACCTTTTAATTAGGAGGGACGTTAATGGAGTGATTTTTACTGAAACATATTTCAGAAGTGTAGACGTTAACCGTTTTTTAGATTTTTCTAGCACACACTACCCGAAATGGTTAAAAAACGTACCATACGTTCAGTATTTGCGTGTACGCAAAAATTGCACTTTAGACTCTGATTTTGTTAAACAAGCACGCACCTTAAAATCACGATTTGTTAGTAAGGGGTACCCTGTACCCCTTCTTTCAAATGCCTTCAACAGAGTTAAAAACTTGAAACAAAGTGACCTAGTGTCCATTCGGGGGGGGGGGGGGGGGGACACACCGGTTGTAGAGACATGAAATCCAAACATGATTTTAAATTCAATTTCATTACTAATTTTAATTGTGCTTCTAGTAATATTAAAGACATTTTAAGGAGGCACTGGTCTATCATCCGTGATGACCCGATCCTGAGTAAAATTGTCCCTGAACATCCTGGGGTTACATTTAGAAGGTCGCCTAACCTTCGTAATCTCCTAGCCCCCAGTAGATTAAGACATAAACCCACCACCCCATACCAGCTACCACCTGTGGCATGCAAAGGTGCAATAAATTGCGTTGCCTGTGTTGCGAGATGGTGTGCGCTGACTGCTTTTTCAAATCAGCCATTACTAATGAGAGGTTTTTTATTAATGGTTCTTTTTCTTGTGAGAGTTCTTTTGTAATCTATTTATTGACCTGTGATTGTCATCTTCAGTATGTCGGGCGCACTGTGCAGCCAGTGCGGGCTCGTATGAACAAGCATCGATCCAATATAAAAAACGGATTCATGCTGCACAGTGTGTCCCGCCATTTTTCTATGTTTCATTATAAGAATGTAGCCTGCCTGAAACTGATGATATTGGAAACTATCTCTGATACGGTTTAGAATAGATTACAGAGGCTTATTAACCCTGAGGCCTATTGGATATTTAAATTATGTACCTTATTTCCAAACAGACTTAATGAAACCATTGAAAATACTTGCTGATTTTTTAAAATTGAGTATTTTTGTATCATTATCTTATTTGTCATCTTTTATTTTATTTTTTTATATATATATACTCTATACGTCTACATGTATTTATTATCATGCAGTTTGCACTTTATATGAGTGCAATATTATCTACGCGTATTTTGCACATGAACATACCTTGGTCTGTGTTGCTATTGTGTTGATGTATTTCCTTTTTTGGCAATTTAAGGGTTAACGCCCCTTGTGTGTTGTGCATCATGTGACTCCCTTGGTGAATGATTTTTTTCTGACACCAAGGGGTTAAGTAATTAACTTGTAGTGTGCATATAGACTGCTTCCTGTTCCCCTTGTCCATATGCCTGATGAAGCGCACTAGCGCGAAACGCGTTGCATGTTGGGAATAAAAGCTGATTGCTTCAACTGTTGCCTGGTTCCTCAGCGCCCTATCATCCACTGGTCTGGAGGTCATTGGTTTTATATTGCTTATATTGTGGAGCGGCAGCAGAGGGATCTGTTTCATGCTATTATCCAAGTTGTGCTGGCACTTGCGCAACTAACATTGGTAAGCGCTCTATCATTACTAGCGTTTCCACATATGTTATTTATTGCACCATGGAGCGCTCCTTTTTGTCTGTTTTGTAATAGGAAATAACCTGTCTGTATGTGAAATAACTTCAAGGATACAAGTTAAAACTTGGAGAAAAACTTACAAGTCAAAAACATGAATAGTTTAGCAATGGCAGTTCATGGAAGATCCTTCAAAAAGTTTACTACCTTTTCCTCTCTGTTCACACTGGTATTATGACAAATCCTATTAAAGACATTTAAAGAATGTCCATAGGATATGCTAGAATTATCTGACAGACTATGTCTACAGAACCCCCATTCCCCAGTGTGTCCTGATGTTCATTCCATACATACATTTGGTGGGTCAGGAAAACCCATTCAGAAGTTAGGAGCGTTCCAGTCTTCAGTCAAGGTGGCTGTCAGCCAAAGCATAATTTAGCGAATAGCTATTATATGTTTTTGGACTGTTTTACACAAGAAGTAAAAGATTGTATTTATCACAGTTGGGGTACGTTCAGACGAGTGGATCCATGACAAGAACGGGTTAATAACAACTGGCCCTTGGGTTATAACATCTACCCTGCAACTCACACCCCGACGCCACAATAAGAATCTGTTCTAAATATTTAGTAGACTGTGCTCATAGCAGCCAATCACATCTCAGATTTTATTTCTAATATTGCTGTGGTAAAATGAAAGCTGAGCTCTGATTGGTTGCTATAGACGACAAATAATGTTATATACTATAAGGGTGGGTTCACACTATGATTTTACTGTACAGGAACCTGATCTGGCTGGGGGGAGCAAAAACCGGGCGCTCCCATATCCCAGCTGGATCCAGCCCGTATCTAGTTCATTTCAATGAGCCGGATCCGCTCGTGTGAATGTACCCTTACATACAGATTTTGTTTGATGTGGAATCTCTGCAACTAAAATTTCTGCAACAAATCCTTCACTGTTTGAAGCTGGCATTGAAGGGCATATGGACCCATTTAGCACACAATTCCATTTCCATAGTTAGGAATCTTTTCCATGAATGGCATCTTAAAGTAAAGGCAGTGCAGTGTGTTGCTAGTAAAATCTTAATTTTTTAGCTGTCCCTTGTGGAAAATACTTGCATTTGGCGAATAAGATCAGCAAAAATGACAGCATTCTCATGATACTGTTTGTTATTGACTAAACTGCTGTTTTTCTTTCAGCTGTGTTAAAGGGTTGGCCGCTTTATAGGAAAACTTCCTAAAAGGCCATAAACTGGTATGTGTAAGCACGTTCAACTATAACTTTCTTTATACATTATCCCAGCTCTGACATTGAAGGTCCCCAGCTGCTCACTTATCGGCATGTAAACATTGGAGACCTGCTGTGTGTGTCCATAAGACATAAGATGGGTCAGTCACGTAATTTGCCCACATAACTGCTTTCTTGGCTGTTCCTGGCTGCTTCCACTTCTGCACAGGCTCTGAACAGTAACATAGAACACTTCTTAATAAATCCACACGACATTCCATCTTGATTCTGCCTCAAATTTCTCTGGAATACAAGTACAATTGATTTTAATGGGAAAGCTCATGAGGATTTAAAGGGGTACTTTGTTGCAGGACATCTTATCCTCTATGCACAGTATAGAGAATACGTTTCTGATCATGGGGGACCCCCGCGATCTCCTGCTCGGACTGCTCTCAACCACCGCACGTAGCAGGGGCTGACACTTCCCTTCATGAAGCTCTATGGGAGAGCTGGAGATACTCAAATGCTGTACCTCTTTAAGGGACTTTGAAGCAAGGTCAGACCTGAGCCCCCCTCATAGCCGATGTGTATCAGCTGCTATCAACAGCCAGGACTCACTGCTAATGCCAGACATCAGCAACCACACTGATGTTCAACATTTAACCCTTCAGATGCCGTAATGAATAATGATCATGGCATTTAAAAGCTGAAAATGCATGTGCCAGTAGGTTTGGGGGTTAAAATGGTGGCTGGAAGGCTTCTGCTTATCTCCATTCTGGCCTCTTGGATGTTCTTATACATTTTGCCTCAGGCAGAGTATGTATAAGAAGAGCACCCATACTATGGCATAGCAATAAACAGTATTAGCAGTTGAATGCATGCTTTTACTAGCCCCCCATATGGGGACTTAGTATGTATAAAATGTGATTCAAAAATAAACTCCTTCCCTAATAAAAATGTAAATGCTTTCCCCTTTTCTTGTTTTTAATTATTAACATGTTTTTAATTTATTAACATAAACATATTTGTTAATGCTGCATGTATGAAAGTCCACTATTAAAATTTACTGAAACCATTAGGTGAGTGGCATGAACTTAAAAAATAAATAAAAAAATAACGCCAGAATTGCAGATTTTTTGTCACTTCATCTATCAGAAAAAAAATAAAAATAAACCGAGACCAAAAAGATCCATCTAAACAAAAATGGTATCAGGAGGCAGGTCCTTGTAGTTCCACTAAGTGTTTCTGTGTAGGACTGTGAGCTTTGTGCAGCCCAAACAGCTAGGGTACTCATGGCAGGTTACAGCATTTTGCCAAAACAGTGGCGTTTTTGTCATGATTATACATCGATTTTACGCAATCACGGCAGACTTGGTTCACGCTGACTTCATGGCTGCTGCTTTTTCAGGCGTGCTCGCAAACCAGGCCAAGTGAAGGAACAGCAGCAGTGATGTCAGCGTGCTCCTGGAGCACCGCCCATGCACCAAAATGAGGAAGATAACGGGCAAACGCGGCCACAGATAGAGGGTAGGTCAGTATCATTGTCATCAGTGACACTCACACTGCAAGTTTGTACCAACAAGTTAGTGCGGGTGACACTGAAAACAGATTCCCTTAAAGAGGTACTCCACTGGAAAAAAAAAATTTAATCAGTTGGTGCCAGGAAGTTAAACAGATTTGTAAATTACTTCTATTAAAAAATCTTAATCCTTCCAGTATTTATCAGCTGCTGTTATGACCCACAGGAAGTTCTATTCATTTAGAATTTCCATTATTCCTGACCACAGTGCTCTCTGCTGACACCTCTGTCCATTTTAGGAACTGTCCAGAGCAGGAGAGGTTTTCTATGCTGATTTGCTCCTACTCGGGACAGTTCCTAAAATGGACAGAGGTGTCAGCAGAGAGCACTGTGGTAAGGCAGAAATGAAATTCATAAAGAAAACACTTCCTGCGGATCATACGGCAACTGATAACTAATGAAAGGGTTAAGATTTTTTAATAGAAATAATTTAAAAATCTGTTTAACTTTTTGGCACCAGTTGATTTAAGAAATTTTTTTTTCAGTGGAGTACCCCTTTAAAAAGATAATTTCACTGGATAACTGCTTTAACTACAAATACAATAGGCCTGTCTGAGTGAAGCATTAGATGGAGCAATTTCTCAAACTACTGAAAAAGGATTTGATTTAAAAAATCATTGAGTATCTGCTAGAAATTTCCATCAGTAGAATGTTTGTACATACATCATTATTTTCAATTGTATGTTCAAATGTACAGGGTGGGCCATTTATATGGATACACCTTAATAAAATGGGAATGGTTGGTGATATTAACTTCCTGTTTGTGGCACATTAGTATATGTGAGGGGGGAAACTTTTCAAGATGGGTGGTAACCATGGCGGCCATTTTGAAGTCAGCCATTTTGAATCCAACTTTTGTTTTTTCAATAGGAAGAGGGTCATGTGACACATAAAACTTATTGGGGATTTCACAAGAAAAACAATGATGTGCTTGGTTTTAACGTAACTTTATTCTTTCATGAGTTATTTACAAGTTTCTGACCACTTATAAAATGTGTTCAATGTGCTGCCCATTGTGTTGGATTGTCAATGCAACCCTCTTTTCCCACTCTTCACAAACTGATAGCAACACCGCAGGAGAAATGCTAGCACAGGCTTCCAGTATCCGTAGTTTCAGGTGCTGCAGAATGGGCAAAACAAAAATTGGAACGGGACCCTCAGTTTACGCAGAAGATTTTATTCAGTGATAAGACAAACTTTTATGTGAATGGTGAAGTTAACAAACAAAACCACTGCTATTGGTCTGACACTAACCCACATTGGAAAGATCCCTCCAAGACAGTTGGAACACAAAAATTGATGGTATGGTGTGGTAAATGAGGTACAAAGATAGTGGGGCCATTCTTCATCAATGGAAACCTCAAGGCCACTGGATACGCGAAATTGCTACATGATGATGTGTTTCTCTCTTTATGCACTGATGCTGGCACGTTCCCTGAGTTTTTCCAGCAAGATGGTGCACCACCACATTATGGGTGTCAGGTCCGAGCATTCCTAGATGAACAGTTTCCTGGAAAGTGGATTGGTCGTCGTGGGCCAGTTGAATGGCCCCCAAGGTCTCCCGATCTGACCCCTTAGACTTTTATCTTTGGGGTCATCTGAAGGCAATTGTCTATGCTGTGAAGATACGAGATGTGCAGCACCTGAAACTATGGATACTGGAAGCCTGTGCTAGCATTTCTCCTGTGGTGTTGCTATCAGTGTGTGAAGAGTGGGAGAAGAGGGTTGCATTGACAATCCAACACAATGGGCAGCACATTGAACACATTTTATAAGTGGTCAGAAACTTGTAAATAACTCATGAAAGAATAAAGTTACGTTAAAACCAAGCACATCATTGTTTTTCTTGTGAAATTCACAATAAGTTTGATGTGTCACATGTCCCTCTTCCTATTGAAAAAAAGAAGTTTGATTCAAAATGTCTGACTTAAAAATGGCCGCCATGGTCCCCACCCATCTTGGAAAGTTTCCCCCCTCCCATATACTAATGTGCCACAAACAGGAAGTTAATATCACCAACCATTCCCATTTTATTAAGGTGTATCCATATAAATGGCCCACCCTGTAGTAGCATGTATATTATAAATGTAAATGCCAAACAAGATGCATTGCCAATTATCATATTATTTATGTGGGCACACACAATTGGTTTTGCTTCTGGCCTGTCTTACTAAGCCTGATTTCCCTCAGCATATGTTACATTTCCTCCTGAGTATAAAAAGGGTTTACTGGGAAAACATGACTGATGGCCTATCCTCCTTTTTTGAAAGTAAGCTGGAATGGTTTTCTAATCCTGGAACACCCCTTTAAGACTGGGTTCACATCAGCATTTGGAGCTTTGTTTGCTGATTCCGTTATTTTGACAGGGCTTTAGCAGTGAAAAACTATGCATGTCAGGTAAAATAATGTAAATTGACTGGCATCTAACGGAACCCATTCAACGTGAATGGAACCTGCCTAGTTTAGGTGATGCCTGCTGTCACAACCTCAGTGCCAGCCCCGTTATCAACTGTTGTAAAGAAGCTCCACAATGCTAATGTGACCATAGCCTAGATTGTTTTTAGATGTAGAATGTGTATACTGTAATATAAAGTATCATTTAAACTAAATTGTAGCTTTATTTTATGAGCCTTACAACTTTGGGTCACATGTTTATTTTGATATTTTACAAGTTCAACTTTCAGCCCTAAAATGGTAAAGTGTTAGGTAAAGTGCGTGTCAAGAATTCCAGTAGAAGCTGTTTCACAACTTCTTATTATAGGAAGAAAAACTAAAATGTGTGCAGTTTCAGTATTAATCTTGAAAGAAAGACAAAATAATGTTTTGCTTCACATTTATTGGATGCTGCTAAAATATTCTTTGGCATTATTTACAAAATACATACAGTAAAGTAAAATATATTATCTTAAATATTATAGCTTTAAAATTTAAATATCTAAAAACAAACAAGTCCTTATACATAGAATATATTACCTTTGATCCCGCATAACACTTCAGTTCTTCATTGCAAACTCACTTTTACAGCTGTGCTCAAAAATTTGCATACCCGTGGAGAACTGGTAATAGATCTACCATTTTTAAAGCGAGCAGGCAAAACACATATCTTTTATTTCTTATATAATTCATATTCAACTGTAGGTTATAACAGAATGGCACAATCATAAAACAAGACATGGCAACAAATAAAACAGTGAAACGAGTCCTGTTAAAAGTCTGCATCGCCTTAGTTACTGAGGACCTGTTATCAAGATATAGTGTATATAACCAAAAACCACACGTAAGGCTCTTTAATATAACATTTCCTACTTATATATATATATTGGCCGCGAGTAGTGATTGGGTTGGGCACCTCTGGCAAGTAGTTACTGTGTCCTGGGTGATTGAGGGAGTGGGAGGGAGCAAGCATTGCACATACAGCAGCAGCCTGCCTTCACTGTACATTAGGGTAAATAAATATTTTCACCCAATAAGGAGCTTTAGAGACAGGGTCACCCACACTATCTACCTGAGTACTCAAGTTAGCTCGGGTGACCATGTTGCGAGTTTCTCTTTAAGGTGCATTATGTGTTGCTAATGGTTATATACACTAAATCTTGGTGACATGTTCCATTTAATACTGTGTATTGCTCCCTCTATCATCAATAACAGTGTGCATCGTTTTGTAATAGTTGCCTATGAGGCTCTGAATTCTTGCAGGTGGTATTACTGGCCATTAGTCATGACAAAATTTCTTCAGGTCATGCAAAGTCTTTGATTGTCTTGCATGAACCACATGTTTGAGATCTCCCCAGAGTGGCTTGATGATGTTATGGTCAGGAGACTGTGTTGGCCACTCCTAAAACATGGAGGGCCACGGCGTCATGCTGTGGCAGACACGCCACCTGCACGGGAGAGTTGCGGCAGAGCCGGGGCCCCCGTACAGGAGATTACGGGGGGGGGGGGGGTGTCCCAGCATTCAGACCCCGTGATCAGACATTTATCTAGGGCAGCAGATCTCCTTTAAGGGTTGGTTTTCCTGTGTGTGGCTGAATCCTCATGCATTGCTATGATGACGCCCGGGCCTATCAGGGGACTTTGACATAGGTCTCAGTGGCCACGCCCTTCAGTTTGTTTCTCAAGTTGCCTGTGTTCAATCTTTCTGCACTAGCATCTCCATTTCTCCTTACTTGATCCTTCCTGTGTGCTTTTAACTCCTGGCTTTGTGACCTAACTATTCTTCCATCATCTGTTTTTGTACTACGCGTTCTGTTGGTTTTGATTTGGCCTGTCTAAATATGCATTTGTTGGTTTGTTCCCTTTGTTTTGTAACTTGTGCTTTGCCTGTTAAGCCTTTTTATCCTGACCTGCTTCCATAATGTATATCCAGTATTTTGTTTATTGTTTTGGGCCTTGTTAATCTCCTGCACAGGGACCAGTTCAGGATCCATTGCTTACGGTGGATACTCAAGAAGGCAGGGAATGAGGCTGTGGGTGAGCTCAGGGCTGCACTTATCCCAACCTGATGTGACATACTTATTGTGATTATTATCATGCTGGAAAGTCCAAGAGCGTCCCAGAAGAAAGCAAATTGTCTGCCAGTATTTTCTGATAATATGCTGCATTCATCTTGCCATTTATTTTCACAAGGTCACAGTGCCTTTAAAGCGCCCCTCCAAAAAAAACATCAGTGAGCAATCACCTTGCCTCATAGTGGGGATGGGTATTCTTGAAATAGGCCTTGTTGACCCCTCTCTGTACATAGTGTTTATGGTTGTGCTCATAGAGCTCTATTATAGTCTTGTCACTCCAGTGAAGGTTTCTTTCTGGCAACTTGGCCATGAAGCTCATATTATCAAACAATTCTTCTGGCAGTTGTGGCTGAAATCTTTCTTGGTTCTACCTGACCTTGGCTCTGTATTAGGAGATCCCAACATTTTTCCACATCTTAATAGGTAATAAAACAGTACTGACTGGCATTTCAAGACTTTTAATATTTTTTTATATCCTTTACCATCTTTCTAAAGTTTTATTACCTTTTAAATTTTTTCTGCTCATTCATTGGACATTATCTACCCTGCTCTGTACATCATGTAACAGCTAACAAACTGATTGACTATTTATACACAGATACTAATTGACAATTAAGAAACCACAGGTGTGGAAAATTTACCTTCAATAACCCTTTGAACCTTTGCGTGTCTTCTTACATGCCTTCAACAAGACCAGACATTCAAGGGTATGTAAACTTTTGAACAGGGCCATTTGGGTGATTTTTTTTGAGTGATAGGTGACAGATCCAGTTTTAAAGACTTTGTTAATTTATCATTGTTTTTTCCCTTTATTGGTGTTTAAAAAGTCGTATAATTTTGCACAATAGGTGATTTGTGTAAAAATGTTGCATATTTTTATTTAGACTGTTTCAAGAAAGCAACCTGAATATGGTGTGGTGTGGTTAGCTTTGGTAAGCTGGCTTGATGATGTATCTACTGACTTTTTTTGTGGAAACACTCACATTTTTAAACAATGTTACACCAGCCTGGCCCGCACTTTAAAACTTTATTAGATCTACACTATGTAGATCTATATGTGAGAAAATGCACCTCTCTGATAAATGTGGAGGAAGTACACAAGACATAACTTGATTTACACAAATCCCCACCTTAGACAGTAAATGATGAGCAACAAAAAAAAATGTTTTAAACCTATTTGTGAAGAAGGATATCTTGGCAACCGTCAGGTGATTCCATGCTTCATATTATTCAGAATTGTCAATTCAATACAATGCATCTAGGTAGGACACTGACAATTCCCAATTCTTAGTTTTTTTTGCTTTTATAACATTCTAAGTGTCATATGTTCATTCCTTTTGTATGATGGCTTTTTTAATTTGTTTTCCCTTAAAGGGGTACTCTGCTGCTCAGCCCCCAGATGCTTAGAGCTGATGTCACGGCCCCCAGTCGTCACTCCCCCTCCTATAGACTTCCATTGAGGGGGGCAGGGCATTACATCATGAGGGGGCGGGGCCATTGACATCACATTATGTTCCGAACGCTGAGTAGCAGAGTACTCCTTTAAAACTGGTCCCTAAATTTTGTCCTGCAAAAAGAAAAACCTCATAAAGTTACACTAATAAATACACTTTAATCTTTTTATTTTCACAATGACTTGTATCTTCCAATAGCATCATTTTTTAAATACATATCTTACCAGTAAATAATTATCATTGTGTTAATTTATTGTGTTCATTTCCCCCTATTTATCCTGTGATATGAAAAAAATATTAACTGTAATCTATGTTAAAATAACATTAATACCAGAACACTTTTTAACACTTTAAAATGTACCTGTCCATTAAAAAAAAAAAAAAAAATAATAAGAAAAATGTATATATACAGTATGTTTTGATCAGAGCCAGTCCTGGGGCTAAAGCAAAAACATTTATAAAAACTTAGCAAAACTTCTGAAATATCACTGTGCAAAGTTTTCAAAATGGTAAGTTCTTTAAAATGCCTTGAATCAGTCATCATGTGTAACTCCTGGTCTGGTTACTACGTTAGCAATTTATGGCAGTTGCAGTGAAATGTTGTTTATGTTACTATTAGTTAAAGGGGTACTCCGCTGCTCAGCATTTGGAACAAAATGTTCCGAATGCTTAGAGCTGGCACCGGGAGCTCGTGATGTCATAGCCCCACCCCTTCATGATGTCACGCTCCGCCCCCCTCAATACAAGTTTTGTTCCAAACGCTGAGCAGTGGAGTACCCCTTTAAAGCCATCACCTGCCATTGATTGTGAGGGCACAGCTTCCTGTCGACACCTTTTCATGTTCAGTAGATGCCATTACACAGCTAAGCTGCAAAAGCATGTATTATATGAAGCAATGTAGCATAAAGTAAAGTAATGTAAGGAAACTTTGTATAAGACTATGTTCACAAGGTGCAAATATATTGTGGATTTTCTACAGCAAAACATACACAAAATACATCTAATACACAAAAAATCGGCAGTGTGAACATACCCTTACTTATCTTATTTAGTTATAGCATAGCAGTTTTTTTCCAGTGGTCCTTGGTAGCAGAGCATTTAATGCATAAATACTTTATTACTCTCTATGGTCTTTATTAGTAGATGACAATTCATAGAACTATGATGATGTTTAAACATATTTTACAGCATCTCAGGGAATGGGTTCTCAGTTACGGTGAAAAGTCTTTTGGTCTGATCATCATCCTAACAGCCTTGAAGGTTTGCCTGTAACTGTGTAAGTTCTCTTCAGAAACACCTGGCCATGTACCCCAAAAAATCCCATTACGCACACCCTTGTATTCTTTCTCATAGTATTTACCATTAAGATTTGCAGACATGCATGCATCAAACCACCACCCAGACCCATAGTAAGCGCCACAATTTCCAGATGGATACCTGTCATTGTCTTTGTCTGGAGTAGTAAAGAATTTTTGGTCATGGTTGTACTGTTTGCTGAAGTGTAGTGCATCACCAGCCGTTCCATGATAGTCGCCGAGAGACAGTTTATACTTAAGATATTCATTAGCCACATAGAACTGGTCATAATTGGCAAATTCTTTAACACCCTTAAAATCCTCAAGTTCAATTCTCAGCATCATGTTACTGCTTTTGGATAAGAGATGAAGCCTGTCGTTTCCCAACCAAAACTCACCACTGAGGTTTCCAAAACCATTTTTGTATTCATTCCATGTCCTATTGAAATTTATGGTGCCATCTTCACGCCTTTGCACTACTGTCCAGCCTCCACCCATAGATTCCATATCACAGAAGACTTCAAATGTCTTATTCTTTGGATCTGGCATAACTTGGTAAATACCATTTAGTCTTTTGCCCATCTTGTAGTATTCAGAACAGTCTTTGAAGATAAACTGTATGCCTAGAAATGAAACAGACATATATATATAGCAGTTTTGTCAAATGCATTACAAATAATTACCTCTTCACATATACAATAGAGGAACATTAGAAAAAGGCATACAATAAAGGTCTTTCCTTGCACTTATTTATTGCACTATGGCCCCGTTCTGTTGCCTTACTGCCTCCATGTCTGTAACAATGAACAGCGAAAGGAGCCCAGGCGCAGTGGAGGAGTTAGTGGCATGTATGTCACATGTTTGTTCTTAGGAAGACATGTTACTGACAGGGGAGCAGCGTAGCAACAGAACAGGGCCATAATGCAATGGGGGTGGTTTGGCTATTACCATCCACAGGGGGCTGATACTATGGGGGAGTGGGGTGTTAATACTTACAGGAAAGCTGTTACTTCCTACAGGGGGGGGGGGCTGCTATTATTTACAGAGGGCTGTTACTACCTACAATGGGGGGTGTTTACTACTACTACGGTATCTACAGTGGGTTGATACCATCTATTAGTGGCTGATACTATCTACATGGGGACTACGACTATCTACAGGGGGCTGATACTACCTATTCCTAAGCTACAGGGTTGACAGCTACTACCTACAGGGAGGGGGGAGTTTGGAGCTGCTACCATTAACAGGGGGGCATCTACTATGAACAAGGAGGGCGGCTTCTACCTACAAGGGGTTGCTATTGTACTCTTCACAAACCTGTGAAAATATGCATTAAATAAATTGTGATCATGTTCAAAGACCAGCTGTCCTGACACATCTGTGTAAACAAATCTGGAATATCTTCCCATTGTGCCATTACTCTTTTATTAGTCCTTCTAAAAATGAATGAACAAAATTGACAACTGGCTATCACCATTCCCCTTGACAATAGGGTGTGTCCCTCCATATGCTGACACTGTCCAGTAGGTGCTGACAGTAAGAGTGTGGACAGACATGCCACATTTCCAGGAGGAATAACAGAGCAATGGATACCGGAACTGTATTTACGAATAAAATAGACATGCCATTAACAAGTCAATCTGATGGAAGAGCTGACAGCTTCTCTTTAAAAGATCTGTAACTTTCATACAGTAGGATGAAGGATTTAGAGGAATACAAGATAAAGTGCTGTCAATTCTAGCTATAATTTTTTTGAATCAGCTTAGGCTACCAAGGAATACAAAAAATTGCTATCCTATATAAATGCACCCTGCTTATCTCTAGAAAACTTTTCTTGTGGCTCTGTTGACCTCTTTTGACGTTAATGGCCACAGAGGGACGTCACTTAGAGGAACTATTAACGACAGGAGACCTTTCCATTATTACGATTTTGCCAAAATAAATTGATGTCTGCATTTGTTTTTGTTGGAGGCTTACCACTCAGACATCGTCTGTTATTTTGTTTGTAATATTTATCTTGAAATTGAAATTGTCTCTGGTAGGCAAAATAAAATAAAAAGCTAGAAAAGAAGAGCACTAAGCACACAATTTGGCATGCCACAAAGGAAAGGGTGGACAATAAAACAGCATGCTGGTTTCCTCTTTTATTTATTAATTAATTCAACAGACATTAAACTTGCCAGATGTTCTGAGAGATAAAGTAGATTTAGGACTGTCCTCAACTTTTTTTTTTTCAAGTGGTTAGAGGAAGTGACAGAGCTGAACTGAACTGTATGTCACATACATATCATAAACACCAATATTTCATCCTAATCTCATTTAGGAAATGTTCACAAAACATGGGAAATGTGGAATGTATTCATTGTATGTGATCACGCACTTGTGAGTTGACCTTGCCAACCCAATTTCTATTAGGCGGAGATGTTATTATGTATCATTTTTCAATTGCTTTATGTAAACAGCCAGAAAAAAGGTAATTGTGCTCCTAACTGCAAAATAACCATTTTCTCTTCCAACAGTCCTGGGTAGGGTAATGTTTCCACTAATATGAAATATCATTTTATATCTTTATTAGTTGATGCTTCATGAGTTACACCATATTTAAAGGGAAACTCGCACTAAACCCAGTACACTGCATTACAGTGTGGGTGAACAGGAGTAGAATGAGGTATAACTTACAGACATTGGTCCAGTAGTTTTGAAGATATGGCCCCCATTGGTGGAAAGTAGATCAGGTTTACTGCACAATGGATGTAGGAGACTGCTTGCCCAGCTTTCCTGCCTTTAGCTCTTTATGTAGCATAATACCTGTCCATCATATGAATATTTATTATTTACTCTCTTGTCTTAGTGTTGTGAGAGCCTTTGGTCACATAAGCGATCTGCTCTTCTGCCAGAATAGCTGAGCGTTCACGGTCATACTTTTTACATCTGCAAATACGACCAAAATACATGGTGTAAACATAGCCTCAGAGCATATGATATGTCTATTGAGAAAAAAGGATCATTGAAAGGAGGCTCTACTACCCTGTTTGGTCGACTCTAGCTTGAATGCAAGATGTTGGGCATGGAGCCATACAGGTTCTGAACATTTGCCAACAGATGTTGCAGCTTTGCCTGTAGATCCTGCACACCAAAGCTGCTGTGTCAGTTTGTCCCATAAATTATTTGTGATAAATCCGTTGACCGGGCAGGCCAAGGAAGTGTTGCAATTTTTGAAACGCTTGCTGTGTGTGCAATAGTATTATCCTTCTGGAAAATGCCAGTCGGAAGCACTGCCATTAGAGGCAACACATGTGGCTGCACGTTGTTTTGCACATATTCCTGAGCTCTTAGTGTCCCTCGTAGTTCTACTAGGTGTGACCGAATGTTGTATGCAATGACTCCCCTGATCGTCACACTACCAGTTGGGGCTGTGTGCTGCTTCACCTCAAGAACAACGTTGAAGTGCTAACCATGAGGCCTCCTTACTCTAACCCAAATGTTGTTGGGTCACAAACAGAATCTGGATTCATTGTTAAAGACCATATTGCGATTCCAGTCCATAGTGGTTTAGGGTTCTCATTCATGTCACCAGTTGAAATGAAGGTGCCACTGGCTGGCTGACAATGGGCAGACACATAATTTACACCAAATCTCCTTCTGTTAAGTGCTATGTAATGGTCCAGGCAGAAAAGGGTTTGTGATGAAGGTACTACCTATATCTGGATGGTAGACTAGAAAACTGTTGGAGATGCGTATGTTTGTTCACCGCATGTCGTTGCCCTTATGTAACCACTGCTCCCAACACCCAACCCCACTTTATTCCATATATCATGTATATCTCTTTAACCATAAGGTCCTAAGAAGTAGTTATGAACTTAGCAGGCAATATTTTCTCTTACTTAATGAAGATGGCAAACCTTTCTTGTGGAAAATATTCCATTCCATTAAATGTAGTGGATGCCAACTTGTCCATGCACCTGTTTCTGCTATTTTATGTTAATGTACCGGAGTTGTTTTCACCTTCATTTTTATCACATACAGTAATTAGTCACCTTTTATTTTTTTTATTTTTTTCAAAGCTAAAGCCTCTTTGTAGGGAAACAAAATGTAACTTTTAAAAAGTAGCTTGTGTGAACTCTTGTACAGGCAGAACATTGCAGAGAACAGAGCTCTTGGAACAGAAAATGTTTTCTTAAGCTAAAATAGTCCTTAATACTGGCTTTTGTAAAATTGTTTCCCACAGTTTTTCTCTCCTGTGCCAGGAGATAATGTTAACATTACCACTTGTGCTCAAAACTTTACTAGATCATCACAAGTTTCTTGTGAATTTAACCCTTATGTACTGAGCCCTTTTTCGCAATTCTGACCACCGTCACTTTACACCGCCACCGTCACATTAATAACTCTAAGATGCTTTTACCGATTATTCTGATTCTGAGTTTGTTTTTTTCATGACATATTCTACTTTATTTTGGTGATACATTTTTGTCGTTACTTGCATCCTTTCTTGGTGAAAAATCCCAAAATGTCATGAAAATTTTGAAATTTAGCATTTTTCTAACTTTGAAGCTCTCTGCATGTAAGGAAAATTGATATTCCAAATAAATTTAATATTGATTCACAAATACAATATGTCCACTTTATGTTTGCATCATAAAATAGACACATTTTTTCTTTTAGAAAAAAATTAGGGCTTCAAAGTATAGCAGCAATTTGCAAAATGTTCATGAAAATTGCAAAATCTGAAGGGACAGATGTTACAGAACTTAGGCATGCTGAGAGTTGTAGTTTGGCAACATCTGGAGGGCCACCATTTGGGCACCACTGTATTAGTGGTCTCCAAACTGTGACCCTCCAGATGTTGCAAAACTACAACTCCCAGCATGCTCAGACAGCCTTTGGCTGTCTGGGCATGCTGGAAGTTGCAGTTTGGCTTCCACTAGGAAGGGCAGCAGGAAATATCGCTTACTGCCCCCTTCCTTCCCCCCCATCGTCGCTTCCATACCTGCGCCGCTGATCTTCGCAGTCTCCAGCGATGATCTGCGGTCCCCATGGCATCTTCTGCACAGTTACAGGCCTCCATCTTCTCCCTCCTTCTGCCCGACATCCAGGGGTGGGCAGAATGGGGGGTTTCCATGGCAACCCCCTGTCGTGCGCTGCCATTGGTCAGAACTGAGTTCTGACTAATGGCAGGGGATAGGAGGAGATCGCAGCACTGCGACCTCGCTCCTAGCCCTCAGGATGATCGGCGCTGTCACTGGCAGCTGCAATCATCCCTATTTTCCGGGTGATCGGGTCACCAGAGACCCGATCAGCCCGGAATAGGAGAAAATCGCATGTCTGAATTGACATGCGATTTTCTTCAATCGCCGACATGGGGGGGGGGGGGGGGGGGTGTCTCCCCCCCCCCCCCCTCAGCGATGTCCCGGTATGCCTGCTGAATGATTTCCCACAGGCGTATCCATACACACTCAGTCCGTAAGGACTTTAAAACGTGCTTAACAGGTTAATGCTTTGTTATTTTAGTGTGTATAAGGATAATCATTTTTACTTTTCATAGTACTTTATGTGTAAATCATTTTAGATGTTAATTCAACATTTGTCTAAATTTAGCTTCTGTTGGTATGTACATTTAAAGGGGCACTTCAGTGGAAAATATTTTTTTAAATCAACTGGTGCCAGAAAGTTAAACAGATTTGTAAATTATTTATATAAAAAATTCTTAATCATTCCAGTACTTATCAGCTGCTGTATGTTCCACAGGAAGTTATTTTCTTTTAAAATTTCCTCTCTGTCTGACCACAGTGCTCTCTGCATTTTAGGAACTGTCCAGAGTAGGAGCAAATCCCCATAGTAAACCTCTCCCATTCTGGACAGTTCCTAAAATGGACAGAGGTGTCAGCAGAGAGCAGTGTGGTCAGACTTAAAAGCACTTCACAACTTCCTGTGGAGCATACAGCAGCTGATAAGTACTGGAAGGATTAAGATTTTTTAATAGAAGTAATTTACAAATCTGTTAAACTTTCTGGCACCAGTTGATTTAAAAAAATTTAAAAGGTTTTACCGTGGAGTTCCCCTTTAACTTGGATCATGTACAATGTAGTAGGCAAAGTTATATATATATATATATATATATATATATATATATATATATATAACATGTTAAGGATGCAGGGCATACCTGTATGCCCTGCGCCCGCTCCCCTGCTATGACGTGGACTCAAGAGCTGACTCCGCGTCATAGGACCTACGGTATATCTAATGCCGGAAATCACCAATCGCGGTGATGCCCGGCATTTACCCCTTAGAAGCCTCACAGTTGATCGCTGCATCTAATATAAAAAAAAAGCATTCCCGGCAGCTCATTTGGGATCGCCGCCTCCTCTCTGTTCTATCACTTCTGCCATACTCCAGACAGCCTCAGCAGCCTGGAGCAACTGACCACAGATAAAACTGATTAATGCTATGCTATGGCATAGCATTGAACAGTGTATGCAATCAAAAGATTGTATGTTATTGTCCCCTATGGGGACAGAAAAATGGTGTAAAAAAAGTTTTAAAAAAAGAAAATAAATAAAAAATAATTAATAATTGTGAATTATCCCTTCCATAATAAAAGTTTGAATCACCCACCTTTTCTCATAAAAAAAAATGTAAACAAAAATAAATCTAAACATATGAGGTATCGCCGCATGTGTAAATGTCCAAATTATAAAAATATAACATTAATTAAACCACGCGGTCAATGGCGTATACGTAAAAAATTCCAAAGTCTAAAATTGCGCATTTTTTATCATTTTGTATACCCTAAAAAAAATGTGTAAAAAGGGATCAAAAATCCCATCAAAACAAAAATTGTACCGATAAAAACTACAGATGACTGTGCAAAAAATGAGCCCTCATATAGCCTTATATGCGGTAAAATAGAAAAGGTATAAAAGGTCAGAAGATGACAATTTTAAAGATACTAATTTTGGTGCATGTAGTTTTATTTTATTTTAAGTAGTAAAATAAAATAAAACCTACATAAATTGGGTATCCTTGGGTAACCGTATGGACCTACAGAATAAATATAAGAAGCGGCTAAAAATAACCATATGGCATGTTTTTTTTTCAATTTTGTCCCACAAATCTTTTTTTTTTTTTTTCGCCATAGATTTTCGGTTGAAATGACTGATGTTGTTTCAAAGTAAAATTGGTAGCACATAAAACAAGCCCTCATATAGGTCTGTAGGTGAAAAACTGAAAGCGTTATGATTTTAAGAAGGTGCGGAGGAAACAACAAAAGTGCAAAAACGGAAAAACCCTCAGTCCTTAAAGGGTTAATCAGATACATTAACGTTTATGACTTCTATCATGCTGTTTATTCTTTTTCTCGGGGACACTTTTATATTACTTGATTCTTTATATTTTCTACAGGACTTGCCTAAGCTATGCTCACACCTCCATCATATATTCCTGTGAAAGCAATAGACAACACAACAGAGCCCGACAGACCCCATTATAACTTAGTAGGGTCCATCAGTCACCACCAGTCTGTCCATGTGCAACAGATCTTCCGCTGCATTGCGTATTCTGTTTATAATGAAAACCAGGACACCAATGTAAACTAAGCTATAGTTAACCCATAGTAGACAGCCTTTACTATATGGTCCTATAAGAAAATAGACATATTTAGACATAAGGCTCGTTTGTTCTTTGCATGTCAATATTCAATTATAGATAGATAGATAGGAAGGGATAGATAGATATGAGATAGATAGATAGATAGATAGATAGGAAGAGATAGATAGATATGAAGGGATAGATAGATAGCTAGGAAGGGATAGATAGATATGAGATAGATAGATAGATAGATAGATAGATAGGAAGAGATAGATAGATATGAAGGGATAGATAGATAGATAGGAAGGGATAGATAGATATGAGATAGATAGATAGATAGATAGATAGATAGATAGGAAGAGATAGATAGATATGAAGGGATAGATAGATAGCTAGGAAGGGATAGATGGATGGATGGATAGATAGATAGGTAGGAAGGGATAGATAGGTAGGAAGGGATAGATAGATAGATAGGAAGGGATAGATAGATAGATAGATATGAGATAGATAGATAGGAAGAGATAGATAAATAGATAGATATAGATAGACAGACAGACAGACAGACAGATAGATAGATAGATAGATAGGAAGGGATAGATAGATAGATATGAGATAGATAGATAGATAGGAAGGGATAGATAGATTCATATTCATGAAAGCTGACACTTAAGAAAACTTATTAGCAGTCATATATGTTAATAAGTCAGGTATTAAAGAGCTGAATTTTAAGTACATAAATGAAATGAAGGCTTACTTGAAAGTGGTCCCTTCAGGGAACAGTTGTTAGAACACTTGTCACCATTGCCGAGTGTGAATGCCAGGTTTGCTATCTTCTTGTCAATGTAATCTTCCACATTGTTCATGTTCATCTTCTCTATCTGATCCTGCAAGTTGGTAATCTGAATCCGTGCATTCTTTAGACTTATGGACATTTTCTTCATCTTAGACTGCAGATCTTGTATGTGATTCACCTGCCCGTCTCCATCAGTGACCTCTGTAGTCCCTTTCTCCGGGATCTCATCTGCCTGCAGTTTGCAGTCCTGACATGATTTCTTAAGATTACTTACAGTTTCCTTAAGGCTCTGGACTTCCTTCAGTGTTTTTTCAAGAAGCTGCAACTGCTTGGGTAACTGTATTGTCATTGGAGGCAACATTATCTGGTAGGGACAGTTCTCTTCTCCATCACATTTAGCACCAGTCTTTATTTTGATGGGACAAGTATTGCCATGGTTTTCTGATGGAACATTCTTTTCTTCTGCCCCAGCAAGCCCAGCTGACAAGGCAGCAAAGGTTATCAGACACAAGAGAGGCTTCATCATTGTAGAGAATAGAGTAAAAGGCTCAGCACAGTTCATAAAGAATGAGCAGGCTCTGCTGCAACAAATCACATTACTCCGAAATGGGTGGGAGCTCTTGAATATGTAGCAAATAGTTGTGAAGGGGAATTTCCTGTCAAAGTGATAAAAAATATTTCCTCTATTTTGAAAATCGCTAAACAGCAGATACAAATAGATTTTCTGAGAAATAGCCAAGGTAAAAGTGAAAATACCATATAGAAAAAAAATCCAATTTAAATATATATATATTTTTTTTAATGGATGTAGTAGGATTGCATTATGGTTATACACAAATGACCTCACATATGAACAATAGTGCATTCTGGAACTGTTATTGGCCATGCTGCTTTTAAAGGATACCTCTCATCAAATAAACTTTTGATATATTTTAGATTAATGAATGTTGAATAACTTTCCAATAGCATGTTAATGAAAAATATGCTTCTTTCTATTGTATTTTTCCCAATCAGTCCTGTCAGCAAGCATTTCTGACTCATGCTGGAGTCCTAAACACTCAGAGCGGCCAGCCTGCTTTGTTCACAGCCAAACAGGCTGTGAACAAAGCAGGCTGGCAGCTCTGAGTGTTCTCCTTTGTGAACAAAGCAGACTGGCAGCTCGTAGTGTTTAGGACTCCAGCATGAGTCTGAAATGCTTGCTGCCAGGACTGGTAGGGAGACCCCTAGTGGTCATTTCTTCAAAGTGGAAAATTAAATAGAAAGAAGCATATTTTTTTTATAACATCCAATTGTAAAGTTATTATGCATACATTAATCTATAATATATCAAAAGTTTTTTTGATGAGAGGTACCCTTTAAGATATATATGGGCTATAACTTGGTGGGACCCCAATTGACTTCTGGCACCATTACCAGTCCTAAAAAATATAGGGACAGAGGCACCTATTTAGTGCAGCAGCCTCTAAATGTCTTAGCACTGTAGCACTACTGGCCACCTGGCTGCTCAATGTATTGCAACTGCTCAATTTAAAGGGGTACTCCGGTGGATTTTTTTTTTTAAATCAACTGGTGCTTGAAAGTTAAAATGATTTGTAAATGACTTCTATTTTAAAATCTTTAGCCTTCCAGTACTTATCAGCTGCTGTATGCTCTAGAGAAAGTTGTGTAGCTCTTTCCAGTTTGACCACAGTGCTCTTTGCTGACACCTCTGTCCATGTCAGGAACTGTCCATAGCAGGAGAGGTTTGCTATGGGAATTTGCTTCTACTCTGGACAGTTCCTGACATGGACAGAGGTGTCAGCAGAGAGCACTGTGGTCAGACTGGAAAGAACTACACAACTTTCTCTTGAGCAACATTTTCCCAGAAAGGAACTGCTATTTAACTGATATTTTAGCCAACACATTAGCAAGACCATTTTTTCCATTACGGTAGCCTTATAAAAGAGTTTGTTTTTGCTTTTATGTCATAAGTAGTCTTCGTTTTGTCTATTGCAACCTATAGCTATGACGCAGGCATGGTGCGTGTTGAAATAACTTTTTAGACTTTTCTTATGCTATGGTAGCTCGCTTTTCCACTTTTTTGTCTGATCGAATCTTAATGCCTTGAAAAAGTTGCAACTCAAAGGGCAACTCACATGCAAAATTTGGATTGGCAAATATGTTGTTTCTACTACAGGCTTCATGTTTTACATGGGAAATGTGCCTTGAATTGACATTCTTATGTAGCTCCCTCCACTTGATCTTGTAGTGTATCAAGTAACCTAGAGCACACCATGTCGAGTTAGCTGCATTTTGGGCTTCTCCCAAGCCCTACCCAACCAATAAACCATATGTAGAACTTGTGCAAACTAATCTAAATCATCTTCAACAGGAAAAATAGTAGGAAATTGACACTTATTGTCAAACTTGGGCAAGGCTGGCCTGAATAAGACAGTGGGTAGAATTTGGTACATGTTTCACAGTCCTCTCCACTCCCACTGTATGCCATGTCTATTTTGTGGAAGACCACCCTGGCACTGGGGTTTTAGGCTGGGAAAGATTGTCTATGAGTTGTTTGTTTTAAACATATCACCACACAGGAGGTAGTCCAAGTAGGCAAAAGAAAATATTATACTGCAAAATGGTGCTACCATTCAAGGAAATAAAAGATCACTGGCCCACATTTATCATTGCAGTGCAAGTGAAGCATTTTTTTACACCTTTTTTTTTGTGTGCTGATAAATTTGGTGCTCCTACACATTATTAAAAGGTAAAAGAGCTTTGATAAATTTTGTGCAGGTCCACATTTTCTGAAATTTCTGTCTACACATACACCAAAAAGCTACACCATGTCTGCGCTGGTGCAGTTTTAGAGACTTTTCAGTGGCTTTGTGCCTTTTTTTGCTCCTTTGTACAAAAAGGGGCAATGATAAATCCCTTCCATATCATGTCTATTGCCAAAATCAGTGGATTGCAACTCAAAATCAGCAGAAATGTGTAAACAAAAAGGGGCAAAAAAAGGCGCAAAAAACCCTGCTTGCGCCTTTTTTGCCCCTTTTTTAGACACAAAAAAGTCTAAAGACAATGATAAATGTGGGCCACTGTCTTTTAACCCCTTAAGGACCAGGCCATTTTACACCTTAGGACCAGAGCGTTTTTTGAACATCTGACCACTGTCACTTTAAACATTAATAACTCTGGAATGCTTTTACTTATCATTCTGATTCCAAGATTGTTTTTTCATGACATATTCTACTTTATGTTATTGGTAAAAATTTGTCGATACTTGCATCGTTTCTTAGTGAAAAATTCCTAAATTTTATGAAAAAATTGAAAATTTTGCATTTTTCTAACTTTGAAGCTCTATGCTTGTAAGGAAAATGGATATTCCAAATAATTTTTTTTTATTCACATATACAATATGTCCACTTTATGTTTGCATCATAAAATTGACGTGTTTTTACTTTTGGAAGACACCAGAGGGCTTCAAAGTTCAGCAGCAATTTTCAAATTTTTCACAAAATTTCCAAAATCACAATTTTTCAGGGACCAGTTCAGGTTTGAAATGGATTTGAAGGGTCTTCATCTTAGAAATACCCCACAAATGACCCCATTATAAAAACTGCAGCCCCCAAAGTATTCAAAATGACATTGTCAGCATTTTAACCCTTTAGGTGTTTCACAGGAATAGCAGCAAAGTGAAGGCGAAAATTCACAATGTTCATTTTTTACACTCGCATGTTCTTGTAGACCTAATTTTTGAATTTTTACAAGGGGTAAAAGGAGAAAATGAATAATTATATTTGTAGCCCAAGTTCTCTCGAGTAAGCACATACCTCATATGTCTATGTAAAGTGTTCTGCGGGTGCAGTAGAGGGCTCAGAAGCGAAGAAGCGACAAGGGGATTTTGGAGAGTACGTTTTTCTGAAATGGTTTTTGGGGGGTATGTTGCATTTAGGAATCCCCTATGGTGCCAGAACAGGAAAAAAAAACACATGGCATACCATTTTGGAAACTAGACCCCTTGAGGAATGTAACAAGGAATAAAGTGAGCATTAATACCCCACAGGTGTTTCACGACTTTTGCATATGTAAAAAATGTTTTTAAAAAAGTCACTAAAATGTGTGTTTCCCCCCAAATTTCACATTTTTTGCAAGGGTTAATAGCAGAAAATACCCCCCAAAATTTGTAACCCCATCTCTTCTGAGTATGCAGGTACCCCATAAGTTGACCTGAAGTGCACTACGGGCGAACTACAATGCTCAGAAGAGAAGGAGTCATATTTGGCTTTTTGAGAGCAAATTTTTCTCGGGGGCATGTCGCATTTAGGAAGCCCCTATGGTGCCAGGACAGCAAAAAATACCCACATTGCATACCATTTTGGAAACTAGACCCCTTGAGGAACGTAACAAGGAATAAAATGAGCCTTAATACCCCACAGGGGTTTCACGACTTTTGCATATGTAAAAAAATGTAAAAACAATTTCACAAAAATGTGTGTTTCCCCCCAAATTTCACATTTTTGCAAGGGTTAATAGCAGAAAATACCCCCCAAAATTTGTAACCCCATCTCTTCTGAATATGGAGGTACCCCATAAGTTGACCTGAAGCGCACTACGGGCGAACTACAATGCTCAGAAGAGAAGGCGTCATATTTGGCTTTTTGAGAGCAAATTTTGCTCTGGGGGCATGTCGCATTTAGGAAGCCCCTATGGTGCTAGGACAGCAAAATAACGCCCACATGGCATACCATTTTGGAAACGAGACACCTTGAGGAACGTAACAAGGGGTACAGTGAGCATTTACCCCCACTGGTGTCTGTCAGATCTTTGGAACAGTGGGCTGTACAACATTTTTAATTTGCACAGCCCACTGTTCCAAAGATCTGTCAGACACCAGTGGGGTGTAAATTCTATCTGCACCCCTCAGTACATTCCGCGAGGGGTGTAGTTTCCGAAATGGGGTCACATGTGTTTTTTTTTTTGCGTTTGTCAAAACCGCTGTAACAATCAGCCACCCCTGTGCAAATTACCTCAAATGTACATGTGCACTCTCCCTTCTGGGCCTTGTTGTGCGCCCCCAGAGCACTTTGCGCCCACATATGGGGTATTTCCGTAGTCGGGAGAAATTGCATTACAAATTTTGGGGGGCTTTTTTCCCTTTTACCTCTTGTCTAAATGAAAAGTAAAGGGCAACACCAGCATGTTAGTGTAAAATTTTTTATTTTTTTACACTAACATGCTGGTGTAGACCCCAACTTCACCTTTTCATAAGGGGTGAAAGGAGAAAATGCCCCCCCAAATTTGTTAGGTAATTTCTCCCCAGTACGGCGATACCCCATATGTGGCCCTAAACTGTTGCCTTGAAATACGACAGGGCTCCAAAGTGAGAGCGCCATGTGCATTTGAGGCCTGAATTAGGGATTTGCATAGGGGTGGACATAGGGGTATTCTACGTGAGTGATTCCCAAACAGGGTGCCTCCAGCTGTTGCAAAACTCCCAGCATGCTTGGGCAGTCAACGGCTGTCCGGCAATACTGGAAGTTGTTTTGCAACAGCTGGAGGCTCCATTTTGGAAACAGTTGCGTACCAGACGTTTTTCATTTTTATTGGGGAGGGGAGGGGGGGCTGTGTGGGGGTATGTGTATATGTAGTGTTTTTTACTTTTTATTTTATTTTGTGTTAGTGTAGTGTAGTGTTTTTAGGGTACAGTCACACGGGCGGGGGATTACAGCGAGTTTCCCACTGCGAGTTTGAGCTGCCGCGCAAAATTTGCTGCATTGCAAACTTGCAGCCTGATACTCACTGTAAGCCCCTGCCCATGTGAATGTACCCTGTACATTCACAGGGGGGGGGGGGGGGGAACCTCCAGCTGTTGCAAAACTACAACTTCCAGCATGCACAGTCTATCAGTGCATGCTGGTTGTTATAGTTTTGCAACAGCTGGAGGCACACGGGTTGGGAAACACTGAGTTAGGAAACAGACAATATTTCCCAACCAGTGTGCCTCCAGTTGTTGCAAAACCACAACTCCCAAACATTCTCAGACATGCTGGAAGTAGTAGTTCGGCAACATCTTTAGAGCTAGATGTTGCCGAACTACAACTCCCAGCATGCTTGGAGTTGTAGTTTTGCAACATCTGGAGGACTACAGTTTGCAGACCACTAATACAGTGGTTCCCAATCTGTGCCCTTCTTGATGTTGCAAAACTACAACTCCCAGTATGCCAAAACTGTCCAGGCATGCTGGGAGTTGTACTTCTGCAACATCTGAAGGGCCAGATGTTACAGAACTACAACTCCCAGCATGCCTGGACAGTAAGGGCATGCTGAGGATGTGTAGTTTTGCAACATCTGGAAGGGCACAGTGGTCCCAAAACTGTGGACCTCCAGATGTTGCAAAACTGCAACTCCCAGCATGCCCAGATGCCAAAGGCTGTCTGGGCATGCTGGGAGCTGTAGTATACAGGGTCCCAATACAGCAATGCATGTCGCTTTACGGCGACGTGCATTGCTGTAAAGGGCCCGACCTCGGCTGAAGATCCACTCACCTGTCGCCGCCATCTTCATCGCCGGGATCCGGGTCTTCAGGGACGAGGTAAGTAGCGGGGCTGGGCCCCAGCACTCCCCCGTGCCCCGCCGCGTTCTCCGGTCTTCCTCCCGTCCTCTCCGGACTTCCAGGGGCCGGGCAGGGCGGGAGGAAGTAACCGCCCCCCCCCCCCCTGCGATTGGTCGGTTAGCTAACCGAAGAATCGCAGGGGATAGGAGGAGGTGGCAGGCTTGCCACCTCACTCCTATACTTTAGCATGGTCCTGGCTGTCTGTGACAACCGGGATCATGCAAAATTACTGGGCAGTCGGGTCCCAGAAACCCGATCAGCCCGGTATCGCCGCAGATCGCAGGGGCGATTTCCCTATCGATTTGCGGCGATCGCCGACATGGGGGGTCTACATGGCCCCCCTCGGCTTATGCCCTGGATCTCTGCTGAAGGATTTCAGCAGGGATCCGCTTCTGATCTCGGCCGGGTGAGCGTCGGAGACCAGGAAAAGACCATGACGTATGCATACGTCATGGGTCCTTAAGACCCATGGTGTGATGACGTATGCATACGTCATGGGTCCTTAAGGGGTAAAATTTCTTATTTTTTGTCAATCATTTTATGCTTGTCAAATATTTAGTGCAGCCATTGGGGGTCCGCACTATGCCAGTTTCTCGGACGACTAGACAGATTGAGCACTCTCACCACACACCATATTATATATATATATATATATATATATATATATATAGCAAGCAGTGGGAAGAGCAGCACATTTAGACTCACAAGTAGGGTAGTGCACGCAGTCCAGATGGCCCTGGTCAAAGGCACAAATGAAGGTCCAAAAAGAAAGGAATTTTTCACCCCATGTTCAGCTTGTATTCATACAGCTTGCAAAGTGTGAATAAAAATAGACATTACAGTTTTATAGTGGTATTTGAGGTCTGAATTGTATCCTGTATCTGTTCACCTTCTTTGTTATATCTAACATTTACAAAGCCCAGGCTAGGTCTTCCCCTGTCCTGCATACAACAGTAGTTAAGCCCCCACTTCTGTCTGTTACTAGAGATGGAATTTCCCTTACAGGAAAACAAAATAAACGTGAAAGCACAGAATTTTGCAACCAACAATTTTTATTTTTTTATTTTTATTGCATGAATCCAAAATATAACATATTCCTCGGCATTAGAGTCTTAGTGAAACAGCCCTGTTGCTGTAACTTAGTTAGCCCTGCTGAAACACTTGTGCCGAGTATTGTCTTGGATTGATGAAATAAAGACTTGAAAGAATCAATTGGTGAGCACTGTGCTTTCTATGTTTGCAGATTCTTTTGATGAATGCTATGGATGTTAAGCATTAGCACCACCTGCATATAGTTAAAAGGTGTATTCCAGGGTTTTCTAGACTACAAAGTGTTATTAGGGCAATATATAAAATAGAATAAAAAGGCATACTTAACAACCCCCCTCTGGCCCTAAGCAGCTGCCATTTGCCTCTGTCCAGTTTCCCAATCTCTCTCTCTTTACTGCTTCTGTGACAAGTGCTTGGTGCAGGACCTGCCCACTGAGCCAATCACTAACTATAGCGGTGTCTTGTCTTGGCCAGTGATTGGCTGAGCCAGCAGGTCCATTGAACGGGGCTAATCCACAACATCTCAAACTACTAGGCTGCCCAAGAAATCTGAGAAGAAAGACAAATCTGTCAGATGGTAGCAAAACTGTTGTGTTATCAGCTTCTGTGTACAGGTGATCACATTTCATGTTGCAGATTTGTACTGTGAGTATTAAATTTAGATGATGAAATGTTTCAACAAAGTACAAATCATGTGTCATGGAGGAATTTCACAGACAATAATAAAACAGCACACAGAGTGGATTGGATATGTTTAGTACAGTATAAAGTATTCTGCTAATGCAGTAATCCTATTATTCAGTGCACCATAGTTAGGTGTGTAAAACTTTGTTATGACAGTGGACTAACCAGTGTGCTGAATTTGTTGGCCTTTCACTTTTTCTTCCTTCTATGGACATAAAAATAGATCAATCCAGTAAACTTTAGAACTTTTGCACCTTTTCATTGCATTATAGGCCCATTAAACAGTTACATTTTAGCCACATGAGAGAATGTTAAGATTAGATATGTGTTTAAACTATTTTTGAAAAAAGTACACAAAAACTTTTCAAGTGACACTTACATTAAAAATCATTATACAGTATAGAAATTGCATTATCAGTAGAGAACATAAAGTCATCATATCATAATGCCATTGAGATCATATAGCATAAACAGCAGAAATAACAAATTAGATGTCTTTTAGTAGAAGAGAGACAGATCTAGCTCATCTATCATGGGGGAATGAACTCAGTATGGAAATTAGGTAAATACATTTTAACTTCAAAAAGGGGGAACAGTAAAGACAAATAGGCATGGCTTTTCTTTTTTATGCATTAACTTATTAACTTTTACATTTATTTCTTGTTTTGTTTGTTTTAGCTGTTTGTAGCTGGTAAAATCCCTGGAACCAGAGTAGCTGAATTGAAGGCAAAGTATACCTTGCTGTATGAGACCCTGAAAAGGTACTGTACTCCTAAGTTATAAAGCACAGAGCATGTATAACAAAGCATCCTTCACAAAAGCAACTGCATACTGTGTCTGCCTATGATAGGCTGTGATTTTAGTTCTAACATGGCAGCCATGAAAGCCTAGAAGGTAACTGGCTGCAATCATAACCAAAATATAGAAATTGGGGCTCAGAGTCTTGAATATAGGATTTAAATTAAAACGTTTATTAAATATATGATATAAAATTGTACATATAGGTATAATGTACTGCGGCTCACAGGGCCCTTGTGATCCCACAGTAAAATTAATAAATATTTAATATTTATAATCCTTGGCAATTTAATAATATATATAATGTTACAATCTTAACAATAATCTATTAAAAACAATAAATAAGTGTCCACATATCTATAGAAATAATTGAAATTGGTGATTTGTGAATAGCGGTGATAACAGTTTGAGTTGCTATTTTCACAAATATTTGTATCCAGTTAGAAAAGGAAGGTGGTTGAAGTCTTGAATAGAATACAGCAAAGATGAATGGCAATTGTATCATTTATTGTATACTTTTGTAGCAGATTTCAATCCTCTAGGCAGAGGACCCGCAGCTGGAGACACTGCCGTCTCCTTTTTGTGCAGCAGCAATATGACAAATGAATGAAAAACAGCGTTAGTTACAATAAGTCCCTATCCTCTATGTAGAGGGCTCGCAGCTGGAGACACTGCCGTCTCCTAAATATGCAGCGGCAATAGAAGTACAAGTGGAAGTGAAAGCCAGCACTTATATGGCAAATGACGATACTCTATGCAGAGGAATCGCCGCTGGAGACACTGCCGTCTCCTATATGCAGCGATATTATGATGTAGAAAGCAGCGCTTAGATCTATAGTCAGAGTGAGTACCTTATGCAGATAGCGCTGGTTGTCAGACAGGTCCTGGTCCCTGGATGGAGGGTGCGCTGTCGGCAGCCTCAGATATGCAACGATAGAAGTAAGCTCCGTCTATAAGTACTGCAGCTGTTGTCCTGCTATCAGTAATGCTGGGCATCGGTCTCCTCATGTTGGGGAGTAGCACAAAATGTCAGGGATTGATTGACAGAAGTGATGAATTTTTTTTTTGAGAAAGCTGTATACTTTGATTAAAGGTGATGTGGCACTTGGAATAAATGATTGAAGCTTCAATAATTTATTCCAAGCACCACGTCACCTTTAATCAAAGTATACAGCTTTCTCAAAAAAAAGATTCTGAAGTTTAAGCCCACATTTCAAAATGTTAATGTTTTACTGCTTTACTTCTACAGTTGTGGTTTTCTAGTATTTCTGAGTCAAGTGTGGCTTCCTTTTCTGATATCTTTTATTCTGTGTAACTTTCATATCCCCTCCCCCCCCCCCCTCCCGCCAAGAGAGAAAAAAGTGTTAAATTTGCATTTGGGTACTGTTCATAGAAACTCTCACTTTGTGGTTCAATGTGGTATCTGAGCAAGTGAGGAAGAGCATTATTAGGCTAAGAAAAGAAAGCTTCGACAGGAGTGTATCAAATTTGCCATATTAACAATTTGGTACATTAAAGAAGGTATGCAGGCGAAGGTATGTGAGCACAGCAACCCTAAAACCCCCAGAAAAGCATCAGAGTGCTAGTTAACAATCAAACCATAAAGATTTTATTGCAGGAAATTAGAAAATGCGTTACATGGCTTGAAAAAAAGTAGGCCATATTGGCCGAAACATAATCAAACAAGCAAGTACAGAGATTAAGAAATTGCATCCAGGCAATTCAAAAAACATTCTATAGAATAAATGTTGGTAAAAAGCTACTATCAAAAAGTTGGTGACACCCCTCCATGACATGAAGTAACCTCTAATATATTTTCAAAGGTTTTTATTAAAGTTTTGGAAGTATAATCAAAGGTATATGTAATACAATACAATACATAGCATAAAGAAAAAACTAGAAAAAAAAGGGCAAAACAAGCATAAGACGTTGACTTCAATGTAGAGGGGCAAATGGAAACAAGAAATATGATAAAGTCTGGGCTATGTAGACATTCCTATTGATTCGCATCCCTAAATCCAGTTAGGAACACATCCAACAGTAATTCTGATGAGGGCATCTTCAAACGAACCACACATTTTATAGTAGTTTACAAGAAGGAATTCAAACCTGGACAAAAGGTCAGGATTATGAATGTCTAGAACCAATAAATCCTGGGCTAACCGGGAAACAAACATGACGAAGACAGAAACACAAGGGAGGGTCAACAAGATACAAAAGGACAAAGACTGGAAGAAGGGTAAGAAATGAGAGGAAGGGAAAGAGGGGGTGGGGAGGGGGGAGTTCCATGTGTCCTAGAGTAATCAAGGAGAATTACTTAAATACTCTATCCAAGGCTGACATGTAGCATCAAATGTATTTTGGGAATCAAAAAGAAGGCTACTTAGTTTATCGTAAACCATAATCCAATTTAATTTAGAGCCGATAAGCTGGAAAGGGACAGAAGTTGATTCCCAACTAGTCGCTATAGCAATCTTGGCAGCCAAGAAGATGTAATAAGTAAGTTTACGCTTCCCCTCCCCCTCTAATATAATGTCATACAATGTCAGATATTAGGACAATAAGGACAGGCCGGGACCGGACCGGGGTGATTGCTGATGTCTATCAGCAGGCACCCCGTGCAAATTCCCCGGGGGGTTCCTGAGACCCCCCATGTGAATTCACACCGGCGATTTGCAGCGATTCCGGGTCGTACGGGTCTCTGGTGACCTGGAAAATCAGAGGGATCGGGATTGTACAAGACACCCACGATCCCCCTGAAGGGATAGGAGTGAGGTGGCAGGGGTAATAGCAGATCGGGGGCGGGGGGGTTAACATTCGGTTCCCCCGCTCTGCCCACCCACTGTAGTCCTGGCAGAACGGGGGAACCGACTGGGACCGGCGCTGACTTACCCATCGGCGGTGGCAGCAAGCAGTGATCGGTGGCAGCAGATGACGGCGATGCGGCTCCCTGGATCCTACGGAAGCCGGTTAGTTGCCCAGCAACATCTGGAGGGCTACAGTTTGGAGACCACTATACAGTGGTCTCTAAATTATAGCCCTCCAGATGTTGGTTAAAAAACTACAACTGCCAGCATGCCCAAACAGCTGTTTGCTGTTTGGGCATGCTGGGATTTGCAGTTTTGCAACAGCTGGAGGGCTACAGTTTGAAGATCACTGTGCAGTGATCTCTAAACTGTGGCCCTCTAGATCTTGCAAAACTACAACTCTTAGCATGCCCACTCAGCTGTTTGCTCCCTGGGCATGCTGGGATTTGTAGTTTTGCAACATCTGGAGGGCCACAGTTTGAAGATCACTGAACAATCATCTCCAAACTGTAGCCCTCCAGCTGTTGCAAAACTGCAAATCCCAGCATGCCCAAACAGCAAACAGCTGTCTCAGCATGCTGGAAGTTGTAGTTGCGTACCTCCAGCTGTTGCTTAACTACATCTCCCAGCATGCCCTTCGGCGATCAGTAAATGCTGGGAGTTGTAGTTTTGCAACAGCTGGAGGCGCTGAAGGTTTTGCAATCAGTGTGCCTCCATCTGTTGCAAAAGTACAACTCCCAGCATGCACGGTCTGTCAGTACATGCTGGGAGTTGTAGTTTTGAAACAGCTGGAGGTTTCACACGGGCGGGTTTACAGTGAGTTTTCTGCTTCAAGTTGGAGCTGCGGCAAATTTTCCACCGCAGCACAAACTTTCATTAAAGTTGGATGGGAAAATGCAAAAAACATTTTTTTTTTCATTTTCACAAGGGAAAATAGGAAAAACCAGCATTTTTGTGAATTTTTTTTTCTTCATGTACACATCCGACTTTAACAAAGTCGTCAAACACCTGTGGGGTGTTAAGGCTCACTGTACCCCTTGTTACGTTCCTTGAGGGGTGTAGTTTCCAAAATAGTATTCCATGTGTTGTTGTTTTTTTTTTTGCTGTTCTGGCACAATAGGGGCTTCCTAAATGTGATATGTCCCCCAAAAACCATTTCAGAAAAACTCACTCTCCAAAATCCCATTGTCGCTCCTTCCCTTCTGAGCCTTGTATTGCACCCACAGAGCACTTGACATAAACATAGGAGGTATTTCCTTACTCAAGAGAAATTGGGTTACAAATTTTGGGGGCCTTTTTCTCCAAGAACATGCAAGTGTAAAAAATGAAGATTTTGAATTTTCTCCTTCACTTTGCTGCTATTCTTGTGAAACACCTAAAGGGTTAAACTTTCTGAATGTCATTTTGAATACTTTGAGGGGTGCAGTTTTTATAATGGTGTATTTCTAATATGAAGGACCTTCAAATACACTTCAAAACTGATCTGGTCCCTGGAAAAATCAGATTTTGAAAATTTCGTGAAAAATTAGAAAATTGCTGCTGAACTTTGAAGCCCTCTGATGTCTTCCAAAAGTAAAAACGTCAACTTTATGATGCAATCATAAAATAGACATATTGTATATGTGAATCAATATATACCGTATTTATCGGGGTATACCACGCACCGGCCTATAACACGCACCCTCATTTTACCAAGGATATTTGGGTAAAAAATGTTTTTTACCCAAATATCCATGGTAAAATGAGGGTGCGCGTGTATACCCCGATATACCCCCAGGAAAGGCAGGGGGAGAGAGGCCGTCGCTGCCCGCTTCTCTCCCCCTGCCTTTCCTGGGGTCTAGAGCCCTGCTGCCGGCCCTTATCTCCCCCTGGCTATCGGCGCCGCTGCCCGTTCTGTCCCCCTGACTATCGGTGCCGGCGCCCCATTGCCGGCGCCGATAGTCAGGGGGAGAGAAGCGGCGCCGACAGCCAGGGGGAGAGAAGGGGCAGCGGCACCCATTGCCGGCGCCGCTGCCCCGTTGCCTCCCCCCATCCCCGGTGGCATAATTACCTGGGTCGGGTCTGCGCTGCTGCAGGCCTCCGGCACGCGTCCCCTGCGTCGTTGCTATGCACGGCGCGGCGCACTGACGTCATGCGCCGTGCAGCGCATAGCAACGATGTCGGGGACGCACGCCGGAGGCCTGCAGCAGCGCGGACCCGACCCAGGTAATTATGCCACCGGGGATGGGGGGAGGCAACGGGGCAGTGGCGCCGGCAATGGGTGCCACTGCCCCTTCTCTCCCCCTGGCTGTCGGCGCCGCTTCTCTCCCCCTGACTATCGGCGCCGGCAATGGGGCGCCGGCACCGATAGTCAGGGGGACAGAACGGGCAGCGGCGCCGATAGCCAGGGGGAGAGAAGGGCCGGCAGCAGCGCTCTAGACCCCAGGAAAGGCAGGGGGAGAGAAGCGGGCAGCGACGGCCTCTCTCCCCCTGCCTTTCCTGGGGGTGTATCGGCGTATAACACGCACATAGACTTTAGGCTAAAAATTTTAGCCTAAATGTGCGTGTTATACGCCGATAAATACGGTAATTTATTTGGTATGTCTATTTTCCTGATAAGCAGAGAGCTTCAAAGTTAGAAAAATGCAACATTTTCAATTTTTTCATAAAATTTTGACATTTTTCAACAAGAAATGATACAAGTATCGACGAAAATTTACCACTAACATAAAGTAGAATATGTCACGAACAAACAGTCTCGGAAGCAGACTGAAAAGTTAAAGCATCCCAGAGTTATTAATGCTTAAACTGACAGTGGTCAGATGTGCAAAAAACTCTCTGGTCCTTAAGGTGAAAATGGTCTTGGTCCTTAAGGGGTTTAACTCACCTGAGGCAAGTAACAGGTGTGGCCAATATAAAAAAATCACACCTGAAAGCAGATAAAAAGGAGAGAAGTTCACTTAGTCTTTGCATTGGTTGTCTGTGTGTGCCACACTAAGCATGGACAACAGAAAGAGGAGAAGAGAACTGTCTGAGGACTTGAGAACCAAAATTGTGGAAAAATATTAACAATCTCAAGGTTACAAGTCCATCTCCAGAGATCTAGATTTGCCTTTGTCCACAGTGCGCAACATTATCAAGAAGTTTGCAACCCATGGCACTGTAGCTAATCTCCCTGTGCGTGGACAGAAGAGAAAAATTGATGAAAGGTGTCGACGCAGGAGAGACCGGATGGTGGATAAGCAGCCCCAAACAAGATCCAAAGTTATTAAAGCTGTCCTGCAGGCTCAGGGAGCATCAGTGTCAACGCAAACTATCCGTCAACATTTAAATGAAATGAAACGCTTTGGCAGGAGACCCAGGAGGACCCCACTGCTGACACAGAGACATAAAAAAGCAAGACTACATTTTGCCAAAATGAACTTGAGTAAGCCAAAATCCTTCTGGGAACATGTCTTTTGGACAGATGAGATCAAGATAGAGCTTTTTGGTAAAGCACATCATTCTACTGTTTACCGAAAACGCAATGAGGCCTACAAAGAAAAGAACACAGTACCTACAGTGACATATGGTGGAGGTTCAATGATGTTTTAGGGGTTGTTTCTGCTGCCTCTGGCACTGGGTGCCTTGAATTTGTGCAAGGCATCATGGAATCTGAGGATTACCAATGGATTTTGGGCTGCACTGTACAGCCCAATGTCAGAAAGCTGGGTTTGTGTAAGAGATCTTGAGTCTTCCAGCAGGACAATGACCCCAAACATACGTCAAAAAGCACCCAGAAATGGATGGCAAGAAAGCGCTGGAGAGTTCTGAAGTGGCAGCAATAAGTCCAGATCTAAATTCCATTGAACACATGTGGAGAGATCTTAAAATTGCTGTTGCGAAAAGGCGCCCTTCAAATAAGAGAGACCTGAAGCAGTTTGTAAAGGAAGAGTGGTCCAACATTTCGGCTGAGAGGTGTAAGAAGCTTATCGATGGTTATAGGAAATGACTGATTTCAGTTATTTTTTCCAAAGCGTGTGCAACCAAATATTAAGTTAAGGGTGCCAATAATTTTGTCCAGACCATGTTTAGAGTTCGGTGTGACATTTTGTCCAATTTGCTTTTTGTCCTCCCTTTTTTGGTTTAGTTCCAATACACAAAAAGGAATAAACATGTGTATAGCAAAACATGTGCTACTGCAATCCTTTTCTGTGAGAAATACTTCATTTTCTAGAAAAATTTCAGTGGCTCCAACATTTACGGCCATGACTGTATATAGTTCCCTGGAGTACCCCTTTAAGGCAATAGAAGGGAATATTTTTCAATGGCCTAAACTGGAAGCTGAATGTTCCAAAAAGAAGCAGCACTGAGGGCCTGGGAAAGTGTCTCATGGAAGAACACTTATATGGCGATGCCTATGCTTATATATATACCTACACTTACCTCTGTCATGGATTGCAAAGAATTTGCCTCCTGGTATTAAATAACATTTATGTATTTTGTCTAGTTACTAATATAATTCCTTCACCTACATGTGACTCAGATATTGGTGATTTGTTTCAGATCCATTTTGGTGGTCAGAAGCTTAATAGCTTAATTCTGTCACTGTCCAAATACTTGTGGACGCAACTACATTATATAAGCAAAGAAAGAAGTCGGCACTCGAGAGTCCCAGTGTGTCTGCAAGTATCCAACCAGCGTGCCACCGCCAGATCAAGCAAATTCCATCCAAAGCAAAGACACAGCAAACTGCAGCAGCATATGGTTGAATAAAGTAGCTTGAAATGAATTTGCACCAGCAAATACATGCTACGTTTCGGCCACTTTATTCACCCATGTGCCGCTGCAGTTTGCTGTGTCTTTGCTTTGGATGGAATATATATATATTAGTTTAGTACTAAATTTGGTTGTCCCACATTTGATAGTTCTATCGTTTTAACATTTTCACACTACTATATACAGAATGTATAATAACATTTCTATTCCTACATGTGTTTTATCCCTAAATTAGTTTAATTTTTGTAGAGTAAGGGTTCATTCAAATCACATTTTTGCAGTATAGTTTCCGTATCAGGTTTTTGATGAAAAACGGATTCCTCAAAACCTGACTAAACTGTATCAAAACATGTGTACAAATTTCAACCCGTATACGGTTTGCAAAATGATGTCCGGTTGCATCCGTTTTATAAGAAAAAAACGTATACGTTTTTAACTTTTCACTCCATTTTGAACTAAGTTTCACTTGTTTGATTGAAATTAAAAGAAAAAAAATTGTGCAAAGTCAAAAAACGGATGGAACCGTACGCACATACAGTTCTGTACGGTTCCCATTGACTCCCATGTTTAAAAAAAAGTATACAGTTTAATACATTTTTTCACCCTCACCAAAAAACGTGGTAACTACGGTTTTGGGTACGGGAAAAAAAAACTGACAAAACAGTACAGGAAGCAAACCGGACACAACCTGATGCATCTTTTGGCATACGGTTTTCAATAGAGAGTCAATGCATATGGTTTTCAATACGGTTCCATACGGTTTTCACATTGAAAACGTATACGGGAACTGTATTGCAAAAACGTGGTGTGAATGCAGCCTAACAGTTTTCATGAAGATTGTAAGTTGAAAACAAACTTTTTTCTGTTTCATGGGGTGGAAAAAAGGTTACAATCATCTTCACAAAATAAAAGACATCAGAAAAGGAAGACACACCTGTTACTGTAAAAATACCACAAAACCACAAACGTAAAAGATAAACATTGAGGTCTTGAAAAATGTGCTTACAGATATGCACTCTTTTCTTATGCAACGCACTGTTTTATTTAGTTTGCATTTAAAACAAATTTTTGCAGTGTTAAAAACTGAGAAACTGCCAATTCCTTATGTCACACATACAAAATACCATATTTTTTATATAGATTCCCCATAATTCTTTAGTGATAGCGGTCTCTCCTGCATCTCCTAACACTGCTTTATATACCAATAAAGTTAATTTACAGAATGGCAATCTAGTTTTTACATCTCTAGACCTCTCTTGTTGTATACAGCTCCACCATGTCCTAACCACTCAGTTTCCCATTCCATAGGCAGATTACTACCACCTATAGGACTTAAGCCCCAAGGCTTTAGGGGCCCTGTCTCTGCTATCTACATTCATTTAACCCAGTGTAAATTCAATATGTTCAATATGAATTCTCATTTAGAAAAATAGATACATGGAAATCACAAATCACAAGTCCATTGTTAATTAATTAAAATCCCATTTGCTAGAATATCAAAAAGAAGACAGTCCCCATCAGCATCCTGCCCAATATGTCAAGAATTGAATGCTGAGTTTGCTATTTGATACAGTATGCCCTCAGACTGCACAATTCAGGGTAGTCTTCTCCACCCTTAAAGGGGTATTCCAGAACAAAACTTTTTTTTATATATCAACTGGCTCCGGAAAGTTAAACAGATTTGTAAATTATTCACAAAGGAGGTAGTGCGGCACTGCGTGAGTGTGCTGGATTAGGAATGGCAGGTGGGAGTTGGTGTGGCTATAATGCCTCTGGTGGTGCTCAGATACTATAATAAGCAAAGTTCATGATATCCGTGAAGAGAAATGAAAATATCGGCACTCACCAGTGTGGCTGCAGGGTCTTCTTTATTGAGACATACTCACATGCGGGGTACAGAAGAGAGGGGAGTGGAGGGACAAGTGGTGGCGACCGAGCTCTAGTTTCGCACACTTGGTGTGCTTCGTCCGGCCATGACCCATACTGCCTATGACTGCCTTATATACAAGTGAACCTAGTGCTTCACCTATCACGCACCTGAACATCAGGTTTGTAAATTACTTCTATTAAAAAATCTTAATCCTTCCAATAGTTATTAGTTTCTGAAGTTGAGTTGTTGTTTTCTGTCTAACTGCTTTCTGATGACTCACGTCCCAGGAACTGTGCAGTTCCTATGGGGATATTCTCCCACCATGCACAGCTCCCGGGACATGACATCATTGAGCAGTTAGACAGAAAACTTCAGAAGCTAATAACTATTGGAAGGATTAAGTTTTTTTAATAGAAGTAATTTACAAATCTGTTTAACTTTCCGGAGCCAGTTGATATATATATATATATATATATATATATATATATATATATATATAAAGGTTTTGCCTGGAATACCCCTTTAAATCACCCTTGAAAGAAGAACATTGGACTCATGTGTTCATGTCTGTGAGAGAATCCTTTAAAAAAAAAAAAAAAATGAATGCATAGCCATCAGATTCTTTAGCCCTGTCATTACTGCTATGAGTATGTGGAAGTTACAAGCAGATTTACCCTATGAGACTATGCAATACAAGCATTGTAAATGCCCTACACAATGTTATGATGGGAGATATAATGCAGTTCTCCCTTGAACAATATTTGTTGCACTTTTACAAGAGGTACTATCTCATATACCTCCTCCTTAAAGTACTAATCACATTTCTAAGTTTTCTAAAACAATGGAAAATCTAAATTGAGGATTTAGAATTGCCTGTTATAATGTATTCATGAAATAATCTTATGCACAACCCTGTATTTACATTTTTATTACGCATACAATATCACAACATCCATTATGAATATTTACACTACTGCAAATGCATTAATCGGAATGTTAAATCCAATGTGTGTTCACTTTTTATGTTTATGCTCTTCCTATCACAAACATTAGTGGCATAAAAGAACTGGATGTATAAGACATATCTCAAGAAAGGCGGGGGCCTTGTCTAGTCTGCTTGTGGTGGCTGTAGGTGGTTGGCATGCCAAAACGATTTCCCTTAACCCCCGTAAATATTAAGAAAAGTTGTTTAAACAGTGCAGCATCACAAGCTCTTCTGTTTCCTGGTGCTGCAATGTTTATGTATCTCCAATTAACTACTATAACTAAACTGCATAAAACAACCCACTCAGCTGTTTTTAACATTTTGACTACCTCCAGCAACCACAAGCATGCCAGAGCCAATGGCCCCTCATTCTGGAGATAGGACCCGTATCTATTAGACATTTATGGCGTATCCTCTCAGTGTTCTATAAATGGTTTAAATGGCAATACAGTACTAGATAGCCCTTTAATACCATGATTAAATTACCTTATGTATCTAAAAATATATTGTTATAGTACGTAGTGTGCACTAAGTCATGGCCACTGACCCTTTCTATAACTTACATCCAGTATACAGGAATCTGAGATACAGCTGTTGCAAAATGCTAAACACTTCACAAATCTACTTGAGAAACAACAAAATGAACTACAAAAAGCAGATGAGTTCCCCGAAGGCTCAAACAGTGAAGTCTCCAGAATGAGGCAGCAGTTGCTGAAATATAACAATGATCTGAACGAAGCTGAGGAAAGGGAATACCAACTTCAGTATAAACTAGAGTGGTAAGTGTTTGTGGAAACAACATTGATACATTTATTTTATATATTTGCTTCAACAAACCATTTGTGGCTAATAAGAGCTCTAAAGGTCATGGATTATCATAATTGCTTTTTATTTACTAAGCCATGTCAACAGTCAACTGGGAAAGCTTCCAATACTGTAACACAGTGGGTGGATGTACTAATCAGAATGCCGTAAAATTGTGTTGCAATGTGTGGCAGATGGATTTGCCGCAAGGTGTGGTTTAGACAATTTTACATTTACCACCCAAATTTTTTAGAAAAAGTGGCATGGCAAAAATGTGTCATAAAAATCTTCAATGGCATGCATTATATTTAGGCACAAATGGTTTAATAGTACTCCAGGCATAAAGAGGTCTTCCAGTCTGACAAATATATTTAAAATGTATTATTTATTTTGGCCTTAAATTGTGTAATGCCATGCTACTTTGTTTTACCATATCTTCCAGTGCCACATTCATTATTGTTTACACATGTTTTACCTTTATGTGTCTTCCTTGTGATTTTGAGGCAATTTGATGACATGGTCTGACTGAAGCGGTGTGTAAAAAATTGCAAAATGTTTGTGCAATCTCACTCCACTTGGGTGGTATGGAAATGCAAAATGCAACGAAGCAATTTCAAAAGTGCACAAAATTTATCATGTATCATGTGATCATACAGTAATTTTGGCGCAATTAATATTGGTGTAAGGAAATAAGCACAAGCTAGAAATGTGGAGTCAAAAAGGCTGAAATGATAAATTCCACCATTTCTTGTGTTCTCATCAACCTCCAAGAATCTAAGTTCTATCCTTTCTTTCCACACTGTCCCTGTAGCTCTGAAGTTTGCACAGCTTCGCCCCACCCCCCATCCCCTTTGGGGTCAGCATATTACTCATTCCATCAGCTCAGGGGGCTCTATTCCTGTTATATTGCCTTGAAATGTATGAATAAATTAACAGTTAATACATTTTGACTCAGCAGCACTGGTTAGACTATGTCAAGTGTATAGAGACATGCCTATTGACAAGGGGTACACCCAGTTGTCAATTTATTCAAATAGGAATGCCAGAATAATTGCACAAAACAGAGCTGAGTGGACAAATGCCCGAATTATTGCATTTCTAGTTATTTCAATTAAAGGGGAAATGTATCTTTGAAAAGTTGCAATATGTTTTTCCTTTTTTACGTAACAAAAGGGAGATGTATCAAAACCTGTGTAGAGGAAGAGTGGTTGCTATGGGCAACTGAGCCAATCAGATGGCTTCTTTCATTTTTCAGAGGCCTTTTTAAAAATAAAAGAAGCAATATACTTTCCTCTACATAAATTTTGATAAATCCTCCCCCAAGTGTGTGGAGCTTGGCATACAGTAAGCATTAAAGGGGCATGGCTTCCCACTACCCCAGATTTATTACCACTTCACAGACTAATTTATTACGAGGAAGTGCACCTCCTAATAAATCAGGCGAAACTGAAGCAAGCCAAATTTTACATTACGACGAGTGTGAAGTATAGGTCTTGATAAATCCACCCCTCAGGTATTTAATTAAATATACATCTGAAGTGCTGGCAGGCATATTAACCTGTTCAGGACGCCGGGCGTATCCATATGTCCTGCATCCCGAGTCTTTAAGGACTGAGGGCGTATGGAGACGCCCATGGGAATTCCGGTTCCCGCCGCTAGCCGGTTGGGGACCGGATTGGGATGCCTGCTGAAATCATTCAGCAGGTACCCCGGCACATCGCCCAGGGAGGTCCTGAGACCTCCCAAGGGCTGTCTGGGCATGCTGGGAGTTGTAGTTTTGCCACATCTGGAGGGTCACATTTTGTAGACCACTGTTACAGTGGTGCCCAAACGGCAGCCCTCCAGATGTTGCCAAACTACAACTCTCAGCATGCCTGGACTGCCCAGGCATGCTGGGAGTTCTAGTTCTGTAACATCTGTCCCTTCAGATTTAGCAATTTTCATGAATTTTTTGAAAATTGCTGCTCTACTTTGAAGCCCTCTAATTTTTTCAAAAAGCAAAAATATGTCCATTTTATGATGCCAACATAAAGTGGACATATTGTATTTGTGAATAAAAATTAAATTTATTGTGAATATCCATTTTCCTTACAAGTAGAGAGCTTCAAAGTTCGAAAAATGAAATTTTGGGATTTTTCACCAGAAAGGGGTGCAAGTATTGCCGAAAATTTACCACCAAAATGAAGAATATGTCACGAAAAAACTCTCAGAATCAGAATATTCGGTAAAAGCGTTTGAGTTATTAATTCGTAAAGCGATGGTGGTCAGAATTGTGAAAAAGGGCGCAGTCCTTAAGGGGTTAAAAGCCTTTTATCTTAGATGTCGACTTGTTTTAAGATGTAATTCTGCAAGAAAACCCATAAACCTTAAGCTGCGCTTCTAGAGAATTTTCAGTTTTTGTAACTAGTAAGCAAACATTTTTCTGAACTAAGAGGTGGTATACTAACTAAATTAGTGCTGGCCGAATAGTTCACGAGAAGTGAAGAGCTGCATGAATTTAATAGTCCGCACAACTGTCTGCCAACATTTCAGTTTACGTAAACCATGGAAAACATCAGACCATTTAGCAATTTTGATCTTTATTGGATTTACTGGTTGTTCAAATGTAAAATGCTCAGACTGGAAGTGATCAATTTATCTGCATAGCACAATGTTGTAATGGAAAAAATAGAAATTGTATATATTAAAAGGGGTACTCAAAACTTAAAGTACTTCAAAACGTATCTCCTATCCACTTGGATGGTCGGACCCTCCACTATCTCCAGAATTGGGGGCCCCATCTCTTCCTGTGCACTGTCTATAGGCGTGCTAGAGATATACAAGTACAGAACTTGTTTATCTCCAGTGCTGCAATGCACGGGGAGAAGTTGGTTCCCATTCTGGAGATCGTAGGGAGTCTCAGCGGTCGGACCTTGCTGATAGAATTAAAAGTACCCTTTTAATGCCTTCATACTGTATAATGCCTTCATACTGTTTTTTTTTTCTCTGCACTATAGAAGTATTTTACCTTATGTGATGACTCTTGCAAATAGGTGCGGTTGCAGTATAGAGGCAAGGAAGCAGTATTTTCCAAATCAAAGTTCAGTGTTTTATTCACACTTGTCACACAGCAAACTGTCTTAAAATGCAGAACAAAGGAAAACTTAATAAAAGTCCACCTGTATTCCTTAGGTGTTTGATGCTGCATGGCATAGTCTGAGGTGTGAACAAGCAAGTCTTTTCCAGGCCTCCAGGCAGGCTGCTCATCATCTTCCAACCTTTGAGCAAACGTAGGGAAGAACTCCACTCTCTCTGCCAGTGTGAGCTGCAACTAGCAAAAATCCCCCTCAGCTGGTGAAACAGGTTGCCTTTAAAGCCAACAAATGGTGGCCTGGATTGTGGGGAATGACCCCCATCCTGCACTTGGTCATTCCGGATGGGCCTTTCAGCCATACTACGGCCATAGTGTCAGTCTGCATCGCAGCACAGACATTGTGTGAATATCAGCTCTTACCTCACCAAAGCCAGGAGCCTTGGTGACACATATTGCCCATCCACCACGATACTTTTCACCTTTTCACATAACACCCCCCACCTAGTGACCCTGGCATTTTTGTTCTTGGCTTGACACATCCACTTAAGGGGGGAATGATCCCTGACTAGACAAAATTTCCTGCCCAACAGATAATAGTGGAGACTCGAGTGCCCACTTAATGGCCAGGCACTCTCTCTCCACTATACTATACCTGGTCTCGGCCGGGGTCAGTTTTCGGCTGAGAAAGACAACGGGATGCTCTCCCCCGTTGACTTCCTGGGAGAGTACAGCACCGAGACCTACCTCAGAGGCATCGGTCTGTACCACAAATTCCCTTTTTGAAGTCGGGTGTCACCAACAACGGAGACCCACATAGGGCCTTCAAAGCGGAAAACGCCTGCTCTGCCTGTTCGTTCCAACGCAACTTGACGGACTTGCGTCCCTTCACTATCACAAAAAGGGGGATAAACCTTATATAGTAACCGACCATTCCTAAGAACGACCTCACCTGTCGGGTAGTGACAGGTCGGGGCCAATTCCGAATGGCCTCTATTTTGTTTACCTGGGGTTTGACAACTTCACGCCCAATGACATACCCCAGGTATTTGGTCTCTTCCAACCCTATGGCACACTTTTTGGGGTTAGTAGTTAACCCGGCCTTCCTAAGGGAGTCTACCCCTGCCTGTACTTTTGGAAGGTGACTTTCTCAGTCTGTTCTGTGGATGATGTTATTGTCGAGATAAGCTGAAGCATACCGACGATGTGGCCGAAGTACAATATTCATTAGCCTTTGAAACTTTGCAGGAGCGCCATGTAAACCAAACGGTAATACCTTGTACTGGAACAAACCCTCTGGTGTGATAAACGCTGTTTTCTCTTTGGCAGCCTCCGTCAAGGGCACCTGCCAGTACCCTTTGGTGAGGTCCAAAAAAGAAAAATACCAAGCCTGTCCTAACCTTTGAATAAGCTCATTAACTCAGGGCATGGGATATACATCAAACTTGGACACCTCATTAAGTTTGCGGAAGTTGTTACAGAACCACAACTTACCATTGGGCTTTGGTATTAAGATTGTCGGACTGGCCCACTTACTCTTTGACTCCTCGATGACATCCAGTTTTAACATCTGCTGTACTTCTTCAGAAATGGCTTGTGGCCGCGACTCAGGTACCCGGTATGGTTTACACCGTATTTTAACCTGGGATTCAGTGACAGTGTCATGGCGGATAACAGAAGTACGCCCAGGAAGGTCTGAGAACACGTCTGTGTTCCTACTGACGAACTCCCTGGCCTCCTGAGTCTGTGCAGGGGAAAGGCTGTCAGCTATTTTCACTGTGGCAACTGCTTCCCTCGCACCAGACTGAGGGACGGGAAACTCGACCCCTAACAAACCTGTCATCCACACTAGTCTCCCTATCTTTCCATGGGTTCAGAAAGTTTAGATGATACACTTGCTCTGGCTTTCTTTTCCCGGGCTGGTGTACCCTGTACGTCACCTCCCCTACCTTTTTGATCACTTCGTAGGGACCCTGCCATCTGACCAGAAATTTACTCTCGACCATTGGTACCAGAACCAGAACCCGATCTCCTGGGTTAAAATTCCGAACCCGAGCCTGGCAATTATAAACTCTGCTCTGAGCTCGCTGAGCTGCCTCCATATGTTCCCTCACCAGGGTAAACACTATTTCCATCTGTTCCTGCAACTGAGTGACATAATCAATTACACTTTTATGCAGCGTGTGCTGTTGTTCCCACGCCTCTTTAGCTATGTCTAACAGACCACGTGGATGTCTGCCGTATAGCAGTTCGAAAGGCGTGAACCGAGTAGAAGCCTGGGGAACTTCTTTTTGGAAAATACTGCTTCTCATCTCTAAGTTCAGTGTTTTATTCACACTTGTCACACAGCAAAAAGTCTTAAAATGCAAAACAAAAAAGGAAAACATAATAAAAGTCCACCTTTATTCCTTAGGTGTTTGTTCACACCTCAGACTATGCCATGCGGCATCAAGCAAGTATTTTCCAGGCAGGCTGCCCACCAGCTTCCAACCTTCGAGCAAATGTAGGGAAGAACTCCGCTCTCAGCTCTCTGGCAGTGTGAACTGCAACTAGCAAATCCCCCTCAGCTGGTGAAACAGGTTGCCTTTAAGGCCAACAAAAGGTGGCCTGGATTGTGAGGAATGACTCCCACCCTGCACTTGGTCATTTCCAGCCATACTACGGCCATAGTGTCAGTCTGCATTGCAGCACAGACACCGAATGAATACCAGCTCTTACCTCGCCAAAGCCAGGAGTCTCTGTGACGCATATCGCACATCCACCACGATACCTTTCACCATCTCACACTTATTTTATAAGTTCTGCCAGTGTGCTCTGTCCTCTTGGTTGAGACAATTAGATTCTGTAACCAAGGATGGTAAATTCTGGTGTAAGGTATCAGGATAGTTCAGCTCAATTACATTTTTTGCCTAATTTTGACTACATATTTTTAACTACATTTTGACTACATAATTACTATGTAAGCATGATGTAATATTAAATTCTCATACTTAAGGCTGTATTACACTAAAGCCATTAAAGTTGTTGGAGAAAATGTTGTCACTGTTTTTTGTGGGACTTGATAAGGCAAATGAACAAACAATGGTCTGAGTCATACTACACTGTACCTACAGGACAATACATTGTGTATGCAGCATTATCAAGCATGCTTTTAATATCCTATGACTTAATTGGCACTTGATCTATGGAGGGAAATGTCAAGCATTCTTCATCACACATGTAATAGACAAGCACCAATTGTTGTGGGATTCTAAGTTTCCACACTTACGGAAAAACTGAGAGTCTTTGTAACATTCTATATAGAAATCAGTGTTCTAGAGAATGAAGCAGTGACCTTTTCAGGGAACCTGCCAGCATGTGTGCTGCACAAAGGATAACTGAATTGTTGTTGTGGCCCTTATCCATTGGCTGCATATTCCCCATTACATGTGGAGATGTGTGGCCAACAGGTGATTTATTATTTTTCAGCTGGTCAGAACCACCTGATCAGCCAACCAATGAAGGTTTACTCATTTGTCGGCTGGTTATCCACCCTATAACACAAGTGTGTAATAAGGCTCCAGACTTCTGTTGCACCATGCTGATTGGGGAGAAGGGGGGCAGAGTTTGTGCTAAGCATTATGAATCAATGAACCCATCCTGTCATGTGTAATGCTGGTGCAGGTGACATAGTAAGTAAGCATTGTGACCAACCAAATTCATCCGTTTATGGCCACTGTTTAACCTAATGGTGGAAGATTCTGCTGCACTATGCACACGGAAACTCCACAGTGTGCGCAGCACAGCAGAATCCCGTTGAATTCAATGGGACTCTGCTGCAGTGAAAGTGGAATTTCGCAGGGAAATTCCATAGTGTGAACATAGCCTTACTCTGTATGGTATAGTGATCAGTAAATTACTATGACATCGCAATTGGTTCCACATCCAACCAGAAGTCCAAGTTGTATTTTACTGGATCTTTGGTTGTTAAGATTCAGATTACATTTAGGCAATCTAGTCGTTATAAAGTCTCTTCATTGTGAATTGTGGACGTATGCATCATCACAGTTAGCATCATGATGAAGTTAAGTTTACTATAACATTTTGGCATGTCTAGGGTTTTGGCTGCTTTTTCAAAATGGAAAAAAATCCATTAGTTTATCTATGAGCCTCTAGTGACTTGCAAATTGTAACTCTCATTTTACATACAGCAGAGTATTTCAGTAAAGTATTTAAAAGAAAATATAAACATAACTATATACCCAACCCACTAACTTGGCATATGCTAAAGGAATTCTGGGTTTGGAGTGAAAAATTCACATGGTAACTACTATGGGAGTGTCAGTGGCAACATGGAATGAAGATGATTACTGTATGGTTAAGCATTGTGGTGATTTGCACATTTTATTTAATACATATGTAAGAGTATGGTGAAGAAAATTCCTGCTTTTCCACTTTTTATAAATCTAGTCCGCACCTCCAACTTATTTTTTATTTTATCCTTTCTGACAATTGCTTAAAGGTTTGCTCCGCCACTATACATCTTATCCTCTATCCAAAGGATAGGGGATAAGATGTCTGATCGTGGGGGCCCCACCACTGGGGACCCCCGTGATCTTTCTGCTGCACCCGGTGTTCGTTTAGAGCATCGGGTGAAGCGCCAGAGGCTTGTGACATCATGACCATGCCCCCTCAATGCAAGTCTATGGGAGGGGGCGTGACAGCACAAGCGGGGCGTGGCCATGACATCACAAGCCTCCGCCCCGCATCGCCAGTCATTAGGTAATATAAGATATTAGGTAAGATAAGATGTCTAGGGGCGAAGTACCCCTTTAAGAATAAGTGGGCATTGTAATGATTTGTTGTTTCCATCTTATGTGAATGTACAGGTACCTTCACATGGACAGGATCAGGGAGTCTCTAGCTGCGGGTTTCAGACCCCATTGAAGTCAGTGAAATCTGGCTGAAACCCGCAGCAGGAAATGCACTTTAGAGCCCGCCCTTGAGAACGTACCCATAAGATCAAGAAAGGTCATTTTGTATAACAGCAGTTTCCAAAGTGTGGACCTTTAGCTTTTGCAAAACTATAACTCCCTGCATGCCTGGACAGCCAACGGCAAATATGCTGAGAACTGTAGTTTTCCACAGCTGGAGGTCCCCAGTTTGGAGACTTACAGTAAGCTATATAGGAATCAGTGTTCAGGATTAATCTGAGAACTTTCCCATTCTTTCACAAGGATTGGCAGAACTGCTGGTTGCTGGATGGCCTCGGCAGGAAACAACCCTTGCCAACTCATCAGTTTTAGCATTGGGAAAAAAACTTCTGAAAAAAAAAGTCACAAGTTTAGTTTAATTTCCTCAATTACACCTGCACCAGCCTAGACCTGGGTTAAAAGTTGCTATGCAAAGCATTTAAAAAAAAAAAAGTTTAATAAATCATGTGCACATAAACATTGCCACACAAATATAGAAAATTGTAATGAATTGATAAAGATTATTTATTGGAAAATTGTATACATTTTCTATCTACAATATAATCATTAATTTACTTGAACAGGAATACCCATGTCAATTATTAGAAGTGCTTGATTGTATATGTAATCAAAAGCCTCCAAATACTTTGGCTACAATATAAATTTAGCATTGGTAAACCTCTTTCAAACATATTCAGGAGGCATTTGAGAGTTTAAATAAAAAGGACATACACTGAATCTATTCTAATAAACTGCATATAAAATCTGTTAACAGTTTACGAGAGGAAAAAAGGCTTCTGGAACGGGAGTATGAAAGAATACCCAAGACTGGGGTAAATATCTTATCCTTAATATAATCAGTATATTTTCGTACCAGTTTATCAAGACTATGATGTTGTCTATCAGCTCATGCTAAGGCAGTGGTTCTCAACCTTTTTGGTGACTGTACCCCCAAATCCTGAAAGTATGTCCGCGGGTACCCACGGACAAAAGGCTTGTTCTTACCTTTATACTAATGCATTCCCCCTCCATCTATATCCCCTTGTGCTATTATACCCCTCCATTTTAATTCCCTTGTGCTATTATCCCCCCTTCCATCTTAATCCCCTTGTGCTATTATCCCCCCTCCATTTTAATCCCCTTGTGCCACTACCCCCCCCCCACCATCTTAATCCCCTTGTGCCACTATTCCCCCCCTCCATCTTAATCCCCTTGCGCCACTATCCCCCCTCCATCTTAATCCCCTTGTGTCACTATTCCCCCCCCTCTCCATCTTAATCCCCTTGTGCTATTACCCCCCCTCCATTTTAATACCTTTGTGCTATCATTCCCCTCCTCCCTCTTAATCCCCTTGTGCCACTATTACCCCCTCTCCATCTTAATCCCCTTGTGCTATCATTCCCCCCCTCTCCATCTTAATCCCCTTGTGCCACTATCCCCCCCTACATCTTAATCCCCTTGTGCCACTATTCCCCCCCTACATCTTAATCCCCTTGCGCCACTATTCCTCCCTCCCTCTTAATCCCCTTGTGCCACTATCCCCCCCTACATCTTAATCCCCTTGTGCCACTATTCCCCCCTCCATCTTAATCCCCTTGCGCCACTATTCCTCCCTCCCTCTTAATCCCCTTGTGCCACTATCCCGCCCCTCTCCATCTTAATCCCCTTGTGCTATTACCCCCCCCTCCATTTTAATCCCCTTGTGCCACTACCCCCCCCCACCATCTTAATCCCCTTGTGCCACTATTCCCCCCCTCCATCTTAATCCCCTTGCGCCACTATCCCCCCTCCATCTTAATCCCCTTGTGTTACTATTCCCCCCCCCCTCTCCATCTTAATCCCCTTGTGCTATTACCCCCCCTCCATTTTAATACCTTTGTGCTATCATTCCCCTCCTCCCTCTTAATCCCCTTGTGCCACTATTACCCCCCTCTCCATCTTAATCCCCTTGTGCTATCATTCCCCCCTCTCCATCTTAATCCCCTTGTGCCACTATCCCCCCCTACATCTTAATCCCCTTGTGCCACTATTCCCCCCTCCATCTTAATCCCCTTGCGCCACTATTCCTCCCTCCCTCTTAATCCCCTTGTGCCACTATCCCGCCCCTCTCCATCTTAATCCCCTTGTGCTATTACCCCCCTCCATTTTAATCCCTTTGTGCTATAATTCCCCCCCTCCATCTTAATCCCCTTGTGCCACTATTCTCCCCTCCATCTTAATCCCCTTGTGCCACTATTCCCCCCTCTCCATCTTAATCCCCTTGTGCCACTATTCCCCCCTCCATCTTAATCCCCTTGTGCCACTATTCCCCCCTCCATCTTAATCCCCTTGTGCCACTATTACCCCCCCTCCATCTTAATCCCTTTGTGCTATAATTCCCCCCTCCATCTTAATCCCCTTGTGCCACTATTCCCCCCTCCATCTTAATCCCCTTGTGCCACTATTCCCCCCTCTCCATCTTAATCCCCTTGTGCCACTATTCCCCCCTCCATCTTAATCCCCTTGTGCCACTATTCCCCCCTCCATCTTAATCCCCTTGTGCCACTATTCCCCCCTCCATCTTAATCCCCTTGTGCCACTATAACCCCTCTCCATCTTAATCCCCTTGTGCCACTATTCCCCCCTCCATCTTAATCCCCTTGTGCCACTATTTCCCCCTCTCCATCTTAATCCTCTTGTGCCACTATTCCCCCTCCATCTTAATCCCCTTGTGCTATCATTCCCCCCTCTCCATCTTAATGCGACAAAAATGGCAAAAGGGGATTAAGATTGAGGGGGAATAATGGCACAAGGGGATTAATATGGAGGAGGAATAATAACAAAAGGCGATTAAGATGGAGGGGGGATAATCAAAAGGGATCAGAGGAAGGGGGAATGGCGCAAGAGGATTAAGACGGAGGGGGGGAAATGGCGGAGGGAGGAATGAGGGGAGGTGGGGAGTAATAAAGCACAAGGCATTACATTTTAATGCCTTGTGCTTTATCACTCTACATCCCCATCCGCCATTATCCCTTTCCCCCTCCATCTTAATGCCTTTTGCTTTATTTCCCCCTCATCCCCCCCCTTCGCAATTATCCCTCCCCCCCTCCAGCTTAATGCCTTTTGCTTTATTACTCCTCAACCCTCCACTGCCATTATCCCTCTCCCCCTCCATTTCATGATTAAATGGAGGGGGAGAGGGATAATGGCAGAGGGGGGATGAGGAGTAATAAAGCAAAAGGCATTAAGATGGAGGGGGAGAGGGATAATGGCGGAGGGGGGATGATGGGGGATGGGGAGTAATAAAGCACAAGGCAATACATTTTAATGCCTTGTGCTTTATTACTCTCTATCCCTCTCCCCCTCCATCTTAATGCCTTGTGCTCCGTCCAATACACCACCTCCCCTCCGTCCAGTACATCCCCCTCCGTCCAATACATCCCCCCTCTGGCCCACACAATTATTAACTTTTTTATTCTTTTTACCTGGCCTCCGGCGGGACCCGGTTTACTGCTACTTGATGCAGCACGTCCCTTTCGGCGGGGCCGCACTCACGTGTTACGTTCTCCACACAACGTCAGGGGAGGTCACACATCTCCCCGGCAACCAGGCAGCTCACTTACAGTAGGCTGCAGCTCGGGCCGCACTACTGTACAGTGAGCTGCCTCGGCTATGCGCTGTCAAATACTGGCCAATGCCTGGCCGGTATTTGACAGCGCTTTTGTGTACCCCCGCTCAACCCGTGGCGTACCCCTAGGGGTACGCATACCACGGGTTGAGAACCGAGGTGCTAAGGGCTTATGCACGTGAGTGTGTTTGGAATCCATACAAATATTGTATGGGAAATGTCTTGAAAGTGCCACTTATTACAGTCTATGTGCTTACACCTGCCTCCATATAGTTATACAGCAGTACAGTATGTTTAGCATTATGCTGCATCAAAAGTGTTTGTAAACCAAGTTGTCACAATATTTCTTATTGCTGACCTGAAAAAGAGCATAGAAAATATCTGTATGGCTTTCATTTGAATGCTGCTTTTGATATTGCTAGTATATGCTTGTACATGTATGCAAACTTATTTTTCTGTAACAAAAATTAAGTATGCATATAAAAACAAAATGGAGTGTATATGACACCAATACCACAAGCCATTTGGAGCTTATATGGTGGTTTTTATACATCTGTATAGAATGCAATATTGGTTCAGTGTTTTACATATTTTGCTGTTTCATAGGGCTAAAGTTTACAAAAGCTTTAACATGTTTTCTTAAAGGAGAAGTATCATGGGGAAAAAAAAACGTAACCCCTATCCCAGCAGTTGGACCCCGCGCAGTCACTTCTACAGGGCCCTGGCTCTCCCTGGGAGCGGCACGTCACGACCCCACCCGAAGCAGCGGCCAACATGCCCCCTCCATATATCTTTATGGCAGAGCTGTTCGGCTATCTCTGGCACTCCCATAGGGATATATGGAGTGGGCCTGGCGGCCCCTGCTTAGTGTGGGGATCATGACATGCCGCTCCCAGCGAGAGCCAGGGCCCTGTACAGGAGATTGCAGGTGGTCCCAGAGGTCAGACCCCCCGCGACCTAAAACTTATCCCCTATCTGCTCCATTTTCATGTTTTTATTGTTTTTAATTAGCATTATCACACTTCTCATCGTTGTTCTCATAGAAGGTATGGAGGCACAATATTTCATTTACATTGCAGGAGTTAGAGAAGAGGGCCAAACTGCTGAAAGAAACCAGCGATGACCTACAAAAGGAGAACACCCAGAGAATATTGGAGATTAAAGCACTGAAGGAAGACCTGGCTTTAAAGGAAAAAGAAATTCAAAAAGAGCAAGCCGAACTTGAAAAGATACAAGAGCAACAGGAAATCATAAAGGTACCATCAATGCAAGCAAACAGATGTTTGTTACACGTATGCTTTCTAAGGCTATGTTCACACAGCAGAAATTCTATGATTCAGCTTAAATTCCTTTCTGCAAAGCTTGCTGCAGATTTTTTGCAGTTTTGCGGATTATGCACAGAATTTGTGCGGAATTTATGCGCAACACACAGATTCTGGACAGAATTTACTTTAATGGGGCTTTGCACGGTATTCTGCAAAAACTGTTGACAGGTTGAATGTTTTTGCAGAATCCTGAATGTGGAACTTCTGCAGTGGAAATTTCGCCGTGTGAATGGGACAGCGGAATCCTCATTAAACACAATGGCCCTCATTTACTATTTCAAACCCGACATGTTTTGTCGGGTTGTGCGCCAGAATTGAAAAAACCCTGACTAACTCTCTATTTTGGTAAGAAAGCCTGGAAAAGGGGTGCGGCCACTAGGAAAGGGGGCGTGGTCTCTGAAAAGGGGCGTGTTACCGACAGTTTCACAAAAACCCAACATATTTACTAAGGTTTCCACAGAAAATGTGGTGGATTTGAGCTGAGGAAAACCAGACAGATCAGAACATGTGTAAAAAAAAGCAAAGTGTAGGGAAAGTGGAAAATGTAGGGAAACCTTAGTAAATACCGTGGAAAATAAATTGTAGGGAATTAAAACCCACAAAGAAACCTACAAAACACTCTTAGTAAATAAGGGCCAATGTTCAGAAAATGCTGCAGAATTTCCAAGTGGAATTTTTCCAGCATATTCCTCTCGGAAATTTTGCTGTGTGAACATAGCCTAAAAGTGTTATATACTTCTATTTCTTATGCTTCCTCTCATTTTTTTACTGCATGGATGACTGTATAAGAGAAGTAAAAATCTTCTCCTAAATAGCCAGTTCTACCCTTCTGTCCCTTCTGGCTTACTTTTCTGAGGACCATGACATGGCCATCTGACTGGTAAAGTCCACAGCTCTGAGGAAATCCCTGGTGAACAGAGGGAGGTTCCTTTAGTCTCCACACTTCTTAACCTCCTATCTAACCCTATCCTCCTCCAGTGGTATTTTTGCTTGCTCTATCTGATTCTTCTGCTTTTACATCTTCCAGCTCAGCTTAGAAAAACAGTGACAATCTCAAAACTTGTCACAGCTCCTTGGACCAGTGTATTCTGCTTTTTGATTTTTTTGCCCCACAATTGTCCTCTTACTGGTCTAACATAGTTTTTCTCTGCTCTTAAGAATATGCAAGGTAGCTAATTTTCGAGGAAAGGGACTTGCTGACAATCAATGTCTGGCTTTCTAAAGTGACAAAGGGGTACTCCGCCCCTAGACATCTTATCCCCTAAAGGAAAGGGGATAAGATGTCTGATTGCAGGGGTCAAGCCGTTGAGAACCCCGCAATCTCTCCTGCAGCACCCCCTGTTATCTGGTGCACGGAGCAAGCTTCGCTGATGACTGACTATGCAGGGGCCGGACTATGATGTCATGCCCCGCCATCTTAATTCTAGTCTATGGGAGGGGGCGTGGTGGCTGTCATGCCCCTCCCATAAACTAGCATTAAGATGGCGGGGCAGTGATGTCACAATCCTCCGGCCCCTGCATCGCCAGTAATCAGGCACGGAGCGAAGCTTGCTCCGTGCACCAGATGACAAGGGGTGCTGCAGGAGAGATTGCGGGGTCCCCGCGATTAGAAATCTTATCCCCTTTCCTTTTAGATTGGAGATAAGATATCTAGGGGCGGGGTACCCCTTTAAAACATGATCAAGGATTATATGCCAAGCCAAAATCACCTCCAAAAGGTGGACTTACCTATTTGGAGACTGCTGTTTCAGGGTTCTTGAAACTTAATGCTGCTGGGTGTCACCCCTCTGGGAACATATTAACTATACCATCTCTTGCCTACAACATTTCTTAGCATTCTTCCTTAGGATCTTTGAGGAAACTGGACACATAGCTGCTTTTGGCATGGTCTGCCTTAAAGGGGTAGTCCAGTGGTGAAAAACGTATCCCCTATCCTAAGGATAGGGGATAAGTTTGAGATCGCAGGGGTCTGACCGCTGGGGCCCCCTGCGATCTCTCTGTACGGGGGCCAGGCTCTCCGGCCAGATAGCAGGTGTCGACCCCCGCACGAAGCGGCGGCAGACATGCCCCCTCAATACATCGCTATGGCAGAGCCGGAGATTGCCGACGGCAATCTTTTGCGCGGGCTGTTGGGGCCCCGTACAGGAGATTGCAGGGGGCCCCAGTGGTCGGACCCCCCGCGATCTGCAACTTATCCCCTATCCTTAGGATAGGGGATAAGTTGTTCACCACTTGTTCACTACTGGACTACTCCTTTAATCTGGTATCTTATTCAGTTAGACAATTCCATACCTTGGCTTTAGACCTTTTCTGGAACGATGATGTTTTGATGGATGATAGGAGCTGGCAGGATATGGCAAAAAAAAGAATGTGAACTGATTGAATGGGATGGGATATTTCCTCTGCCCACTCTCATCTCATCACTATAACCACTGGGCGGATATCTGTGTCAAAGAAAGGCCTAAGAGAAGGAACATTGCCTATGCATTTCACATCTGTCTCCTGTCTTCAACAGTCCAACAATGCCTGCTACATCCACAATGCCACCTGTTACTTGTGAGCCCTTGCATATGGGCAGCACTGCTCTGTGCCGTTACTGCAGCTAGAAGGTAGATCTACTCCAGAATTGTCCCATCTGTACTAGCATATTAAGTGCCTATGAAAACTCCTCTATGGCTTCAGTTCATTTTATACTTATTAGACCCTAAAGCAGAGGTCCCCACTAGAGCCACTGTGACTTGCAAAACGCCCTATGTGTGTCTGACCATAAGACTTATGACCATCTGTACTTGCTACAATATGACATCCACATTAACAATACTACAAACATATCCTATCCCAGGGACAGTTATAATTTGTGTGGTGTAATACAAGTATGTCCGATTACTTAAAAATGTAACTGAAAATTGAAATAACAGGATTTCGTATTTTGCATTTAATATGTAAAATTTTTAACTTGTGGTTCCCGACTATCACTTAAAGTTAAATTTGGCTCAGATGTTCAAAAAGGTTGAGAACCTACACTGTAGATGAAAATAGGATAATGGCAAAATAGAATAAAAAATGCTTATCACTTCCTTTACCTCCACACAGTAGTAAAGCGAGTAAAGAGCTAGGAAAATGCTAAGGGAAGTTTCAATATAAATCTTTGTGATATTGTTTTACAACCTCTAGTAGGATCATCTCTTGTTATATTGGCAAGTTAAAGTGCTTGAGTGATAATATAAAATGTTTACATTTTATTAGGAGCGGTGAATGTATATAAACTTAGAAGCAGTTATTGCTGAGGTCTAAAAGTGCTCATACACCTCATTCTAAAGTTGTCTGCTGACAGGTTTGGCTGTCTGTCTAAGGTATATTTAGGCCTTCTGACTTCCGATCAGCAGATGATTTCAGTAGAGAGAAGAGTCGGGTGTGTTAGATTCTTCTGCCTGACCCTTTTGGTCTGGAAGAGATAAGCCACCAGATAAGTCTGTCTGTGGCTACCTACTATCTGGGGAATGACTTATCTTGCCCCTTCCCCCAAATCACCCTACCTACTTACCTACTCACTCATACTATGCAGGGCACTAAGGGGGCTTTATTTGAGCGCTAGGGGTAGGGACAATGGGGGGTATTTTTCAAAGGATTTATGTGTTTTTTTTTCACGTAACTTTGGCGCAATGTCTTTTTGCGCCAAAGTTTGGCGCATCTTCTCCACTGTCATTTTTACAACTTTCTCAAAATCACACGGTCCTGTGTGCGATTTCAACTTTAGTCAGTAATTCGCCAAGAAATTTTGCACATGGAAAACACACTTACCAATGTCAGAAAATGTAAAGGCGTCAAAATACATGAAAATTTTTTTGTGAAAGCAGCGACGCCTCCGGGGCTGCCCAATACTATCCTGCGACATAGTTGGCTCTGAGGAACCTTCACCCTCCGTTGAGCCAGCATTGGACATGGCCACACAGGTTCAGGAAAGGTAAGCACTAAAATAGTGGTCTCCAACCTGCGGACCTCCAGATGTTGCAAAACTACAACTCCCAGCATGCCCGGACAGCCAATGGCTGTCCGGGCATGCTGGGAATTGTAGTTTTGCAACATCTGGAGGTCTGCAGGTTGAAGACCACTGCACTAAAGTAACAAAAAAAAAAAAACTACCCAAGTTGAAAATAAAATCCAATTCACACGGTGGCTATAAACCCCACAAAAGAAAATAACTCATGTCGCTTGCTGATATACTGCAGGAGGGACTCCGAAATGGCTGCTCTACAGGGTAAAATACGCGTCCTCTGTGGCGGTAAGTTCTGTGTAAAAGGCGCTGTGAACAGCTGATTTCAACATTTGAGACAAAATTACTAACAACTTGCACCAAATTATAAATTTGGTGCATGTCCACGAAAACCAAAGTGAAAAAAAAAGGGTAAAAAGAAACGGTCAACAGGCAAAATTGATAAATACGTGGGAAGTACTTGAAAAATGCAGAGCCTAAGATTTTTGTCTAGTAAATTCTGTGAAAGAAGTCATAGTTGACCACAATGTAACCTCTTATACAGTCTGCAAAGCCTATGTAGAGCTGTGGACTTTACTAAAGATGAGCGAACTTACAGTAAATTCGATTCGTCACGAACTTCTCGGCTCGGCGGTTGCTGACTTTTCCTGCATAAATTAGTAAAGCTTTCAGGTGCTCCCGTGGGCTGCAAAAGGTGGATACAGTCCTAGGAGACTCTTTCTTAGGACTGTATCCACCTTTTCCAGCCCACCGGAGCACCGGAAAGCTGAACTAATTTATGCAGGAAAAGTCATCAACCGCCGAGCTGAGACGTTCGTGAAGAATCGAATTTACTGTAAGTTCGCTCATCTCTAGACACCACTGTACAGTTACTGTTAGGGGGAAGGAAGCGAAAAACCCACACTACACTACTGATTGGTGAAGACTCCTAACAGAGCTTAGTTGAGAAAATGTGTAATATAAGAGAACAAAGAATATACAGAGTTTTATTCTATTTATTTTTTGTTTCAGGATGAACTTGTTCGGGTCCAATACATCCCAGAGCAGATTGGCAAAGACATAGAGAAGATTCATCGAAAAGCTGTGTATGTTGTTTCATGTCCAAAATATTTCAGTGCATGTAGAATTATTAGGAATAATAATGACCATATAGACATCCAGCCAAAGTCCATAGGCAACCATTACATGGAATGTTCTACAGATTGCTTACCCAGCTGTTCCCAGAATTGGATTATGAAACAATTCTGGATACAAACACATTTCCTTGATCTGACTGGGGAATTGCAACTTTTTCTCTAGCTTTACAAAGAAGATTCCACTGTCCATTCTGAAAGTAATATGCACTTTACAGTCAAGGGGGAGCCAACAGAAATAATGCATCTGTATGAAAAAGTGTTAAACCTAATACTAAGCTCTGTATACACAAGATCTTACTGTCCAGAGCAGGAGAAAACCTATCCTGCTCTGGACAGTTCCTGACACAGACAGAGGTGGCATTAGAGAGCACTGTGATCAGACTAGAAAGAACTATACAACTTATTGTGGAGCATACCACAACTGATAAGTACTGGAAGGGTTAAGATTTTTAAATAGAAGTCATTTTTCAAATCTGTTTAACTTTTTGACACCAGTTAAATTAAAAAAAAATGTGTTTTCCACAGGAGTACTCCTTTAAGTTCTGCTGCAGCACAGGGACAGTTCTGCTGCACAACGGGAGAGGTGTCTGTCAGTGAGAGCTGCCTTCCTATCGCTGTATCTAAAAAATAATAATAAACTGCTCAAACAATGCTTTTGACCACTTCCATATACACATCACTGTTATGAATGTGGACACAATTTAAAGTTATTTCTGTTTTGTTTTTTACATCACCCCACCAATATCACATCAAATTACCGGAAACAAACATGACATCAAATAAAGACTAATGCATTGTAGAAAATATTTAACAAACATTATTCTAATGTATTATACATTAGAATGAGTAACAACATTATTGTTTTTGAATGCATATGTACTTCTGGTATGGAAGGGGGTAACAAGCCAGTTCTAAAAACAGGGACTATTTTATGACTTTATGGTATTATTTATACCTTTTAGTCTAAACTTTTTATCAGGGAAAAAGTTACTACTAAAGGTCAAATTGATGTCTGCTTCACTGCACATTCATACACTAGCTTGGACAACAAGAAGCCTACATGGTGTGTGTGTGTGTGTGTGTATGAATATATATATATATATATATATATATATATATATATATATATATATTTTTTTTTTTACAACAATGCCTTGTGCATACTGGATGTACCACTGGTTTCATATCACACATTGGACATATATAAAATGCACGTATCATGCACAACATGCACAAGTAAAGTGTCTCTTATAACTTGAATCTGCTAAATCATTTTATTATATAGTTGGCCCATGGGTCACTTACAGTCATATCCAGCCATACCTTTTTCATGGATTAAACATACATTTCTATAATATGTATCATCTGGCAGAACATATATGAGGTCAGGAAATGAAAAGTTATTCCCTAGTGCTAGAAGACTACTATGAATAGAATGACATTCTGTCCTGACATGATTTTAGACTTACTGCATATTGTATATTGTGCCTGAATTCCAGGGAGACGGAAAAGAAAAGGTTAAAGCTGGAAGCAGAGTGCCAGGAGTTCAACCACAACATCAAACAGATAGAGAATAAAACCAAAAAGATGTTGGAGGAAAAAGAAGATGTAATGAAGGAATTGGAAGGGAAAAGAACTTTACTGGATAATAAAGAACAGGAATGTAATCATCTGACCAAGTTACTGGAGTTTTCCAAGGAAAATGAAGCAGTCGCTCTGGGAGAAAGGTTGCTTAACACCTATTGTTTGTGATCTTATTATATTTTTGTAGAATATTGTTCCTGAGAATACTGTGCTGCCAAGCAGAGTTATGACAGCTGCAGATAATGTTGTATATGCTTAACCAAAAAAGGTGCAGCAATGGTATAAGCAATTTTTGGTATAAATCATTTGCATTCATAGTACTGTAATACCATAGATCACACTAAGGCTAAGTCTCCACTTGGTTTTTCCTGGCAGTTTTTGGAAACCTGCGAGAGCAGTTTTTGAGCTAAAGCCAGAAGTGTATTCAAAAGGAATAGGACATATAAAGGAAGGACTTACACTTCTCCTCCCTTATGGATCCACTTCTGACTTTGGCCCAAAAACTGCAGTGGCAGATATCCAAAAACTGCCAGAAAAAAAACAAGTGGAAACTTAGCCTAAATGCTATAAGGCTGACAGCTGTGAGTTTAGGCAATCAGACCCATGTTCAGGTCATATGGACATAAAAAATATGTCCATGTTACACTAGTGTGAACCCACTATCAGTGTACCTGCTGTAGCAGAAGCAATTGTATTGTTTACTTTGCATTTACTTTACATCAGATGCATTCTCCCTGACACAGACTACATTTGCAGGTCTCTGATTTGTCTCATTGATAAAGATATTCACAATTCATGTTATAAAAATAAAAAAAAGATATTCACATTAGTTTCTGTTACACTCACTGCCACACTTGAATTTCTAGGGCCACGTTAGATCTTAATCTACGTCATGCCATGATAGAGAAGCAAACACAACATGACGCACTGACCCGAAAGCAAAAAGAGAAAGACCGGGATATGCGAACTATTAAGAAGTTGGAGCTACAGCTGAAGTCAGCAAATGATGCCCTAATACACACTCAGTCTTTGTATGGCAAGATCAAAGCAGAGGTACCCTGTTATTATGCATGATTGAAAATGTAACTTTTTTTTCCCAACTGTGTTTTTCCTGACCATTGAATACATAAACATATATTCTGATGCAGCATATTCCACTCAGAATTGCATTGCCATCAATGAAGTCTGAGAAGCCACCTCTGTATACCGAATATCCACTTGGCATTCTACCCTTAGTGTGCATAAGCTTGGGTGGACAATAGCACATTTCTCTATGTGATTGGTACCAGTCTCTATGGCTACATTCTCACTACGGAACCCGGGCCAAGATGTGGTCTACAGCGTGCGCCACCAAAATCAATATGCGCCAAGTCCATCACCATTGACGACAAAGCAGAATCCCATGAAAGACAATAGGAGGCTTCTGCATCAGAATTTCAGAGCAGAAATGTTAGGAGATATAAGTTTCAAATTCAAATTGTTACTTGTTAGATATTGCATACAGCCATACGTAGTAGAAATTGTACATGCAAGCAGCATTTCAGATAACAACACAGATTTTTTAAGGACACAGATAGGTGCACCACCTACATCTTTGAAGTTCTACTTTATATAGGCTTGAAATAACTGGGGAATCATAAGAAACACTGCTTATTTGTACAATTCCTCCTCTATAAAGTAGGGACAGGAAACAAAAAGGAAAACCACACAGGCGCCTAGTGCATTATCTCAGTGTATCAATCAAGTTAAAATACATGATTAATATTGTGCTCACCTTGAGCGCAATAAATATGCGCGTATCACCCCAGTGAGTGGAGTACAGAAGAATGAAGGTATCCGGGGGGGTGCTGCGAAGCCGTAGGGAGATGGAAGCCGGTGCAGGGCTATCCACAATGCATGCAGGAGAAAAGATAGAAAATCCCTCTTTAGGCTCTGCTTCTCCCAATGGATACACTCAAGTCGGTATTCAAATAAAAGATGATTTTTATTTTGACCAATCCTATCCTTTAATTCTATAAGTGGCTGAAGAGTGCATCTCTACTTGTGTTATTCAGTCAGTGTGCTCTTAAATCCTCAGGTTCTGTATAATTTTGATGCCTTTGTTATTATTGTCTGCCATATTATATATGCATTGGAGCTGTAAGCTTACACTGTTCTTGCCACTCCTGTCAGTAAACATAGCTTGATGCAGTGCCAAAGTTTCAGGAAGATTAATAGAGGAAAGACACAATGCAGTGTTCTGAGAAAAAGGTTCTCTGGCATTGTTATTTTATGTGAAATTCAAGAGTTTCCAATAACAGACAGGTCAAGAGTGAGAATGTATCTCCTAGATTTTTTTTTTACTAGGAAGAAATACTGTTTCTATTTTCTGATTTTTAATGTTTTAAATTTAAATTTTCATACATTATTATGGGGCAGCAATCTTGCCAGAACTGTTTTAACAGCCTTTAGAGATATGCTTTACAGCAAGCACCATGATCATAGACACAATAGCCTGCAGGAAGCCCTTTGTACTTGTATGGGAGAGTTTTCTAGCCATTCTCTGTGACCTGTTCAGAGGTCAGTTTGCAGGGAAGGGGACTGAGCACTAAACATGAGCTATTGTGAATGACCTGATCCCATTTTATCTATCTAATGGTGTAAACTTTATTACCACAGGAAAGATTACAATAGTGCAGTGACTTCTGTAAAGGACCTCTACAGAACAGGAAGGGTCAGCTTACCATTAGGCTTAGTGACCATAATGAAAATTGCAAAATATCAGGATTATTTTAAAATATAGGTATTGTAACATGTAAATGCTACAACATGTAAATTAAATGCTCTTACATTGATACAGCTTTTAAACAAAGCATAGTTGCTGATATATGTATAGTAGGAATTTGCCACTAAAGCTATTTAATAATTTTCGTTTTAAAATGAAGCTACGTTTCAAAACAGAATTATCTATAATTTGAAATAAAAATAGCATTTTTCTAATGAAACAGATAGAAACTGCTTTCAATCAACCAAAATTGTGGTTTACATTACTTTTACTTCTTACAGATAGACATTTTCCCGAAAGATGATGGCTTACTTATTGAAAAGAGGAAGGAATTACGCAAGGAAGTTGATACACTAAAAAGGCAGTTTGCTCAACAGGTCAGCAGCCACCACATTATATATTTTACTGTTGCATGTTATTGGAATTTTATACCTTGCAGCATTTTAAATCAATATGCTCAAATTTAAACTGGTTATACATTTTAGTTGTTGGCCGAGCTTATCTATCTCACCTGATCTCCCCCACTCCATACAGAAAACCACCCAAAATTTCATTGAAAAGTGGTCTTTTAATGGGGTGGTCTTCTCAAAGAGTGCATATTGTTTGGCTGACTAAAAATCTGGCACCCTAAGTCTGGTCTGGCTAAGGGAGCGGTCTTCTCAAAGAGTGGTCTTTTGGATTTGTTGTACTGTTTATGCACACTTTCTTCAGCCAAGTGTTCATGTATTCTAAATGGGGTAAAGGGAGAAAGCTTCTGTCACATAGCACTGTTGTTCAATACCCTGACAGTCAGGAGGCACCCATGGTTGGCTAGTGCTGTCAAAATCACATTGGACGCTCCATACTTTTTTAAAGGATTCCTTAATCGTAAGCATATCACAAAGTGTTCCCCTGCTTCCATCCTAATGTTTATCTCTTTGTAGGGAAGCCTAGTAGTAGATGTTCGGTTTACTTGCAGTGTCTTCATTCAAGTACCAAACAAGTACTTGTTTAGTCCTCTCTCTTGCTGTTAATGTTCATGCTAACTATTTTCCACTTCCCTCCAATGTAGCAAACGCTAACAGAGGTAGAGGCACATATATTGGCACAGTGTATAGCTGAAGAAGAGCAACTTGTAAAAGAGCAGGGTGACTGCCGAGAAGAGCTGGTCAACTTAACACGTCTGGTGCAAATCAAAGCCGATGAGAGAGAGCAAAAGTCAAGGGATTTTGTAAAAGCCAAAGTAAGTCATGTTTCTAAACTGCATGCAATATCATCCTATGAATACTAAATACATTTTAGGATTATAGAAATATACCTTAGTGGCTCTTTTAGGAGACATTACATTGCAACACACCAACAGGGAATTTGGAAAGATGTTTTTGAAAGCTTTCAGCTATGCACAAAAAAAAAAAAAAAAAAAAAAAAAAAAACAACAACAATGTACCCCACCCCATTTCCTCCAAATAAACACCCAAAGTGTAGCAAATATAACCTCATCAAGAGGTAACATCAAATTTTTATATTCAATCCAGGTCCAAAATGAATTCCTGAGTTGTAATGCCATTAAGAGTACTGCAGCATTGAATCATTTGCTTTCCTGTAGCACAGCACTAAAGGCCCCTATACCGGTATTCTATTAAAACTGTGCTGTTCTATTTTGTAAAAGATCCACAGATGGAAATCCTGGGTTTGTAAAGCACAGAGACCTCTGTCCCTTTAACTTTTTCAGTGAACTCCTCTTAAGATACTGTGTATGCTTCTAACCATATAGATAACCCCAGGTGATCGATCAGCTTTCTATATCTCAGAGGATTAGGGGCTAGCCATTTTCCCACAGTTAATTTGTGGGCCTGATACAAAATTTTCTGTATTGCCAGTTTGTGGAATTCCAGTTTCGGGATATCCTCAACTTAGCTCTATCCTCAATGTATTTCTAGGATTCCTAAGGTATCAGTGGAGTCACTAACATGGTTGTTTCAAATACTAAATAGAGAAAGTGATACCCGATCCACCAGAAATGTGTATATGTTTCTGATCTGAAAACAAGGAAACTATGTAGCCATACTAGGTGTATAATAACGATATGGAATATTACTGCTACAGTGATTAGCAGGTGTTCACTAAAAGTGTAACAATGTAAACACAATAGAGGATAGAGGTGAAATAAATAAGCATAGATATATACCAGGATCTGCCACAGGGCCCTTGATGCAGTCTGGGTATTGTTTATCAGTATCAGAAAAAATTTAATCACCACCTAATAAAATACAATAAGATAAAAGTGATGTGATAGACACAAGGGGGGAGATTTATCAAAATCTGTCTAAAGGAAAAGTTGCTGAGTTGCCTATAGCAACCAATCAGATTGCTTCTTTCATTTTTCAGAGGCCTTTTTAGAAATGAAAGAAGGTATCTGATTGGTTGCTATGAGCAACTCAGTAACTTTTCCTCTAGACAGATTTTGATAAATCTCCCCCAATATTTACACTCATTGTTTGCTTCTAACAAAACGCCAATCGGTGCTATGCACCTTGTTGCAGTTATTATAAGATCACTCCTTGAACTGCTTAATGGTTAATGCAGACAGTTTTATGCAGTGTGAATTCAGGTAGAAGAAACATACATGGTCGCACATCTACAATCTTGTATAATGATCTAATTGCTTCTCAGCATAATATCAAAAACTAACAGGTTGTTAGTATACATTTTTGATCAAAAAGTACAAGCCCACTCGCCACGTCAAGGCCACCTATTTAGAGTGGGTCCCTAACGTCCCTAGCATAAAATGGCGTAGCACTGGGCGGCGACCACCACCGCCGCGACACCAGTACCCACGGGGGGGGGGAAACGACCCCACTGGCAGAGCAGCCCCAATGCCACTCAAACCAGTCTATGGGTCGCACCTCCCCACAGATACGGCGCCACGGCAGCAACGAACGCCGCACAGCACCACACCAGTGTTAATAGGTGGCCTTGACGTGGCGAGTGGGCTTTGTACCTTTTGATCAAAACGTATACTAACAACCTGTTAGTTTTTGAAATTATGCTGAGAAGCAATTAGATCATAATACAAAATTGTGGATGTGTGGCCATGTCTGTTTTTTCTACCAGGATTCACATTGTGTATTCTATCCCCTCCTTTTTTTTTTTTTTTTCCACTTGGCCTGCACTCCTCCCCACCCCTTCAGCCCAACCCTAAATAAGTAGCAGACAGCTAAACCTGGGCCCTTTCATTTTCTAGCAGTCTCCCAGTCTGACTGGGAGAGCATGGTACGTGTGCTGTTACACCTTGTTCACACTGGTGTGGTGCTGTGCGGTGTCCGTTGCTGCCGCGGCGCCGTGTCTGTGGGGGGTGCGGCCCAGAGACTGGTTTGGGTGGCACTGGGGCCGCCCTGCCAGTGGGTCGTTCCCCCTGTGGGCACTGGTGTCGCGGCGCTGCCCAGTGCTACACCATTTTACGCTAGGGGCGTTAGGGACCCACTCTTAATAGGTGGCCTTGACGTGGCGAGTGGGCTTTGTACCTTTTGATCAAAATGTATACTAACAACCTGTTAGTTTTTGAAATTATGCTGAGAAGCAATTAGATCATAATACAAAATTGTGGATGTGCGGCCATGTCTGTTTTTTCTACCAGGATTCACAAGTTTTATGCAGTGAATTACAGAATTGCCACTTATAGAGTCTATGAGGGAGATTTATAAAAACCTGTTTAGAGGAAGAGTGGAGCAGTTGCCCATAGAAAACAATCAGATTGCTTCTTTTATTTTTCATTTAAAAATGTAAGAAGTGATCTGTTTAGCTGCTATGGGCAACTTCACCACTCTTCCTCTACACAGGTTTTGATAAGTCTTCCTCCATATGTTTCTCAGGTTTTTATGCACAATTCTTAGACACAATTGTTGTACGTGTCCCCTGCAGTAAGACACACACTATGTTAATGTCAGAGTTATTTGCTGTTATGCATCACTCAATACTAAATCCGTCCGAGTTGGTTGCTCCTTCCGCTGGAACATGCAGTTCTTCTGAGCACTGACTTGCGCTGTTATACTGGTGATTCAATCAGAGGTGCGGGGCTGCTGCCGGATGGCAGGCTGATCACACAAGAGAGCTGAAGGCTGAAAACGCTGGTGACCTCGTGGATTGGTCACTTGATTGGCCTTAGTTTAATCATGCGGTCTTATGTGAGGTCATCATGGGGTGGGCACATTGCATTATCATTATAAAGCAGAAACTTGGTCAATTATAATTATATCTTTGAAGAAGTTATTGCCAAACAAGATCACAGATACAATAAATTCCTTAAATTATGGGAATTATGGACTCGCCACTTTGATTCCACTTGATTTCTTCGGCTACTCCACTAATTTGTCATCTAAAGGTGTGACCACAATGCTGTTTTGGGGGGGTTTGGAGGGGACGAAGGATACCACTGTATCATAGGGAGGTGTGTACCAGTTTGCTCTGGTGCGCTCCTCTTAGAGCATCATTACATCACTCGACCTTACTATTATTATTATTATTTTTATTGTTATTATAAGACATTGTCTATTTATGTTAATTTAATTTGTTCCGTATTCTCATGTACTCTTCTCGACTAAGATACTTCTGTCTTGCTGACTATTTTCCATCATTTAAGCAAGATCAGCCTCATACATTATACTCACCTTTGTGACTTTGAGATAAAGTGATACAACACTGTCTTGTATCACTTTATCTCAAAGTCACAAAGGTGAGTATAATGTATGAGGCTGATCTTGCTTAAATGATGGAAAATAGTCAGCAAGACAGAAGTATCTTAGTCGAGAAGAGTACATGAGAATACGGAACAAATTAAATTAACATAAATAGACAATGTCTTGGTCAAGAGTAATGCAGGAAATTAATTTCTACTTCAATATATCTACTTCAATATATCCACATAGTATTGTCGAGTTTCTGGAAACAATTATACTCTCCTTGTTCTTTCTTTCATGTATTTTGATCAAAATACTGTCTTAAAAATTTATATTGACATGTTTTACTTACCTGTTGAATTCTCAATAAAAACCTATTGAAAAGAGAAATTGAGACCATTTCAAGGACAAAACGATAAATTATGGTATTGCACAACACATCCCCACTCCAATACTGCCTAATTTTTGTTTTTACTAGTCCCATATGCAGGACATGGCCCCAAAATGTCATCATCTCTGCTGCATCAACAGGTGTCTACCTCTGGGGTCTAGCAAAGAAAAAAGTGGTGGTCTGTAACAAAAAATTCTAAGCATATAAGTTGGTTTGAGCCACCATTAAATTGACATATTATTGTGTGAAAGCCATCTAAAAAAAAAAGTCTTTCTAGAAGGATGTGTGGTTTAATTGGATTCCTGGAGCACCCACAAACTCAGGAACCTGTGGCTTGTAATAGCCAGGAACTGAGGTCCAGACAAGGTCACTTGTATAGGGGAATCTATATGGGCACTCATCATCACAGGATGAGTGGAAAGAAAGGAGGAATGTGTGCCTCATTGACCATAAAGAACCTTATTGGCCCCTAAAGGGCTTTTTGTTTTATAGGGGATGTGTAATTTGTGAAATAAAGTAAAATGAAAAACAATACTCAAAGTGTGAAAGTAAATTTGTAAGAAAAATAATATGAAGAAAAAAAAGGTAAAACAAAAATGTAAACAAAAAATTTAAAATAGATTTACAAAATAAAAATGTGCAAGAAAAAAAAACAATTTAGAAACAGTTTACTGTTATTAAACCTAAATGTCCACTCTCCCTAGATAAAAAAAAACACCAAAAAACGTGAGAGAAAATGAGCAATGTGCATCTCCGATTAGCACTCCTTGACGGCAGGACGCACACAGGAAAATTGATTTAAAAAAAAAACAAAAAACTTGACTGTGTCTCCTGTGTGCAGATTGTCTAGTGTGTCCTATGTAATTCAGCCTAACACCGCTGTCTCCTTTGCGTAAAAGCTGATAGAGATAGACAGCTGCTGTATCACATACCATATAATATTCAGAGTAAATGCAGTGATGATGAGACTCCCTCCCCACTCTCTGCAAGCCAGAAGCATCATGTAGGCAGCACTTGGAAACCATATGAGAGAGAAATAGGAATCAGAATGGCAGAAAATCAATGCCTACCATTCCAGCTTTAACAGGCATACACAACCGCCTGTACTTTATTATTTAAAGAAGTTCTCCAGGGAACTAAACCCATAGCCCATCCTTCCCTCTCATAAATCTATTTAAGTGTCTAAATATCATTCATTAGCTATAAAGAGCAGTTTTCCCTCTTTTAGTGGTCACTTGCATGCAGGGAGTGAGAAACAAATGTCAAATTGTCATCCTCTCTGTCCAAAACCCTTACTAAAAGTAGCCTCCACCCCCCTGAGAGACACAGACCATGTGGTTTCTGCCTTGCACTTATGAGTCCTTCTCCCTTCAGTGCTGAGAACTGGGAGGTGTGTGTGGAAACTGAATTTCTCTCTGCTGCTCAGAGCAGGAGGGTGGGGGCTTTTCTCAGAGAGTAAACTGGACAGAGTAGAGCTTCAATGATTCATGGGAAATGTATCTATTATGCAAGGATGGCAAAGAATATCAGGCAGCTAGAGAAGACCATGGGGGCCACAGGAGCAAGCATATCAGGCTGGATCATTTACAGGGAACATATGCAGGTAGTGTGTTGGCTTTGGAGCATATTTTTATATGTAAACTTCCCTTGAGTACCCCTTTAACCTCATCCCAACCCATGACGTACCAGTATGTTAGGTGTGGGGAATATGTCAACGAATCGGGCCCGTGTTATAACCGGCAGATGCCACTGGTATCATGATGGACATCGGAGATTACTGGAAGCTATGTCATTTAAATGGATGAATGCTGCGATCAGTAGCGATCATGGTATTTAAACATTAAATGGCAGTAATCCCTGGTGTCTAGGGTGCCTATCAGCACCACCACGATGTAGTCGTAGAGTGCCAATGGGTTGCCAGCCTGGGGCCTTACCTGTGCGCCTCGGGCTTCCATGGATTGGCGATTGTTGAAGGCTGCCTCAGTGCCAAGTACATTGATCTTTGATGGCTTATGATCGACCTCAAGGGAGGACAAGAAATGTAAAAAAAAAAAAAAAGATAAGAAAAATTAAAAAAAATATTTAAAATCCCCCCCTCAATAAAAATTTTAATCACCGCCATTTTTAAAATACAACCCTGTAAAAATAATAACATATATTTGGTTTTGCCATCTGCATAATTAATGTATAACAAATTATGAAATTCCTGCACGGTTAACGGCGTAAACGCAAAGTAATTCCAAATGCTAAAATTTATTGGTACTTTTTAACCCCTTTAGGACCAAGCCCATTTTCACCTTAAGGACCAGGTCAATTTTATTTTTGTGTTTTTGTTTTTTCCTCCTCTCCTTCTAAAATCCATAACTCCTTTATATTTCCATCTACAGACCTATATAAGGGCTTGTTTTTTGTGTGACCAATTGTACTTTGTAATGAAAACTCTCATTTTACCATAAAATGTACGGCGAACCCCCCCCCAAAAAATGTTTTATTGAGGAAATTTTTGTAAAAAATCAGTAATCTAAAAGTGCCCTATTTTGACCACCTATAACTTTTTCATTTTTCCGTATATAGGGCGGTATGAGGGCTCATTTTTTGTACTTTTTTTTTAGATATAAATTTGCATATATAAAACTTTTAGATCATTTTTTATTAATTTTTTTAAATAAAATGTGACAAAACAGCATTTTTGGACTTTTTTTTATATTTTTTACATTTACGCCATTCACATTACGGGATCATTAACATTATATTTTGATAGTTCGGACATTTACACACGCGGCCAAATAGGTTTCTCAGACCAGAGCAGAAGACCCCGGGAGACGGCCGGAGCCAGGTGAATGGACCTCCGGCCGCAATGCTGGATGATCGGATCGCCGTGGCAGCGTTGCGGGGGATCTGATCATCCATTCAAAGTACCGCAATGCCGCAGATGCCGTGATCTGTATTGATCACGGCATCTGAGGGGTTAATGGCGGACATCCACGCGATCGTGGATGTCGGCCATTACGGGCGGGTCCGCGGCTGCTGCTAGCAGCCGGGACCTGCCGTGTATGACGCGAGCACCGTTCCCGATGCTCGCGGTCATACACAGGATGTAAATGTACGTCCTGGTGAGGGAAGTCCCGCCAAACCAGGACGTACATTTACGTCCGTGGTCGTTAAGGGGTTAAAGGGTCTTTTCACACGTACAGTATTCTGAGCAGATTTGATGCGCAGGATTTTATGCTGCAGATTCCTTTGTAAACTAAATGAGTGAACACAGCTTAAAATCTGTGCAGAATGCTGTATGTGTGAATAGGCCCTAAGATTACAGCTCATGGTGCAAAAAATAAACACTTAGGGGGACATTTATCAATGTTTGCTTATGTATTCCTTTTTTTTTGTCATTTTTTTCTAAAATTTTGTTGCTTAAGTGCGACTTATCTATCAACTGCTTTCAGCCTGTTGATAAATTTCTTTCACGTAAGCAATTTTTATTTTTTTGCTTTGGTAGTGGCTTTTTCTGCTCCATGTCTGAGCTGGAGTAAATTTAGTAGTTTTTTTTTCATGTAATGCGACTTTTTTGTGACTTTCGCACTTGATAAATCTCTGAACACTGCAAGTCAAAAATCACTTTTTGCTTTGGTAAGCAAGATTTAAATTTTTTGCTTAGGACATCAAAAAGTTGCACAAAAAAAAAGAGAGAGTAGTCGCAAGTGCGACTTTTGTGCGACAATTTTAAGCAAAAGAAACCTACTAAATGCTTTGATAAATGTCCCCCCTTAGGGTCTTTTCACATGGCAGAATTTCCGCATGCGGATTCAGCCTCCTATTAAAGCCCAATAGACTTCTATGGGATACTGCACTCCCATTCACACTTCTGAATTTCTGCATGCGGATTCAGCACGGATTCCGCACGGATTCCGCACAAAATCCACACAAGCCAGAAACCACCCGAATGAGTGCGGAATTGGTGCGGATGTGCGGAAATTCCGCCGTGTGAAAAGACCCTTACACAGCTCTGTAGGTGGAAAAATGAAAAACTTATAGGGGTCAGACCATGGCAACAAATTGATTATTTTTATTTTGGAATAAGATAAAGTTTGCATGTCTGTTTCAATATGTTTATTGAGTTTACAAGGTAACAAGATACATAACATGAGGTATGCAGATAGGTATATGAAAAAGGATAATACGTACAGAGTCAATCAATGAAGAGTAATCATAGTGGAATACCGATGAACACTATAGTTTATACAAGGCATAACATAGGTTCTCTTCCAGATTCGTGCAACCATGTAGGCATACCAGAACCAAAACACCTGGCGAACATGAGAAGAAAACACGGATAGGGAGGGAAAGGGGAGAGAAAGGGATGGAAGGAGGATATAGGCACTTTATTATGAGCTAAGGTGGTTAGCAATATCTAGGTACATCATAAATAACTTAACTACAGAGTCCCTGGTAGGTAGCCCGGGAAGGGCCAGGAGTGCCATAGTTTGATGCTGGCACCCAGGCTGCAATTGTTATACGCCATTGCGCGTTCACTAAGGAAGGATTGGTGGAGTAAGGCAAGCAGTTCTCCCATGGAAGGGGTAGTGGTCGATTTCCAATGTCGTGTTATGACAAGTTTAGCAGAGACAAGAATTTTGCAGAAAAGGGGTCTAAAGGAGGGAGGAAAGTCATGGATACCTATCAATAGTAGGGCCAAGGCAGGGGTCATAGAGACCTGTAAGCCTGATACAGTGCGAAGCATTACTTCTATTTCCCCCCAAAATGTGTGTATTAGGGGGCACTCCCACAGGATGTGTAGAAGGGTACCCCGGTGTCCGCAGGATCTCCAGCACAAGGGTGAGGCGTCCGTGTAGATAAGATGTCTGTCAGGTGTCAGGTGCCAGCGGAGTCTCGTTTTTATAGCTGCCTCTAGATGAGAAACACACGGAAGGGCCCTCCTAGCACACCAGAAAGATTTCTTCCAGTCTTCCTCCGAGATATTAATGTGTAAGACCTCGCTCCATTTCTTGAGTGGGGCGCAGGCGGACAGGGGGTGGTAGGGCTGAGAGCATCATAAATTACCCTTAGACCTCTTTGCCGTGTACCCAACAAGCGATATACCGTCGGATCATAGACCCAGGCGAAAGAGGCCTTCCCCTGTAGAAAATGTCTAATTTGGAGGAATTTAAAGAAATCTCGGTTATCTAAACTATAGGACATTTTTAAGGCCTCAAAGGAGCGTAAGGACCCATTGTTGTACAGTAGCGAAATGGTATTAAGCCCTAGTGACATCCAACGTGATACATCTAAGCCTGTAATCGCTAAATGAAGTACGGCAAGAGGGGTAGATGGTGGCCACGCATCCTGTGGGTGTAGAGCTGAGGAGTGTAGGGAGTCCCAGCAGCGCAGACCTGCAAGCATCACAGGGGATAATGTCTGGGGATAGGTAAGGCCCCAAGTGTGCAAGAACAGCAAAGTGCGAGTGTCCACAGGTCTGCTCCAATGAGTCTCTATATGTAACCAGGGGGAGGATGTGTCAGGTGCCCAATATGAGCGTATCTGGCTGGCTAGGGTCGCAATATAATAGTTGTGAATATTAGGGAGACCCAGGCCCCCATGGTCCCTGTGTTGCATCATGATATGTCGTGCAATTCTAGGCCGTTTATGATTCCATACATATGAGGAGAAAAGTGACTGCATCTTGGCAAAGAAATGTTTGGGAATGGAAATAGGAAGGTTTCTAAAGAGATAAAGCAGCCTGGGTAACAGCAGCATCTTAAACGAGGCTATCCTGCCTAGCCATGATATCTCCACTCTACCCATTCTGTCCATATCCAACTTGCACGATTGAAGAAACGGAACATAATTGCAAGTGTATAGGTCAGCAAAACTAGGTGTAAGTTTCAGTCCCAAGTAAGAGATATAATCAGTCCTCCAGTCAAAAGGGTAGGCAGATTGTAACTGGGAGGTTGTTGCTATAGACAGATTCATAGGTAATACCTGCGATTTGGACATAGAGTTTATAATACGAAACGGTACTGAAATCTTCAATAACAGAGATGGAACCCGCCAGGACCCAACTGGGTTCGCGAGGGTTAATATAATATCATCCGCGTATAATGATAGTAGGTGGGAGCGGGAACCGATCTCAATTCCATGGATAGCAGACGAATTCTTCAGCATGAGAGCCAACGGCTCCATACAGAGAATGAATATTAGGGGGGACAGTGGGCAGCCCTAGCGAGTTCCATTCGTGATATCGAAATCAGTAGACAAAGCACCGTTCACAAACACCCTTGCATGGGGGGCAGAATATAAGGCTTTAATCGCAAGTAAGATGGGGCCAGTAAAACCCATGCCCTGGAGCACCGAAAAGGCATATCCCCAGTGAATGCGGTCGAACGCCTTCTCGGCGTCCAGGGCCAGAAAAACAGATGGAATACCCTCAGACTCCACATGGTGAAGGAGATTCAAGACTCTCCTAGTGTTCTCGTATGATTGCCTACCTAGTACAAATCCCACTTGGTCGGCTGATATCAAATGTGGGAGCAAGGGGGCTAGTCTATTGGATAGTAATTTAGCATATATTTTTAAATCTATATTTAATAGGGAAATGGGCCTAAAGTTACAGGGTCTATCCGGCGGCTTCCCCGCTTTAGGTAGGGCCACTATAATTGCTTCCTGGTTCTCTCTAGGGGTAGCTCCAGTGGCCATTACATCCATAAGAAAGGTCAGGAGGTGGGGAGAAAGAATCTCCAAGAACTCTTTATAATAACCAGCCGTAAGTCCGTCTGGACCCGGGGATTTCCCTACGGGGAGGGATTTTATGACTATATTAAGTTCGGCCATGGAGAGGGGAGCATTCAGGGTCTCTAATTGGGAGGGAGAGAGGTTTGGCAATGAAGTATGTGACAAGAAGGCGTCTATGTCCGACTGAGTGGGTTGGTGGGTCAGTGGGTCGGTGGCCAGATTGTATAATTCTGAGTAAAAGGACATGAAGCTATCAGCAATGTGTTTCGGATGAAGGATTTTATGGGGGGGGGGTTACCGCTCCATACAAACGGAATCTTAGACTTCACATGTTTATCCTTCAGGCGAGAGGCTAGTAACTTCCCCGTTTTATTATTAAATGCATAATAATGTGCTCGTAATTTTTGGGATTTTCTAGCGTAGTCATCATAAAAAAGCTGTTGGATTTTGTTGCGTACCACCCGTATCTGTTCGTGTAATCGGGGGGAAGGGTGCTTCATGTTGTCTGACATTAAGGTATCTTGTTCGGCAAGCAGAGATGTCAATTGGCCCATGCGTTGTTTCTTAACTATGTGCCCCCATTTGATAAACGAGCCCCTGATAACAGCCTTATGGGCGTTCCACAATGTCGAGGGGGATATGTCCGGGGACGAGTTAATAGAGAAAGAAGAAGACAGATCTGCCAGTAATTCGACTCTATATGTGGGATGTTTGAGTAAAAATTTGTTGGATCTCCACAGATAAGCATTGGAAGGTGCTACCCGTTCCTGTATGTCAAGAGTGACCGGTCTATGGTCCGACCATTTAAGATGGCCAATCGTGGAGGTCTTGTGGGAGTCTAAGAGGGATTTGTCCACTAGGATCATATCTATTCTAGAATAGTTGTTGGTAACCTGGGAGTGAAATGAATAATCCCGTTCATTGGCGTGATAAATGCGCCAAATGTCAAACATGTCTTCCTGGAGGAAAAGGGAATGCAGTGAGACGAGTCTAAGTCTATCTGGGTTAGAGAGATCTACTGTTTGGTCAGCTACTGCATTAAAATCCCCCAATAGCAAAACACTTCCCTGTTGGTATTTGTGTAAGATATGGAAAATTTTCCTAGTAAACGCCATTTGTTTCCTAGTAGGGGCATAAATGGACATAATGGTGTAAGTCACATTGTTTATATTACACACTATCAAAACGTACCGTCCCATTCTGTCTGAAACAACCTGAGTAAGCTGAAACGCCACCGAGTTGCGGATGGCAAGCAGAACTCCCCTAGATTTTGACCCAAAGTGAGAGTGAAAGATGTGGGGAAACATAGGGTGTTGTACTCTGTGTGCGTCAGTCGCTAAGAGGTGCGTCTCCTGTACAGCAAAAACATCAGAAGCTAGGGATTTAGCCTCTGCCCAAAGATAAGATCTCTTGCGGGGGGAGTTTAGACCATTCACATTCAGGGAAGCAAACTTAAGTACCATATTTACAGTTCAATATGCTATAGAAGAGAGTCTCTGATGAAGCAGTAGTCAACAGGAGCTCCAGGTTGGGTGTCAAAGTTTTGCCTCTCGTCACACAGCACCTAGAAAAGACAGTTAGGGAGGGAAGGGGGAGGGAAGACAAAACAAGGGAAAACAAAGAAAAACCAGGAACAAAGGATTCCCAAAGGTCCAGGGAACCGAGAAGGTCCAGAATGTGGCAAGTAATATTCATCACAGCAAAACGGGGTAGAAAAGTCACTTGTAGAATGCAGAGGAGCGAGCACATCAAGATGCGCACTAGTTCAAGTATGACCCTTTCTGCGATGGGAAACCACCTTCCAATCTGACTGTAAACGAGAAGGTGAGGAGGAACGTTCACTGGGGGGTAGATGCACTTCCCCCCCCCATGTCGAGAGTAGACGGGCTCCGTCTTGAGGAGACTTGATGACATGCAGACGGTCGTTTTTATGGATGAGGGGACGCGTTGGGAAGCCCCACTTGTACATAAACTGGTGGTCCCGGAGGGCAGCCGTGATAGGGGCCAGGCTTCTGCGAGTTTGCAGGGTGACAGCCGACAGGTCAGTATACAGGGAGACCATGCGATATTCTTCTGGGATTGCATCTCTTTGCCTCGACTTGGCCATCAGCGCCTCTTTTATGTGGTAAAAATGCACTCTAACTAGTACGTCCCGGGGGACATCCTCTGCCAAATGTTGTGGTCGAGGCACCCTGTGGGCCCTATCCAGGAGGAGATCCTTATGTGAGGTATCTGGCAGCAGAGCAGACATAAGTCCGTAAAGGTAAGAGGTCAGATCTTTAGTCGACACATCTTCTGGTATGCCCCTGAATTTAATATTATTGCGTCTTGACCTATTCTCTAGATCAGCGATTTTGCTCCTCATGTCCTGAACCTCCGACTCCAGATCATAGTGAACGTCTATGAGGTCATTATGGGATTGAGCGAACTCCGCCATTTTCTGCTCTGTATGTTCAATGCGATTTTCCGCTTCGCCTATGGCCAATCGTATCGGGGCCAATGATTGTTGCACAGTAGCAGATAAAGTGGAGGTGAGCGCCAGGAGCATGTTTTTTAAAGTGACCTCAGTGACAGGGACATCTGCAGCAGGGAAATCAGTGAAGAACTGCGTATTTGCAGGGTCGGATGGAAGAGATCCCTCTGTCAGGTCCCCACCAGCAGCCGGGGACATGCGGGGCCTTTGCTTCAGAGTACTAGCAGAAGCCGGGGAAGGAGGCAGGGAAGAGGACTGCAGCGGTGCATACCTTGAGGACGCGGCCTCCGGAGGCCGGTGGATGAGCTGCTCCAACGCCGTGGTAAGTCCCAGAGTGTCCCCAGTAGAAGCGGGTGACGGAGGCAATGAAATGCTGCGGCGTTGCGATCCCGTGGACAGAGCCGGAGTGGGATGAGAGGCTTCGCCATTGTTGCCGCGCGGTCCCCGAGAAGACTGGACGGCGCCATCTTGGGAGCTGCGGCTGCTCGGGGCCGTATAGAAGTCGGTAAGTTTTTTCGGCTTCCCGAGGTTCCTGTTCCTCCTGCGAGTCGACATATTGAGTTGAGCCATTCAGACAGCAGTTGGAAGGGGTTGTGAGGAGAATAGGCAGCTATAACTCGGGGTAAGATGCTGAGTAAGTCGCTGTGTGCCGGAGCTCAAAGATCAAGCGTCCATTTCCCTCTGCAGCCAAGCCACGCCCCTAAAGTTTGCATGTCAGTTTTACTGTATTGTGAACTCTGGAGAAATTATTGCCCCACAAAATTGTGCAATTCTATATTTCTTTTAATTATGCCCTACATATATTTTCTTCTGGCTTTGTAATACATTATAGGATAAAAATTAAGTTCACCAATGACAAGGACAACTTGTACCACAAAAAATAAACCCTAAGACAACTTTGTCAGTAGAAAAATAAAGTTATGGGTCTTAGAATGTGAGGAGAAAGAAAATGTAAGCCACAAATTAAAATTCATAGGGTCATGAAGGGGGTTATTAATAACATTTTTTGCCTTGGTTTGCGGCAAAAGCAGTAACCATAGATGGTATGTATAATTAAATATCTAAGTACCTATACTTATCCATGTTTTCTATTACGTACAGCAACGATACCAACAAGTTCTGCAGGAAATAAAGGGACGGGATCTTATTATTGGGGAGCATAAGAAGAGAAACCAAGAAGTTCAGAGAAGGTATGGTAGCAAATATTAGCCATACTGTATGTACACGCCAGCATTTCATTGCATAAAAAAGGAATGACGACAACTCAAGGAAATAAAAGTAGAACAAAATGCCTTGATGAAGAGATATTAAAGGGGTACTCTGGTGGGAAACACATTTTTTAAAAGCAACTGGTGCCAAAAAGTTTAACAGATTTGGAAATTACTTCTTATTTTATTTTATTTTAATCCTTCTAGTTCTTATCAGCTGCTGTATACTGCAGAGGAAGTTGTATAGTTCTTTTCAGTCTGATCACAGTGCTCTCTACTGACACCTCTGTCCATGTCGGGAACAAATCCCCATAGCAAACCTCTCCTGCTCTGGACAGTTCCTGACATGGACAGAGGTGTCAGCAGAGAGCACTGTGGTCAGACAGAAAATAACTATACAACTTCCTCTGTAGTATACAGCAGCTGATCAATACTGGAAGGATAAAGATTTCTATAAAGAAGTCATTTACAAATCTGTTTAACTTTCTGTGGACATACTGCAATATACCGTATTTATCGGGGTATACCACGCACCGGCCTATAACACGCACCCTCATTTTACCAAGGATATTTGGGTAAAAAAAGTTTTTTACCCAAATATCCATGAAAAAATGAGGGTGCGTGTGTGTGCGCGTGTATACCCCGATATACCCCCAGGAAAGGCAGGGGTAGAGAGGCCGTCGCTGCCCGCTTCTCTCCCCCTGCCTTTCCTGGGGTCTAGAGCGCTGCTGTCGGCCCTTTTCACCCCCTGGTTATCGGCGCCGCTGCCCGTTCTGTCCCCCTGACTATCGGTGCCGGCGCCGATAGCCAGGGGGAGAGAAGCGGCGCCGACAGCCAGGGGGAGAGAAGGGGCAGCGGCACCCATTGCCGGCGCCGCTGCCCCGTTGCCTCCCCCCATCCCCGGTGGCATAATTACCTGAGTCGGGTCCGCGCTGCTCCAGGCCTCCGTCGTGCGTCCCCAGCGTCGTTGCTATGCACGGCGCGGCGCTCTGACGTCATGCGCCGCGCCGAGCAGCGCAGACCGGACCCAGGTAATTATGCCACCGGGGATGGGGGGAGGCAACGGGGCAGCGGCGCCGGCAATGGGTGCCGCTGCCCCTTCTCTCCCCCTGGCTGTCCGCGCCGCTTCTCTCCCCCTGGCTATCGGCGCCGATAGTCAGGGGGACAGAACGGGCAGCGGCGCCGATAACCAGGGGGTGAAAAGGGCCGACAGCAGCACTCTAGACCCCAGGAAAGGCAGGGGGAGAGAAGCGGGCAGCGACGGCCTCTCTCCCCCTGCCTTTCCTGGGGGTGTATCGGCGTATAACACGCACACAGACTTTAGGCTAAAAATTTTAGCCTAAAAAGTGCGTGTTATACGCCGATAAATACGGTATACACTGTTATTTACTCAAAGGTCAGCTGCCCTGATTTTTGTATGTATGATATATATATATACACACACACACACACACATACAGGGTGGGACATTTATATGGATACACCTTAATAAAATGGGAATGGTTGGTGATATTAAAGGGGTTATCCAGGAAAAAACTTTTTTTTATATATCAACTGGCTCCAGAAAGTTAAACAGATTTGTAAATTACTTCTATTAAAAAATCTTAATCCTTTCAGTATTTATTAAGTTAATGTTGTTCTTTTCTGCCTAAGTGCTCTCTGATGACACGTGTCTCGGGAAACGCCTAGTTTAGAAGCAAATCCCCATAGCAAACATCTTCTAAACTGGGCGTTTCCCGAGACACGCGTCATCAGAGATTACTTAGACAGAAAAGAACAACCTTAACTTCAGAAGCTCATAAGTACTGAAAGGATTAAGATTTTTTAATAGAAGTAATTTACAAATCTGTTTAACTTTCTGAAGCCTGTTGATATATAAAAAAGTTTTTTCCTGGAATACCCCTTTAACTTCCTGTTTGTGGCACATTAGTATATGTGAGGGGGAAACTTTTCAAGATGGGTGGTGACCATGGCGGCCATTTTGAAGTCGGCCATTTTGAATCCAACTTTTGTTTTTCCAATAGGAAGAGGGTCATGTGATGTTCTTGGTTTTAACGTAACTTTATTCTTTCATGAGTTATTTACAAGTTTCTGACCACTTATAAAATGTGTTCAATGTGCTGCCCATTGTTTCGGATTGTCAATGCAACCCTCTTCTCCCACTCTTCACACACTGATAGCAACACCGCAGGAGAAATGCTAGCACAGGCTTCCAGTATCCGTAGTTTCAGGTGCTGCAGAATGGGCAAAACAAAAATTGGAACAGGACCCTCAGTTTACACAGAAGATTTTGTTCAATGATGAGACAAACTTTTATGTGAATGGTGATGTTAACAAACAAAACCACCGCTATTGGTCTGACACTAACCCACATTGGATAGATCCCTCCAAGACTGTTGGAAAACCAAAAATTGATGGTATGGTGTGGTATATGGGGTACAAAGATAGTGGGGCCATTCTTCATCAATGGAAACCTCAAGGCCACTGGATACGCGAAATTGCTACATGATTATGTGTTTCCCTCTTTATGCACTGAAGCTGGCACGTTCCCTGAGTTTTTCCAGCAAGATGGTGCACCACCACATTATGGGTGTCAGGTCCGAGCATTCCTAGATGAACAGTTTCCTGGAAAGTGGATTGGCCCCCAAGGTCTCCCAATCTGACCCCTTAGACTTTTATCTTTGGGGTCATCTGAAGGCAATTGTCTATAATGTGAAGATATGAGATGTGCAGCACCTGAAACTACAGATACTGGAAGCCTGTGCTAGCATTTCTCCTGCGGTGTTGCTATCAGTATGTGAAGAGTGGGAGAAGAGGGTTGCATTGACAATCCAACACAATGGGCAGCACATTGAACACATTTTATAAGTGGTCAGAAACTTGTAAATAACTCATGAAAGAATAAAGTTACGTTAAAACCAAGCACATCATTGTTTTTCTTGTGACATTCCCAATAAGTTTGATGGGTCACATGACCCTCTTGCTATTGAAAAAAACAAAAGTTGGATTCAAAATGGCCGACTTCAAAATAGCCGCCATGGTCACCACCCATCTTGAAAAGTTCCCCCCCTCACATATACTAATGTGCTATAAACAGGAAGTTTATATCACCAACCATTCCCATTTTATTAAGGTGTATCCATATAAATGGCCCACCCTTGTGTGTGTGTGTGTGTGTGTGTGTGTGTGTGTGTATGTGTATGTGTATGTGTATGTGTATGTGTATATATATATATATATATATATATATATATATATATATATATACACACTGATAAGAGTTTTTAGTCATTTCTAGACAGCAATCACATTTTCTAAGAACATTGCTTGCAGTGCCAGGTACCACAGTAAAGGAGTCTGCCTCTTGATCCACCCGCAACCCCCTTCTGTAAAATTAAATAACTAAGGCTACCAATGCCTAGTCTGACAAATGTCTACCTAGTACCTGGTAAATGTGGTAAAATGTGAATGTTTGAGTAAAGACAACCATTTTTAAAAATGTTAGTATTGTTTTTATGTTATAGACTACAAGAATTTGCCAAGATGTATGACATAATTCGCAATGAAAGAAACAAGTGTGTCAGTCTCATTCAGATGGCTACCCAGCGAGCAGCAGAACTACGCGAAAAACTCAAAATCTATGGAAATGAGATGGAAATTCTGAGAACTAATGTATCAAGCAAAGAAAGGTCTGTGTAGTTTAATACGATTTAGAGAAATAATGAACTGACTGGCTGAAAACACATCTCAGCTTCCTGATGTTTCTATTTATGAGCATTTGGAAAGAGAATTTTAAATAGACACATTCTACAAGCTTTCATTGAAAGCAGAGCACATTGTGGGATTCAGAAATGTTTAAGTATTTTTTTTATTTTATAAGGTATTTTTGTAGTTTAATTTATTATAAGAAACTTGCTTACTGTGCAGGGAATATTACTGTACTGATGATTTAAAATGTTATAATCCTATATAAAACAGATTATAAATCATATCAAACAATAATATTCCTCCCACCATTCTGTAATGACTTTTAAACACAGAATGCTTACTATCTGACTTTTTTGTGCTATTGCTCCTGCTTATCTTGCTTTGGTGATACTACATTGTAAATGTGGCTCCTAGCATACAATATACCGTAATTTGGCACTACAACCTACTAGAAGCACTCCTTTATGCAACCTCATGGATGTACACTAATATTGTGCACTAAAATGATGCAGGCCTATAGTTAATTTGTTGTAAATACAGTAAGTTTCGCTATTTTAATCCTTCTCTTTGATCTGTAAAACTGTAAAGTCCCCCATAAACATGGTAGAACTAAAATTCTAAAACTGTCCTCAAACGGTTTTGTTGGAGCATTGCCAAAACTATTGCTGAAACACTACATTTCTACAACACTACAATTGACTACATTTCTATAATAGGCAGCTCCAAAAGGCTATGTTAAAGCAAACCAACAACCACATGATACGAGATAGCCTGCAGAAAGATGTCAGTAGGGCTAGCCTTCATCTGCAAGAGGTGAAAGAAAAAAGGGAACAGCAGAAAATGGAGATTGGGAGACTCACCAACATGATTAACCAGGCTGAGGAAGAAATGGTGGGGCTGAGGAAGAAATATGAATCGGCTGTGAAAAACAGGAATGAGAGGTGAGGATGAAAAAGTTTTGTTTGTCAAATGTATGATTAGTATCGAACCATTTTACACAGCAATATACAATCGTCTGTCATGCTTTAGGGAACAAAATATATATAAGATATATATGCAGACTTGAGCTTTGAACTTGCAATTTCACAAGCAGGTGCATTAGAAAAGGCAAGTGCTATTATACATTTACAAATTTGCAATAAACAAATATATTTAGAGTGATATTTTTCATCATTAATCCAAAAGTATTAAAATTGCTCAACTATGCGACTTTATGCAATTCACTCCTATGATAAATAAATATATTGTGAAAACACTTTTTTGTATTCAGCTGAAAAGCGCTGCTGTAAATACATTTAAGGTTTTTAAGCTTTAAATACCGTTAAGGCTATGTATATATGCAAGGATATTTTTTTGGTATAGGGCAGCGAACACTCCTTAAAGTGCACCACAACTTGTTGTGAATTGTGCCCTTAAAGGACATCTGTAGCACAACTTATCCCCTATCCACAGGATAAGTGTCTGATCACGGGGGGGGGGGGGGGGGGTACTGGGACCCCCGCAATCTCGTGCACGGGGCCCCGCATTGCCGCTCTATGTGAGTATATGTAAGTTGTCTTTTGCTGCAGATGTCCTTTCAGTTTCTTCCATGTGCTTTTTCAGGACACAAATTTAAAAAGAGCATGCCCCTTAAAAATGACCTCTTGAGGTCAATGAATGCCATTTAAAAGGGCAACATTCCTTTAACATGTCCTAGAAACATGTGAAAAGCTTTGATCAGTGTGGGTCTCAATGTAAGTCTATGGAGCGTGTATCGAGTATGTGACAAAGAGCAGGGAGAGGAGCAGGCGGCCGCCCAGACCTTTCCCGGCTCGTTCGCCTGATTGCAGGAGGTCTAAACACCCCGACCCCTGCCGATCATAACTTTTGACATGGCAAAAGATTTTTAAGTGACAGGTACAGTTTAATGCTGCAAGAGACATAACACTAGCTTAGTATTAACAGAGGATCTTGAGTAATCCGGACTTCTGCACTCCACATGAGGAGCTTATTTTTGCTTGACGTTTCAGTACTCAAAATGAAAGTAAGAAAAATTATGAATTTTGCAGGTTCTGTCTCTGTGCAGTTCCCGAGACAAGCAGAGATGTCAGCAGAGAGCACTGTTACCAGACAGAAAACAACAACTCAACTTCAGCTGCTGATAATTATTGAAAGGATTAAGATTTTTTAATAGAAGTAATTTACAAATCTGTTTAACTTTCTGGAGCCAGTTGATATTTAAAAAAAAAGTTTTTTCCTGGAATACCCCTTTAATGTATTCAGATGATTTTTATTAATTTCATCAGGGGAGTCCAGTTAATTGAGAGGGAAGAAGAAGTCTGCATCTTTTATGAGAAGATAAATACTCAGGATATGCTGCTGAGAAGTGGTGATGTGGAAATGATGGCACTGGATGAAAAGATTCGCTTCCTGAAGATGCAGGTCACAGAAAAGACAAGGCAAATTGAACAAATCAAAAGAGAGTTGCCAAACAAAAAAGCCCTAGAGTCAAATCTTATAACTCTTCAAATCCAGGTCAGACATCAACAATTGACATGCTATAAATCCTTATTTTATGTGTGGGGATCCATGTTTTATTCTGCCATAAGAGCAGATAGTAGAACAATAGTAAAGACTAACAATTATTATGTTGATCCTTATAGGGACAAGCGAGTTAACCCTTAGAAATAGTTAAGGAAGATCACATTAAGACTCAGATTTATCAATTTGTTGGAGATAAAAAAAAAAAAAAAAAAGTGGAGTGATTTGCTTATAGCAACCAGCTTACTTTTCATATCTTAACAAAATCTGGGAAAATAAAAGCCGAGCTGTGAATGGTTTTTGTGGGCAAATCACTGGAAAGACTTTAACCCCTAGGGAACATGTGCCACAGGCTGGTATTTTTGTAAAAAGTTTAGTATATTTACATCATGGCTGTGAGGCAAGGGCAGGAACTGGGTTCAGAAACATAGAATGTGTCGGCAGATAAGAACCATTTGGCCCATCCAGTCTACCCAATAATCTGAATCCTATCAATACTCCTTGGCCCTATCTTATATGAAGGATAGCCTTATGCTTATCCCATGCATGCTTAAACTCCTTCACTGTATTTGCAGTGACCACTTGTGCAGGAAGGCTATTCCATGCATCTACTACTCTCTCAGTAAAGTAATACTTTCCTGATATTACTGCATAAACCTTTGCCCCTCTAATTTAAAACTATGTCCTCTTGTGGTAGTTTTTCTTCTTTTAAATATGCTCTCCTCCTTTAGTGTGTTGATTCCCTTTACCGTTTTGCTTTATAGCAAGTGAGTATTGGTTGCTATCAATGCTGACCATGCTTTCTATAGGGAAAATTACAAATGCTGGTGGGTTTGGAGGCTTATCGGTCCCCGCAATCCAGAGGTCTCTTAACCTCCTCTTTACTGAAGGATCTACAGTCTTCTTGAATGGTCTGCCTATGCAGGCTGTACAAGTAGTAGTCTTAAAAAGTGTAAATAAAAAAAAATAAAAAAAATAAAAAAAGTTTAAAAGAAATATATAAAAGCCTACCTTTTTCACTTGTACTGTTTTATGCCTGCAAATATAAAAAATTGTTATTGTAAAAAATATATATATATTTAAATCACCCCCTTTTCCAATTAAGAAAACAACATATTTTGTATTGATGCACGTCCAAACTAATAAAATATAATATATCACGTTTACACAAGCGCTGGTATGGGAGGAACGGAAAAGATTACTCTAGCTGCAGCTATACTAGAAAGCACACTTCCCCGTATATTGTGCTAAGGTTCAAAATGTAATAAATGGTAATTTAGTAGCCGCATATAGTAAATTACCATGTATAATAAAATATAATGTTTATGATCCTACATGTTGAACGGCATAAACGTAAAAAAAAATACCAAAAAAATTGTAGAAATGGCGATTTTTGGTCACATCATATATCAGAAAAAAAAGTGATCAAAATGTCCCATCAAAATAGAAAAGTTACCAATAAAAATTACAGATTACAGCACAAAAAATTAGCCCTCTTACAGCTCCGTATATGGGCAAAGAAAGCTATAGGGATTAGAATAGGACAATTTTAAGCATACTTATTTTGTCAAAAAAGTTAAGCTTTTCTTAAAAAGCAGTACAATAATAGAAAAAAAATATGTTAATATGGATATTGCTTAAATTAGTTTTTTCCAATTTCCCTCCTCAAAAAAAATATTTTACTGTGCCATACATTTTTATGTAAATGAGAGGTTTCATTGCAAAGTACAATTGGTTGTGCAAAAAAACAAGCTCAAGGCTCTGTGGATGGAAAAATAAGTTATTTCTCTTAAATATATCGAGATAAGGTAAACTCCCCAGTACAGGTCACCTGTCTAACCCAGGAAGAAGTACAGTGCCGCCTAAAAAAATCAAAATAGACAAATCACCAGGTCCAGATGGCATTCACCCCTGTGTTCTAAAGGAATTAAGTAATGTAATAGACAGACCTCTATTTTTAATATTCAGGGACTCTATAGCGAGAGGGACTGTTTCCCAGGACTGACGCATGGCAAATGTGGTGCAAATATTTAAAAAGGGGTCAAAAGGTGACCCAGGGAATTATAGACCTGTTAGTTTAACCTCCGTTGTATGTAAATTGTTTGAGGGTTTTCTAAGAGATGCTATTTTGGAATATCTTGATAAAAATAAATGTATGACTCCATATCAGCATGGCTTTATGAGGGATCGGTCCTAACAAACTAATCTGATCAGCTTTTATGAGGAGGTGAGCTCCAGACTGGATCAGGGGCAATCACTGGATGTCGTATATCTGGATTTTTCCAAAGCATTTGATAGGGTGCCACATAAAAGATTGGTACATAAAATGAGAAGGATTGGACTGGGGAGAGAATGTGCGTAAGTGGGTAAGAAACTGGCTCAGTGATAGGAAACAGAGGGTGGTTATTAATGGTACTTATTCTGATTGGGTGTCTGTTACTAGTGGGGTACCACAGGGGTCAGTCTTTGGTCCTGTTCTATTTAATATATTTATTAATGACCTTGTAGAGGGTTTGAATAGTAAAGTAGCAATCTTTGCAGATGATACTAAACTCTGTAAAGCGGTAAACACTATAGAGGATAGAGCACTGTTACAAATGGATCTGGATAGGTTGGAAGTTTGGGCTGGGAAGTGGCAGATAAGGTTCAACACTGATAAATGTAAGGCTATGCACATGGGGAAGAAAAATCCGGGTTGGGATTATGTATTAAATGGGAGAACACTTGGGACGACTGACATGGAAAAGGACTTGGGAGTCTTAGTTAACAGTAAATTTAGCTGTAGTGACCAGTGTCGGGCAGCTGCTGCCAAGGCAAATAAAATCATGGGGTGCATCAATAGGGGCATAGATGCCCAAGACAAGGAAATAATTATATCGCTGTACAAATCACTAGTCAGACCACACATAGAATACAGTGTACAGTACTGGGCACCAGTGTACAAGAAAGATATAGTGGAGCTGGAGAGAGTTCAAAGATGGGAAACCAGGGTAATACGGAAGGACTACAGTACCCAGAAAGATTGTCAGAATTAGGGTTATTTAGTTTAGAAAAAAGAAGGCTTATGGGCGACCTAATAACTATGTATAAATATATCAGGGGACCGTGCAGAGATCCCTCCCAAGATCTATTCATACCCAGGACTGTATCTAAAACAAGGGGGCATCCTCTATTTCTTGAGGAAAGAAGGTTTCTACACCAGCACAGATGGGGGTTCTTTACTGTAAGAGCAATGAGACTGTGGAATTCTCTGCCAGAGGAGGTGGTCATGGTGAACTCTGTAAAAAGGGGTCTGGATGCATTTTTGGAGAATAACAACATCGCTGGTTATGTATACTAGATTTGTAGGGACAGAAGGTTGATCTATGGATTTATTCTGATGCCATATTTGGAGTCATGAAGGAATTTTTACCTCTACTATGAGGGTTTTTTCAACCTTATGAACTATGTTACTATGTTAAAAGGTGAGGAGGAAAATTGAAACGCAAAAATAGAAATTGGCCTCAAAGCTGAAACATGCTTTGTCCTTAAGGGGTTAAAGAGCAAATTTAAAAGGAAGGAATCCTTGCCCCTGAAATATTTTCTACATTTTATCTTTAACTTGGAACATACAAGTCCATGTTCTATTCATCTTCAGTTCAGCTTCTTCAATAATTCCACACTATTTTAGGCAAATGTCATTATGCATCCCGCTGCAAACAAATAACCAGCAGAAGATGGTCTAGTAGGCGAAGGCCTTATGTTTATTGCATTTGTTTATGCTGCTAGTGGTCAATAAGTAAAACTTTTATGTCTGGTTATAACCTTTGTCTTACAGCTTTCCCAGTGTAATGATAAAGTAGCTGAATTTGAGAACCTGGTACAGAGGCCTGATAAAGAAAGCCGAATACGCATCCTAGATGGAAAGGATCCATCTGTAGAAGATCTTATGAAGAAAATGGAGGAGGTAAGGATGGTGACCATTTTAACAGCCTTTAAATGCATAAACTAAGTTATATGTTAAATATTACATATACAAATATTAGATTAGATATTACAAGTTTTTTTTTTTTTTTTTTTGCATACTTGAGTAAAATTTATCGAAAAGGCGCATGTTTTATGATAAATTAAGTCCACTCACCTTGCCCTTACTAATTTAGCAAACTTCTGGTCTACAATTGTTACATCATGTGAAAAGGAGCCCTAATGATAACACAACCCCCCCCCCTCCCCCCACGCACACATGCACACACACAGTTTTTGAGACCAGCCATACATAGAAATCCACAAACACTGCCTGGAACAGTGAAATTATGCAGAGTAATAACAAAAATATATACCCAGAAACCACCTCTTTGTTGTATTCTGATGATGGCACCTCTGTATATGCTCAGAACTGTAGACACGGGCAGCTGATAGAGAGATGTAACATTTGATACCGGTCTCTTAGCTGATGGTGGCTCAGGTTGGAATGGGTCAGCCGGTTTGGTGCTTATTGTTTTCTTGGGGCTTTTTGATCGCTTTTTATACATTTGTTTACAGTATACAAAAAGTGACTTTTTTTTTTACGTATACACCATTGACCATACGATTTAATTAATGTTTTATTTTTATACTTCGGACATATTTTTTTTTTAAATGGGAAAATGGTGAGATTAAAACTTTTATTAGGGAAGGGGTTAAATTTATTTATTTATTTTTACACAATTTTTTTTGTCCCCATAGGGGACTATTCCATGCAATCCTTGGATTGCATACACTGTTTAATGCTAAGCCATAGCATAACCTTGATCTGTGGTATTGGTGCTCCATTGCTCCAGCCTGCCATGGCTGGCTGGAGCATCAGGCCACTGATCGGATGGCGAGGAGGCAGATAAGGGCCCTCTCGCCGTCCTCTCAGATGATCGGGACACTACAGTTTCACTGTGGTGGTCCCAATCCGCTCTGCTGACCCGCCGGGACTGTTTTACTTTAATTTTAGATGCCGCAATCAACTTTGATTGCGGCGTCTAAGGGGTTTATGCCTGTCATCAGCGCAATCGGTGATGTCCGGCATTAGACACGGGTCCCAGCGGCTGATCGCCCTGGGACCACCTGACTATGATGCAGGGTCAGCTCCTGAGTTAGTGTCAAAGAAGGGGAGAGGGACAAGGGCTTACAGGTACGCCCTGCATCCTTAAGGCGTTAAAACAATTGCACGTCTAGGTGCACCCCAACACTGATGCTATGTATCAGTTCACCCTAAATTTTAATAGCACTAGTGATGTTTTAGCTAAACAGGGCTGAGCTTTTTTTTTTTTTTCAGTTTTACACACACAGTTGCCTAACCAATCATAGCAAAAACACTCAGACCTTTTTGATATGCCATGACAGGTACCAGTGAAAGTGCACTGAACAGGTTGACTCTGGGGAATGATTTTACACAGTACAGTACAGTGCTATAGGGGGCTTGTGTAGGGGTGAAGAGGTTACGGATACACTGGGGTTGCAAGGTGTTGTATGAGCAGAAATGCAAGAAACAGCAACAGCCATAAAGGGATTACATTGCAGCACTGTGGACATACCACAATATATGTACACTGGTATTTATACAAGGGACAGCTGACCTGAGCTTTTTGGGTGGTCAGAGATGAGAGAGAAGCCTTGATTTACCTTTGTGGATCATGTTAGCAGACTGGCTGGGTCAGCTTGCAGGTACACAGTTCAGGCTTTGTCTGCCATTTCTGCCAGTTCAGACTCTCTGCCATTTCTGCACATGGTGTTAGGATCTACTTCTCCTTGTGATCAGTCAACTCCAGCCGTGTTGATTAGCAGACAGATTTAATGCACATGTATCGATATATGTGGATGTTCTCTTTCATGCAGAGAAACAGCTCCGCAGAAGAAAATCATACCCCAAAATAGATTTCAGTCCTTTTATATGGCAACACTGAGTGTGAGCTGATTGGATAAGGAACCATGGTGGCTTATGGTGTATAACTTTATTACCAATCACAGGGTTCCTTTTACACTTTCTTCCTTATCATAGAAAAAGCTTGTTATCCAACAAAAGCCTCATTATTTACCAAGGTCATTTGGATAGTTTTCTAGCATCAATGGGCACTGATAAAAACAAAGACAATGGTTAGTAGAAATTAGATAAAACCGGCCAACACCATCTAAAGTTAGACTATATTATATATATATATATATATATATACACATATATATATATATATATATATATATATATATATATACACACATACATATATACACACACAGAGAACATAGATATCAAAATATAATTTTACCAACATTCCCTCCTCTGATATCTATTTTCACTCTCTCAGTTCATTTCAGCATAAGTCCCTTCCTAAGCTGGGTTTTTATACTTTGCTTCATAGAAAGGGAGTATCATCTTAGGCATCTTCTTCCAGAGAAATAGTTTGGTACATAGTTCTTGTCGCAGCAGTCTCAATCAGTTTTGAGATAGTCCTCTAATGCAGGGAATGCAACAACATCCACAGGTCATCAAGATGACCAACACAATTGCGATGGAGATGAGGGCCAACGTCACCAACCAGTCCATCTTCCAAACCATCCCTCAAGCCAGTCGGTGAATGGGTCACTTATTCCTAAATTCTCGGCCAACTCATTTGATAATGCAGTCATCCCTTCGATTGCTCTGGTCACGATTCCTCCAGGAGCTGTATTGTTGGGAATAAAGGTACAACGCATACTGCCAAACATCTTGCAGACCCCTCATCTTTCTTCTAGTACTATGTCTAGGGTCATTCTATTTTGCCAGGCCATCAAAGAGGTGAGGCCCAATTGTGCTAAGCCTTTGACTGCATCCCTTGTATAATTTACAAACCTCTGTTGTAAGGTTGGAAATTATCCTTCCCAGGATCCCTGGAATTCCCACCAGACTCACCACAAGCATTGTCCCCAGGGCTGCCATCAGAAATTTCGGGGGCCCTCACACAGCTCAAGGCAGCTTTACCCATCATCACTGCAGAACTTATAAGTGACCACAGCTCTGATGGGACAGTCAGGAGAATACACAATGATATCACTGACCTGAGTGAAGTCTTCTGACTTGAGGGATATCTTCTCTGTTAGCTTTTCTTCTTAATCTGGTCCAGAGACCAGATCTTCCTCCAGCTTCTTCTCCTCTGCAGAGTCTGACATCCAGACATCATTGGCTCCTCACTTTGTCAGCAGATCCTCAACCTCTGCATGAAGACAGTAATCATTATAACCTTGCCATAAAGTGTACCCTACATTAAAATACTGCCCCATACTGTACCCTGAATATAATACTGCTATACACTGTACCCACTAAATATAATCCTGCCACACTGTATATACTGAATATAATCCTGCCCCACACTGTACCCTGAATATAATCCTGCCCCATACTGTACCCTGAATATAATACTGCCACACACTGTTTCTACTTAATATAATCCTGCCACACACTGTACCCTGAATATAATGCTGCTCCACACTGTATCTACTGAACATAATCCTGCCACACACCGTACCCTCAATAAAATGCTGCCCCACACTGTATCCACTGAATATAATCCTGCCCCATACTGTACCCTGAATATAATACTGCCACAAACTGTATCCACTGAATATAATCCTGCCCCATACTGTACCCTGAATATAATACTGCGACACACTGGCAGGATTATATTCAGTAGATACAGTGTGTCGCAGTATTATATTCAGGGTACAGTATGGGGCAGGATTATATTCAGTAGATACAGTGTGGGGCAGCATTATATTTAGGGTACAGTGTGTGGCAGGATTATATTCAGGGTACAGTGTGTGGCAGGATTATATTCAGTGGATACAGTGTGGGTCAGCATTATATTCAGGGTAAAGTGTGTGGCAGGATTAGATTCTGTAGATTCAGTGTGGGGCAGCATTATATTCAGGGTTCAGTGTGGGGCAGGATTATATTTCGTAGATTCAGTGTGGGGCAGCATTATATTCAGGGTTGTGTGTATGGCAGGATTATATTCAGTAGATACACACACACAACCCTGAATATAATGCTGCCCCACACTGAATCTACGAAATATAATCCTGCCCCACACAATCTACGGAATATAATCCTGCCACACACTTTACCCTGAATATAATGTTGACCCACACTGTATCCACTGAATATAATCATGCCACACACTGTACCCTGAATATAATCCTGCCACACACTGTACCCACTAAATATAATCCTGCCACACATGCATGCACATCATATATACACCCCCTTTTATCCTCTGTGTCCTCATCACGCCCGGCCAAACCTCTCCTCATAACTACTATAACCCCCCCTGCACCTCTCATCCCTATAACCCCCCCTGCACCTCTCATCACCCCCATAACCCCCCTGCACCTCTCATAACCCCCCCCACACCTCTTATCAACCCCATAACACCCCCCTTCCCCCTGCGCAAGTTCACCTACCCTGCCTGGGATCGGTGTAACGGCGTGAGGCTGCTGCTGCTCCTGTCACTGCACGGGGAGGATCGTCTCTGCTGGAGATTGCGTGGGGACGTAGGCAGGGACAGGTCAGGTGATTGGAGTAGACGTGTGTGCCTGCGCGGAGCACATCTCTACTCCCATCAGCCCCTGGCCTGTCCGGCCCTGCCATGATTCCTAAGGGGCCCGCGCCCTAAAGAGAGGTAATTTAATAGAAATGTGCGGGCCCCCCGGACTATGAGGCCTGGTCATAGTCCTGGCGGGCACTCGGCGGTCAGTGAGTGACAGTCGGTAACTCACTGACAAGCCAATAATAAAAAAAATAAAAATAAAATAAAAGGTCCAGGGATGTCCAGGCCCCCTGAAGCTCCGGGCCCCATACAGGTGTATGGGTTGTACCCCCCTTATGGCGGCCCAGATTGTCCTTATCATCCTATTTATCTGAGGAGCTCCAAGGAGTAGGGTATTGGAGGCTTCACCGGTTTGAAACAGTTTCTGCCTTATGCAGAATCTCCCTTTGTAGCCGGACCTATTGGAGACCCCTCAGCCTTCTCACCCTGCTCTGCCTGCAGAACCTTTTTACAGCGAGACTGATTGATCCAGGTATTCCTCTCAGCTATTCTTATTGCTGTACGGTGGTTAGTAAGAGTTGGTAGGGTCCCTTCTACTTAGGTGAATGTCAGTGTGTCTTCTTGATTACCTTTAGGAGGACCCAGTCTACAATTTTAAACTTTTTTCTTCTTCTATGGATCCCCCTTATGGAATGGAAAAGACTTGGTTAATTTGTTTCTGCTCCAACAATCTGGACATATATTCTGCTAAGGTTCTCTCTGCCTCCTCAATATGTGTCTCATTTGATAACAAAAAGTTTGTTATATGGTCTACCATACATCATCTCAAAAGGACTTAATCCATCTTTAGTGGGTGTAATATGCATACTCAGAACAGCTCATGGTAAACAGTACATCCAACTTTTCCCTCTCTCTTCCATAGCTTCTCTCAGTTTGCTTTTCAGTATACCATTATGTCTTTCTACGAACACTGCTAACTGGGGGTGGTGTGCACAGTGATTTATTATTTCTATACTTATTACTTCTATTATGTGTTTTATAGTTTGGTTTACAAAATGTCGACCATTATCACTATAAATCTTTTCTGGAATCCCAAATTGTGGAATCATGTCTTTTAGTAAAGCTTTAGATACGGCTAGGGCATCAGCACTTCCTGTGGGAAATACTTTTAATATTTATTTTTCTCACAATTATGAAGTTCAATAAAATCCATACAGATGTGCTGAAATGGGTATTTTGGGGTTGGAAATTTGCCTCTCATTGGTCCAATACCTCCTTGTGGATTGTGTCTTGCACATAGCAGACATTGGGAACAAAAGTTTTTAGTAGTTTGTGAAGCCTGGCATACAGTTCTGTTAGTGCCCCATACCTCCCCCCTCTTGAGACATGGGTCACCCCATGTATTAATACTGCTGCATAATTGAAACAGGGATGTGGGCAAGATTGGTTTGGTGTCAGGGAGATTCTGTATTCAAGGACGTGTTCTATAAGAATAAGATAAGGGGGTGTAAGCACCAACAATTCTACATGTCAGTGAATGCAATCTACATTTAACCCAATGTGACAACAATGTTTTAAAAGTAGCACTTTTAAACTGACAAAAACAGTACAGTATGTTCTACGGGGCCTTACAAGTACTTAAGGCAAAATTATGAAAAACAGACAGAGACAGACAGAGAGAGAGATTTAAAACACCCACTAACTCTAAGAGTATATCTCTTTTGATTGTTCCTGTATGAACAGGAGTTCAGTGCTGCAGCTGGGTATGTGGGCTGCTATTCTCCCCGCCTGTTACATATCCTTGAAAATAACATAAGCAGGTTTACATACTCCAGAATTTCCATTAATCCGGCAATATTTTAAATTTACTAAATGTATTACTGCAAATATTGATTACCTTTTTATCCCATGAAATTATCTCTCGTTACCTATTAAACTACTATTCGTTGCACATAATAGTGGTAGTGTCGTATTTATATTAGGCTACACCCCAAGAAAGCCTCTTCGGCCCGTGTTATCCAGATTTCTCTATCTGGTATCAACACAGCGCCTGTCTTCGGCCACTATGTCATCAAGTTGTTATATGATCAACAATAGTGCCGGTGTGCAATCTCAAATAAAACTGGAATCACCTAAAGCAAAGAGAAAGAAAGAGAAATAAAAACAGTCTGTCTTACCTCTCAGACAACTTGGAGGACTGGATCAATCAGGTTCGGAACTAGAAGGTGGGCCTGGGTCCCGATACCGACCAGCCTGTTTCACAGTTAACTGTTGAGCTGGGGTCTTTTGTCCTCAGCGAATTAAAATCAATACTCACGGAGTATTTTGGTCGGTATCGTTCGACCAAAGTCCACTCTTTGTTTCCGGCAATCGAAGGATCATTTGTTAGGATCTATTTCTCCCTGTGATCAGTCAACTCCAGCCGTGTTGATCAGCAGACAGATTTAATGCACATGTAAATAGATATATGTGGATCAATAGAGATAAGTCGTCCAGCTCACCGCAGGTATCCCATCCACCGCACAGCAGGTGTATGGCAGCACCAATAGTCCAGAGAAATGGAAAAGAAGCCAGTGATGGATCGATGCAAAGACAGTCCTGTTTATTATAATAAAATCTAGAGGACACAGAGTGAACAAGGGAGCGCATTTCAGGCGATGCTGCCCTTAGTATGACTAAGGGCGGCATCGCCTGAAATGCGTTCCCTTGTTCACTCTGTGTCTCTGGATTTTATTATAATACACGGGACTGTCTTTGCATCGATCCATCACTGGCTTCTTTTCCATTTCTCTCAATATATGTGGACTTTCTCTTTCATGCAGAGAAACAGCTCTGCAGTAGAAAATCATACCCAAAAATAGATTACAGCCCTTTTATATGGCAACACTCTGAGTGTGAGCTGATTGGATAAGGGTCCCCAGTGGATCATGGTGTATAACTTTATTACCAATCACAGGGTTCCTTTTACACTTTTTTCCTTATCACAGAAAAAGCTTGTTATCCAACAAAAGCCTCATTTACCAAGGTCATTTGGATAGTTTTCGAGCATCACTGGGCGCTGGCCAGAACTAAGACAATGGTTAATTGAAACTAGATAAAACTGGCCAACACCATCTAAAGTTAGAATATATATATATATATATATATATATATATATATATATATATATATATATATATATATATATATATATATATTTATTACACATACATATACATACATACACAGAACATAGATATCAAAGTATAATTTTACCAACACATAGCACATGCTATACCCCACACCCACTGCCTGTGTTGTGTCCGGTGTCTCTTTGTTACTAAAGACAGAAGTTCCCTGACAACAGTCAATGGGAAGCAAATTGCAAAGAATGCAGACACATATTGGCCAAGGCTTTAGGGCTATTGTGGCCATTGTAGTTCCAGCTTTTCTCACCCTTTTCAGCTATTATCTGCAAGAAGCCCTATTTTGGCTTCCATTTCCCTTTCTGTGGCTGCTAACTTAAAGGGGAACTCAGGGGGAGAAGAAAAATGTTCAAATCAACTGGTGCCAGAAAGTTAAACAGATGTGTAAATAACTTCAACCCTTCCAGTACTTATCAGCTGCAGTATACTACAGAGACATTTGTGAAGTTCTTTCCAGTCTGACCACAGTGCTCTCTGCTGACACCTCTGTCCAGGTCAGGAACTGTCCAGAGCAGGAGAGGTTTTTTTATGGGGATTTGCTTCTAATCTGGACAGTTCCTGACATGGACAGAGGTGTCAGCAGAGAGCACTGTTTTCAGACTGGAAAGAACTTCACAATTTTCTCTGTAGTATACAGCAACTGATAAGTACTTGAAGGCTTCACATTTTTAAATAGAAATAATTTACAAATCTGTTTAATTTGCTGGTACCAGTTGATTTGAAAACATTTGTTTTCCACTTGTTTTCACCGGAGTTCCCCTTTAAATGATTGCAGCATCTGTCAGAGTGGCTCTTACTAGGCAGCGCTTTTTTCTGGCACATAAAGGGTAGTCCCAACCAGGGCACTCCCTCTATAATGTTCACATTCCCTAAAATTACCCTTTTAAAAAGCTAAAAATAATCAATAATATTGGTTACTGTCTCTGATAATGGACAATTTATGGAGTGTGGGAGAAAGCCAGAGTATCCTGTCCAAACCCAAATGGTGAGAACTTAGGAACACCATGCAGATATTGCCTTTGGTTGGATATAAACCCAGGATCAGAGTGTGGTAAGGTAATGCTGGCTCAGTGGTTATGTAAACTTAAATTTTCTTTATCTGTGTTGCTCCTTTACATAGCTGGCTAGGATACTGATTCTGACATATTCAATCACATATATGTCCTGGCTGCTGGGCTGATGCAAGATATGAGCAGGGAAGAGTGGAAGAGACTGTACCTACTGCTGTATTATAGATGAATGAGAGCACCCAGTTTCTGCAGGGATATAGGGACAGATCACCCAGGCAGCATTTTTCTAGAGATATTTGGGGAGATTTATCAAAACCTGTATACAGGAAGAGTAGTGCAGTGGCCCATAACAGTACATAAGATTTCTTCTTTAATATTTAAAAAGGCTAATGATGAAGAAAAAAAAATAAGCAATCTGGTTGCCATGGGTAACTGCTCCACTTTACCTCTGCACAGGTTTTGACGAATCTCCCCATAGAATACAATCCATAGCATAATCTGTGGGGTGGGTGGAATCTCACATACAGGCGGTGCATTAGTACACAGTGAAGAGAAGAGTGAACCCATAGCAGGGAGTTCACTATGCAGGGAGAGGGAGCAAGGACCACACAGCATCAGTATAGAAAGAAGGGACATGGGCAGAGGAGATGCAGAATCAGTGTCTATTTCAACACAGAGAAAAACTCCCAGGGGTGGTGAAAGCAGTACAGTAATGAAATATGTATTCAACAAGGAATAAAGGCAGCGGCATTCAGGACTGACAGGACCCACATTCAAAATATATATACATCTCATCTTCAGACCCTTCTACTTTAACATTTTGTTATGATGTGGACTTGTTCTGCACTCTGCGCCCCACAATGACAAAGTAAAAATGGAGTGTTGCAAATCTTTGCTCATTTATTAAAAAGTAAAAACTAAAATATTGTATTGACATTAGTATTCACTCACTGTACCCCTTATTAAATTCTGTGAGTTGTGTAGTTTCCAAAATGTGGTCACATGTGGGGGGGGGGTCCACTGTTCTGGCACCACGGGGGGCTTTGTAACTGCACATGGCCCCTGACTTCCATTCCAAACAAATTATCTTTCCAAAAGCTCAATGGCGCTCCTCCTCTTCTGAGCATTGTAGTGCACCAGCATGGTGCACTACATGGGGTACGTCCACACATGGGGTATTTCCATACTTAGAAGATATGGGGTTACAAATTATGGGGGTAATTCTTTCTCCTATTACCCCTTGTTAAAATGTAAAATTTGGGGGGGAAAAACTGCATTGTGGTGATTTTTTTAAAATCTCGTTTACACATCCAACTTTAACAAAAAGTCATCAAATACCTGTGAGGTGTTAAGGCTCCCTGTACCCCTTGTTACGTTCCTTGAGAGGTGTAGTTTCCAAAATAGTATGCCATGTTTTTTTTTTTTTTTTTGCTGTTCTGGCACCATAGGGGCTTCCTGAATGTGACATGCCCCCCCCCCCCCCCCCCCCCCCAAAAAAAAATAACATTTCAGCTAAATTTGTAGTTCGCCTGCAGTGCACTTGACGTCCACACATGGGGTTAGAAATTTGAGGGGGAATTTTTTCCCATTACCCTTTGTAAAAATGGTAAATTTGGGGAAAAAATGCACTTTAGTGAATTTTTTTTTTTATTTACACATCTGACTTTAACGAAAAGTCGTCAAACACCTGTGGGGTGTTAAGGCTCACTGGACCCCTTGTTACGTGCCTTGAGGGGTGAAGTTTCCAAAATGGTATGCTATGTGGGGGGTTTTCTGCTGTTCTGGCTCTCCAAAATCCCATTGTTGCTCCTTCCCTTCTGAGCCCGCCGAACACTTGACATACAAATGAGGTATTTCCTTATTCGAGAGAAGTTGGGTTACAAATTATAGGAAGATTTCTCTCCTTTTACCCCTTGTAAAAATTCAAAAACTGGGTCTACAAGAAAATGAGAGTGTAAAAAATGAAGATTTTGAATTTTTTCCTTCACTTTGCCGCTATTCCTGTTAAACACCTAAAGGGTTAACACACTTACTGAATGTCATTTTGAATACTTTGAGGGGTGCAGTTTTTATAATGGGGTAATTTGTGGGGTATTTCTAATATGAAGGCCCTTCAAATCCACTTCAAAACTGAACTGGTCCCTGAAAAATTCCGATTTATAAAATGTTGTGAAAAATTGGAAAATTGCTGCTGAACTTTAAAGCCCTCTGGTGTCTTCCAAAAGTAAAAACATGTCAACTTTATGATGCAAACATAAAGTAGACATATTGTACAAGTGAATCAATATATAATTTATTTGGAATGTCCATTTTCCTTATAAGCAGAGAGCTTTAAAAAATGCAAAATTTTCAATTTTTTCATCAAATTTTGGAATTTTTCACCAAGAAATGATGCAACCATTGACAAAATTTTACCACTAAAAGTAGAATATGTCACCAAAAAACAAACAAATCTCAGAATCAGAATGCAAGGTTAAAGCATCCTAGAGTTATTAATGCTTAAAGTGACAGTGGTCAGATGTGCAAAAAAACGCTCTAGTCCTTAAGGCCAAAATGGGCCTGGGCCTTAAGGGGTTAAAGACCTAGGGCATACGGGTACCTGTACACCCGTGGGAATTCCAGTCCCCGCCGCGTACCCCCATGCAAACCGCTGGGGGGGGGGGGGCCATGTCCATTAGCGGTCATTCCGGGTCAATCGGGTCTCCGGTGACCCAGATGCCGCCCAATCATCCATCCTGCTGGGCGGCATCGGCGTTGGAGGGAGGGGGTGATCAAGGTAGGGAGGCTTACCCGGGGTCTGGTGTGGCAGCGGTCCCAGCGGGCTTTGGTGGAGTGATCTAACAGCAGGAAGTATGTGCTGTTTGCCTCCTGCTGTTGCCTAGCAATAACTCCCAGCATGCACAGACAAAGGGCATGCTGGGAGTTGTAGTTTTGCAAAAGCTGGAGGCACAACTGCAACTCTCAGCATGCCCTTTGGCTGTCTGGGCATGCTGGGAGTTATGTAGTTATGAAAAATTGTACCTCCAGCTGTTGCATAACTACAACTCTCACCATGCATGGACAGCCAAAGGCATGCTGGGAGCTGTGGTAGTGTACCTCCAGCTGTTGCAAAACTACAGCGCTCAGCATGCCCTTGGAGGGGGGGGGGATAAGTTTTGCAACAGCTGGAGGCACCGTTAGGGGTATTCTACGCCAGTGATTCCCAATGTCCCCCCCTACGCAAGTCCCTAATTAAGGCATCAAATGCGCATGGCGCTCTCTCACTTAGGAGCCCTGTCGTATTTCAAGGCAACAGTTTAGGGTCACATATGGGGTATTTCCTTACTCAGGAGAAAAAAACCTCCAAAATGTGTTAGGCAATTTCTCCCTTCACCCCCTTATGAAAAGGTAAAGTTGGGGTCTACTCCAGTATGTTATTGTAATAAAATAAAAAATTTTACACTAACATGCTGTTGTTGCCCCATACTTTTCCTTTTCACAAGAGGTAAAAAAATAAAAATTGGTAACCCCATTTCTCCAGAGTACGGAAATACCCCATATGTGGACGTAAAATGCTCTGTGGACGCACAACAAGGCTCAGGAGTGAGAGCGCCATGTACATTTGTGGTGATTTGCACACGGGTGGGTGATCTGACAAACACAAAAAAAATAAAAAAAAATAAAACACCCACATTGACCACATTTTGGAAACTACATCCCTTACGGAACATAACTAGGGGTTAATGAGAATTTTCATTAAAAGTTGGATGTGAAAATGCTGGTGTTATCAAACATTTTTCATTTTCACAAGGGGTAATAGGAAAAAAGCCTCCCAAAATTTGTAACTCCATTTTTTTTTAGTATATAAATACCCCATATGTGGCTGTAAAGTGCTCTGCTGGTGCACTACAGGGCTCAGAAGAGAAGGAGCGCCATTGGGTTTTTGGAGCGAGAATTTTGGCTGAAATTGAGGGCCTTGTGCATTTACTAAGTCCCCATGGTGCCAGGACAACGGAACCCCCCCCCCCACATGTGACCCCATTTTGGAAACTACACCCCTCATGGAATGTAATAAGGGGTGCAGTGAGCATTTACACCCCACTGGTGTCTGACAGATTTTTGGAACAGTGGTCTATGAAAATTAAAAATAAAATTTTTCATTTGCACAGTTGGGTGCAAATGTTTCCGAAATAAAGTCACATGTGGGGGGTCCACTGTTCTTGCACCATGGGGGCTTTGTAAACCCCAAACACACCTGGCCCCCGACTTGAATTCCAGCCAAATTCTATCTCCAAAAGCCCAGCAGCAAAGTGAAGGAGTAAATGTAGTACTGTGAAGTACATGACAGATTTACAAATGTCCTTTACAGGAAGTCAACTATGGAAAGTATTTGTAACTATCAAATGGAACAGCAGATTTTACGCATGTTCTCAATATGTCATATAGGGTAACATCAGTGTTCTTACATCATTTACCTGATATAATAAACAAATGGTAAATTCCCCGCCCCCATATTTCACAACCACCCTCGATTTCATTTAAATCTCCAATATCAGAACAAATCCCCCCCCCCATTTCATTTTGTCTCAAATTTTATGTCAAGCTCACTCATTCCTTGTCCACCCCCCCCCCCCCTCATTTTAATGTCTATCCCCCTTCAATATGGTGCAGGGGCACTGGGGAAACAAAAAAAACTGATGCTTACCTAGCCCCAGTCTGCCACAGATCCCATCCTCCATGTGGTCCCAGTGCCTTCTGTGCTTCCTTCTTCAGAGATATGCAGCTAGTTGCACTTCATCACAGCCAATCACTGGCCTGACAACACTGCTGCGGCTACTGATGGCTGTGCGAGAAGGTCCTGAAACCAACTGCTTGCCGGGAGCACAGAGAAGACATTGGGGCTGCACAGAGGAGGAACAGTAGCTACAACAGACCTATGGGGGATTGGGGCACCCTTCCGCACCATTTAAAACACAGATGGTCAGGTGACAAGCAGCCACCAAAATTGAAATGCTAAGCAGTAATTGTCATATTTGTCGGGCATGTTCTTGCAGTATTCACAAATCTTTTATATCCAACAGAGATATATTCAAAGAATGGAGCACTCACCCAGTCTAACTGTGCAAGTAGCGTTCTACTTTATTTCGCTACAGCATGGTGTGTACAAACACATGCGGGAGAAAGGACTGAAACAGATGGGTGGGGGAGTGGGTTGGGTGATGGTCCGTGTCACACAATCAGCGCTTCGTCAGGCCCCACGATGAGCTGATTGCTCTACACAGACCATCGCCCAACCCACTCCCCCACCCACCTGTTTCCGTCCACTCTCCCGCATGTGTTTCTACACGACCATGCTGTAACGAAATGAAGAATGCTACTTGCACAGATAGATTGGGTGGGTGCTCGATTCTTTGAATAGCTCTCTGTTGGATGTACTTTTGATATTTACATGTGAGCACTGGAATGGTCTGCCAGCCAGAAAAGCTTAGCAGCAACTAATTAGTGGAGTGGCAGTGCCGGGGGTTACCTGTTGTGGATCAGTTGCATATCTTGCATTTCAATTATTATTTTTTTTTTTATTTCATTATTAAATTATGCAGCACTGCACTAGTTCTTACCATGTCCAGATGTCCTGGATTGCAACCTCCATAATGACCAGAATCACTTTGAAAAATCTCCCGCACTTTGAACAGTAGTTTCTTGGGCGTGGAGTATTTTCATGTAGTCATCACTGCTCTAAGCTGTATTAATGCCTATTCAAGCATGACTGACAGCCCAGGTTGCTCCAACGTCACCGCTCTGCTTCTTTTGCCCATTTAGATTTATGATCAGGAATATCGAAGCTTCTGGGCCTGTACTTGATTTGAATGTGCAGAGGGAGCAGAGCGGGGAAATCAATAAAATCTGCAGACAGGTTTCTTTAACCCTGCTTTTTCTTCTTCAGTTAGAACTGCATCTGGCTGAAAAGGAGGAGCATTTGTTGGAGAAAGACTTTCTCTACGAACAAGTTTCAAGACTTTCTGAAAGAATACGCATTAAAGTGGAGAATGGCAAGGAGGACACACTAGTTCTTGCAAAAAAGGTATATAAAAGTAAAAAAAACAAAAAAATTAACAAATTACTGGTAGGTATGTGGGGCTGATCACATACTTTAATGGTTTGTTGATCTGGCCCTCCTTAACACCCCCCTCTTATCAGATGGTTGTGCTCGGAGATATGGGTAGGCTTAGCTGGGCCAGAGGAATGAATATCTTACCACCGTGTAGTATGACGCAGTCAGAAGGAGCGCTGCAAAAGACAAATCTTGCAAGATCCTGTTGACTACACCAGCAGGAAGTGATGGGAGCACATACTACATTGATGTAAGTTATTCACGTCCACAGCCATGCCCAGAAAAGCCCACTTATACCTTCTAACACCACAGCACGCCCACCTGAGGGATTCAGCAATCTACTACATATAAAAACACCCCATAACTCTGGAACAGGGGGGCGAATTGACAAACCATTAAAAAAGTGTATGTGATCGACCCCCCAAAAGGAATTTATATGTTCCAGTAAATTGCATTTTTTAGAGATGACCAAGAAAAATTTATATTGCTTTCATATGCTGGAAAAGAAATAGAAACACCAAAAGAGTTTACAAACAAGTACCGCCATTCTTCTCATGTTTTGGATTGTCAATATTTTAGATGAATGAACTTCAAAAGAAAATTAAAGACACCACTCGTAAAATGATGTCCTGTATTGCGGAGCTGTCAATGCAACAAGCCAATTACATCAAGCTGCAACAGGAAATTAGAGATAAAGAGAAGTTTGTGCAGAAGTGCTACACCAGAATGGAGCAAGGACTACCACCTAGCGAGGAAACAGAACAAGAGTGGAAACGATTCCTGCGCGAAGAGCGTAGGCACAGACTTGAAAAAGAAGAGAAAGCTAGGGTAAGGTTCTTAAATATGAAAATGCTGTATTATTAATTTTAGTAAAATCAGGATAAGATAATGATCAGGACAAGGGTAAGCTTGCCGATTATGCAGATGACAACTTTTTGCAGTGGCAGTGTTAAATGCAGCGTCATACTAGGCATGCAACATGTCTTAAAACAACAGCCCAGAGTTAACCATCTCCCTAATATCAAACTGTTTTCCCATTCCAACCAATCACAGCTCAGCTTTCATTTTACTGGAGCTTGTAAAGATATGAAAGCTGAGCTGTGATTGGCTGCCAGGGGCAAATCACTCCAGTGTTTGTATGAAACAGGTTGATAAATCTTATGGCATATTCACCAACCGTTTTTATGCATAGCATGAGGTCTATTTATCCTATGGTACTTCCATTTTAGAATGCTTATCAATTAAGATTTAAATACAATTAGATGGAAATACAATTTTTTTAAAGACAAGAGCTGTACTTTACAATGCTTTTTATTAACCTTTTCTTTAGCAAAAATACATTAAATAGACATAAGCTTAGAAATAATTAAATAGTTTATTTACAGTTCAGCAATGCATTTTCACATTTTTAACAATGGGGGAGATTTATCAAAACCTGTCCAGAGGAAAAGTTGTCTAGTTGCCCATAGCAACCAATTAGCTTGCTTCTTTCATTTTTAAACAGGGCCACTGAAAAATGAAAGACTCAATCTGATAGGCTGCTATGGGCAATTAAGCAATTTTTCCTTTGCACAGGTTTTGATAAATCTTTACTATGAGTATATCTTACTTTGCAACAAGTTTTTAAATCTTTATATGCAATAAAAAAAAAATCATATTGCAAAGTTGAATCATAAATAAAAACATCCTATTGTTTCTACTTCTCTTGTGCAATGCTCTACTTTACTTTTAGCTAACTTACTAAGAGTATGCAAGCATAAATTACAGGTAGAACGGAGTATGACTGCAAGATCAGACTGTACAGCATTTTGTTGTCTGTTACCATGGAGAAACATGTCTGTATAAGAGATGTAGAAGCAAAATGGTAGAATTTCTCATTTTAGATGCATTGTACAATGAAAATGGTTGTAAACAGGTCATAGAATTGTAATATTTTATTTGCTGCTATAGAAAGTTATTCCAGTGATGAGTGTGTTTGTTTTTTTACAAACTGATATTTAAAAGTTTAACAATAGAAGAAAACAATAGCTTAATGTTCTTTCTGTCCACTGCAGGCAGAAGAGGAGGAGGAACATTACATGTTGCCAAATGGCATTTATACAACAGCTGAGCAACGGCCTAATGCCTACATACCAGAGGATGAAAATGCCCTTCCTCTGCCTCGACCATATGGAGCTCTAGCACCGTTCAAACCCAGTGAACCCTGTTCAAACATGAGGCATATTAGAAAGCCACTGATAAAGCCAATTGAAATCTAACAATATCCATCACAAGATAACTATCATGTACTGGCACAATAGACTACTTCACACTGTGCCATGCTATGCAGTATTAGATTTCTTTTACTGTTGCAACTTATACTGCAGACCAGATAATAAGTAAACAATTGACAGGCCACAAAACAGCCCTGAATTGGGTTAATCCATAGAGTTCCATAAAACATTTAATACTATTAAAATATAACATGCAATATTCAATAAATGTAAACTCATTTAACATGACAGTTTTGCCAAATATGGTTAAATGTGTTTTATAATCATATTGCTCCAAATATCGGTGGAAATGTATGCAATATCCAACAAAGGGGAAGCTCTGAACTTGTATGTCATATCTACAGACACACAGGAACAGTTAATAAGTGACTAGAGATCTGAAGAAACATCTATAGGCAACACAATAATGCCACACAGGTTGTTTTTTTTCTGGCATTTTTTGGAAAACTGCCACTTCAGTTTTTGAACCAAAGTGGCTCAAAAACTACAGTGGCAAGTTTAAAAAACAATGCGAGAAAAAAAAAAAAACCCTATGTGGAAACCTAGCTTAGGCTGGGTCCACACTACGTTTTGTCCCATACGGGAGCGCATACGGCAGGGGGGAGCTAAAAGCTCGCGCTCCCGTATGTTACCGTATGCGCTCCCGTATGTCATTCATTTCAATGAGCCGACCGGAGTGAAACGTTCGGTCCGGTCGGCTCATTTTTGCGCTGTATGCGCTTTTACAACCGGACCTAAAACCGTGGTTGACCACAGTTTTAGGTCCGGTTGTAAAAGCGCATACGGCGCAAAAATGAGCCGACCGGACCGAACGTTTCACTCCGGTCGGCTCATTGAAATGAATGACATACGGGAGCGCATACGGTAACATACGGGAGCGCGAGCTTTTAGCTCCCCCCTGCCGTATGCGCTCCCGTATGGGACAAAACGTAGTGTGGACCCAGCCTTAAATGGATATGCAACCACAGTTTCTGTTCAGTTATGTTCTGATATTAAAGGGGTATTCCAGTGGCAAACAAATGTTTTCATATCAATTGGCTCCAGAAAGTAAAACAAATTTGTAAATTACTTCTATTTAAAAACCTTAATCCTTCCAGTACTTGGAATGCTGATGTATAGTACAGAGGAAGCATACAGAGAAACCTATTCTGCTCTGGACAGTTCCTGACATGGACAGAGGCGTCAGCAGAGAGCACTTTGGTCAGACAGAAAAGAACTATACAACTTCCTCTGGAGAACACAGCAGCTGATAAGTACTGGAAGGATTAAGGTTTTTAAATATAAATATTTTACAAATCTGTTTAACTTTCTGGCACCAGTTGATTTGAAAACATTTGTTTTCCACTTGAGTACCCCTTTAAGTCAGGTGCACTATGCAACAGTATATGTCAGAAAACAATCATGCTTTTTCCCCCCCCCATAAATGGATGGACTGTACCAGCAACACAGATGTCAGGGAAATTGTTCATCCCAAGTTTTTTCTTAAGGATAGCTTCACACACCGTTCATACCCAACTTCTTTCACGCAGCAGGAAAAATGCTGGGCATTTTGCTACGTCCAGACACACAGGACTTCCCACAGCAGCCCTGTGTGTGTAGTTCGGTTTCATCACAGTTACTTCGGTGCGCTCGGCCTGCCTCCAAGTCTTACTGCACACGGCTGCTGTGTGGAAGCTCTGTGTGGGAGATTTATCAAAACCTGTGTAGAGGCACTACAGGTTCCTATAGCAACCAATTAGATTGCTTTCATTTTTCAAAGGACTCTTTAAAAATTAAAGTAGCAATCTGATTGGTTGCTATAGGCAATTGCACCACTCTTTCTCTATACAGGTTTTGATAAATCTCCCCCGTGTGCCAGGTCATAGCAAAATGCGCAGTGAATTTCCTACTTGGGTATGTGGTGTGTGTGACGCTACCATTCCTGAAAATTCATAAAATGCTTTGTCTTCCTAATAAATATAAATTGTGAAAAAGCACAGACTTGCTTTTTACTGAATTGTATCATCTGAGGATTTAGCAGAAGGACCTTTGTCAAGAAGAGATACAGAAAAACATTAATATGAACATGCATGCAATGCAAATAAAATTTAGCTGCTTATGGGTGGCATGAAATACACTTAAGAAACAAAGATATTCTTTACCAAATTGAGGAGTAAAACTTAAAAATAGTAAGTGCAACAGGTAATGGACCTTTTTAAATAACAGTAGATTATAATTCAGTCCGCATAATAAGACATTGCATCTTTTTTCTCATGCACAGTGATGAATGTGTATAGAAACGTCCTGTCAATGGAACACATTGAAAATTACAAACTCACACAATTTGTGCTCATCTAACCATGTGAATTTGCTGGGGATACATGTATTCCTGCAACTGTCATTAGAAAGACCAAACGCAAAGTAACCCCAATAAACCAGACTGTAGTGCAGTATTTACAGATGCTGCAATACACCTAAAAAGATTTGCTTGCTAAAAAGGTCATTAAAGTATGTCAGTTCATCATTGATAGTAATGCGTTCATTAAAAAAGGTATAAGTCATAGGGATTGAAGGGAAATCTCTATTCTAAAACCATTACTGTTGTAAGAATCAAGCTGGATATCTATTACACCCAGCAGCATAAATCATATGAAGCATTTCTGGAATGTACTTCAACATTGGGCTTCATTGCTTAAACTTTTTAGTTCTAATGTCCATTTTTGCTTCCCCACATCCATAAATGACGTCACTAGAAATGGGCTGTATTAGGCTTCAATTGACCTAAATAGAAGATCCATACATATCCTCCCCCTAGTGGCTGGAACAGACTGAGATTTTTACTGTAAGCAGAAGAGAAAAACATATTTTGTACATAATTTATGCTGCTGGTTTCTTGTTACTGTAGGAACATTTAAACATATCCTTGTTTGTTGTTTAAAGGGGTACTCTGCCCCTGGATATCTCATCTTCTATTCAAAGGGTAGGGGATAACATGTCTGATCACGGGGCGGTCTGGCCGCTGGGACCCACGCGATCTCCGGACAACACCCCAGCATTCTGAAGATTTCTGTACAGAATGCTGGATTCAGTGGCCGTGGTCAGGACATCACGTCTATGGAAGCAGTTACGCTCGCTCCCATACACATCAATGGAGGGGCGTAGCATGATATCACGACCATGGCTGCCCAAATCCTGCTTTCTCAACAAAAATGTCCAGAACACTGGGGTGCTGCCTGGAGATTGTAGGGGGTACCAGCGGCGGGACCCCCGTGATCAGACATCTTATCCCCTATTCTTTGGATAGGGGATAAGATGTCCAGGGGCGGAGTACCCCTTTAAAAAGGTACCCACCACCCATTCCTTTATCACATCCTAGCAGAGAACTAAAGCTATTTAAAAATGTAAGGTAGTGTTTTTGTAAACATTTTCTGAGCAAAATTCTTTGCAAATTTATATTGTAAGATACAATTCCTATGAGGAATACATATTGTATAAGTTTTTTATGCAACTGGCACATTTCTGGTTTCAAATTGCTGACTAAAACCAATATCTTGCCAATATTATAAATCACTTGGTACCATCACCTTACCATCCTTAAAATACTTTTTAGCTGCAAAAAGAGAATGTACCACAATAGGAAATATCACAGACATTGAAAGTAGCTACATTTAAACAGAATTTCAGTGTTGCACAACATGATTTCAACAGAACTGTCACAGGAACTATGGCCACCTTCCTGGCACCGGGCAGAAATGTACAGACAGATGCCATTACTTTGATCCAGTGTCTAGTACTGTTGTAGGCTTAGTAAATCTGCGGTTTGTTTCAAGGCAATCTCTTCCAGAAATGCAGCATCTATGTTATCTTCTTCAAAAGGATTTAATTCTGCAATAGTAATTAAATATAGATTATACATAAAGAACATAAAAGTTGATCAATCAAAATTTATAACAACTGGCAAAGATTTTTTTCCGGAAAGTCATCCATGAGGAACGGGAAGAATTTTGCATAAGGCGAATTGAATTTCATCCACCTGGATTGCTACTAGCAGTACCAGGTTTTATAATCCTTTTCTAAAGCACACATTACTGGTTTTAGATTTTTGCCCATGACCCTTGCAGATGTATATTTATCACTTTGAATACAAATAAGAGACATATAATCTTAGAAGAATGTTCATGAGAGGAGAGAGATGCTGGAGACTTATTGGGCAGCTTTTCTCTCCACTGATGGACAATGCAATGAACAATCACAAAGCAGCAGAAACACACTGGCACAAGCCTGGTAAACGGGAGCTATCCACCGCTCCTTCCACACAGCAAATTGACTTTGGTGCCAACACACAGACTGCAGCGGACACATTAGGCAAAATGGCAAACCAAATAAGTATGATGCAACAACAAACCATGCATTCAATGCCTTTAACTCTGGAGACCATGGGGGGTACTAAGATGTGTGTGATGTACAGTAACCCCCCAGCATGCGATGGCCCCGACATATGATCAAATCGACATACGATGGCTTCTCAGAGACCATCGCATGTCGATGTCAGCATCGTCATACAATGCTTTTATATGTCGGGGCCATCGTACAGCGCAAAATGCTTAAGCTGCTGTCAGATAGCAGTTTAAGCATCCCGGACAGGTTCACTTACCTATCCCCGCTGCTCCGGGTCCACTTCGCGATCCTCCGGTGTCTTCTGCATCTTCTCCAGGGTCCAAGCCTCGCTTTCCGGCATAGTTATTACGTCGCTACGCACGCCGTGCCGGCGCAGCAGCGTAATAACGTCACCAGAAAGCGAGGCCCGGACCATGCAGAAGAAGCCGGAGGATCCCGAAGTGCACCCAGAGCAGCGGGACAGCATCGGGAGCCCCTGGGACAGCATAGAGAGCGGTGAGGACGCGGTCCGGAGCGGCGGGGACAGGTGAGTATAATTTCCTATACTTTACATTGCATGAATCCCTCAACATACGATGGATTCGACAAACGATGGGTCGTTTGGAATGAATTACCATCGTATGTTGAGGGACCACTGTAGTTCATTTTTTAATTTTTTTTTTTTTGCGTTGATAAATTCATTACCACTGCACAAGACTAACCCCAACAGCTGGTCTGTATGCTTTTAAAAAAAAAAAAAAAATAAGACAAATAGAAAGTGACGGTGCTCGAAGTTAAATGGATACTGGGTCTCAATAACTGTCAATAAATGTATTTAAAAAAATTGTATTTATAAAAAAATTTAAAAATCACAATAAAACATATCGTGTATCCCGGCGTATAAGACTACTTTTTAACCCCGAATTTTCTTCTGAAAAGTCGGGGGTCGTCTTATACGCCGGGTATTGGGGTCCGGCATAGGAATACTTATGATTATCTTCCCGGCTCCTGTGTGCGGCTGCAGGCGGGGGCCGGCCAGAGCATATACAAACTAATAACTGTTCAGTATACTTAAAAACCAGGGTGCCTCCAGCTGTTGTGAAACTACAACTCCCAGAATGCCCGGACAGGCAAAGGCTGTCTGGGCATGCTGGTAGTTGTAGTTTCACAACAGCTGGAGGCACCCTAGTTTTTAGTATACATGAATTTGTTTTTACATGCTCTGGCCGGCCCCCGCCTGCAGCCGCACACAGGAGCCGGGAAGATAATCATAAGTATTCCTATGCCGGACATCCCTGTGTCCCAAAAATTATTTTCCGAACACATGGATGTCACTTACCATTCCCTGACCACCACGCTTCCTCCTCCGGTCCTCCTGCGGTCTTACTCTGGTCCTTCTGTGCTTCTCCACCTCTCTATGGTTGTACGCACGTGACGTCAGTGACGTCCCGTGCGTACAACCATAGAGGCGCAGGAGGATGAGAGCTGGCCGGGGCCTGGTGAGTGACCGGCGGCGCGTCATCTACAGTGTTCCGAGCGCCGCTCCTCCGGTCCCGGGACTGCTGCTATGGTCCATAGGCCATAGCAGTAGATTGTGACCCCGGGCCGGAGGAGCGGTGACCGGAACACTGTGGGGGGGCAGTACACAGACATACAGCCTCCAGCCATACGCTGTATATGGCTGGAAGTTGTATGTCTGTGGTATGTATGTATTGATGATATATAGGTATATATATAGCTGTCTGGAAAAGCCACAGGGCCCTCGTGGCTTACTTCAAGCTATATGATGACGTATAAGCAAGTAATAAAATACAATGAAACATAAAAAATTGTCAAAATAAACTGAGGACTGCTGCTGAATTAAAATGCAATTCTTATAACACTATATAAATGTTCAAATGTCCATTAATCCGGCAAAAAAACTTTCAAATGTCCATTAATCTGGCAATTTTTTTTTAGCAGTAATATATGCAATAATAACTGCAGAAATATTACTGTCGCTGTTCAACATTTTTTTTTAGATGTCTTGCAACAATGTAACTGCAGATGTGTTGAAGCGGTGCTATGCACCTATGTCCGGCAAGGAGATAACTTTAACTGGTTTTTTTTTTGGGAGTTAATAACAAAACAGTGGTGCTATGCACCTCTCCCTCCGATTGCAAGCAGGAGCCGGGAGTTTAGATCGCGGCAGTGATTTTCGCAGTTCCTGGAGTTGGCGGCGCAACTCCATTAGTCCTGCTGTATGGAGCCAGATCTGCCTTGGTGCAGGTACAGCAAAGAATACTTACAGCTCCTGGAGTTGTCAGCTCATCTCCGATGTGGCAGTGCTGGCTCCTTAAAGATCCGTGTAGGTCCAATTACGGTGATGGATCTCTGCTCTGTGGCAGATAAGGATAACTATGGTGTCCTTGTGTAGCAATTGAGCACGAGGAGCTCACAGAGTATTATCTGTCAAGTGAGATTAAAATCCGAGCAAGTGGCAATTGCTCAACAGTAGCAGACCTCAGTAGATAGTGATAAAGTTTTAAGTATAGAAAGGCTGGACGCGTTTCAGGATTGCCATAGATCCTTTCCTTAGCGGCAAGGGTAACATATGATAGAAGCTAGTCATTTTCAGAGTATATATAGGCACATCTTTACCAAATTAAGCACGTCATGTGGGTTCATAGTAAAACTCGGGTGTGGCTTGAATGGTTACTTGGATGTCAGACATAATTAAATATGTGCATACAAATAAAAAGCAATAATAATAATCAAAAAAATGTAAATAAAATAAAAATTTAAAAATAAACTAAAGAATATAAATACAAATAAAATTTTTATTTATTTCAAATTTTATTTGTATTTATATTCTTTATTTTTTTTCTATTTTAATTATTCTATTTTTATTATTATTTAGCTTTTTATTTGTATGCACATATTTAATTTACCTTCACAAATACACTATTCTCACATGTACTAAATATATTCTATTCACAATATATTTTTCACTTCCCCTACCACATTCTAACATCCACATACAATCAGCCAGTTTGCTGTAGATAGATATACACCCACATTACGGTCTGACATAGACCGTTTTACATGTTGATTTACATACTTTATTCACACAATAAATTGCAAGCATGAAGCAACTAATAGTTATAACATAGTATTCCATATTTTTAGGAGAGCCCCTTGAAGTGTCTGACATCCAAGTAACCATTCAAGCAACACCCGAGTTTTAATATGAACCCACATGACGTGCTTAATATGTTTATTTGGTAAAGATGTGCCTATATATACTCTGAAAATAACTAGCTTCTATCATATCTCACCCTTGCCGCTGAGGAAAGCATCTATAGCGATCCTGAAACGCGTCCAGCCTCTCTTTACTTAGAACGTTATCACTTTCTAGTGAGGTCTGCTGCTTTTGAGCAATTGCCACTTGCTCGGATTTTAATCTCACTTGACAGATAATACTCTGTGAGCTCCTCGTGCTCAATTGCTACACAAGGACGCCAAAGTTATCCTTATCTGCCACAGAGCAGAGATCCATCACAGTGAATTTGACCTACACGGATCTTTAAGGAGTCAGCACTACAGCACCGTCACATCGGAGATGAGCTGACAACTCCAGGAGCTGTAAGTATTCGTTGCTGTACCTGCACCAAGGCAGATCTGGCTCCATACAGCCCAGACTAACGGAGTTGCGCCGCTGACTCCAGGAACTGCAAAAATCACTGCCGCGATCTACACTCCCGGCTCCCGCTTGCAATCGGAGGGAGAGGTGCATAGCACCACTGTTTTGTTATTCACTCCCAAAAAAAAAACAGTTACACAGTTATCTCCTTGCCAGACATAGGTGCATAGCACCGCTTTAACACATCTGCAGTTACATTGTTGCAAGACATCTAAAAACATTGTTGAACTGTGACAGTAATATTTCTGCAGTTACATTATTGCATTAGTGCTAAAAAACTATTTTTTGCCGGATTAAAAGCATCTACAGGTCATTTTGCCGGATTTATGGGCATTTGAAATTTTTTTTGCCGTTTTAATGGACATTTGAATTTTTTTTTGCTCTAATTAGAGATTATTGCATTAATACTATATAGTGTTATAAGAATTGCATTTTAATTCGGCAGAAGTCCTCAGTATATTTTATTTCACTATTTTATTCTTCATTGTATTTTATTACTTGCTTATATGTCATCATATAGCTTGAAGTAAGCCACAAGGTCCCTGGGGCTTTGCCAGACAGCTATATATACACATAGATATCATCAATATATTTTTAACAGCTATTTTTATTGTGACTTTTTAATAAATAAAAATTTTTAAATATGCACTATAGAAGTATATATCAGCTCACCCCAAGCCCACCAGATTGAGCGCAGAGCAGGGTGCGGACTGCACCCAAGTCTTGTAAACAGAAGAATATGAAGAACTCCAGCTCGGTGAAGATCAATGTGCCATCTTTATTCACTCGAAGCTACATGGATCACAGGTAAAACAGGATGTGACTTCTTTCGGCCAGGTGCTGGCCTTACTCATACACTTAATTTACTGTGTGAATCGAATATATGGGCATGGACAGAGTCCCGAATGCACGACAGGTGAGGAAAACCACCCTCATTCAATTCATGGACTCTCCCATGTCCATTCACAAAAATGGAAAATATAAAACCATTTTATATGCATATAATGTATCATATACAGATTAATTAAAAAGTATATAGATACCAAAATTGTGAAAATATAAGGAAAGAAAAACGAAAATTCTACCTAATTTTATTAGAATGCAAAAAAAAAAAAAAATTTTAAACACATTGACAATTATTGAGTCCCAATATCCATTTAACTTCGAGCACCGTCACTTTATATTTGTCTATTTTAGTATTTTTACACCTAGGGGGGAGATTTATCATAAGGTGTCTATTGTAGACACAGATTCTACCTCTTTACACCGCCTGTCTAATTTACACTCTTGCACAAGATTAACTAAAGTTGTGCACGTCCTTTGATAAATTTTGTGCAAATATAGAAAGCCCCCCCTCGCTCTACCGCACACTTCACAGAGCTGTGGCATTTTCCCTGTACACTTCCGCTGTACACTGCTCACATAGCTAGAAGTGCCGGAGCAGCAGTGTGGTGTGTGCTAAACAAAACTCTGCACAATAGTAAAATCATAAATCTCTAAAGAATTTTGCGCCCCCCCCAAAGAAATAAAAAATTATCGATTTTCGCACAAAGAGTATCGACCACATTTTCAAAGAGCTTTGTGCCACGATTTACACTGTTCACGTCAGTTTGGAAGAGTGGGCGTGTCCACGTATATTGTCTGCTTTACATTATATTTTCAAAGGGGTGAGAGTCCAGTTTTCATCAAAAATTTCACACCAACTTGTAGAAATCACAGAAATGGTTGTAGTTTTACTGTTTGTTTTTTTCTAATTCTAGATACATGAATGCGGAGGACTACATCAGATTCAGCAGATTGCGATGATTAACAGTGTTTTTTTAAATGTCAATAAAAGGGTTAACAAGGGCTGTGGGGGAGTGTTTTTTTTTATATAAAACTTTTTTCAATGTGTTGTGTTTTTTATAATTTAATTTTCAGGCTTAGTAGTGGAAGTAGTCTTGTAGACAGAATCCATTACTAAGCCGGGGCTTGGTGTTCGCCACAAACCAGCTAGCGCTAACCCCCAATTATTGCTCCCCGATAACCACAACTGGGGTGCTGGGAAGAGCCGGTACCAACAGGCCCGGAGCGTCAAAAAGAGCGTTTCTGGGCCTAGGCGGTAACAGGCTGGTGTTCTTTAGGCTGGGGAGGGCCAGTAACAATGGTCCTCGCCCACCCTGGTAACGTCAGGCTGTTGCTGCTTGGTTGGTATCTGGCTAACAATGAAAAAATGGAGGAACCACACACATTTTTTATTTATTTAAAATAATATAATAAAAAATGCATAGGGTTCCCTGTATTTTCAGTATCAGCCAGATACCAACCAAGCAGCAACAGCCTGAAGTTACCAGGGTGGGCAAGGACCATTTTTACTGGCCCTCCCCAGCCTAAATAACGCCAGCCTGTTACCGCCTGGGCCCAGAAGCGCCATTTTGACTCTCCGGGCCTGTTGGTACAGGCTCTTCCCGGCACTCCTGTGGCGGTGGGTACTGGAGTAATAATTGGAGGTTAGCGCTAGCTGATTTTGGGGCTAACGCGCATAGGGTTGTAGTAATGGAGTCCTTTTATAAGACGGCTTCCACTACTAAGCCTTAAAATTCAATTATAAAAAACACAACACATTGAATTTTTGTTTTGTTTTAAACACTCCCCATAGCCTCGTTAATAATTTTATTGAAATAAAAAAAAAAATGCTGGTCATCGTCTTAATCCACCAAATCGGATCTAGTCCTCTGCATTCAGGGATCTGAAATAAGAAGAAGAGAAAAACAAGAAATATGGGTTAGTACATTTTTTGTGCTCTCCCCTGGGGAGAGGGCACATAATGCAGCGTGTTCATAAACAGGGAGCCTCCAATTGTTGCTAAACTACAACTCCCATCATGGGGGCTGTAGTTAAGCAACAGCTGGAATCTCCACGTTTGGGAACACACTGCCAGAAAGGCTCTGTTCCCATTATGCAAAACGGGCCTGGACTGTGTAGCTCGAGCTTTCCCTCTGCCCTTGGACTACTACTCCCGTCATGGGACAGAGTTTGTCCCATGATGGGAGTTGTTGTAGTACCACAGCACTAAGGGATGGCACTTGCACATCCCCGGCTGCAGGACTTTTAGGACTATACAGACTCCGTTGGGAGTACTTAAACAGGCGCTTTCATTAAACATGATTTTTTTTTAAATATTTGATTCCTTATGCCAAATAATTAACTTTTGTAATTGGCTTCCATAAAAAAAAAAAAAAAAATCTAAATATACATAAGTTTTAGGTTCGTTTTTCTGCTGTATACTTCTGGCCACCAGGGGTCTCCCTTCTTTTGCCAGAACACATTCCATTTGGTCAAAATCTCTGATTTTGGGCATCTGCTTGTAATGGCAGTGTTTCTCTGCACTGAGCTTGATTGACAGCTGAACAGATTGAAAGCTGCAAAAAGCCTCACTGAAAGATACACAGACTGAAAGTTGCGGCACTTTAACAATGTGAGGGCAGAAGTGGTCCCCCAGAAGTCTTCAGTGATTTCATGCCTGCTGGGAAACTGCACTATGTGAGCAAGAATAAAGGCATGATACAGCGCTTTTTAACCCCTTAAGGACACAGGGCATACCTGTACGCCCTGAGTCAACTCCCTTTCTATAACTCGGGGCCATGGCGTGGCCCCACATCATAGCGGGTCAGGCCCGGCCTCTAACAACGGGACCCGTGGCTAATAGCGCGCAGCACTGATCGCGGTCCCGCACGCTATTAAACCTTTGTGATGTGGCGTTAAACTACCCCCGGCTAGCTCGGTGGGCTGTTCGGGACCGCTGCGGCATTCCAAACAGCTGTAGGACATGTGGAGGGTTCCCTTACCTGCCTCCTGGTGTCCGATTGCCGAATGACTGCTTAGTGTCTGAGATCCAGGCATGAGCATTCAAGCGGCAGAATAATCAATCAATGGTTTCCTATGAGAAACTATTGATCAATGTAAAAGATCAGTGTGTGCAGTGTTATAGCCCCCTATGGGAGCTATAACATTGCCAAAAAAATAAATAAATAAAAAGTTAATATAGATCATTTAACCCTTCCCTAATAAAAGTTAGAATCACCCCCCTTTTCCCATAAAAAAAAGTGTAAATAAAAATAAACATGTGTTATCGCCGCGTGCGGAAATGTCCGATTTATAAAAATGTATTGTTAATTAAACCGCATGGTCAATGGCGTATGCGCAAAAAAAATCCAAAGTCCAAAATAGCGTATTTTTGTAATATATATATATATATATATATATATATATATATATATATAATGAATTTTTTTTTATATAAAAACAGATTAAAAAGTCCGATCAATACAAAAATGGTACCGATAAAAACTTCAGATCACGGCACAAAAAATGAGCCCTCAGAAGATGACAATTTTAAACGTATAAATTGTCCTGCATGTAGTTATGATTTTTTCCAGAAGTACGACAATATCCAACCTATATAAGTAGGGTATCATTTTAATCAAGTGGACCTACAGAATAAAGATAAGGTGTCATTTTTGCTGAAACATTTACTGCGAAACGGAAGCCCCCCAAAAATTACAAAATGGGGTTTGTTCTTCAATTTTGACACACAATTTTTTTTTTTTCCGTTTCGTCGTAGATTTTTGAAAAATCCTTGATGTCATTACAAAGTAGAATTAGTGGTGCAAAAAATAAGCCATAATATGGATTTTTAGGTGCAAAATTGAAAGTTATGATTTTTTTTAAGGTAAGGAGGAAAAAATGAAAGTGTAAAAACGGAAAAACCCCTGGTCCTTAAGGGGTTAAAGCTCTAGATTTATTTATTTATTTTATTTTTTTAAGGGTGGGAGGAGTATTCGGAATTGTTATGGAACATAGCCTGAGTTAGTTTAGAACAGTTTATTTGGTGACCGGCATTCTTTAAGCAACCCAACCTCTTTAAACTAGAATCTGTGCTCACAACTGGGCCTCATTTACACCTTTGTATGAAAATATAGATAAAATAGGGAGGCACAATACAGTTGTTTTTTTTTAACAATTTGTTCTATTTATGGTTCTGAATTGTACCATTTATTGTTGAATATTTAGTTATACTTTTGCTGATTTTCATCTGTACTTGTTCTGTTTTTTTTCCTTAAATAAATTTACTTATTTCAGTTTTTTGCTGTAATATTTGGTGACATTTTAGAGAGAATCATATTTTATATTAAAGATACCTCTATCTTCCACTTCTGACAGCATCATTATTAAATAATTCAGTGGTAGAAAGTTAATGAGTGGAGAGCGATCAGTTGGAGATTGTTGAGTAACCTGCAAAAAAAAAAAAAAATAATAATATTATAGACTCTAAACATTTGAGAGAACTTATTTAGCAATACTATGTATACATCTCTATGAAGCGCCATTTCGTTAGTCAAATGTTCTGTTGCAGCTTTAATTACTATGTTTAGCTAAGTATTGATTTAGTGTGCTTATAAAGTGACTGAGTAAAAGAAGATTACGTCTGTCAGCAATGAACCCAGGTATGTTTCTACTGCTGATTAACCTGTTGAGGATTGAGGGCGTACAGGTACGCCCTCGCATGCTGGTACTTAAGGACCGGGGGGCGTACCTGTATGCCCTCCGTATTTCCGGTCACCACCACTCACCGGGCGGTGATCGGACCGGGATGACTGCTGATATCAGCAGGCATCCCGTGGCAATTCCTAGGGGGGTCCTGAGATCCCCCAAGTCAGTGTTTGCCGCAAATCGACAGTCAATTCAGACCAGCTATTTGCGGCGATTCCGGGCCAATCAGGTCACTGGTAGCAGAGAGATCGTGCGTCCGGAAAGTGCGGCGGTGGAGGAGGCTACAGTGAAGATCGCTGGTAAGTGATCTTCACTGTGGCCTTCTAAAAGTTGCAAAACCACAACTCCCAGCATGCCCAGACAGCCAAAGGCTGTCTGAGCATGCTCGGAGTTGTAGTTTTGCAACATCTGGAGGGCCACAGTTTGGAGACCTCTATACGGTGATCTCCAAACTGTAGCCCTCCAGATATTGCAAAACTACAATTCCCAGCATGCCCAGACAGGCAGGGATGCTGGGTAGTGTAGTTCTGCAATATCTGGCCCTTCAGATGTTGCTGAACTACAACTCTCAGCATGCCAGGACAGTCTAGGCATACTTTGAGTTGCAGTTTAGCAACATCTGGAGGGCTACAGTTTGGAGACCACTACTTAGCGGTCTCCAAACTATTCTTCCCCAGTTGTTGCATAACTACAACTCCTAGCATGCCTTTCGGCTGTCAGTGCACGTTGGGAGTTGTAGTTTTGCAACAGCTGGAGGCACACGGGTTGGAATCACTGAGCTAGAGTCTGTTTCCTAACTCAGTGGTTCGCCACCAGTGTGCCTACAGCTGTTGCAAAATTACAACTCCCAGCATGTATCGTCTGTCAGTTCATTTTGGGAGTTGTAGTTTTGCAACAGCTGAAGGTTTGCATTGGGTTACACATTTTGGGTGGGCATTTTCTCCTATTCCTCCTTCTGAAAATGAAAAGTCTGGGGTAACACCAGCATTTTTGTGTTAAAAATCAAATTTTTCATTTTCACGTCCCACTTTAACGAAAGTTAGTCGATCACCTGTGGGGTATAAAGACTCAATTTACCCCTTGTTACGTTCCTTGAGGGGTGTAGTTTCCAAAATAGTGTGCCATTTGGAGGGGGTTTACTGTTCTGGCATCATGGGGGCTTCCTAAATGAGATATGCCCCCCAAAAAACAATTTCAGCAAAATTTGCTCTCTAAAATGCCATTGTCGCTCTTTCCCTTCTGAGCCCTCTAGTGCACCCACAGAGCACTTTACATCCACATGTGAGGTATTTCCTTACTTGAGAGAAAATGAATTACAAGTATTGGGGGGCCTTTTTACCTTTTTACCCCTTGTAAAAATGAAAAAAAATGGGGCTACAATAACATTTTAGTGTAAAAAATGGAGATTTTGATTTTCTGAATACTTTGAGGGGTGCAGTTTTCATAATTGGGTCCATTATAAGGGATTTCCAACAAAAAGACCCTCAAATTCAATTCTAAACTTAAGTGGTCTCTGAAAAATTCAGATTTTTCAATTTTCGTGAAAAAATGGACAATTGCCACTATAGGTATTCAAAAAGTTAAAACATATCTACCTTATGATGCCAACATAAAGTTAACATATTGTATATGTTAATCAATATGTAATTTATTTGACATGTGCCTTTTCCTTACAAGCAGAGAGCTTCAAAGTTCGAAAAATGCAACATTTTCAAATTTTGTCCTGAAATTTTTTTTTTTTTCACCAAGAAATGATGCAAGTATCAATGAAAATTTACCACTAAAAGTAGAATATGTCACAAAAAAAACTGTCTCAGAATCAAATTTATAAGTAAAAGCATCCCAGAGTTATTAATGCATAAAGTGATAGAGGTCAGATTTGAAAAAAAATGCTCCCGTCCTCAGGGTCACAATGGGCTCCGTCCCCAAGGGGTTAATAACATGGGTATTAGGCACCTAAGAAATCACTTGTAAGAATATAAAGATAGTGTTAAATCTGATACTTAAATGTTTTATTAGACACTGGAATTTGTTTTCTACTCCATTTATTTCCACATTACATTACATTATAATTTTCAGCTGATTATCCAGAGTCTGGTACTGGAGAACTTCACATACTCACCTCCCTTTGGTTAAGCCTGAAGAGCAGCTTTTTCACATACTTCCTAGCAATTAAATTATTGCTGATGGCATGATCCCACAAACTATGGACTTTTTCACAAATGTTCTAGATGAGGGAAAAAATAATGAATGTGATAATGTGGAATGTTCTCATGTTGTGTACATGGGAGGGTCATCTCAACATCTTTCAAGTAGGATTTCCCGAAAGTGGATTTATATGCTATACAGGAAATCCTGGAGCCACATGTCCTAGACTTAGCCTCATATCATGGAAAATTAGAAAGTTAATATTGTCCAGTTCTCTTCTTTATAAGGAGACCTGATAATACATTTAGCAAATGCATTATTATTCAGCATATAAATATGTTTAATATTAGATCTGATTTTGAAGACTTAGTTCCTAATATTTTAAATTTTATCTGATGTATTTGTATAATAAAATAAAAGATCAGTAGTCTTCCTTGTGTGTGTGTGTGTGTGTAAAATCACTTTCACATACAACCTACCTCTGGAAGTCGCAGAATGATGCTACACTTCAGTTTTTCATTTGTTACATTATCATCCAGTTCTGTAAAGAAAAAGATGCAAAGATCATGGAGACTGGTAAAACCAAGATCAGCACTATCACAGCCAGTGATCATGCAGCAAGTTTCTACACACTTTAAAGTTATGTACTTTTCAATAATGATGCACAGTCATTTTGTTCTTAACTAAAACACTATCCCAGCTCAGTCTAAAGGCATGTGGGTATTGTATAATATAGTGACTTCACACCACATAAAGGCAATTTACCTTTAAGGAGTTTAACAACAAATGTTTCTGTTAAGGTCAATACTCCAGAATCTATGTAATGAAGCAAGTTTGCTAGAGGGAGGCAGCGCACTGCGAGAACCAGATGCAGAGTCTGAAAACCTAAAGTAACAAAATAAAAATAAAACCATTTTACAATATCGAGGAGACACAAATTCAAGCGATGATTTGGTGAGAAAAAATAAAAAATAAAAAAGATTGTGGTGTGTTCCATCGCATGGTGCACCTGGATTGTCTGGTGATCTGTAAAGGGCATTGAGAATGCACAGCACATATAAGAAAACACTGCCAGCAGTTTGGTCCAGTAAAGGACGTGGAAAGGATATGTCCAGCCATGAGAGATAGGTTACTACAGATTACCTATTTTTGTTATTACTTACCAGGAGGTAATGGCATACACATGCGGCTTGCAGAATCTGTTATTTGGCACATGACATGAAAAGCAAAATACTCTGAAGAATTTCCACTCCGGTCCCTAAATGAAAATCGATAAAAACAAGGCTTTATTAAAAAAAAATTATAGAGCCATTTTTCTCACATCGGAGATGGGAGCCCTATAAACAATATATAAATGTTTACCCATGTGCAATGATAGCTTTTCATGTCACGGTATGCTTTTATTCTTCGTAGTTTAAACATTACAAAACATACATATGTCTTGTACTCACAAACATAAGATGCTATGATCAAGAACATGCCGCCTCCAAACGACCTCCAATATCTGACACACAAGGTCCAGCTGTGGGGATCAAACAGAAAATAAAGACGCCTATACTATATATCATTCATAGTATGGGCATCCAGATAATGTCAGTAAAAAACAATGACATGCTCCTTGATGCATACACACATCACCATACATATCATAGGAATGTCTTCAATGTTAATCCAGCAGAGAAACAATCCAAGCAACGTCAGCACATAGAACCATATATATCATATTTCTTTCAAAAGGCTAATATGCATTTAGTGTTGTTGATAATGCAAAATGCACTCCCTTTTTGTAAAAAGTAATAATGGTTAGAAGTGAATCAATGGTTTGCAGGTGGATGAAAGAATAGGGATCAGATCTTGGATTTGTATTCAGTGGCAAAAAATATAGCACATTAAAAGAAATATCTGCTACATGTATGGCTGTTGTCCAAGGATAAACATTATCAACAGTTACACTAGTATTCTGGTGTACAAAAAAAAACTGCCCCATAAATTGTGTCCCACTAGGAGCTTGCATAGGTTTCAGCGACAGAGAGCCCCAGATATGAAGAGTTTGCCTCTGCAAATTGGCTAAAGACCAGCATGCAAAATGCCAGCTTTTAGTTAATCTGCCCCTTTCTTTTTAGATCTCTCTACCTATATAGAGGAAATCAATTGAGAAAGCAATTCAGTGCAACTTGATAATGTTCGAAAACAAGGGTAAACATTACATTTAGAGTTGACTATATATGTGCGCTTTACGTTTGTTTTTCAACGATTACCTGTTTACAGACAAAATCCAATACAAGTTTGTCAATCTTGTTTTTTGCAACATGAAGATGTTGACACAAATGATCCTTCAATTTCACCATCATCTGCAATAGAAAAAGAGAACGATAATAAATGACTCCTCTAGGTACATTGAATCTATGTCCACATTTTAATACTATATCAGAGAATAACTTTATCGCAGATTATTATATATATATACACACACACACACACACACACACACACACACACACAGTAACCCCCCGACATGCGATGGCCCCGACATATGATCAAACCGACATACGATGCTTTTATATGTCGGGGCCATCGCATTAACTGTTATCCGACAGCGCAAAATGCGTAAGCTGCTGTCGGATAGCAGTTTAAGCATCCCGGACAGGTTCATTTACCTAGCCCAGCTGCTCCGGGTCCACTTCGCGATCCTCCGGCGTCTTCTGCATCTTCTTCGGGGTCCGGGCCTCGCTTTCCGGCATAATTATTATGTCGCTGCGCACGCCGTCCTGGCGCACCAACGTAATAACGTAACCAGAAAGCGAGGCCCGTACACCGGAGAAGATGCGGAAGAAGCCAGAAGATCCCGAAGAAGATGCCGGAGCAGCGGGACACCATCGGGAGCCCCTGGGACAGCATCGAGAGCGGTGAGGACACGGTCCGGAGCGGCGGGGACAGGTGAGCATTAAATGCACTTTTTACATTGCACGAATCCCTCAACATACGATGGATTAGACATATGATGGGTCGTTTGGAACGAATTACCATCGTATGTTGAGGGACCACTAATATATATATATATTATATATATATCTCAATAAGAAAGTAATCTGCAGCACTCCCAAGTAAGGTGCAAAAAAGTGATGGATTTATTAGCCTGAGGGCATAGCGATGTTTCGGCTGCCCACTTGCAGCCTTTCTCAAGCTCATAGCGACGTTTGAAGCAACGTTTCAACCTTCTCAATGAGGTCTTTTCAAGATGCTTGAAAAAAACCTCATTGAGAAGGTTGAAACATTGCTTCACTATTGGGTGAATAAAGCTATTTTTGTACATTTGGATCGCTGGAGTGCCGCCCTATTCTTTTGCGGATATATACCTGATTGGGACACCGTGGTCAAGTCCAACATAGGACTGAGCACCTGCCTAGATCTGGGGATCTGTATCCCACCCACACAGTGCCACTCAACACTTGGAATTTTTATATTATATTATATATATATTATATATTAATATATTATATATATATATATATATATATATATATATGTAATCCACTAAGGTGAAAATGTACAGAAATAATGCAGGCGAAAGACCCAAAATTTGCAAGTTATATATGCACATCTGGCTGCACTATGTATAATACACACTTACTGCTTTCTGAAGAGTGATGCAATGGTTTTAGGTCCGGACAGAAAACCGTATACTAGGCAAAAATGAGACAACCGGAGTCAGCGTTTGACTCCGGTTGGCTCATTGAAATGAATGGGGTTCGGGAATCGGGCGGATCCGGCTTGGATACGGGAGTGGCCGGTTTTCTCCCCTCCCAACCGGATCCAGCACCCGTACACTACAAACTTAGTGTGAACCCACCCTTAGCAAGTTTTATTTATAGAAATGCAGCATATTTTTCATCCATCTTTCTGGACAGAAAATCCATCACAGCAAGTTGAATGTAATTTAAACTAATTGTCTTCCTACTTGCTGTAGAAATTGACCATATGTGAATTGGCCTGCAGTGCAGATTTTCAAAACCTCACTAGGTCACTTCATGCTGTGGAATGGTTGCCGGTTTCTTGCTAATTTTTTACATGTGGTTTTGTGGTGGGTATTAATTCAACCATTTAATGCAACGTGTTGCAGATTTTACTATGGATCCAGGGGTAGTCTGCATGTTTAGTAAAATAGAAAAAATATCATACAAAGTTTACAGAGGAAACAAAAAACAAACTATATTTACCTCAACTGAAGCTTCCTTAGGGTGCGTTCACACCGCCGTTTGCCCCCGTTCCGTTTAAAAAACAAACTAAAAAAAAAAAAACGGATAGAAACGGCTGATCAAACAGGTATCCGTTTGGAAGCGTTTGTAACAGTTTTTAATCCGTTTATTTATTTTTATTTTTATGAAAAAATCAGCCACCTACAGACTCCTGCAGCCAGGACTAGTACTACTCCCATTATGGAACAGACTTGTTTCCATTGTGGGAGTAGTAGTTCCTGGCTGCAGGAGTCTGCCGGCGGCTGGGGAGGCTACATTAGTGCTTGTACTACTACCCCCATCATGGAACAGACTCTGTTCCATGATGGGGGCAGTAGTGCAGGGGCTGAGGGATTGATCGCACCGGGTCTCACTTCTGAGACCCGATCCGATCAGAAGTTAAGCAGGGGAGTGGGAGGCATGGTCCGCAACCCTGCGATCACCGATGTATTTTACTTTCATTTTTAAATTCCTTGCAGGGAGCTCTGAATGGCCCGTACTGAGGAGCCAATCAGGGCTCCCTGCAGGGATTTTTAAAATGGACAATGTATATTAAAAGCGCTGTGGGGGGCAAGATATATAGCGCTATATATCTAGCCCCCCAGCGCATTTATAAAGATACAACCCCCGCCAGCGCATTTATAATGTAACCCCCGCCTGCGCCTTTATAATTATATACCCCCTGCCAGCGCAATTATCAATATATACCCCCCGCCGCTGCCGGCGCGATGCTGCTGATAGAATACTATTCATACATCGCGCTGCAGCCTGCAGGGGCATATTATATAGAAGTGCTGTGGGGGCCAGATATATAGTATTATCAGGCCCCCACAGCACTTCTATATAATATGCCCCTGCAGGCTGCAGCGCGATGTATGAATAGTATTCTATCAGCAGCATCGCGCCGGCAGCGGCTGGTGCGATGCTCTGCCAGTAAAATACTATTCATACATCGCGCTGCAGTAATGACATATGCGCCAGCGGGGTGTCACATAACTGCGCTGGCGGGGGGGTATATATTGACAATTGCGCTGGCGGGGGGGTATATAATTATAAAGGCGCAGGCGGGGATTACATTATAAATGTGCTGGCCGGGGTCACACACATATATTTTTGTACATTTGGATCGCTGGAGTGCCGCCCTATTCTTTTGCGGATACATACCTGATTGGGACACCTTGGGCAAGTCCAACATAGGACTGAGCACCTGCCTAGATCTGGGAATCTGAATCCCACACAGTACCACTCAACACTTGGAATATATATATATATATATATATATATATATATATATATATATATATATATATATATAAAATAGAACAATTGATAGCGCAAAGGGAACCTTTTAAATTATTTTATTGTATAAACATAACACTCGTGGTAATGATTAAAATGTATTAGCCACCATACACTACTTTATATTGCCGCATCCATTTATAAAGATGTATCACAAGTTGTAGTCCATATGTTCCTTTCGGCCACAATATTCATTAGTGCGTTTTTTAAAGTGCATATGCGAGTGTGCGTTTTCTACTTCTTATTCAAGGTGCGCTAGTACATTTGTGACCTCTCTTCTGTACGCGCCTCTCACACACCTCGATTGTCCATGTGTGGTAGCCGTATTGGTTATGTGCATGTATTAACAGAAGTATTTGATGTGCTTTTGTTATTCATAGAGGTATTTTGATTGTGTGCCTCTATAGCAACTTAATGTCCATCTGTTAATGGCAAATTATGTCACAGTCTTTTAGATATTTGCACATAGAACGATGCATGTTGCACATTATGATCATGTCTATTTGAATTATTGCACACACTTATTGCACATATTCCTTATTACACATAGCACTTATTGCACTTATCTCTTTTTCGGCTTCTTAAGTAGTTGGTGCTTCTAGTTTCTTTCGGATGGGAGCCTCTTTATAGATAATTGCCTGTCCGACGCGTTTCCTCTTACGATTCTTCCGGGACTTGTTTTCGGCTTTTTTTCCCCCTTTTTCCTCCTGTATCCTTTTTAGATGCGGCACTGATGACGGCCGTACTTCAAATGACTTCCCGCCGTGTTTTTATATCTGTAACTCCTCCTACTCCATAGTCACATGTTTTCCTCAGGTCCAATCATAATCTCTTACGTCAGGACTTTTCCTTCAGTATCTTTTACGATCTGGTTGGATCACCTGGGTGTTTTTGGGTGGGGAGTGTATACTATGTGCTCAGGTATGCTTTCCAGCCCTCGTTCTGAGCTCCGGTCTCCATCAATCAGGTAGGTGGCTTGCGTTTCATTCATTTTTCATCTGGGATTTTCATTGTGCATTCTTTTCTATTCATTGAAGATTTCTATTTTATAACACAAATATTTGATATTTTCATTGTTTGCTTGATTAATTCTTGTGTTAATTGTTGTGTTATTTTTTATGTTGGTTTATCTCGGGGTAGTTTATTTTGGGTTATAGTAATTGTTGTTCATCTTTTTGCAGTGAGTTACAGGTTGATGTTATATTATTTTTGTTTTATTTTATTTTCTTGTACAGTAGGACCGGCATGTTTGTATTTACTTTTTTCATTCGATAAAGCAGGCATATGATATAAAGTCATTTAGTCCTCCCGGTTTTACAGTCTCCAGTGTATATGTCCAGAATGCCTCTCTCTGTAGTAGGCTCCTGTCCCAGTCTCCTCCTCTTGGTGGGGGAGGTATCACTTCTATCACCTGCACTTTTAAACTTTTAATGTCACTTTCGTGTTTGAGTGCAAAGTGATTCGCAACTGGAGTGTCCCTCATATGGATTATATCTCCCACATGCTCCTGTAGCCGTTTCTTAAGGGCTCTAAACGTTTTCCCCACATAATTTACTGGGCACGAGCACGTTAGGAGATATACAACGCCTTTTGTTTCACAGTTCGCGAATTGTTGCATTTTATATTGTTTGCCTGTTACACTGCTTGTGAACTCACTGCTTTTATGTACATATTGGCACATTGTGCATTTACTGCACGGGAAGGTTCCTTTTGGTTTTTCTGTAAACCATCCTTTTTTCTGTTCAGGTTCAAAGTTGCTCCTTATTAGTTTGTCCTTTAGATTTTGTCCACGTTTGTATGTTATTTGTGGGGTATGAGGAATTATACTATCCAGGAAAAGTCCTGACGTAAGAGATTATGATTGGACCTGAGGAAAACATGTGACTATGGAGTAGGAGGAGTTACAGATATAAAAACACGGCGGGAAGTCATTTGAAGTACGGCCGTCATCAGTGCCGCATCTAAAAAGGATACAGGAGGAAAAAGGGGGGAAAAAAGCCGAAAACAAGTCCCGGAAGAATCGTAAGAGGAAACGCGTCGGACAGGCAATTATCTATAAAGAGGCTCCCATCCGAAAGAAACTAGAAGCACCAACTACTTAAGAAGCCGAAAAAGAGATAAGTGCAATAAGTGCTATGTGTAATAAGGAATATGTGCAATAAGTGTGTGCAATAATTCAAATAGACATGATCATAATGTGCAACATGCATCGTTCTATGTGCAAATATCTAAAAGACTGTGACATAATTTGCCATTAACAGATGGACATTAAGTTGCTATAGAGGCACACAATCAAAATACCTCTATGAATAACAAAAGCACATCAAATACTTCTGTTAATACATGCACATAACCAATACGGCTACCACACATGGACAATCGAGGTGTGTGAGAGGCGCGTACAGAAGAGAGGTCACAAATGTACTAGCGCACCTTGAATAAGAAGTAGAAAACGCACACTCGCATATGCACTTTAAAAAACGCACTAATGAATATTGTGGCCGAAAGGAACATATGGACTACAACTTGTGATACATCTTTATAAATGGATGCGGCAATATAAAGTAGTGTATGGTGGCTAATACATTTTAATCATTACCACGAGTGTTATGTTTATACAATAAAATAATTTAAAAGGTTCCCTTTGCGCTATCAATTGTTCTATTTTATATATATATATATATATTATATATATATATATATATATATATATTCCAAGTGTTGAGTGGTACTGTGTGGGATTCAGATTCCCAGATCTAGGCAGGTGCTCAGTCCTATGTTGGACTTGCCCAAGGTGTCCCAATCAGGTATGTATCCGCAAAAGAATAGGGCGGCACTCCAGCGATCCAAATGTACAAAAATATATGTGTGTGACCCCGGCCAGCACATTTATAATGTAATCCCCGCCTGCGCCTTTATAATTATATACCCCCCCGCCAGCGCAATTGTCAATATATACCCCCCCGCCAGCGCAGTTATGTGACACCCCGCTGGCGCATATGTCATTACTGCAGCGCGATGTATGAATAGTATTTTACTGGCAGAGCATCGCACCAGCCGCTGCCGGCGCGATGCTGCTGATAGAATACTATTCAAACATCGCGCTGCAGCCTGCAGGGGCATATTATATAGAAGTGGCTGTGGGGGCCTGATAATACTATATATCTGGCCCCCACAGCACTTCTATATAATATGCCCCTGCAGGCTGCAGCGCGATGTATGAATAGTATTCTATCAGCAGCATCGCGCCGGCAGCGGCGGGGGGTATATATTGATAATTGCGCTGGCAGGGGGTATATAATTATAAAGGCGCAGGCGGGGGTTACATTATAAATGCGCTGGCGGGGGTTGTATCTTTATAAATGCGCTGGGGGGCTAGATATATAGCGCTATATATCTTGCCCCCCACAGCGCTTTTAATATACATTGTCCATTTTAAAAATCCCTGCAGGGAGCCCTGATTGGCTCCTCAGTACGGGCCATTCAGAGCTCCCTGCAAGGAATTTAAAAATGAAAGTAAAATACATCGGTGATCGCAGGGTTGCGGACCATGCCTCCCACTCCCCTGCTTAACTTCTGATCGGATCGGGTCTCAGAAGTGAGACCCGGTGCGATCAATCCCTCAGCCCCTGCACTACTACCCCCATCATGGAACAGAGTCTGTTCCATGATGGGGGTAGTAGTACAAGCACTAATGTAGCCTCCCCAGCCGCCGGCAGACTCCTGCAGCCAGGAACTACTACTCCCACAATGGAAACAAGTCTGTTCCATAATGGGAGTAGTACTAGTCCTGGCTGCAGGAGTCTGTAGGTGGCTGATTTTTTCATAAAAATAAAAATAAATAAACGGATTAAAAACTGTTACAAACGCTTCCAAATGGATACCTGTTTGATCAGCCGTTTCTATCCGTTTTTTTTTTTTAGTTTGTTTTTTAAACGGAACGGGGGCAAACGGCGGTGTGAACGCACCCTAAGGAAGCTTCAGTTGAGGTAAATATAGTTTGTTTTTTGTTTCCTCTGTAAACTTTGTATGATATTTTTTCTATTTTACTAAACATGCAGACTACCCCTGGATCCATAGTAAAATCTGCAACACGTTGCATTAAATGGTTGAATTAATACCCACCACAAAACCACATGTAAAAAATTAGCAAGAAACCGGCAACCATTCCACAGCATGAAGTGACCTAGTGAGGTTTTGAAAATCTGCACTGCAGGCCAATTCACATATGGTCAATTTCTACAGCAAGTAGGAAGACAATTAGTTTAAATTACATTCAACTTGCTGTGATGGATTTTCTGTCCAGAAAGATGGATGAAAAATATGCTGCATTTCTATAAATAAAACTTGCTAAGGGTGGGTTCACACTAAGTTTGTAGTGTACGGGTGCTGGATCCGGTTGGGAGGGGAGAAAACCGGCCACTCCCGTATCCAAGCCGGATCCGCCCGATTCCCGAACCCCATTCATTTCAATGAGCCAACCGGAGTCAAACGCTGACTCCGGTTGTCTCATTTTTGCCTAGTATACGGTTTTCTGTCCGGACCTAAAACCATTGCATCACTCTTCAGAAAGCAGTAAGTGTGTATTATACATAGTGCAGCCAGATGTGCATATATAACTTGCAAATTTTGGGTCTTTCGCCTGCATTATTTCTGTACATTTTCTATCTCTGGCCAGTTTGCACGAGGATGTGCCCAATCACTTTGCACAATTGGCTGCTGCAGATACATACAGGCACTCATACATAGGAGTCTGCAAAAAAAATTTCAGGGGCGCATAATTTGAATGTCAAGCATGCTATGCTTGAAAATAGAAATAGAAAATATCACACAAAGGGCATTCAAAGGGTTTGCCAAATCTGATGTAAAAGCTTGATAGGAGAATAAAGCTGCCATTTCCGAATTTGAGTGTTGAAGTTTCTAATATGTTTAGGCTAATGAACACACAATATCATTAATACACCCTTGATCATATGTGTATTAATATGGTGCATTTATTAGTCTTAACATAAAAACATATTAAAAACATCAACAGTCAATCAGAAAGACTGACTTACAACTGTCCCTGTGCTTTGCTTACATTCTTTGCATAGCATAAGGGCCTGTTTACATGGCAGAATACAGCATATATATCCCACTTAGAAATGCTGCTGCATCAGCCTCCCATTGTTTTCACGGGTATTCTGCTGTAACATGCACATGGCAACATTTCTCTTGTTATAATTCAATTTCCAGACTACACAGAAAGAATTAACATTTTACTTCTTGCTGAGGAATCCTCTCGGAAATGCATTGCAATTTCCATCACCGGCTGCACACACAATGTCGGATATTCTGGTATATTCTGTTGTGCAAATGGACCCCAAGAGTCAGTGGCTGGTTCTTGTGCAAGTTTGCACCATAGGCTGTTAAAAATTGTGTGTGAGACTATCTATGACAGAGCTGCAAAGAGTTGTGAAAAAGACGCACATGACGTGAGTAACCAGAGACTGCACTGCCAAACTTGAGCAAATTGCAGTTTGTAATTCTTAACTGCTCTATCATAGAGCAACAAAGAACATTTTTACAAGCATCCGGAGGCTGTGTAAAGAGAAGGGGGCATATACACAGTTGTGTGATGCAAGGAGAGAGCTAGAACTACCAGCTATGGTGGAAGCTGCGCATAGTGGAGCAGCAAAAGTAAATAAAAATCTAACAAGACCCAAATCTAACAAGACCCCCCCCCCCCCCCCCCCCCGCCCCGAACTATCAACATCCACCCCCGTCCCTTATAGATGCACATGCTCTCTCAAAAGCCTGCCTGGAAGCTTATGTAGCCACAAAATGGTCTGTTTCCCCCGCCCCTACATCTGTCAAGGAATGCATTAATGCAAAGGAGATCAGTGACATCTAGTGTGCGCTTCAGAAAGTGTTTCAATTAAAATTTAGAGTACATAAAATTTATATATATATATATATATATATATATATATATATATATATATATTTATATATATATTTTTTTTTAATCTATCCATTTTTCTTTTTCTTTTTATCTATCTCTAAAAAGCATGTAGATAAGCAAAGATGGCACTCCAGCAGTCTGGAATAGTGAAAAGATGTGGTTTATTCACCCAACATACAATGCAGTAACGTTTCAACCTACTCAATGAGGTCTATTTCAAACCTTTTTTGACCTCATTGAGTAGGTTGACGTTGCTGTATTGTGGGGGAGATTTATCAAAACTTTTGTAGAGGAAGAGTGGTGCGTTTGCCCAGGGAAACCAATCAGATTGCTTCTTTCATTTTTCACAGGTCTCTTTAAAAATGAAAGAAGCTATCTGATTGGTTGCTATGGGCAACTGCACCACTCTTCCTCTGCACAGTTTTTGATAAATCCCCTTGTGTGTTAGGTGAATAAACCCCATCTTTTCACTATTCTGGAACACTGGAGTGCTGTCTTTGCTTCTGTACATGCTTTTTAGATTAAATTGAGACTTTGGTCAAGCCTCTGGAGCAGACCGTATCAACAACAGTTGTGCCCAGTAGGCACTAATACCCTCATGTATCCCACCACCATAAAACGTAACTTTTATTAGTATTTATAATTTACTATGTGGAAAAGTAGAAGACTAAAAACACAACCACTTCCTACTGGTATTATATCCACAATCCAAACCCAGTCTGCTACAATCATCCTTGAGAAAGCCACGTCAAGTGGAGAAACATGTAGGATGTAGAAGAATATACAGATTTTAACTCACCACCACTATCTACAATTGGTTCAAATACAGAGCAAAGTGCACGCTGCCGGTGCACTTGCCCACTGGCAATTGCCATTGGTCAGTGCTATGAATATAGTACTGTATAGCCTCTCCCTCAATCAATTTATAGTAAATAAAAGCACAACTGTACTGGATCCTTGAAACAAAAAGGATACCAAGTCCAGTACCTAAACCAATTGTGGATATAATACCAGTAGGTAGTGGTTGTGTTTTTAATCTTCTACTTTTGCACATAGTAAATTCTAAAATAATACTAATAAAAGTTAAGTTTTATGGTGGTGGGATACATGAGGGTATAAGTGCCTACTGGGCACAACTGTTGTTGCACCTTCCCCCCCATATCTGGGGCAAATTTGGTTGTTAATATCTGGAGCAGACAGAGCACCCGCCTTAGGTCCATTGGATTAGAGATCCCTTCACAGTGCTGCTTACACCTTCTTTTTGGAACATATTTTACGCGCACACACTATAATAATATATATATATATTTCAATGCAGCACTCCATGGTGTGAAAACAAGTGAAATGTATTCCATGAAAAAAAAAAAAAGTGAAAACAGCAGCAACGTTTCAATCCTCTCCAGGATCTTTCTCAAAATAATATTATATTGTATTTTTTTTTTTTTTTTAAAGACCTATCTTAGTTATTCAGTATCAATCAATAAATACTTTATATCTTGAAACATACCAGACCCATTAGATCTTTCTGTAGGTAGTCCTCTTCTTGGTTTAATGGCACAATTCTTTCAACTGCTGCTAAAGTTAATAAAAAAAACAAAGAAGTTTTCATACTACTGGCTTCTACTCATACTGACAATGAGGTTTCAAAATTCCCAATGAAGCAGTTATGCAAGCTTGGCCAATCTCCACTATAGTGCATTGGGTATAAGGATATGTCAAATAATTGGGTACATGCTGGGAGCCCTGCAAATCTGACTTCTTGTATTTAAAATTCCTATGCTATAATAGTCAGAAAAACCCTTTAGGTCCAAATCAAACAAATGGACTATCAATTCTCCCAGCAGAGAGGCTTTCTTTCCCTCTCAGTGAGAGTATAACAGAACCACAAATTACAATGGGGGAGATTTACAAAACCTGTCCAGAGGAAAAGTTGCCAAGTTGCCCATAGCAACCAATCAGATTGCTTCTTTCAATTTTGAAACTGCCTGTGAAAAAAAGAAGCAATCTGATTGGTTGCTATGGGCAACTCCATAACTTTCCCTCTGTACAGGTTTTGTTAAATCTCCCCCAGTATCTTTAGCAGAGGCGGCTCTAGACTTTGTGAGGCCTTAGGCAAAACTCTAACATGAGGCCCTGCAAAATTTTCTGCAGACTTCACATGGTGATCCGATCGGCTGTTAGATGGCTGCGCTTTTGCTGCAGCACCAATCTCAAGTGGTGACGGGGAACATATGGGATCAGGGGTGTAATTAGTGTCCCGTAGGCCCCATGGCAAATCATAGGCACCAAGACCACAATCATCAATATTATCAGTATACAAGGAGGAATATTATCAATATACATATTACAATCATACTGTTACTGACCAAATCCTGTATACTGAGACCAATATTACCAATAATACCAGTAGAAAAAAAGTAAAATGGTCAGCACCTTTAGACAAAATGAAATATGTGCAGAAGTGCACACTGCAGGTTGTGTGTGTTAGAAGCAGGGAAAAAATAATACTACCACACCATGACCACACCTACCAATGTGAATAATGACTGACTATCACCACAATACTGTTACTGTAAAAATGTAACTATACAAAGACCAATATTCCCACATACACTGACCTAGTAGATACCAGCTATATGCAAGATATTTTCAGACCATATAAGTGGTTACAGTTACATCTACCAACTCACATGTGACATTATGCTCGTACTGTGACATCACTATATAAATTATTCCTGTATTGTAACATCACTGTTTGCATCCTCCCTGTACTGTGACATCACCATGTGTTTTATACCTTTACTATGATGTCACTGTGCAATATCCCTGTACTGTGAAAACACTGTGTGTATTATCCCCGTACTTTGACATCACTGTGTAATATACCTGTACTGTGACATCACTGTGTGTATTGATATGGTAATTTTATCATAATCATAATTCACTTTTGCCTCTTGATACTACATTATTTGCTTTGTTTCTGGCCCTCTGTGTGCCATCCCTCCCCCATCCTCTAAGTCTCTAAAATATGTTTTCTCTTTGAATTACGCACCTTAAAGGGGTTATCCAGGAAAAAGCTTTTTTTTTAATGTATCAACTGGCTCCAGAAAGTTAAACAGATTTTTAAATTACTTCTATTAAAAAAATATTAATCCTTTCAGTACTTATTTGCTGATGGAGTTGTTCTTTTCTGTCTAAGTACTCTCTGAGGACACGTGTCTCGAAAACCGCCCAGTTTAGAAGCAAATCCCCATAGCAAACCTCTTCTACTCTGTGCAGTTCCCGAGACAAGCAGAGATGTAAGCAGAGAGTACTGTTGCCAGACAGAATACAACAACTCAACTTCAGCAGCCGATAATTATGGAAAGGATTAAGATTTAATAGAAGTAATTTACAAATCTAAAATTTTCTGGAGCCTGTTGATCTATAAAAAAAAAAAAAAAAAAAAAAAAAAAAAAAAAAAAAAGTTTTTTCCTGGAATACCCCTTTAATACTAATGTAATCCATATGTGCTTAGAACATGTTGCAGACTATAGTAGCTTTTGGTGTCATGTGACTTTTAATGTATGCCTAATGATATCCTCCCATTGGTTAAAATCAAACCATGGAATGTATGGGGCGTTGTCCTGGTGCTATGTGACTATTGGAATAACGTTTTTGGGAGACTCTGAGAGAATGAGCGTCCCTATCACCCAAGCTGTAGGTGTCTTTCTGGCTTCAATGAATACCTCCCTGGTGAATGTATGTCAGCTCACACGCAAATTGGAGGATGCTGAGAATATTACTTTATATCAGTATTACTGTGTATATTATCTCTGTACTGTGACATCACTGTGTATTATGCCTGCACTGTGACATCACTGTGCATATTAACCCTGTACTGTGATGTCACTGTGCATATTAACCCTGTACTGTGACATCACTGTGCATATTAGCTCTGTACTGTGTATATTAACTCCTTAACGACATAGGACGTAAATGTACATTTACATTCTATACATGACGCGAGCACCAGAACGGTGCTTGCATCATGCACGGCAGGTCCCAGATGCTATCAGTAGCCAGGGACCCGCCTGTAATGGCAGACATTAGCAGGCAAGTTGATGTCCGCCATTAACCCCTCAGATGCCGGGATCAATACAGATCACTGATATATTGAACAAAAAAAGTATCCCTGAAGGTTCCAGGGAATTAAATCATAAACAACCTTTAAGGGATGACCCCCTTGCGGGGAAAACCCTTACTAGAAACCCCCCGTAAAATTTGCTATTCTTTATTGTATACTTATGTTAAAACAATACACCCTATAAACAAACTGTTTAAAATTTCCAGCGGTGTCAGTGGGTCAAGGGAGAGGGTTGCCAATACAGATCACGGCATCTGCGGCAACGTGGCACTGGTCCCCTCACCTGCCTCCATCCGTCCTCCCCGCGTCTTCTCTGGTCTGCTTTCCAGCAGACCAGAGAAGTAGATCACTGATAACACTGATCAGTGCTATGCATATCCAAAGCACTATCAGTATCTACAATCAGTATTGCACAAATAGGACATAAGTGTAAAAAAAAATAAAAAAAATATAAGTGAAAGAGCCCCTCCTCCAATAAAGAATAAAATGACTTTTTTCCATTTTATCCTAAACATATTTGGTATTGCCACATGTGTAAATGTCCGAACTATCAAAATATAATGATTGCGTATGGTGAACGGCGTAAACTTAAAAAAAATAAAAAGTTACATTTAAAAAGGGCAAAATTGCTGCTTTTTTTAATCACATATTTCAAAAAAAGATAAAATACAAAAATAATAAAACTTCACATACACTAAAGTGGTACCAATAAAAATTACAGATTGCAAAGCAAAGAATGAGCCCTCATACATACAGAAAAATTACAAAGTTATAGGTGGTCAAATTATGGCAATTTTAAACATTTTGAAAAAAAACTAAATTTTTTTTTAAAAGCAGTACAATAATAGAAAAGTATCTAAACATGGGGATAATTTGAATCTTATTGACCCACAGAATAAAGAAAACATGTAATTTTTCTGTAAAATTTACAGTGTGAAAATGAAGCCTTCCAAAATTAGCTAAATTGCAGTTTTCTTTTCAATTTCCATACACAAATAAACAAATAATTTTTTTGCTTTTGCCATACATTTTATGGTAAAATAAAAGATGTAACTACAAGGTACAATTAGTTACGCAAAAAATAAGCCCTCATCTGGGTCTGTAGATAAAAAAAGGGTTATGATTTTTAGAATGTGAGGAGGAAAAAACAAAAATGTAAAGATAAAATTTCATGTGTCCTTAAAAGGAGTACTCCGATTCACACTTTTTTCATGTTATCCCGTCCGGGCTGCAAAATAAAAGAAAACGCACTCTCTCTTACCTGCCAACGAGCCCCCGGAGCTCCGGTACAGGTGTTCGGTCCCCGGGCTGTATTCTTCTTACTTCCAGTTAGCCCGGCACGTCACACGGAGCTTCAGCCTATCACTGGCCGAGGCGGGACATCGCTGCGGCCAGTGATAGGCTGAAGCTCCGTGTGACGTGCCGGGCTAACAGGAAGTAAGAAAAATACAGCCCGGGGACCGAACACCTGTACCGGAGCTTCGGGGGATCGTTGGCAGGTAAGAGAAAGTGCGTTTTCTTTTATTTTGCAGCCCGGACGGGATAACATGAAAAAAGTGTGCACCGGAGTAATCCTTTAAAGCCAAAAAGGGCTCTGTCCTTAAAGGGGTACTCTGCCCCTAGACATCTTATCCCCTATCCAAAGCATAGGGGATAAGATGTCAGATTGCCCCGCAATATAGCAAGCAGCACCCACCTGTAACTGCGCCCAGAAGCGCTGGAGGCTCTCAGGCTAATTCCTCCCGACCACAGGGACGGAAGATCGTGACGTCACGACTCCGCCCCCTTGTGACGTCACGTCCCCTCAATGCAAGTCTATGGGAGGGGGGCATGAGGGGCAGGCACTGTACGCCGTCTGCCACTGCCGAACAAGGTCAGGGACCGCACCGCTGACCTGAAACTGTGGCAGCCATGCGTCGTGGACACTGAGGTGTCGCAGGCTGGGAAAGGCAGAGGCTCTGAGGCTGTGACTTGTTTGAGTCCCCTGCACAGGCTGGCTGGGGCAGGGACATTAGATCAACATGCCAGTGCACCAGCCCACCAGCTCCTTCTCTTAAAAGGGCCGAAAACCAAGGGAGCACTATTGTGTGGTGGCTGGGGCCAGAGCAAGGCCCCATCAGCACGTGATCAGAGGTGGTCATATGGTAGAGCAACCTCTGATCTTTAGCATCATTTGGAGGATCCATCTCACAGTCAAATGACAAATAGAAAAGTGCAGCCCACAGCCATATATTTGCAGTAATGCGGTGGAAACCTTGATGGATCCCAGACTTAACTCATAATACGTTACAGTATAAGACTGCATTCAAACTACATTTGCAGCCTACGGCTGCCGGGTCCGGATGGGTTATTTCAGCTTCTCATTCACTTTAATGAGCCGACTGGAGTTAGCTCATTTTTAGTTGGCTCATTTATGCCCTGTATCCGCTTTTGTGACTGGAACTATAATTGCGGTATAGTACGGTTTTAGGTCCGTTCACGAAACTGGATACGGGGCACAAATGAGCTGACGGGGCACTGTCTGACTCTGGGAGGATCATTAAAGTGAATGAGATTTGGTGCCGCAAAAAGTGAGCCCTCAGGCAGTCCCATATACAGAAAAATGGGAAAGTTTATTGGGGTCAGAACAGGTCAATTTTAAACATACAAATTTTGTTAAAGTCTGAGTTTTTTTTTACTAGTAACGTATTTAAATTGTACTGACCCAGAATAAAGAGAACACATCCGTTTTAAGGTGAAGTGCACCGAGTAAAAGCAAAACCCTCAAAAAAGTTGCAAAATTGTGGTATTCGTTTTAATTTTCCAAAAAAATTATAATTTTTCAGGCCATAGATTTTATGGTAAAATGCATCATGTCATTCCAAAGTACCAGGGGTCACGGAAAAAACAAGCCCTCATATTGGGCTAATGATGAAAAATAAAGTGTTATGGCTTTAACTCCTTGGGGACGGAGGGCGTATCCATACGCCCTCCGCATTTCCGATCACCGCTGCTTGCCGGTCGGTGAGCGGACCGGGATGACTGCTGATATCTATCAGCAGGCATCCCGTGGCAATGCCTAGGGGGTCCTGAGACACCCATGCCGCCGCCCCCCCCCCATGTCAGCGATCGCGGCAAATCGTTGGCCAATTCAGACCAGCGATTTGCCCATGATCCGGGCTAATCGGGTCACTGGTGACCCCATCTCCCAGAAAATAAGCATGATCGGAGCTGTCAGAGACAGCTCCGACCATCCTAAAGGATAGGAGCAAGGTGGCAGTGTTGCCACCCCCTCCTAACCCCTGCCATTGGTCGGTCAGGCTGACCACCAATGGCAGGAGGGGGGCTGGGGGGGGGGGGGGTTAGAGTTCATTTCCCCCGCTCTGGCCACCGATCGAAGTCGGGGCAGAGCAGAGGGGAACACGTGCGGCGAGGGGGGAGCATGGCCCAGCTTACCCGGACCGGTGGAGGCATCCTGGACCAACGGCAGTTTCGGCATCGACAGCAGTTGGAGCGGCCGGAAAGTGCGGCGTGCAGAAGGCTGCAGTGAAGATCGCGGTAAGTGATCTTCTGTGGCATTCTAAAAGCTGCAAAACTAAAACTCCCAGCATGCCCACACAGGCAAAGGCTGCCTGAGCATGCTGGGAGTTGTAGTTTTGCAACATCTGGAGGGTCACAGTTTGAAGACCACTATACGGTGGTCTCCAAACTGTAGTCCTCCAGATGTTGCAAAACTACAACTCCCAGCATGGCCAGACAGTCAGGGATGCTGGGCGTGTTGTTCTGCAATATCTGGCCCTTCATATGTTGCAGAACTACAACTCCCAGCATGCCTGGATAGTCTGGGCATGCTTGGAGTTGTAGTTTTGCAACATCTGGAGGGCCACAGTTTGGAGACCACTACTTAGCGGTCTCCAAACTGTTCTTCCCCAGTTGTTGCATAACTACAACTCCAAGCATGCCCAGACTGTCCAGGCATGCTGGGAGTTGTAATTATGCAACATCTGAAGTACCAGATATTGCAGAACTACATGCCTAGCATCCCTGACTGTCTGGCCATGCTGGGAGTTTTGCAACAGCTGAAGGATTGGGAAACACTGAGCTAGAGTCTGTTTCCTAACTCAGTGTTTCCAACCCATGTGCCTCCAGCTGTTGCAAATCTACAACTCCCAGAATGCACTGACAGAACATACATGCTGGGAGTTGTAGTTTTGAAACAGCTGGAGGCACATTGGTTGGAATCACTGAGCTAGAGTGTTTTCTAACTCAGTGGTTCCCCACCAGTATTGTAAAACTACAACTCCCAGCATGTACGGTCTGTTAGTGCATTCTGGGAGTTGTCATTTTGCCACAGCTGAAGGTTTGGGGTGCCCCCCCCCCCTCCATGTGAATGTACAGGATACATTCACACGGGTGGGTTTACAGTGGGTTTCCTTCTACAAGTTTGAGCTGCAGCAAATTTTCCGCCGCAGCTCAAACTCCCAGTGGAAAACTTACTGTGAACCCTCGCCTGTGTGAATGTACCCTAAAAACACTACACTACACTACCAAATAATAAAAAGTAAAACACTACATATACACCCCCTTACACGCCCCCCCCCCCCCCCCCAATAAAAATGAAAAACGTCTCATACGGAAGTATTTCCTAAACAGAGCCTCCACCTGTTGCAAAACCATAACTCCCAGTATTGCCTGACAGCCATAGACTGTCCTGGCAGGCTGGGAGTCTTGCAACAGCTGGAGGCACCCTGTTTGGGAAACATTGCTGTAGGTAACCGGGTCCGCCCCTATTGCAACTTCCTTATTCAGGCCTCAAATGCACATGGCGCTGTCTCAATTCAGAGCCCTGTCTTATTTCAAGGCAACAGTTTAGGGCCACATATGGGGTATTTCCGTACTCGGGAGAAATTGCACTACAAATTTTGGGGGGATTTTTCTCCTTTTACCCCTTATGAAAAGGTAAAGATGGGGGCTACACCAGCATGTTAGTGTAAAAAAAAAAAAAAAAAATGTTACACTAACATGCTGGTGTTGCCCTATACTTTTCATTTTCACAAGAGGTAAAAGGAGAAAATCAACGGAAATCAACCACATGTGTACGTAAAAAGCTCTGCGGATGAACTACATGGCTCAGGAATGAGAGAGCGCCATGTACATTTAAGGCCTAAATTGGTGATTTGCACAGGTGTGGCTGATAGTTACAGCGGTTCTGACATGAACGCAAAAAAAAAAAAAAAAAACACCCACATGTGACCCCAATTTGGAAACTACACCCCTCACGGAACGTAACAAGGGGTATAGTGAGCCTTAACACCCTTCAGGTCTTTGACAAATTTTCGTTAAAGTTGGACATGAAAATAAAAAATTAGTTTTTTTTCCCTGAAATGCTGGCGTTACCCCAAATTTTTCATTTTCACAAGGGGTAATAGTAAAAAAAAAAAAAGCCCCCCAAAATTTGTAACCCCATTTCTTCTGAGTATATAACTACCCCATATGTGGAAGTAAAGTGCTCTGCGGGTGAGCTACAATGCTCAGAAGAGAAGGAGCGCCATTGGGCTTTTTGAGAGAGAATTAGGCTGGAATTGAAGACTGTGTGTGTTTACAAAGCCCCCATGCTGACAGAACAGTGGACCCCCTCCACATGTGAACCCATTTTGGAAACTACACCCCTCACGGAATGTAACAAGGGGTACAGAGAGCATTTACGCCCCACAGGTGTCTGACAGATTTTTTTGAACAGTCGTCCGAAAAAATGAAAAATTTTTCATTTGCACAGCCCACTGTTCCAAAGATCTGTCAAATGCCAGTGGGGTATAAATGCTCACTGCACCCCTTATTAAGTTCTGTGAGGGGTTTAGTTTCCAAAATAGTTTGCCATGTGTTTTTTTTTACTGTTCTGGCATCATGGGGGGCTTCCTAAATGCGACATGCCCCCAAAAACCATTTCTGCAAAATTCTCTCTCCAAAAGCCCAATGTTGCTCCTTCCCTTCTGAGCCCTCTAGTGCACCCACAGAGCACTTTACATACACATATGAGGCATTTCCTTACTCGAGAGAAATGGGGTTACAAATTTTGTGGGGCATTTTCTCCTATTACTCCTTGTGAAAATGAAAAGTTTGGGGTAACACCAGCATTTCAGTGTTAAAAATCAAATTTTTAATTTACACATCCAACTTTAACGAAAGTTCATCAATCACCTGTGGGGTGTTAAGGCTCACTACCACTTGTTATGTGCCTTGAGGGGTGTAGCTTTCAAAATAGTATGCCATGTGGGTGTTTTTGTGCTGTTCTGGTATCATAGGGGCTTCCTAAATGTGACATGCCCCCCAAAAACCATTTCAGCAAAATTTGCTTTCCTAAAGCCAAATGTGACTCCTTCTCTTCTGAGCATTGTAGTTTGGCCGCAGAACATTTTAAGCCCTAACATGGGGTATTTCCATACTCAGAAGAGATGGGGTTACAAATTTTGGGGGGCATTTTCTCCCATTACCCTTTGTAAAAATTGTAAATTTGGGGAAAAAAACCTGCACTTTAGTGAAATTTTTTTTCCTTCTCATTTACACCTCCGACTTTAACGAAAAGTCGTCAAACACCTGTAGGGTGTTAAGGCTCACTGGACTCCTTGTTATTTGCCTTGAGGGGTGTAGTTTCCAAAATAGTATGCCATGTGGGTTACAAATTTTGGGGGGCTTTTTCTCCTATTACCCCTTGTAAAAATTCAAAAACTGGGTCTACAAGAACATGAGAGTGTAAAAAATGAAGATTTTGAATTTTCTCCTTTACTTTGCTGCTATTCCTGTGAAATACCTAAAGGGTTAACACACTTACTGAATGCCATTTTAAATACTATGAGGGGTGCAGTTTTTATAATTTGGTATTTCTAATATGAAGGCCCTTCAAACCCACTTCAAAACTGAACTGGTCCCTTAAAAATTCTGATTTAGAAAATTGTGTGAAAAATTGGAAAATTGCTGCTGAACTTTGAAGCCCTCCGATGTCTTTCAGAAGTAAAAACATGTAAACTTTATGATGCAAACAAAGTAGACATATTGTATTTGTGAATAAATATATCATTTATTTGGAATGTCGGTTTACTTACAAGCAGAGAGCTTCAGAATTAGAAAAATGCAAAATTTTCTATTTTTTCATGACATTTTTGAATTTTTCACCAAGAAATGATGCAAGTATCGACAAAAATTTACCACTAACATGAAGTAGAATATGTCACAAAAAAAACGTTCTCGGAATCAGAATGAAAAGTAAAAGCATCCCAGAGTTATTAATGTTTAAAATGATAGTGGTCAGAATTGCAAAAAATGCTCCCATCCCTAGGGTTATAATGGGCTCCATCCCCAAGGAGTTAAGAAGGCAAGGAGGAAAAAAAACTAAAATGGAAAAATGAAGCTGTCTGTGTCCTTAAGGCATTGTACAATAAATCCAGCACAGCGTCATGTTCTCCACTATAGATGTAAGCCATGATGCTATCAAATACTCCAGAACTGTACCTACCCAAGGCAGATTCTATTACTTACCATATTTTCTTGTATCCATGTTTTGAAGAACCCTAAAAAAAAAAAAAAAGACAGGAGACAACTCCATCAGGGTGTAAACATACATATATATATATATATATATATATATATATATATATATATATTTTATAATATTTGTAGGACAACAAATACACTCCTTAACATTGAAATTGCAACATCAAGAAGAAAATTTAGCGGAATTTCAGGATCAAGACATGTTAGTGATATGTAAATATAAAATAAGAACAACAACATATTTATTCAGTAATTAAACACCTTAGAACGCGATCAATGAATTAGGTTATTAATAATTGTCTGTAGGATTTTCTGCCCCTCTAAATGCACTTGGGCACACAAATCATCAAGACCCGTTGTTGGCTGCTGCCTTTGCTGATCAATGATGTTCCAGATGTCCTTTATGACAGAGACAAGCCCAAATATGCTTCAGATCATGCAGATTGCTCACAGTAGCACAAGTAACATGTAGCATGGTGTTGTGTTGAAACATGGCTCCTGGGACACTTCGAGCAAATGGTATTACCACTGGTTTCACGACTAAATCAATGTAATTCAGAGCTGTTTCTTATCTGGAACGAAGAGGGTTCTGGCTGCCATATATTTTGCCACCCCACACCAAAATCCCAGAAGCAAAACCAGTGTGACGTTACTGGTTAAGGCCTCTTCATGGTGTTGCCCAAGTGGTCTTTAGACAAATTTCCAGCTATTATTGATGGAGAGAATAGATTTCCTTTTCAGCCTCCATTGCTGTTTGCATGATAGGCTTTGAGTAGTAGCATGAGCACAATAAAACACCAGTAGCTGGATGCCTGGCTCATAGCCCAATGTTGTTTAAAAAGTACCTGTCACCAAATAAACTGTTCTAAACTAACTCAGGCTATGTTCCCTTACTACTCCTAAACACCCCTCCCACCCTTCAACAAAAAATTCAGAGCTTTAAAAAGCTCTGCATCTTACCTTTCTTCTTGCTCACATTTTGCAATTTCTCAGCAGGAGAAAGTGGGCGTTTCCCAGCATGACATTACTGAAGCCTGCTGGGAGACCATTTCCGCCCTCACATGGTTGCAGTGCAGTAATGAATAGAAGACCTCAAGCGCTGTGAAGCTCTCAAGCAAGCTCAGTGCAGAGAAGCACTTTAAGTTTGGACTCCTGCCAGGCCGGGAGGAGACCAAACTCACTGTTAATTGTGGCAGGGAACAGAACAGAGCCACCCAGTGGCCTTTTTTTATTTATTTTTTTTTAAATATATATTACATTTTAAAAATATTTATGTTGATAATTTTAAAAGCAAGTGAAAGGTAAAGTGTCTGCTTATTACACAAGGAACACTATATTAAAAGTTTTATTTGGTGACTTTGTACTCTTTAAGAGTCTTCTAATGATTTGTGAAGATGCTGTTCAATGCCCTAGGCTTGGTATGTGACGTCAAATTTTACTTTAAGTATAGAATGGATCACTACGAGCCATTTTTTTAATCTGACGAACAATCCATAAAAGGTTCGCCTCTGCGTGTCCTTTGCAGTCATTCCAGTTTGTCGTCGGGCGCCCAACCAGTGGGAAAAGCAATGTCGAACAGTGCTGACATCCCAGCATATGAATGTACTGTTTTGCCAGAGAGATAAACTAAGGCTTCAGTTCAAAGATTCTGTCCCTCTCAGTTTTGAACAATTGGCAATAACTGGTATGTCGAGGAACAGCAGGTACTGAACAATCATACTGTACTTATATTTTCATCTTAATAAAACATCCAAAATAACAGAGCTATAAAATCCCTCAAGTGACTTTTCTATATAAAAGGTATATAGCATGCTAAAAGTTTGCACTTACTTCTTAGCATTCTCAAGTATATTCCTTTGATAAACATCAATTTTCTTCTCTTTTGTATTCTGAGGATATAATATTTAAAAAAAAGGTTACAATTTATTTGAAATAATTAAAGGGTTCCTGTCATCAAACCATATATTTTTTAAACTATGATTATATTCCCTAACTTCTCTTAACACCCCTCCTGCCCTATAAAAATTTCCGTGCTTTAAAAAGCTCTGCATCATACTTTTCCCCTTGCTCAAATTGTGTGAGCTCCCTGCAGGAGAAAGTGGGCGTTCCCCAGCAGGCACAATGTCACTGAAGCCTGAGAGAGCTGTGCCTCGCTATGCCCCCCTGGCCTCTTATGTACTATTTTTCTGTCTCCTAATCTATCTAGGCATTCATTTTATATTCTTTTATATTTATTATTCTTATTGCTTTTTGCCCCTTGGGATCGGTACATTACCATCGCCTCACACTACTTCTCACATCGTTGATGTAGTGCATTGTATAGTTATCGCCCGCCCACAATGATTATTCCCAGTGTTTATTGAAATCTGCACCTCTCACTTCAGGGTGCCGTAATGACAACCTGGGATGGGATGACTTGACTCTGGCTGTGGACGTCACTTCCGGCTTCTGCACTCAAAGCCTGTGACATAATGCCAATGCCGGCGGGCAGGAGCAACCTCTGAGATAACTACATATGTTGAGTTATGATAGTTATTACTACCTGTTTACACATAATTACTGCATTAGATTTAATTGGTAGGCGTCAGCAATTCACCTCATTGTAAGTATATACTACTGTTATTTTATTTGTGTGTACTGCAGCGTGTAAGCACATTCTCAGTCCTGTTATCTGAGGAAGGAGGGTAAACCCTCCGAAAAGCGTGATTTATATTGGACTCATTAAATCTTAATTGCCTTTTGGAAAACTACTGGTTTACTGTTTGAAACACTCCTTGAAACATCATTATTTTTTTCTTTCTGGCATGCTATACTGACTCCACTGTCTAGCAATTAGGGGTATTTGAAAAGTGACTTGCTGCTGCATGGTATCAAGTATATCATTTCATTTCTACCCGAAAAGGGATTGATGGGCTATTTATGGAGTTGTGGCTATACCACATCCCACCCAGGTGAGTGGTTCTATAGCTAACTAGTATTTGTATCTTCTGTGACATTATTACTAGATATGCACCCAAAGGGCAGGGGGCTGTCGGGTATGGTCGATGACTGACATCGGAGAAATCTCCAATGTCCGTCTTTACAGGCAGATGTCAGCTGCTAATAACAGAAGGCATCTCCTGTATATGACACTGACCCAATCCGCGAGCCCGTGTCATGTCCTTACATGTATGTCATGGGTTGAGAAGGGGTTAAGCCACACCGCCGGAAATTTTCAGCTGAAAATTCACTCAGCCGAAAATGCGGAAAGGGGCATTTTCGGACGGTAATTTTCGGCAGCTGAAATTTCAGTGCATCCCTAGTTATTACCCTATGTGGCGCTCCGCCTGTGTGTCTCTCTTTATTCTTTTGTCTACGTAATATATAAAGGAAGTACTGGTGCTCTAGGTCAGTTAATCAAGATATATAGTTAAAAATCACTGTGTCCCTGATCTTGCTCAGTTTGAGAGTGTATTGTATATGTATTAACTGGACAATTAAGTCCAGTGTGAGCAACTGTGCATATAGGAATGTATGTAATATAGTTATCGGAAAATGATTTACACAGGGCCCTATGGCATATCACAGGGCCCTTGAGATTAATGCGAAGTCGTACATGTATAAATAAATTAATGAATAAATCAATTAAAACACAGCCTACATGCATATACATTAAAGGGGTACTCTGGCGCTAAGACATCTTATCCCCTATCCAAAGGATATGGGATAAGATGGCTGATCGCGGGGGGCCCGCCACTGGGGACCCCCGTGATCTTTCACCCAGCACCCCATTTCCATCAGCCCACAGAGTATGTTCGCTCCGGGTCTGATGACTGCGGATCACAGAGGCGGAGCCATGACATCCCAATACTCCGGCCCCGTGATCGACAGTCATCAGACCCGGAGTGAACATGCTCCGGGGGCTGATGGTAACTGGGTGCTGCGTGAAAGATCACAGGCTTCCCCATCAGGCATCTTATATCCCTATCCTTTGGATGGGGGATAAGATGTCTTCACGCCGGAGTACCCCTTTAAATAAATAGTTTAAAAATGTTGATGTGCTTATCAATAAAGTTTACACAAATTGTCCTGTAAAAAGAAAAAAAACAAGTATGGCATCTTATGGAGAAAGACTGTAGTTTATATAACATCAATTCATCTGATCGATTCTGTACAGTAAAGTGCAGAGGGGTACTTGGTATGGCTTTGCTTCTAAAGATCTTGAGGTATCTATAACGTACTCCAATGTAGAGACTGATAAAGATTATGACAATCCCTATGCAACTATTAGCAATGACCTGTGGAATGAAGGAGAAGCCTACAACATTTGGTGTTATGCACCTTTCACCCTTCCATCAAGTCTGGTCTAACAGTCTGAAACGATACTAAGCCGAGGCCAACTGCAAGGCTAGAGCAGCAGCAGATTTATTAGATTCATCAGAGTATAGGTTATAAATTTGGAAACATGCATTTATGTAGTTCTTAAGATTGAATTTAAAAAAGAAAAAAAAAGTGTATCTGCTAGACAGGTACCCTTGGTGTGACAACTACGTAGCCATTGTATGTAAAAGACTTGGTCAATTACAAGTATACATGAAAAGTGGTACATTTTATTGCATTTAAATGTAAGGCATAGCTTACCACCTCAGAAATCAGTCTGCACCAATCTCTTCGCTGCATATGGTTACTGTACAAAAATCGCTGCTGGGCCTGCTTCATGCATTCAAGTTCAGAATGAAACTTTTCCCAAAAGCCTTTAAATATTCCCATCTGTTCAAAAACAATTTGAGGTAATAAATAAAACCGTGAAGGCAAACCAAATTTTAAAACACAAAAGCCCAGATTTATACATCTGTCCGAGACAAAAACAAGAGTGATTTGCCTACAGCAACCAATGGAGCTCTCCTAAAATAAAAGTACAGCTGTGACTTGTTGCTATTGGCAAATTCTGTGCCAAAGCCAATCATCTCACTTCTTATTAAAGAGAGACTATAAATAAAGTTACACCAGATCATCAAAATTTGTTTAAAATTAAACTTTCTGTGGTAGGATTAGACAAAGCCTCAGAAACTGTCCAGTTAGTCACACTGAGGTAAATGGTCTTACCTTTAGAATTGGCATATCAGTTATGTCAGTCGTACAAGACACACCATCTATATGCTTAAAACACAAAAACATTGTGTTAATGCTGTATGTATGTACATATATACATATATATACACTGGGTGCATGGACATTGTTTTCAGTTAAACAGCCGTAAACGTAATAATATACTCAGTGTTACAGACAATACATATAACATAATATATTCTGTATACACTACAGGATGAAAGTTATCATTGTCTATGTAAATCCAGTTTGCCTTTGTGAACATCACGTATATTTCTCCCACATAATGTGTACTTATCCAAGCGGTGCATGTTTTTCATAAATAGCTTAGATGTAGATAAATTTCTGTGTGTGATTTGGCATCGGGTAAGATTGTGCAAAAATCTGAGTGGTTAAGCAAAAAAAAGTAAGACAATTTTAAAGCCACACTACATTCAAGTTCAAGTCTGCACTTGTTACTTTAAACACAAAAAAGGGTAAAAACAACAATAATAAATTCTCCCCTACAGGTTTTAGTGATCATCTTACCTGACTCCAAAAAGGCACTGAAGTGTAAGGTAACAGTTTATCCAGGTATGCAGTTTCCAAACTCAGGTGCCTATGCAACGAAGCTAAAGTGTATAATAAATACAAATTTAGACTTCATTATATACACCAGTCATAAACATTGACACTATCAAGACAAATCTGACCCAAAGAGTTATGGGCTCCGATTCATTGAGAAGAAAAACTGACCCCTAACAACCAATCACAACTCAGCTTTCATATCTTAATAAGCTCTGGTAAAAAGTGAAAGCTAATGCTGTGATTGGTTTCTCAGACATTTTGCTAAATCAGGACCATGGAGTTAAGAAGACCTCTTAAGGTGTCCTGAGGTATCTGGCAACAAGAAGTTAGCTGCATAATTTTGACCTAAAAATTCGGAATAACCCACAAGAACTGCTGTATTTTTTTTTTTAACCCCTCACACGGAGTAAATGAAGAGTAATTCACGCCGAAAAATTTACAGGCGGAAAAAAGAATTTTATTTCCGTGCAAAATTTGCGTGCAATTTGCACGGAATTGCGTGCAGAACTGCACGCAGAATTGCGCGCAGACATGGGGGAGAAAGAAGTGAAAGTTTTTTCAGCCATTTCCGAGCAAGATGCATGCGAATTCCGCGCAAATTGCCCGCGAAAACGATCTCGTGCAGAATTTAGTTTTTACCATTGACTTCAATTGATTTCTGCTAGTGGATTCCGCTTGAAGAATGAACATGTTCTTTCTTCAAGCGGAACGGAATTCAGCGCTGGAATTCGGCTAGCAGAATTTCCGCAGTGTGAACAGGACAGCAGAAATAACATTAAAGTCAATGGGCAGAGGAGATGTGAATTAGTTTGTAGCGGAGAATTCAAGAGGAATTACTCTAGTAAATTCTTCTTGAATTACTCAGTGTGAACGAACTCTAAGGAAGCAGGGATTTCTGAACATTCGCTTTTTCCTCCATGCCTTTTTCAATTTTCCATTCCATAACGCTTTCAATTTTCCACCTACAAACCCATATGAGGGCTTCTTTTTTGTGCCACCAATTTGTTTGTGGAGCAAAATTGAAATTTTGCAACTTTTGGGGGCTTCCATTTCCACACAATGAACTTTTCAGTATATATGACCTGCTATCTTTATTCTGTAGTCCATGCAATTACAACACCCAGTTTATGTAGGATCTCTTTTTTTTTTTTTTACTACTTTAAAAAAAATTCTAAGTCTTTGTACAAAAACTATTATGCTCTAAATCGTCCTCTTCTGATCCCTGTAACTCTTAGTTTTCCACAAATAGGGCTGCTGTTTTTTGCACTGTGATCTGTAGTTTTTATTGGTAACATTTTTGTTTTGATGGGACTTATTGATCACTTTTTAATGACATTTTCTTTGGCATATTAAGTGAAGTGACCAAAAATTTGCAATACTGGATTTGGTATTTTTCCATTCATTCCATTGATCATGCGGTTTGATTAACATATTTTATTAATAAAGACATCTACTCATAAGGTGATACATCGTTTATTTTTGTTAACATTTTTATTTAAAAAAAGAGGGTGATTAAAACTATTATGGGGGAATAGGCTTATTTATATAAGCAACATTTTTTGCACTATTTTTTTGGTCCTCATAGGGAACTATTACCTGCAATTTTTCGACTGCATAGCTGTGCTATGGCACAACATTGTTCAGACACTACATGTAGGATTGGAGCACCGACTGGACAGAACAGAGGTAGGTAGGGACCATCCACCTGTCCTCTCAGCTGATTGGGACCAAGCGATTTTGCTGTAGTGATACCGATAAACTTCCGTGAGCTACTGGCAAATTATTTGCTGCACTTTTAAATGCCACAATCTTTGATCACTGTATCTAAAGGGTTAATACCTGGCATCACCCTGATGAGTGATGTCCGGCATTAGCCATGGGTCCAGACTGCTGAGCACGCTTCAAAGCCAGAGAGCTGGGCGCAGAGTGTACATTTACATCCCGTGTCTTCTAGGGGTTAAGGCGCTATTACCCATTACCCATGTCTAACAAAAAAACTAAACTAAAAATAATATATAACACATAACCCATAAGAAAGTGAAAACAGAATGTCCCCTCAACCTCAACCTGGTTTGAGGATTTTCCACAGATCCTCTCAAGCTCTGTCAGTTTGAAAGGAGATTTTTGGGAGAACAGCTATTTTCAGGTCTCTCCAGAGAGGTGTGACTGCTATTAAGCAATTCAGCCAGAGCCTTGACTTGAACCCAGAGTTGTCCTTGAACCACAAATGGGTTTTCTTGGCTATGTTCTTGGGGTCATAGTCTTATTGAAGGGTGAATGTTTTTCCCAGTCTGAGGCCCAGAGGCCTCTGGATCAGGATTTCAGCATGAGCTCTGTACTTTAGTAAGGGTTAAGGAAAATAAAGCAAAAAAAAAAAAAAAAAAAAGAAAAAAAAAAACACATCGTAGCATGATGCTACCACGTGGCCTTGTGTGAGTGGGCATATGGGGGCAGATGGAAAGGAGGTAGGGAAACTGGGTATGTCGGGTCCCACCTTTTTTGTACAAAGCCAGAGATTAACATATTAGCAATGGAGGTCAATACATCGTATATCTCAAGAACAGCAGCAGTTACGGGTGAGGAAAACATGATTGTAATCCGGTTTACTCACACTATAACCATGTGTATTTGGATTAGTACAGGTGAACAAGTGGTCAGTTTCCCTTTAATAAATGAAAAAAAAATATTATAATATTTTTATATAATATATATATATATATATATATATATATATATATATATATATATATATATATAGATATAGATAGATAGATAGAGAGTACTGTTTTATCATTATGGGGTATTAAGTGCACAATGATGAGAGATTTTTTTATTTTAGCACAAGACTTCTGTGCAAATTACATGTTCCTGCCTGTCACCTTGGTCGCTGTGCCCATATAGTAAACTGGGTTGTTTATTTGATAAGCTACCCAGTTGACTATATTGAAACAGCAGTCAAGATGCTATCTTGTGTTGTATCACCAAAGCGCAGGGCCTGCCTCCTAAAAGTCATGGGTATTGGTCGCTCAGCGCTCCCTGCTTCTGCTAGGCCTGACAACCCAAGCTCAGAGTAGCAACTGCAGAATATAGCGTGAAAGTGGGACAAGTGAGTATCCAATACAAGGGCATAGCATATTATTGGGGGGGGGGGGGAGTACAGTGCAGAGTGTATTATAGATAACAGAGGAGGGGGATACAGCGTTTTGTAGTACTATATTCATGTGACACTGTGGAGCTGTTTTTAGGGGCACTATATGTGACAGCATTGTAAATGGTTTACTTCTCTTCCCCCCAAAAATAAACATTTAATAAATAAGTAATATGAATCCCAAAACGGTGCCATTAAAAAGTACAACTAGGTCGATGAAGATATACATGGAGTAACAGCAAGACAAACTATTTAAGACAGAAGGCCCAAATCTGCTTTGTTAAACATTAGTATAAAAGTACTAAAAATATACCTTTACACAATTTTTTTTTAAACGCTAAAATGTGTCAATTCTTTTAAAAACAGGCTATGCACCCCTTTTGCAACAAAACATAATTCTGTAAATTCAAAATGAGCCCACAATGCCCTAAAACAGATAAGGAATCACAATGGAACCAATTATAAGCACAATAAAACAAAAACTGTAAGCTGCTTACCAATGATAAACTCCTGTATGGGGTCAAAAGTCAGACACGTTGACAGGTTGTCACAGATCCACTCAATTATCTAGAAAAAAAGAAAACAACATCAACAACAACAACAACAACACATCACAACTTGCCTAATGATAAAGAAAACATTTTATAAAAAAATAAATAAACTAAATAAACTGGGTCCAAAACCAGGAAAAGTTGTTTTACAAATATGAATGCAAGACAAAAGGTACACATATGCTTGTATCAATGTAGGCCTTGCACTGATTTTTATATAATCATTTTATTTTATTTTATTTTTTATTTTTTTATGTATTACCTGGGTCTCTTGTTGTGGCTGAAGGTCTAGATGTAACAAAAAGCAATGTAAGACTGCCAAACGTTCACAGTCCCGTCTACTTTCTGTTAAAAATTTGAAAAGTTGTTCCTGGTTTATAGACACAGAGAACAGGATTCCAGTACAGCATTCTATAACCTGAGTCTTCAGAACTGTCTGCAAGGGACAGTCGCAGCACATGCCACTGATTCTGGCATCCTCAGCTAGAGAAGGAAGCAAAAGTTTTACTACTTCACAAAATACTAAAAGTAAATAACACCAGACTGAAAATAAGCTTTCCTCTTTTATTCCTCTAGGAAATCTATTAAACTAGTGAGACATGCTGACACTGCATTTCCAGTGTGTTATGAGTGCAGGGACATGCCCCTCTCTGAAAACTAACATTGCCATTTCCTTGTTAACTTCTACATTTTCACTTGGAATAAAAGAGTATTTGCACAATGCAGTTACTTAAAAAGGGAACTTGTTGCCAGGTTTGATCCCATGTAATAAGGGGCAAAATGTTAAAGGTGTGAAGATAAGGTTTCCTACTATGACTGGATGTCCTCCTACCCATCCACAAGTGAAGAAAATAACTTTTGCAAATCTCCCAAGGCTCAACGAATCAATGGGGCATGTAGCTTCTCAAACTAGTCACTGCACCTATTCAGCCTCAAATTACACCTACTCAGTCGGGATTAACAACCAGGGAAGGACCGACATCACCACTCTGCTCTATGAAGTCCCATGCAGGACCAGAATGCAGGACCAGAAATGACGTGGCTTCTGGTTAGAGCGAGACTTCAGGGAGCAGAGCGGTGAGGTCGGGCAGTGCCTAGGCTGTCAATCCCTCCAAAGTAGGCACAATTAAAGACTCAATAGCCATGATTACAGTCTGGGAGGCTACACACCCCAATGACTAGTTAAGCCCAATTTATGTTTGGCGCAGAAGATTTACACAAGTGATTTCCTCCACTTTTCGATGGGCAGGAAGACATCCAGATATCGTAGGGAACCTTATCACCACATCTATAACGTGTTGCCACTAGAAATATGGGGTCAAACCTGGTGCCCGGTTCACTTTAAGAACAAAAAAATAAGCTCCTCATGTCTGTTTTAGTTAATACTCCCTGTGAAACAACATGTCAGAAGAAATGGCAAGTCCTCTTTAAGTCATGCACAACATATTTGAATGAGTAATAACAGTTTTGCCTCTATATTGGTCATTAAATATTTATAGTTTTCCAATGGGAGCACTTGTGGTCTGAAAATGTTTTACGTTATAGGCTTGTAGCATTCCAAATTCAATGTAAACCAACTTACCGTACATCCAGAGATATTTCGCAACAATATTACAATGTATTAAAATATATTTTAAAGTAAAAAGACATCTTAACAATTGCTGACAAAGTGTGACAAGAAGGGGAGAGGACTGCTTATGTTGACCTTTTCACTGCCAGGAAATTTTTCACACTTTTGACCGAGTACTGGGGTCCCTCAAGCCAGAGGTGGGAGCCACCACGACCCCTCCATATATCTCTATGGGAGAGCTGTTCAGCCATCTTCGGCTCTCTCAGAGATATATGGAGGGGGCATGGGTGCCTTCGCTCCGGGCAGAAGTCGTGACGTGCCGCTCCAGGGGAGAGTCGGGGCCCCATACAGGAGATCGCGGGGGGGCCCCAGCGCTTGGACCCCGCGATTTAAAAAACTTACTGCGGATAGGGGATACAAAAAAAAAAAAAAAAAAAAAAGTATGAGACTACTCCTTTAAGAAAAAGCGGTGGTGTGAGGTCTGCTTTACATATCCTTTCTTTCCAGAATTCCCAACGGAGCATCAATTGCCTATAAGTCTCCACAAATCTTTAGGCCACTCTCCATAAAGAAGAAAGATTATCCTTTTAGTCCTTTAAAAACCCAAGTCAATTAGATGACCAAAGTTCTGATTATATGTAGGAGGTTTATATGAGTAACTGCCTATCCCTGCACCACCACCAACCACCCCACCCTCATATGGTTGCGTTTGGCATAAGGCACTTACCTGCTAAAAATAAGTGGTAACACATTAACTCTGCATGTCTTGTGTTTATCAAATGTAGAAATTGGTCGGGCAAGTAAACTGCAACATAACTGTCTGGGAACGAAAGAATGTATTTAAATGCTGAACTGCAATTATGAAAAAAAATCCCTTTCTATATGTTCCATTATAAACAGTTCTATCAAACTACCTTACCATGGACACACAACAATTCTAGACTGACACATACACAGGTTAGTTCTTATGATCAAAGTCAAGGTTTCATTTTAAAAATCTTTTGATATTTCTTCCGTTGACTAGGTCCTGACATACCCACCAATTACTACACTAATGGGCTAAAGAAGCATGTTGCATATAAGCATGTGAAGTAATTTAGCGCCTTTGAGCTATCAGTGGTAATTTAAGCACCTAAATGCATCACCAGGATGCACATGTGGTGTAAATTCAGTCTAATTTACATTATCAATAGTTCATTAAGCACAGACAAACTTTAAAATATCTTACCAATATTAATAAAAGATACTTTCTTAAGTTGCTTAGCATCTGTCGTAGTGCTGACCTTAAAAGTCTTACTGCAACCTAAATAGAAAAAATCTAAGAATAAATGTAATTTAATGACAACCTGTGAAATTCCTGTAATACGTAAACCAATTTAACTTAAAAATTAAACTACTCCTTGCCCAAAGGAAGACTGCAAATATTGGGGGCTCAGTGTGGTGTATTTTAAAAGTAAAACGGATGTTCAGATTTGTTCTAGAACATTAGAATGAACTACCGCATTAATGGCCTGCCATTTTTTATTTTTAGAGTGAAGCAATGTCATACTTTATATCTCAGAAGCTACTAGAGAGACAATGTACAGCTGGCTGCATCTTCAAGCAAAAATGTTCTGGCTGTTCGTTTTTGGGCTGTGCAGAAGCATTTGTCCCCATCCCTCATAGAAGCCCACGTGTACATTAAAGCCTATAGGTTTAGAAATTGAGTTTGTTACTGGATTAAAAACTGTCCCCGGAAAGTGGTGACCTTAAAAGTGGTGGTCTACGAATCAAATGAATCAATGAATCTTAGCCTGGGACTAAGTTAGAAACAATACAGTATATGTTAGATGGAAACTACAGAACCGCAAAATAGAATAAGGCAATAGCATGCACAGTACAAACAGAAGGGGAAAGTGAATCTACCCTGTATGTTTTTCTATAATGCAGATGATAAGTGAATACATGTGACTGGGGTATAATAAAGTCCTATGAAAACACTTGCATTTTTATGAGGCAATTAGAATTAATTATATGAATCAGTTCTAGTCACATCTCATCAAGGACAAAAATTTTGTCCTTGAGCTGTGCCCAGTTTCCAAATTTTGCACATGCACACATTTTGTATGCACAGCCCAGGAAGAAGATCTGAAAATAGGGCTGAATGCTGGAAGCTAAAACCTGACTGTAAATCAAGCACAGATACCGATAGGTTGATAGTAAAAGTAATTGGTTTCAGAAGTAGAGTCAGTAGCCGTTTAGGCCAGTGTTTCCCAACCAGTTCCAAATGTTTTAAAGATTCCTTATCAATACATTAATAGATGTACATTAAAATGTTGTACTATGTAAATGCTGTCCTGATCTATTAGTGAATACAAAAAATAAAAATTACAAAAGAATAAATAAAAAAATAAATACCTTTATGCAAAAAGGCTACCATGTACGTAAATTCTAGCAAAACGTTTGGAGGTTGACAATAAAAAAGACACAAACCACCTAAAGGATAAATACGGTACATACAATCTGGGTTAAAAACATTACAATCTTTTAGAACTGTACATAAATAGAAAACAACATTTCATATTACAGTCTGCATAGACCAAAACATAATTATTCATAGATTATTTTAATATAAAAGGAATTGTGAAAGGAAAAAATGAAATTATATTGAAAAAGTGAATAGACAAATCAATGCAACAGTAAGAATAGAACACATTGCTCTCAGAAGTTTCAATAACCATTTGTTCTGCAATGACCAATAAAAAGGATCTTTTATCCTTTAGCGTGCATTGCAAATCAACACTGTGTGGCTTTGTAAGTTAAAAACATTGTAACCCAAGACTACTGTATAACTTGAGGGAACATTGCACTAGATTTAGACAGTTCTGTTTTTCCTATCATATCATACCTGTTTTATTTGTAAAAACCTGTAGATTTTGAGGTGTAATTCTTCCCCTTCCTCTTTCTTCAGGGGGATCATATCCCAAATTTATCAAACTAAGAATTAACAGAATAATTAAAATCTAAATTTCTCATGTATTAGATTAAATTATTATTAAAAAGATTTAAGACTTTTGCAAAACTTGCCTTACACCTTGATCATCTAAGGAAATTTCAAGTGGAAATTCAAGCTACAAAGATACATACACACAGTCAGTGCATTGTGTTAACACTTGTATTGTAAAAACTTTCATTTTATTGCTACAAAATAAGAAGATAGATACACTCTTATTTATAATAGTACACATTTATTTTAGTAGCTGTGTGCATTAGTAGCTGTGTGTCAATAGTAAAATGGTAAGTATAGCTGTAGCAACATTAGTATTAAACACAAAAAAAAAAAAAAAAAATTAAAATGACTTACTACATATTTAAAATTGCCATCTGGATAAAACTGGATACAATGCAAAACACAACCTGCACGCTGTGGAGATTAAAAGTAGATTTAATTTAATGTGATTATATGTTGTACCCTATACAATCATAGAAATAAATAGCTTTTATCCTGTCCACAACCTTAAAAAGTCACACTCCAAACTTTACTATGACCAAAGAGCTGTCTAAGGACACGCTCAAAAAAAAATTGTAGACCTGCACCAGGCTGGGAAGACTGAATCTGCAATAGGCAAGCAGATTGGTGTGAATAAATCAACTGTGGGAGCAATTATTAGAAAATGGAAGACATACAAGGCCACTGATCATCTCCCTCGATCTGGGGCTCCACGCAAGATCTCACCCTGTGGTGTCAAAATGATCACAAGAACGGTGAGCAAAAATCCCAGAACCACACGGGGGGGATGGGGACCTAGTGTATGACGTGCAGAGAGCTGGGACCAAAGTAACAAAGACTACCATCAGTAACACACTACGCCACCAGGGACTGAAATCATACAGTGCCAGATGTGTGTCCCTGCTTAAGCCAGTACATGTCCGGGCCCATCTGAAGTTTGCTAGAGAGCATTTGGATGATCCAGAAGAGGATTGGGAGAATGTCATATGATCAGATGAAACCAAAGTAGAACTTTTTGGAAAAAACTCAACTCGTCATGTTTGGAGGAGAGAGAATGCAGAGTTGCATCCAAAGAACACATACCTACTGTGAAGCATGGGGGTGGAAACATCATGCTTTAGGGCTGTTTTTCAGCCACGAGACCAGAACGACTGATCCATGTAAAGGAAAGAATGAATGGGGCCCATGTATCGTGAGATTTTGAGTGAAAACCTCCTTCCATCAGCAAGGGCATTGAAGATGAAACGTGGCTAGGTCTATAAGCATGACAATGATCCCAAACACACCGCCCGGGCAACGAAGGAGTGGCTTCGTAAGAAGCATTTCAAGGTCCTTTATAAATATATGTTTTTATTTTAATAGTAAAAATTTACAAGAATACATTGTACAATTCAGATATAACAACGTCACCAATCAAGAAAAGACAAAAAGGCCAAATAGCCATGCTTGTTTACATCTGAGAAGTATACCTAATCATTATTAACACCCCAAACTCAAATTTGCCCATCTTACCAATAGCTCCCAGCAGTATAAACTCTATCGTACGAGGTACCTTCACAGGGATTTTACTTTCTACCTCTTTTATTACAGATTCCCAGAAAACATATCTTCTCACACGACCAGAAGCTATGTAGATAATCAGCTTCTTCCAAACCACATTTCACACACTGTGACGTAATTTTCACCCCTATCCTATATAAATGAAGCGCGGAATAGTGGGTCCTGAGTAAGATCTTAAATTGTGTGATTTTATGTTCCATATTACGAGAAACCTTACTTATATTTTGGGCCATAATGTCCCACTCATCCTCAGACACAGTACCCACTATCCCGGACCATTTTTCTTTAATTCTATCGGTCCCCCTTACTCCAATAATCTTATTTAATTTCTTATACAAAATTGATATTCCTTTTTTTTTTTTTTTTTTTAAGTGCTCTATTTGGGTTAGTGCTTCTATCAAATTGTGTTTCTGTGCTACATATACCTCCTTATCTATCGTGTTATGGACTGCATGACTAACTTGCCAATAGTACAGCCAATCATTATCACTAATGTCATACCCGCTTTTTATGTGCTCAAATGAAAAAAGTTGCCCTCTATCAAATATTTGTTCCAATTGTTTTATACCCTTACTATCCCAAAAAGTTGACTCACAATCCACCAATTCTTTAAATTTGTTGTTACCCCATAAGGGTGTGAACCCAAAACTATTTTCTATATGTAATTCTTCCTTTAATCTTTCCCATACTTTTCTGTATTTATGCAATAGCATCGTGTTATTTGAACCGCTCTCCTCATAATCATCTAATTCCAACACCTCATATATGTTCTCTTTCTCCTTATCTACTACAATCTTCTCCAGATATCTAGAATTCCTCCAATTCACGACTCGTACCAACTGCGCGGCCAAGTAATAAACAAGAAAGTTGGGCATGTCCAATTCCCCCTATCTCCAGGGGCCATAAAATATCTGTACTTCAGACAAACCCTTTTTCTTCCCCATAACAATCTACCCAGTATCACTTCTATCTTCCGGAACCAGCACTTGCCGATCCACATTGGCGAGGCACTAAGAAAGAAAAGGATCTGTGGGAGGACCACCATTTTTACTATCGCCATCCTTTCTGACATAGAGAAAGGCATTTTAATCCATACTTCTACTCTCTTCGCTAGACTATTTAATAGGGGCCGTATATTGTTAATCACAAACCTATCATTTGTGGCTGCTATTTTTACTCCCAGATAGGGGAAACATTCGTTGTTTTTTTTTTAGCACGGATAGTCTTCCCACCATCTCCCCCATATCTTCATCCAGGGGGAGCATAGTAGATTTACTCCAGTTTATCTCCAACCCAGATAGAGGGGCAAATGCCTCGAACAGATTAATGATACGATGTATTTTTTCTTGTGGGTTAGTTACAAAAAGGAGGATATCATCTGCAAATAATAAGATCTTACTCATCTCTCCATTTACTCCAAATCCCTCATAGACATTGTTATCTCTTATCCAAGCCGCTAGGGGTTCAATATAAATTAAAAATAAAGAGGGTAAGAGGGGGCAGCCCTGCCTTGTTCCTCTACTCAGTTTGAATGGGTAGGAGGGAATTCCATCCACCACTACACTCGCCTCAGGGTTAGTATACAATAACTGAATATAGCTCAAGAATCTCGGGCCCACCCCCACCCTCTTCAAAACTTCCCAGAGGTATCCCCACTCCACCCTGTCAAAAGCTTTAGTAGCGTCCAGTGACAGAATGGAGCGGGAGCCCCGGGATCCACTCTGGATTGTCTCATACACCTGGTGGATATTGTCGTGGACCGTTCTTCCTGACCTAAACCCTCCCTGGTCATTGCCCACCACTACCTCCACTACTTTATCTAATCTCCTTGCCAATACTTTCGCTATTATCTTTATATCCGTATTAAGCAAGGAGATAGGACGATATGAACCCAAATCCAAGGGGTCTTTATCTTTTTTCCTAATGAGTCTAATATTAGCCTCACACATTGATTTAGGGAGAACCCCCCCCCCCCTCCAGGATTCATTAATGATAGCCAGCAGTTTTGGAAGTAGCAGGGATGAGTATATCCTATATATCTGGAATGGAATGCCATCGGACCCGGGGGATGTATTCCCTTGAATTGATGCCAATGCTTCCTCCAGCTCCTGGAGGGAGATTGGGTCATCCAAGGAATCCCTGACATCCTCTGTCAGACTTGGAATATTAATTCCCCTCAAAAATTCCACTACGTCAGCACTATTAATATTGCTACTTATATAGAGATTGGAGAAAAAAAGAGCTAACCATTTGGGCTATTTCTTCTCTTTCTGTGGTTATGCTGCCATCCTCCCTCCTCAGAGCCATAATACCACATTCCTCGCCTTGATTTTTAAGTAATCTTGACAATGTCTTATTTGGTTTCCCTTTCTCAAAAAAGTTAAATTGCCCACTAAAGAATAGTTTATTTTGTGCCTTTTTAAGTAGATATTCTTTATATTCCTCTTGAGCTGCCTTCAATTCTAACAGCCGTTCACCCCCACTGTCCTCTTCTATCCCTGCTTCTAATGTTGCCACTTTACTATTCAGTGTTGATTCTTCCTGTGAAAATTCCTTTTTCTTTTTATTAATTCGCCCTATATATAGGCCCCTCAAATATGCCTTCATGGTATCCCATACTACCTGAGGGTTTGCGGACTTATGATTAATCTCCCAGAATGCCTCTATTTCCTGTCTAAACCAGTCCTGGTCTCCCACGGATTCTATCCAGTGGGGGTTGAGCCGAAAGCCCAACCTTTTCCCACCCATTGCCTTACCTCCAACTTTCACCACCACTGGGCAATGGTCCGATAGGGTTTTAGCTTTATACTGCACCCTACTGGTCCAGGTCATCGCATTCTTATCACAAAGGCATAAGTTAATTCGGGAAGCAGTGTTATATGAGGTACTAAAGCATGAGTACTGTCTTACTCCTGGGTTTAATTTCCGCCACCCATCAACCCAATTCATCTCTCCACAGTATCTCGCCAGTATCTCGCCGTTTCATTCCCCCCTACATTCCTACCTAATTTGTATCTGTCCATACTAGGGTCCATTACATTATTCAAGTCTCCAACTATCCATAATGCCGCATGTGTCTTACTTACGCTATAACTCACGAGGTCCCTCAGAACATCCACTCAAAGGTGGAGGAATATAAACAAAAGCCAAGATAACGGCCCTATTTTCCCATATTCCATAGAGAAATACGTATCGACCATACTTGTCTACCTTTGCATTTTTAGTTTCGAATGGTACCTTCCTATGGACATATACTGATACTCCCACGGAGTAAGAAGAGAGTCTGGAATGGTATTCTTCTTTGGCCCACTTCCTTGGTAGTATCTGCTCATCTCTTGACCTATGGGTCTCGACTAAACATATGATCGCAGGAAGGCACCTCCGAATATAATCAAAGATTGCACACTTTTTAATTCTATCCGACATGCCTCGCACGTTCCAGACTAACAATTTAAGCATAGACATATTAACCTAAGAAACGGAAAAAAAACCCAAAAAAACGGAGAACCCCTCTTTCCATCTTCCCGTGCCATCCCTCCCCCCTTCCCCCCCGCACCCCCCCTCCCCATAATGCACCGTACTTCTACTATGCATTCCTATCCTAGTGACACCCCAGAGATCCCCCCCACCCCTCCCCCCTCCCCCCGAGACGTAGATTTAATACTCAACTATTACTTCCAACCCCAAATGCCACAATAGTATCTTATATTACATGCCTTCTTTATCCATCCAATCTGAGACTTCTTGTGGGGTTCCAAATATTGTTACCTTTCCCTTATGCTCTACCAGGAGTCTCGTTGGAAACAACAGAGAGAAGGGCACCCCCGCATTTTTTAGCCGCCTTTTTATCTCCCGAAAGGATGCTCTTTTCCTCTGGGTCTCCCAGGAGAAATCCGGATATACAAAAATATTCTGTCCATTATACTGTAGGTCCCTCACCTCTCTTGCCCTCCTAAGGGTAGTGTCCCTATCCTGGGAGGTATATAACTTAATTAGGATTGTCCTAGGGGGACCCCCCGGAGGGGGTATCCGCCTTGGTACCCGATGAGCTCGTTCAATCCCAAACATTGGGGTAAGATGCCCTTCCCCTATCACGTCCTTCAGCCATCTACTGAGAAACTGTATAGCAGAGTCCCCCCCCCCCTCCGCCCCTTCAGGAAACCCCACCACCACCAACAGCGGAGGAAAGACAAGCCAAATATGCTGGTGGCTAGGGCTGTTCGGAAATTGGCAGTCTCACAGACGGAAATGCATTACCATGTGGACTCCGCAGTAGAGAGGAGCGAACTTACAGTAATTCGATTCGTCATGAACTTCTCAGCTCGGCAGTTGCTGTCTTTAGCCTACATAAATTAGTTCAGCTTTCAGGTGATCCGGTGGGCTGGAAAAGGTGGATACAGTCCTAGGAGAGAGTCTCCTAGGACTGTATCCATCTTTTCCAGCCCACCGGAGCACCTGAAAGCTGAATTACTTTATGCAGGCTAAAGTCAGCAACTGCCGAGCTGAGAAGTTCGTGATGAATCGAATTACTGTAAGTTCGCTCCTCTACTGCGGAGTCCACATGGTAATGCATTTCCATCTGTGAGACTGCGAATTTCCGAACAGCCCTAACCACCAGCATATTTGGCTTGTCTTTCCTCCGCTGTTGGGGGAATTTCCGCAAATAATTTTAATCATCTCTACTCCACAGAAAGAATAGACATGTCTATTCTTTCTAAAAGACTCCAGAATCGGAATATCCACAGAAGAAACAAAGTTCTGCCGTGTGCACAGTGCAGCAGGATCCCATTGAAATTAATGGAACTCTGCTCAGTAAAGTAAAGGCAATAGGTGCTTGTAAATAAAATTCACACATTAGTAACATTGGTAGAGTTACGATCAGCACCACTCAGCTTCAACACTATACTGAAAGTTTCTAAATTTGGATGTAGAGACCTTTTAATTCTGCCACATAGATCCAAGTGCTCAGTGTAGGTAAAGACACATTTGCAGCAACACTCACTTTAGAAGAAAGTCCACGGCATTATGACACTTCATGTGAAAGCAGGATATCTGTCAGGGACCGACCGGGGGAGCGGGAGAGCGAGCCCTAAACTGACCCTAAAACCACTCTCCCTGCCTACTTTCCCATCCACCCTAACCGGTGGATCGAAAACTGGGCGCTGGTCCCTTCCTGAACTAAAGTGCAGGGGCTTGATTAAAACACATACTAATAAATAGTCGGTCACAAACCAGAAACATAACAGGGACATAGAACTCTATAACAGATTAAGTTTAGAGAACACAGATCAGTGAGCAGCACAGGGGACACTATGGATCAGCAGACGAACAGAGGACTCAGTGGTCATGAACAGAGGACACTATAGATCAGTAGTCATGTACAGAACTCCCAAAGATCTGAACAGAACTAATAAAAATAGAGTTCAAAACACCAGACAGGAAAACGGATAAGTCAACAGACTTTAGGAACACACAGAAATATAGCATAATCCCACAGAACATCCAGTAGACACAAAGTCCCCATGGACCAGAAACCGGGATCTATCATTAATCAGGAATATTTGCATTCCCTAAGCAAACCTCCTGTAGACACAAAGTCCCCATTGACAGTCAATAGGAATGCCAGATACACAGGATATATTTATAGAACACTGTTCACACTGAAAACAAGACAGGAATAATTGCAATCCCTTCAGAACATCTCCAGTAGACGCAAGAATAACAATACCCTCTGAGTCCCCATGGACAGGTAACCGGAATGCCAGATAGGACACTGTCCACACAAATTGGACACTCCACTCCACTATAGGAGTAGCCATTAAAGAGGTTATCCAGCATAAGGTGATTTTAGTACGTACCTGGCAGACAGTAATGGACATGCTCAGGAAGGATCTGCGCTTGTCTTGGGCTAAATGGCGATGCTGTGAGATTACCAGAACACTGTGGCTAGCTTTCTGTGAACTTGTATTTCCTGTTTTCAGTTTTCTTGTTTGCCTACAAATCCCATGATACCATTTCCCTCCTTCCCACACATCAGCTACCCCACCCATTGAAACATAAATGAGCTGCAGACCTGTGGTTTTCAGGGTGCCTCCAGTTGTTGCATTACTTGCAGATTGCTCTCTCCACCCATTGAAACATACAGGCTCCCTGTCATCAGCTGACTAGTGAGTCAGGTCTTGACCACATTGCAAGCTGGGAAAAATCTGAGACAACAGTCATTTTGTATGCTGTTAAAAATAAATATTGGGATCAAAATCACATAAGAATTGTGAGAAAACCATCACACACAGGTAAGGACACTATATTATGAACTAAACTAACTTTACAGCCCCTGTAGCATAGTCAAATAAAAAAAAAATCCTGGAATACCCCTTTAATAATAAATCTAAATAGACTACTGGACAGTAGGGATGTAAGAAAAAAATCGATTCTCGCGATAATCGCGATTTTTCATTTGCCGATACAGAATCGATTCAAAATATTTTTGAATCGATTCTTTTAGGGATGTGGAATTTTTATCTGCGGACGCCCGGAACAGCATGTCCTGTCCTGGGAATCAGGAGATAAAAGTTCCACATTTGTGGAGCCGGGCAGGCCGGATCTGACACGGCTATGGAGCGGGCTCCGACTCGTGCCCACTCCGTACTATGCGACCCCCGGCTGATTTCAGTAGCCGGGGGCCGCCGCTAATAGCCAGCATGCGGCAATCGCCGCGGCTGGCTATTAAAGGAGTATCCGGTGCGCACTTTTCTCATTTTATCCTATCCAGGCTGCAAAATAAAACGCACTTTATCTTACCTGCCAACGAGCCCCCGGAGCTCCGGTACAGGTGTTCGGTCCCCGGGCTGTATTCTTCTTACTTCCTGTTAGTCCGGCACGTCACATGGAGCTTCAGCCTATCACCAGCCGCAGCGATGTCCCGCCTCCGCTGGTGATAGGCTGAAGCTCCATGTGACGTGCCGGACTAACAGGAAGTAAGAAGAATACAGCCCGGAGACCGAACACCTGTACCGGAGCACCGCGGGCTCGTTGGCAGGTAAGATAAAGTGCGTTTTTTTTTATTTTGCAGCCCGGACGGGATAACATGAGAAAAGTGAGCACCGGAGTACTAGATCGCCGCTGTCAAAGCTGACAGCGGCGTCTATTGGGATCTATGAATGCTCCCAGGTGGGCGATATATCGGGATATATCGCGATGTATCGTCACCTAGACGGTATCGCGATATATCGGGATATATCGAATCGCCACACTGGTATCGCGATTCGAATCGAATCGCCAAATTCTTGGCGATTCACACCCCTACTGGACAGCGGCACATTCACCAGTGTGGACAGAAGCTGACCCAGAAGGAAAACAGAAATATAAAAACACAAAAATGGATACAAGAGAAAACAAACACAGTGTGAACAGACACATGTTACGTCGAGCGCTCCGGGTCCCCGCTCCTCCCCGGAGCGCTCGCAGCGTTCTCCTGTTCGCAGCGCCCCGGTCAGACCCGCTGACCGGGAGTGCTGCGATAATGTCCCTAGCCGGGATGCGATTCGCGATGCGGGATGCGCCCGCTCGCGGTTCGAATTCCGGCCCGCTTAATAGACTCGTTCCCCATCTGTTCTGTCCCAGCGCGCGCAGCCCCTCTCCCTAGGGTGCGCGCGCCGGCTCTCTGGGATTTAAAGGGCCAGTGCGCCACTGATTGGCGCCTGGTTCTGATTAGTATGTCCACCTGTGCACTTCCCTATATAACCTCACTTCCCCTTCACTTCCTTGCCGGATCTTGTTGCCATTGTGCCAGTGAAAGCGTTCCTTGTGTGTTCCAAGCCAGTGTTCCAGACCTCTTGCCGTTGCCCCTGACTACGATCCTTGCTGCCAGCCCTGACCTTCTGCTACGTCCGACCTTGCTCTTGCCTAATCCCTTATACCGCGCCTATCTCAGCAGTCAGAGAGGTTGAGCCGTTGCCGGTGGATACGACCTGGTTGCTACCGCCGCTGCAAGACCATCCCGCTTTGCGGCGGGCACTGGTGAATACCAGTTGCAACTTAGAACCGGTCCACCGGCACGGTCCACGCCAATCCCTCTCTGACACAGAGGATCCACCTCCAGCCTGCCGAATCCTGACAACACATAGCAGAAAGGATATACAAATCCTAAAACAGACTAAACAAACACAGCTTAAAAACCCCTAAGAGCATGCCACCTAATCATGGCTAAAACCAAAACATACAAGGTGCATGCTAAAACAGAGAAAGTAGATTTAAAAGCTCAAATAAGAAGTGTTTCACCCAAAGCCTCCATTAGCAGCATGGCAGTAACAAGAAGTAATGAAGTCTAAATGAAGTAAGGATGAAATGAAGTCAATCACCAGCGCTGAGGCTAGGCTGGACTGACTATCAATAGACACCTTAATAAACCTTCTAATATGTTTCTATATACATACAATAGCTGTGTGTGAACACAGACATGACAATCTCTGTATTGAGTCATAACAGACACAAGAGGATCGGTCAACACACCCATCTGTTATGGATCAATAATCCTGCTTGCACATGAACTATCCGAGTGCCTTAGACTTTCTTCTCAAGTGTGTGAAAATCATGCATTTATCACCGTGTCTCCACAAACACTGTTCTTTTGTCTTTTGCTATTACATAGGAAATGGCACTTAAAAAGGAGTATTGCAAGACTCAAACCAGTAGGAAAAAATTTACACAAATAGTTTCATAAGTTAAGTGTATGAATCAGAGTATCTAAGAAAGGGCCCCACCTAAATGTGGTGGTCCTGTCTTCTATCAAAGGGGTACTCCATGGAACTGAACATATCCCCTATCCACAGAATAGTGTTTGATCACGGTGGGTTATACCGCTGGGACACTCCACGATCTCCTGGATGGGGCCACGGCTAATTACCAGCCCTCGGCACACTCCGGCCCCCACCTTCATGGACTAGCACATGTGACGGCCCTCTCAGACAAGAGCCAGCAGAAGTGGGACATTGCTGCTGCATGCAGTTGGCTGAGTGGGCTGTCACTTAAGATAGTAGGTAGGAACCGGAGCACGCTGAGGATGGGTAAGTAGCAGGGGTCCCGTACGGGAGATTGCAGGGAGTCTCAGTGGTTAGACCCCCAATATCAGATACTAAAATGATGAGATCAGTTCCCTTGAGTACCCCTTTAATATAGCTTATTCACAGGAAAACAAAGGGTTTTTCTACACATTATTTGAGTTTCCTACAAATCTCAGTGTAGCCAATCCTATGTTTGCACGACACAAAAGCAACCTGTTGATGTATATCACATGAGCTGCAATTACCACCCACTGCCTTCTCTATTTTATTGATAAATAAAAGCCTAATTTGTGACGCCTATACAAAGCAGTAATATGCTATATTCCAGAAACCTTTCTTCCAATTTGGTTTATGAACTCTTCTGTGTGAGATGTTCACCGTCACCTGGTCTGTTTTTCAGACATGTTACCATTAGCAGTCCAGTGACGTTCACTGATCATTTCACACTCACTCAGTTTTGTAATAGTCTTACAATTTTACCATTTGATTTTAGTAAGATAGGAAAAAATTTAAAATGATAAATAATTTACAATACCAAAGCATAAAAATTACCTTGGGAACAATATAAAAAAGCATCTGGTCAGACACATCCCACTGCGCCCACACAAAGTCTTCAGCGAGTCTGTCCTTTGGAATTTGACCAATATTCTTAATAACCTGCAGCACAATAAGAAAAATATTGGCAGACATAAACAAAAAAGTGTCTGGTTTTACCAACAGCAACCAATCACAGCTCAGCTTTCATATCTTAATGAGCTTTGGTAATGTGAAAGCTAGGCTGTGATTGGTTAATACGCGCAAAACCAGACATTTTTTGTTTTCACTTATTCATTCATAGCATCCTGCTTTTTATTTAAAACATAGCATCCTGCTGCTGTATCAGTTTATCTGTTTTTGGAAATAAATGCTACATACATTGTCTAGCAATTTTACAAGGAAACTAAAAACGTATTAACAATGAAAAGTTTTCCCGTATAATTGTAAAATAATGAAGTTAGCATACATAATGCTTCAGTTAGCTAAACACCTGAGCTCAGCATCAAATTCCTAAAGCACAAAACCTCTAAAAGTCCAATACCTACAAACATTCTAATATGGTTCTAATTACATATTATTTATTATGTATTCTGTATATGGTTATGGGGTTGGCCCTCTTAATACAGATGTCATTAATAGAATTCCCCAAAAAAAATATTTACAGCAGCCACATGAATCATAGGAACCCGTATTTTAGAGATGACAAAGACTTCTATGGGAGAATGTTCTAGCACAAGCTCTGGGACATTTGCAGAGTTCACTGTGCATGCAGGACATGAGTGGTGGACCCTGTGTTATCTGCCTCCAGCTTTGTAGTAGAAGTGTGACAATTCATTGTAATCCAGACTATGATGAATACTAAAAAGTTTTTTCTACGCCAATCATCTGTCACAGCATGTACAAAACCCCATTGCTGCTGCATAGGCTTGGTTCTTGAAAACACTCTACTTGCACACAATGCAGCCAGCCAAGGGTCCACCTATTTCATATAATGTGGGAATGTCCTCTTTTAGTTTCTTACTGGAGGGAAGAGGTTTTGCTTATCTGTACAGTATATGGAATCAGAGTGCTATTGGAATCGAAGCCATGTCTGTTAGGTCTTATAGGATGTGGGACAGAGCTCTCTGGGGTCGTGCTTAGTGTTCTACATATATTGTATCAGTTAAAGATTTTTGGGGCTCAAAGTCATAAAAGGACACAATTTAGATTGTTTAAACAATTTATTAAGATAGAGATAATCTAAAATATAACAATATAATAATAAAAGGTCATAAATTATAGATATGACTTGCGGTCCACAGGGCCATTGTGTGTAGCTATAGTTAGTTTGATAATAAAAAGTCACTTATAAACATTAATAAGAACACCTATAAAAGACTAATAGAATAGGATGTATTGAGATTGTCCTATATTGCATACATGAAGCAGTAGGATTGTCCCTTACATATAGAGTAATAATGTCACCACTGATTGGGGTTGATTATACAAAGTTAAGCTGCAGGCATCCGCTTTTAATTATCCACTGTGTCTTCTGGTAATCTCTCAATATTGTATCAGCAAATAGCTGCAAATAGCTGCAAATAGCTGCAGGGGGACAAGGCGGTCTCCTCAATTGGTTAGTGTAAAGATTCAGCAGAGATGATCCTGTATGGCGAGTGGTGATGCCCAGAGATAGCGTCCTCATGGAGGAAGGGTGCGCGCTCCGGGATTGGTGGATAAGCCGAATTTTGAATCTGGATGGTTCAGCAGGGTACTGGGGATGCCTTTGTATAGGTGGAAATGGTGGTCTCATATAAATTGACATCTGGACGCGTTTCAGGACCCCTTAGGTCCTTACTTCAGCAGCATATAGTATTAGATCTGAGGGGGATTCGGTTGGTATTTAAAGGGGTACTCCGCCCCTAGACATCTTATCCCCTATCGAAAGGATAGGGGATAAGATGTGAGATCGCGGGGGTCCTGCCACTGGGGACCCCCGGGATCTCGGCTGCAGGACCCACCTGTTGCGGCTTCCGGCAGCGCTGGAGGCCCTCATCCTAACGCCTCCCGACCACAGTGACGCGAGATTGTGACGTCACGACTCCGCCCCCGTGTGACATCATGCCTCACCCGCTCAATGCAAGTCCTGGTGGTAGATAGCCACCAGGACTACGCAGCTATGATCCGTGCTCAGCTCCTGAGCGTGTGTCATCGAAGGGGAGTGGGCTGTCGTCCACAAGAGGTTAAAGGTTGAAAGGTGGAAGATAGAAGTGATTATCACACCTACTGGTAGGTGGTGTAGCTTTACGCTTAAAAAAAAAAACAGAAGTACCTTTGCGCACAAAATAGTGACTTTTGACAAAAGTCGCAAATGATAAATACGTGACCACTGCATGGTCAAAAAGAAAAAGTAGGCAAAAAGAGTGAAACTGTCTATCAAAAGACGCATAAAAGTAGCTAAATAGGCTGCTTGAGTCTGAACTGCACCAAAATAGACAAAAAAAAATGCTCTAAAAGCAATGATAAATCTCCCCCAAAGTGTATTGCACTAAGTAACTAGCAACCAGCATACAGACTGAGCTGGAGTTATATAGCTACACCCGCTTTGCACATGGGTGAAAGGCTTAACTCTTCCAAGCCTGGAAAGGAAAGCACAGACAACAGATAATGTGTGAAAAACAAGGTCTGAACAGGGCCTAAAACGGAAAAATGCAAAAACAATTAAACTGACATTACAGGTGGTCTTAATTAATTATTAATATTGTTTATAAGTTACTATTTTATTTTCAAACTGACTATAGTGGCACACAAGGGCCCCGTAGACCGCAAGTCATTTCTATACTTTATGACCTTTTATTATTATATTGTTATATTTAGATTTATCTTAATAAACTGTTTAAACAATCTAAATTATGTCCTTTTATCTGTGACTTTAAGCCCCAAAAATCTTTTGTGTTTACCCCTTTTTGGTCACTGTGGGTATGGGTGACAGTTGGTTGGCTCGGTCTCTATTGGCAGTTGGCAGCACAAGAGCCTCTCCAAGTTTAGTAACTAATATATTGTATCAGGCCAGAAAACTCATAGCTCAATAGTGAATATGAGTCAACCCTCACTCATTGTTCGTAATGGAGAGAGGCATTTATGAAAAGCTTAAGGCTACCTGGAAGTTTCACGTTGTATGGGCCCCTGGGTGCGAAAGTACATGCTGGGCTCGGATAGTCCTTAACCCCTAGATATCTGGCTATAGGCAACCAGGACCAACGGCTAATGCCGGACATCGGCGATCGGGCTGATGTCCGGCATTAACCCTTTAGACGTGGCAATTAAACTTTATCGCCGCATCTAAAACTAAAGTAAACATTGCCGGTTAGCTCAGTGGTGCTGTTCGGGACCGCCGCGGTGAAATCGCAGCATCCCGAACAGCTTGCAGGACGGGAGGAGGTGAAGGATCCCTACCTGCCTACTCGCTGTCCGATCGCCGAATGACTGCTCAGTGCCCGAGATCCAGACAGGAGCAGTCGAGCGGCCATAACACTGATCAATGCCATGTTATTGCATGGCAGTGATCAGTGTAGAAAATCAGTGTGTGGGAAAAATAAATAAAAATTAAGTGTTAATAAATGTGATTTAACCCTTTCCCTAATAAAAGTTAGAATCATCCCTCTTTTCCCAATAAAAACAAACAAAAAAACTGTGTGCATAAAAACATATATGTGGTATCGCCGCGTGCGTAAATGTCTGAACTATAAAAATATATCGTTAATTAAACTGCACAGTCAATGGTGTACACGTAAAATTTTTATACCATAAAAAAATAAAAAATAAATAAATGAATAAAAAAAAGTGATCAAAAAGTCAGATCAAAACAAAAATGGTACAGATAACTTCAGATCACGTTGCAAATAATGAGCCCTCATACGGAAAATTAAAAAAAGTTAGATGTCAGAAGAGGACATTTTTCAACGTATTAATTTTGGTGCATGTAGATATAATAATTTTTTTGTAGTAAAATATATTGTGACCGTATGGACCTACAGAATACATATAAAGGTGCAATTTTTACCGAAAACTGCACTGCGTAGAAGCAAAATTTTTTCTCCATTCACCATAGATTTTGTAGTGAAATTATTAATGGTATTACAAAATTCAATTTTTGGTGTAAAGAACAAGCCCTCATATGGATTTTTAGGTGGAAAATTAAAAGTGTTTTTTTTAGAGTGATTTTTAGAAGGTGAGGAGGAAAAAACAAAAGTTCAAAAATGAAAAATCTCCTAATCTTTATTTGAGGGGGATTGATTTTGTCCCCCAAGTAACTGTGTGTTCTTGCATATTGACTTATCTCTTTCTATAGGTGGAAGCCAATGCTGCCTTGACTTTGATATGCAATTGTGTACCAACCTATATGCACATATTTTATACACAACAGTAAGTATCAACATACTGTATTAGGAGGCTATGTATAACATCAACATATATAAAACATATGTTCAACATACAAACTTGATTTAAACCTCAGGTCATTTTCGGATTGCACACGGCTTTTAAAAAGTTACTCAGACATGAGAGAAATTTAGATTGTTTGGGTTCTCAAAAGTTTATTTTTCAATCAATAACAGCTAGGGCTCATACACACTACTAAACCTCCTCCAAGAGATTCTGTCTGGAGAAGGTGCCAGCAAAAACAAGCCAGCGCTAGGACCGCTCGGAAATAAGCCCTCTCAATAGATTCACTGGAACAGAGCCGAAAGTGAAAGATTTTTATTAAGATGTTGTTGTTGAAATAATGCAAACACAAGTGGTGTATAATCTACAGATCCCTTTAAAAAGGGATTTTTCGGGGGCGCATGCGCGCGGCTCACCGGAAGGGACGTTGGTAATGTGAGCTCATCGCCACACTCGCCTTTACAAGCCTCTATTACCGCCCAAAGGGCTCTTACGAAGACAAGTCTCACCCTAATTGCTTCTGGATATGCCCCGGTCCGGTAGGTCCCGCAAGAAGCCACTTTCGCAGCGCTTATCACAGTCAATACCGGACTTTTTCAAGGCCTTGCCTCGCACCAATATGGCGGCGGGCGCTTCTCCACCCTGCTCTGACATGGCGTCTGAGGAAGATGATGAACCCGACTCTGAACAGATGTCTCCCGCTGCAATGTTTCGCCACATTAAGAAGCTGTTCCAGGCTGAGCTCTGTGGCAAGCGGTGGCTGATATCGTGACGCAGATACGGGACTTAGGTCAGCGCGTCTCCGAAAATGAGAACAAGCTTGATGACCTGACCGACGCGGTGGAGGCTGACCGCACAGATATAAACTCGCATGCTGCCAAATTGTTATCTATGGAACTGAAACTAGAGGACTTGGACTCTCGCAGAGCAAATATCCGCATTCGCGGCTTACTGGAGTCGGAGACTGACTTGAAGTCCACTGTGGATTCCATGTTCCAGGCCCTTCTACCGCAGTACGAACCGGAACTGCTGCGCATGGACAGGATCCACCGAGCGCTGGGCAGGCCCCGCTCCTCCGAAATCTCCCGTGATGTGGTCCTCAGACTTCATTATCCTGAGGTGAGGGATCCTCTCCTGTTTGCGGCCCGTAACCGGACGGCCCTGCCGGGCATGTCTGCTGCTGTACGCCTCTCCCCCACTACGCTCGAGAGGCGCCGTACCTTTCGTCCTATAACTCTTGCCCTCACCCGGGAGAATATCAAGTACAAGTGGGGTTTCCCTTTTTCCTTAATCTTCCAACATAAGGGACATTCTTACCTGTTGCGCACTCTGGCAGAGGCGCGGGAGGCGCTGGATAAGGAGGGTATTGCCTGGTCTGAGCCTGATACACCTCCGATACCTGCTCTTTCCCAGAGGGCACTGAGACCGTCCCGTACCTAGACACAAGTCCCTAATCCTAGGCGTAAATCGAGGAGACGTATGGGAAATGCGGAGGCCACCTGACTGTGATTGTATCCACTGCTTTTTGTCCTTATTGTTCTGGGACTTGTTCCTGTCTACAGAGGATGGCGAGTCTGGATTTGTGCACCCCACGACCTCGGCTGAGGATGGAAGTATGGGGCTCGGCTTTCCGTTTGGACTTTTCTGTTTATTGTTGTGTTCGTTTGTCTTGTTTTTTTGTTTGTTCGTGGATTGCTTTATACAGTCTTACTAGTCATGGTTGATGGTTATGTATATTTGAGCCACCTCCATTGCTATTGCAATGTGTAGAATTCTGTCACATAATGTTAGGGGGTTCAACTCCCCGGCTAAGCGGCGGAAAGCATTCCGTGAATATACTATGCATAAACCTGATATTATCTGTATCCAAGAGACTCATTTCACGGTTTTGTCTCAGCCTTCCCATATACATTCACGTTATTCCAGGTTTTATGTGTCCTCTTTTACTTCTAAATGCAGGGGTGTTCTAATCTGTCTCCATATTAACCTCTAACCCGATCTAGTTTTTCTTTTCTCTCTGCTCTATCCTCCTCTCCTACTCATATGACACTTCACTCTGGGCTGGCGATTTCAATTTTGTATTCAATAGCTCTCTAGACAGGTCTTCTCCCTCCCCCTTTCTAGATCTAGGGTCCTACAGCGCAGACTCTGCTCCACATTCAGGTCTCTTCAGTTAGCGGACGCTTGGAGAGAACATAATGGCACTACTAGGGGCTACTCCTACTACTCCCTGTCACAAAAACACTACACACGGATTGATTGGATTCTACTCAATACGCCCTCCCTTCCGAATCTATTATATGCTCGGCATATTGCTTCGCTGTGGTCTGACCACGACGTGGTATATGCTGACCTTGACTTGTGGGTGGGCTGCTCACTCCATTCAAATGGAGACTTAATGAGGCTCTATTGTCGAAGCCTGTGGTCCGACAGTCGATCTCGGATGATTTGACCCACTATTTCTCTCTTAATGCTACCCCGCAAGCTAACCCGATTTGGGTGTGGTCGGCCCACAAAGCCTACGTCAGGGGGAGACTGATATCCTTGGCATCTGTGCTGAAGCGGGCCCGTAACAGGCATCAACGTACATTGCAAGACAAACTTGCTAGATTAACTATAGCTCATCAAAGGAATCCTTCCCTATACCTTACCAGGGCCCTCAAGGAGACCAGATTGCGGCTGGATGCGGGGCTCTCCCATAAAGTTGAGAAGGCCTTGCGCTGGACCAACGCGACATACTACAGGTATGCGAACAAACCTGACAAACTGCTTGCGCGTATGCTGCAGTGATTATGGGGATCACTATTGGCCCTTTCACATATAAATTAAACCTCTTTGCTGATGAACTCTTGCTGACACTTTCTCATCCACTCTCTTCTCTACCTAATTTATTTTTTCTCCTGTCTGACTTCACTGCTCTTTCTGGTCTGAAAATTAATCCCAATACCTGAAAACACCCCCCCCCCCCCCCTAACACAAAAACTCATCTCCCTGAACTTTGATTTCCCTCCCCCAACCAGAGCCCTTCCCTATCTGGGGGTACGACTAACCCCGGAGATCGTCTCCCTTTATAATGCTAACTATCCTCCATTATTTAGAACGGACAGGATCTCCGCTCTTGGGATCTGCCTTATTTGTCCTGGATAGGCAGGGTGCAGGCTATCAAAATGGTAGCATTACCCAGACTGTTGTATTTGTTCTGTACCCTGCCTGTCCCGGTTTCAACAGCGGAGATCAAATCCCTTCAGTCTGATGTTTTCAACTTTATATGGAAATCAAGGTGTCCTAGGTTAGCACGCAATATTATGCATTTTCATAAACAGCTGGGTGGTCTTTCAGTTCCTAACTTTGCGAAATACTACTATGCCGCTAGACTGAGCCAGCTAGCCTGGTTCCTGGCAGATGGGGAGGTCCCGTTGTGGGTTGGGCTCCCCTCACTCTCTCTCTTCCCTAATGTGGGCAACCCCTCCGGTAGCAAAATATGTCCCCTACTCTGCCTTACTTACCTTACACTCTCTGTCCCTGTGGCGGTTGGTCAGTTTTTGTTTCTCTCTACAATCTTGTCCCTCCCCTATGTCTCCTCTCTTTCATAATCCTTTTTCCCCTTGTTTGACCTCCTCCAGCTTCTCTTGGTGGTCAGAACGTTCGCTCCACATTGTCAATAGTTTTCATAGACGGGGTAGACTCCTCACCCTGGACGACTTTAAACTACAATACTCACCTCCCCCCTTCGGAACACTTCCGCACGTCAGATATTCTCCTATCTACACTCCCTGTTCCCGACAGGCATCATCCCCCAGCTGACAAGGTTTGAACGTCTTATGTTATACTCGCCCTCTAGGAGGGGGATACTGGCAATCGTTCATGGTCTTCTCAACTCCCCCCCCCCCCCACCCCACACGACACCAAGTTGACCTTCACGAGACAATGGGAGGCAGACCTGCCGATTGAGATGCCCCTGGTGTCTGGCGGGAATGTTGTGATGTTTTAAGTAGAGGGAGCTGGCAGGTGTCCCTTACCGAAACTGCACTCAAAATATTACATAGAGCTTATTATGTCCCGGCTCGCCTACACTATGTTTCCCTCTGTCTCTCCGACCTGCTGTAGTGGCTGCTCAGCTGTGGGTACCATGCTCCACATATGGTGGACGTGCGACGTGGTCAAATCTTACTGGACCTCAATCCTTGCTATTCTACGCTCTGTGCTTTCCTCCCGCTGTCCTTTTCTTCCTACCTTCTGTCTCTTTAGCAGGTGACCGAGCAGGATGTCCAACAGCCAGTTTAGACTGGCCCAATTTATACTGTTGGCGGCCAGAATCCACATTGCGGTTAACTGCGAGTCCCCTGTCCTCTCAGTAGATAGAGTCCTGGATAGGATTAACCAAATTATGCTCTTTGAACAGATTCCTGCTGTACGTACGGATACCCCGGACAACTTTGACAAGATATGGTCACCATGGTTTTCCTCGTCGTACTGTCCAGAGCTTAGATATTCCTTGTCTGTTTCGTAACCTATTATTTAGTGAATGTGATTAGATCTTTTGCCATGACTATTGTGCTGTACTACCATTACATGCTTATCCACGACTGGTTATACAGTTCTTGTACCTGCTTGCAATACATATGCTCGGGCTGTGTCCCGTATTTTTGCCAATGTTTTTGTATTGCTACATGACCTTAATAAATTTGATCTGTTTGACACTAAAAAAGGGATTTTTCATTTTTGGGTATAAATTTTTTTCCTTTTCGCCTTCTAAGAGCCATAACCCCTTCAATTTTCTACCCACAAACCCATATAAGAGCTTTTTTTTGTGGAACCAAATCTGCTTAGTAAAAGGAGAGCACTCATTTTATATCACAAAACCTACAGCAAAGCCCCCAAAAAAATTTGTGGTGCACAATAATTTTGTGTGGCTTAGTTTCTGCGCAGTGCACTTTTTGGTAAAAAGGACATGTAGGTCCATCTGATTACAATGATACCCAATTTATATAGGTTTTATTTTATTTATTAATTTTTTTCTTTTTACTGACAAAGAAATAAACAAAAAGTTATAGGTCTTTGAATGTGAAGAGGAAATTAAACGCAAGCCACAAATAAAAATTCTAAGGGTCGTGAAGGGGTTAAGAATGGAAGAAGCTATCCAATTGGTTGCTATGGGCAACTGGTCAAATTTTCCTCTGCACAGGTTTTGATACATTTCCCAAATTGTATTCTATTAGAGATTGTCATGTATTGAATCATGTATAAAGCTATACTATTGCTGCATGTATTGGATCACATGTAAAGCTATACTGTGTAACTTAAAGCAGCAAGCATTTCTGATGCAATATTGCAGTAGGAGCAGCCTGAAACAATTAGCATGAGGACATACAAGCATGTGTGCTATAAGTATACATTATATTTAAAATCATACCACTCTTTTTCCATCTTCCTCACCAGTAGTTATATGAAACTCATCAATATCTACAAAGAGAAAAGATTTTATCATTTAGGATTTAATTTATTTTCATAGCCTCCTTGTTTAGGGGTTAAAATACATGTGAGACAAAGACACACACAACAAACGCAAGGACAATTAACAGTCACAAAGTTAAAGGACAGACAAATATGTTACATATTTGTGGTGCTATTTTACATATTTTTAATGAAAATAGGGCAACATTTTTAATAGTTAAAAATACCATCCGTAAATTTTGTGTGAACATGGCCTCAAAGTGAGCTGATCTGTGGGCTTCAGCCATGCTACCAAAGCTGTAGTCTTGCCTTTGCTTTACATGTATCATAGAAAGCTGCCTACACAGGACACAGGTAAAGTATATGGCAGACTTTATAGCAGCAGGTACAGAATATTCAAGAGCAGTATGACTAATTTTTACCAAGAAAACATTTTGCTAAAAAGACCTACATCTTATAGTCTGCTCAACAGTGTCAGACCGCCCTGACCGTTCACAAGTGATTAGCTACAGCGTTGAGTCAGCATGTTGCCCAATCACTAAGAACTGTGTAGCCATTTACAGTCCTTTTCCTTCTGACAGGCATGGATCTGAGTGATGGGTGCAGGGCAGAAGAGGAAGCTGGATGTGATGAGTACATCGCATCTAACTTCGTATAAATAGAGAAGGTTGCAATAGGAATCACATAGTCTGCCTGAAATTTCAGGTCCTGCATAGCTGCAGAACCTTTCATAACTTCATGGGCATATGAATAAGCACATGCCAGGGAGGCCTAACTTTCATAGTATGCCAACTACATTCGCCAGTGATATTTGTTTTAGTGGTCAGAAGATGATGACACTAAGCCAACAGGATCTCACTTTTAACCACTTCACACTAAAAATCTAATCTTAAAATAAAAAGTATGGATTGTTGAGAGATGGATTAAGAAAAAAAAAAAAAGCAACTCACATTTTTCCTCTGAAACTACTAGCAGGTGACTTTCATAAGACAGGTATATATCTTCTGCTGGACATAAAAACTAGAGAAAAAATAAAATGATAAATCCAAAAGTAATACACAAAGAAATGTACATCTGTACGGTTTGATATAAGAAGATTTTTTTTTCATACCATTCATCTTATGTTAGTTTTGAATGAGCAATTGCATACTCTATTATCAGGGGTCCTAAATCTCAACCTATAGTTTAAATGGTGCATGGTTTACAGCTATATTTTAGACTGGAGAAGTTAAAAGTGCTCATATACATGCATCGAAGTCTGGTTACTTGAAAGGAGGAGGAAGCACCATCACTTTTCACGTTACAGCAGCTGCCTCCTTCTAGTGCAGGTGACATTAGCACTACATGACGTGCTTAGGAGGCTGATGTGTTAGGCCAAACTCCCTGCTCAACACTCCCGACTCAGTATGTCGGAAAGTAACGGTCATGGCTCCTTATGTCTCCCCAATTACCTGTCAACTTAAATTAACGCTAATAAAGTTCGGTAATGTGAGGGGGGGGGAAGGAAATTGTTGGGGTGGGAAAGTAAGGCACCATGCTTATATTTATTTAATATAGTCTTAACTTTAAAAAATCTCTAGCCCCCATATTAAAACATAAAAAGTTGTTAACTGCCAAATCTCTATAACCTACAAAATCTTGTCTAATTGGAGTTTTCTAAGATTATAAATATAGTTGCCTTTTACAAAAAACGAACTTACACCTGTCCTAGGGTTGTGTGTGGGATAACAACCTGGCTCCATTGAACTTAGCTGCAATATCCCACAAAACCTAAGGACCTAAGTGTGTTGAGGTTTCAGTAACAATATAAGCTATGGATAACCCATTAACCCCTTCCCACCCCAGGCATACGTCCTAGATGCTGACATGTTTCGAGCAACTGGACTTATGCATACATTCTAGCAACCTCCTGCACAGTGCGATAGGCTGCAGGAGTTTGGCGGCGGGACCCGGCTTTCAACCGCTGCTGAGACTGGGATTGTGCCAACCTCTGCAGCATTAAAGCCCTGTATTACCAAAAGTACAACAAACGAAAAAAAATAAAAAAAAACAACCAAACAAGAAAACAAAAATGTATACAAAATAGGTATTGCCACATTCGTTATTTGTAGTAGAGTAAATGTGATATTATTTATTCCACACGGTGAACATCATTAAAAAAAAATAAAAAAATAAACGTGCAAGAATCGCTAATTTTGGTCCAGAACGTGAAAAAAAAAAAAGTGTAGCATAGATCACAAAAAAGGTAGCATATATCGCAAAAATGGTACCAATAAAAACGACGACTCATCCAGCAAGAAATAAGTCCCTACACAATGCCATTGGAAGAAAAAAAAGGATTTTGTTCTGAAAACAACATAAAAAAACTGTTCAAATTGGGTATCGCCATAATCGTACCAGGCCACAGAATAAAGATTTAAATAAAACTTACCCCCACAGTGAATGCCATAAAATAAATATATAAAAAATGTTCACATTATTTTGGTGGGTTTTTTTTATACATAAAATGCTGCATGTATCAACAAAGATTTACCACAAATACACTGCTCAAAAAAAATGAAGGGAACACTAAGATAACACATCCTAGATCAGAATGAATGAACTAATCGTATTAAATACTTTTGTCTTAACATAGTTGAATGTGCTGACAACAAAATCACAAAAATTATCAATGGAAATCAAATTTATCAACCCATGGAGGTCTGGATATGGAGTCACACTCAAAAAAGTGGAAAACCACACTACAGGCTGATCCAACTTTGATGTAATGTCCTTAAAACAAGTCAAAATGAGGCTCAGTAGTGTGTGTGGCCTCCACGTGCCCGTATGACCTCCCTACAGTGCCTGGGCATGCTCCTGATGAGGTGGCGGACCGAGACACTATGTCCCAGATTACTGACTCACCGCCAAAATGGTCATGATAGAGGATGTTGCAGGCAGCAGAACGTTCTCCACAGAGTCTCCAGACTGTCACGTCTGTCACATGTGCTCAGTGTGAACCTGCTTTCATTTGTGAAGAGCACAGTGCGCCAGTGGTGAATTTGCCAATCTTGGTGTTCTCTGGCGAATGCCAAACGTCCTGCACGGTGTTGGGCTATAAGCACAACAACCACATGTGGACGTCAGGCCCTCATACCACCCTCATGGAGTCTGCTTATGACTGAGTGGACATATGCACATTTGTGGCCTGCTGGAGGTCATTTTTCAGGGCTCTGGCAGTGCTCCTCCTTGCACAGTGTTGGAGGTAGCGGGTTGCTGCCCTCCTCCATGTCTCCAGATGTGCTGGCCTGGTAGCGTCTCCATGCTCTGGACACTATGCTGAAAGACACAGCAAACCATCTTGCCACAGCTCGAATTGATGTGCAATCCTGGATGAGCTGCACTACCTGAGTCACTTGTGTGTGTTGTAGACACAGTCTCATGCTGCTACTAGAGTGAAAGCACCGCCAGCATTCAAAAGTGACCAAAACATCAGCCAGGAAGCATAGGAACTGAGAAGTGGTCTGTGGTCACCACCTACAGAACCACTCCTTTATTGGTGGTGTCTTGCTAATTGCCTATAATTTCCACCTGTTGTCTGTTCCTGAGTGGACTGTGTGATTTGGCAGAAGTGTGATTGACTTGGAGTTACATTATGTTAAGTGTTCCCTTTATTTTTTTGAGCAGTGTATAAAGGTACAATAGGTCACGAAAAAACAAACTGACTCGTGTCGCTCAGTAAACGTATGTCAAAGTTATTACCACTTTAAGAGACATGTCAGATTAGAAAAATTGTGCCTAGTTATTAAAAAGGGGTACTCTGGTGGAAAAAAAACACAGTGCTCTATGCTGACACCTCTGTCCATTTTAGGAACTGTCCAGGGCAGGAGCAAATCCCTATAGCAAACCTCTCTGTAGCATACAGCAGCTGATAAGTACTGGAAGGATTAAGATTTTTAAATAGAAGTAATTTGCAAATTTGTTTAACTTTCTGGCTCAAGTTTATTTAAAAATTGTTTTCCACTGGAGTACCCCTTTAAAAAGGAAATTTGTCACCAGTGTCACCTGCACTAACCTGTCAGTACTGACATATAGTGCAGTTGACACTGATGACAACGGTACTCACCTTGTCCCTTTCCGTGGCGGGGATCTTTGTTAATCTCCTCCGTTCGCTCCGCTCCGGGCACCCGGCTTGGGGCACGGGCGGAGCTTACTGACATCATCGCTGCTGTTCTCTCACAGTGGGACCCAGCAGGGAGCAGCAGCGGTGATTTAACTAAGCTCCGCCCATGTCCCAAGCTGCTGCTGCTCTCTGCAGGGTCTCGCAGCAGTGATGTCAGTAAGCTCCGCCCGTGCCCCAAGCCGGCTGCCGAGACTGGAGCTAACGTAGGAAGTTACCGAAGCTCCCCGCCACAGAACGGGACAAGGTGAGTACCGTTGTCATCAGTGTCAACTGCACTATATGTCAGTACTGACAGGTTAGTGCAGGTGACACTGGTGACAGATTTCCTTTAAAAAGGTAAAAACAGGAGGCGTCCTTAAGGGGTTAAATACTGGGAAAATCTTACCTGCACTCGAATGCTGCTATCAACAGCTTTGAGAACTTTCACATTGTTAATTGGTTTTAGTTCAATAAGTAGAGCCAAATATCTGGAAACTAAATAAAATAGCAATTTTACAATGTAAAAAAACAAATGTGTAAAGTATCACTACTACATTTTTGCTTCTTGTTTTAATACAGTGATCAAAATAATGTATACACCTTAGAGTAGCTACACATTGACTTTAATAGGTAGGAAAATACACAGCAGCAAATACACAGCAGAATTACAGAACAAAAAGACGCAGCACAGCAAAATATAAGGAGAAAAAAAGATGGGCACTGCTAAATGAAAAGAGGTTGGGTGCAAACAGTGGACAAAATACAAAGGAGCCAAAAAAGAAAGAAAAGCTGGCCACTACAAAGAATGCGCACAAATAAGTTATGATAGAAATATACTAATTTTATTACATTTAGCTAGTACACAAACATTTAAAACCACTTAAAAATCAAAATACTTGAGGTGAAGGAATGTAATACTCAATACACCTGCCAATGTAATAAATATATAAAGCCAGATACATATAAATATACAAGCATGTGCTAAAGTTTAAGGAATAAAGATAATGCAAAACAGTGTGCACAGTGAAAGGATGTCAGAATAATGTGTGAATACTCTAATACGTTCATGTAAACAAATGACTGAAAAATGTGAGCAGCGAAAATGAAGAAAAAAATAAATAAAGAAAAAAAGAATCAATGCTGCATGTGCTACCTCACCAAAACCCAAGTATATGTCAAAAAGTAAGAGAATAACTATCTATGTAGCAGGGTACCCTCACCACCCTGGGGGACACAGCAGCTCCACATGTTCCGCTACCTAACACGGCAACTTCCTCAGGCAGCCACAGCAGTGTATTTAAAAGCAAGGGAAATATAAAAGAAAGACTTACACTACTCCTTCAGAGTCCACTTCTTGCTTTGGTTTAAAAACTGCAGTGCCAGTTTTTTGTTTTTGTTTTTCAAACTAGCAGGTTGAAATGCAGCCTTAGGATGGTTCAAACACAAGCTTTTTGTGAGAGTTTTTCATTCTTTTAATTATTAATTTTTTTTTTTAAGCCGAAAGCCAGAAATGGCTATGAAAAGAATAGGAAATATAAAGGAAGTGTAGTGTCCCAGAGCAGTAACATCTTTGCTACTTGATCTTTGTTTGGGTGGTTGGAGTTTCCCAGGGAGCCTGTCTCTGTTTTGGGTCCTGGTGTAGTTCCGACATAAAAATGGATTTTATACTATCTTTCACATTCAGGGCCACCCCTCCCCTTTCTTGCCTTCTCTGTCTCTTCTGTATAAAGAGCACTCTGATATGGTTATGTCCCAGTCAAAACTTTCATAAAATCATGTCTCAGTAACAGCCACTAAATCTTGGTACAAAAATTTCTTGGTACAAACGCTAGTCCCTCACAGGGATAGGTGTGACCCAGAGGATAACTTGTTCTTTAATCGAAAAGCTATAGGGCCCCTCAGAAATGTTATGTCTCTAAAGCACCATTTGACTTGTGGTACTATCACGGCAGCGGTATCCGATGAAAAATATTTCAGTTTTGTCTGGATCAGCAATGGTGTTATTTGGGGCCTATCCTCATTCACTGTATGAAAACAGGGCATGGAAATACAAACCGCTCAGTAAGAGAAGAGTGACCAGAAAACATTAACAGCTCCTGTGTCAGAGCCAGACTCAACTGACGGTTAGGATTTCATCCCTATCCCAGAGGAGTAGGGCAGCAACAAGGAGGACTTCCCTGATTGGCTGTGGTTATTCACCAGCTCTTACAGTTGAAAACAGTTAACCCTTGCTTGGCAATTAAATTGATAGTATGCTGAGAACATTGAAAAGCACAATATAATCTAACCTAATACAAGTTAGTGAGGTCAACATAAAGTTAGTTTGGCTTATGTTGCAGTTTGGTAATCAGACAGTAACTTGTGTAGGGGGGATATATAGACCACCTGGCCAAGTAAAAGGGGTTATCCACCATAAAGGTGATTTTAGTACGTTCCTGGCAGACAGTAATACACATGCTTAGGAAGGATCTGCGCTTGTCTTGGGACCAAATGGCTATGTTGTGACATTACCTTAACACTGTGGCTAGCTTTTTGTGAACTGGCATTTCCTGTTTGACTTTTCTTGACTACAAATCCCACAATTCCTTCTTCCTCCCTCCCACACATCAGCCACCCCACCCATTGAAACATAAAATGAGCTGCATCCATTCAAATCAGTGTGGTTTTCAAATCAGGGTGCCTACAGCTGTTGCATTAGTTGCAGATTCTCTCTCTCCCACCAAGCGATCCCTCCACCCATTGAAGCAGACAGGCTTCCTGTCATCAGTTGACTAGTGAGTCAGGTCTCGGCCACATTGCAAGCTGGGAAAATTTTTGTATGCTGTTAAAAATAAATATAAGAGTGAAAAATCACAGAAGAATTATGAGAAAACCGTCACACACAGGTACAGACACTATATTATGAACTACACTAACTTTACAGCCCCTGTAGCATAGTCAAAAAAAATCCTGGAATACCCCTTTAAAGAAATAACTTCTCCTTTCATTGTCATTTTAGCTATCATTATGGGAGACTTCAATCTTCCGGATATAAACTGGAAAACCAAAATAGCTAGTTCTGCCAGGAGTACAAGTGAGGATTTGGTATATGATGTTACTGTAGGCGAAAGCTTGGGATTTAGTGATCACCAGTCAGTGTGGTTTAATGTAAGAACAGTGAAAGAGTCACACCACACAAAAACAAAGTTTTAGATTTTAGAAAAAAAAGACTTTTCTAAAATGAGATTAGTCCTAAATGAGTCCCTATCAGACTGGAATGGATTACATTGAGACCAGCAGAAATGGAACCACTTAAAAGATGCATTATTGAAGGTAACAGATAATTGCATTAGACTTGTCAGTAAAAGCAGAAAAAGGAAGCGACCAATGTGGTACTCCGCAGAAGTGGCCAAAATCACAAAAAGCTAGCATTTAGTAATTATATAATAAAAAAAAAAAAAAAAAAAGAGCGATGAAGATAGGGAAATCTTCAAGATTGGGCAGAAAGAGGTAAAGCAAGTTAGAAGAACTTCTAAAGCACAGGCAGAAGAAAAACTAGCTCAGACTGTGAAAAAAGGGGATAATACATTCTTCAGATATATAAATGAAAAAAGGAAATTAAAACAAGGAATAGCTAAATTAAAAACAAAGGAAGGAAGGAGGGTATGTAGAAGAGAATAAAGGACTAGCGGACTGCCTTAATGAGAACTTCTGTTCAGTTTTTACAGAAGAAAAAGAAGGAAAAGGACCTCAATAAGTTTGATGAATCGTTTGATGCATGCGTCCTTAGGCTAAGTTTTCACTTTTTTTTTCTGGCAGTTTTTGGAATACTGCCACTGCAGTTTTTGAGCCAAAGCCAGAAATGTATTAAAAAGGAATAGGACATATAAAGGAAGGACTTCCACTTCTCCTCCCTTATGGATCCACTTCTGACTTGGGCTCAAAAACTACAGTGGCAGTTTTCCAAAAACTGCCAAAAAAAACAAACAGAGGAAGAGGTTCTACGTTTGCTGTCTAAGGTTAAGACAAATGAGTCACAGGGGCCTGATGGGATACACCCAAAATTATTAAAAAAGAGCTTAGTGGTGAACTAGCAAAATCATTAACATATTTATTTAACCTATCACTTGTAACAGGAGTCGTCCCGGAAGATTGGAAATTAGCAAATGTCGTGCCCATTGGCAAGAAAGGTAGTAGGGAGGAATCAAGCAACTATAGGCCAGTAGGTCCGACATCAATAGTGGGGAAATTAATGGAAACCCCAATCCCATGGATTGTAAGATTAAAAACAACATGGGTTTACTTCAGGGAGATCAAGTCAAACAAATCCTATTGACTTTTCAAACAAATCTTATTGATTTTTTTTGATTGGGTGACTAAAATAATAGATGGCGGAGGGTCAGTAGGCATCGCATATCTAGATTTTAGTAAGGCTTTTGACACTGTCCCACATAGAAGACTTATCAATAAAGTACAGTCATTGAGCTTGGACTCCCATATTGTTGAGTGGATTAGGCAGTAGCTGAGTGACAGACAGAGGGTTGTAACCAGCAATAGATATAAATCACACTTGACAGTCAAATTAATTTTCTTAATGTTTTTTCTTTAGTATTCAATTTTCATAGTACAAATATCGATCAGCAGATGATCAATTTCAAAATTCTTAAATAGATACAAAAGCTTTTCACCCAAAGTCCTCACTAAATACACCCGACAGTCCTTGTTCAGCCAAACCAGATGAGCTTCACCCCTTTCACGGGCATCCTGGAGCTGATCTTCCTTCCTCTCACGAAGGAGTAGACAGGTGAGTAGTTGCCAGACACTTCCGACATTTCGGACGACACGCCCCCTTTCTCCAGTGACCCTATCGTGCACCCACCACCATTTACATAGTATTTCACATCCAGCGCGAACTCCGTTCTTTAACAAGAGATTTCATATTAAAATAGAAGCATAGGACGCTTCATAATAAAATCAAACATTCTATGATAATTCGCAGCAGCAATACTAAGATGTTATATCACAAGAATAACAACCAGAGGACAGTTTATAAGAGCCAGGAGAATCTGTAGTAAGGAGGATGATTATGTTAAAAATAAAGAAATGCTAATCCAGAAATTCGTTGAACGAGCGTACGAAGAAGAGATGGTCAGGAAAGTGGGTGATGAGGTACAAAAAATCCCAAGAGAAAAATTGAGACAAAAAAATAAAATAAAAATAGAATGAACTATAAAAAACAGAAGAAAATCTTTCCTTTATATCCACTTATGATTGTCATGTTGAGTTAATTAAGAGAACTTTGAATAAATACTGGGGGATATTGCGAGCTGACCCCAAATATGGTAAGATCTTTGGGAGACCACCTAGATTCATTTATAAAAAAAAAAAAAAAAAAAAGGGAAAATCACTAGCTTTCTTTGGTTCGAGCTGATATGAAAGATAAGAAAAAAATCCAAACAATTGTTTTGAATACTGAAAAGAAAGGGACCGTTCCATGTTTGGGGTGTCAGAATTGCAACAGTATCATCAAAAGTTTTCATATTCCGGATTGCGCAACGATGTTGGCTAATCCGGCACTTCACATTTCTCATTGTTTGGCCTACAGACACACGGCCACACGAGCATTTGAGCATGTAGACAACATGTTTCGAATTGCAATTGTACAAACCCCTGAGGGGAATTTTAGTACCCCTCAGTGGATGATAAATGCAATCTGTTTTGATAATACTATTGCAATTCTGACACTCTAAACCTGGAACGGTACCTTTCTTTTCAGTGTTCAAAAACAATGGTTTAGATTTTTTCTTATTTTTCATATCAGCTCGAACATAAAAAAAATAGCTGATTTTTTTTTTTTTTTTTTTTTTTTTTAACAAGTGAATCTAGGTGGTCTCCCAAAGATCTTACCATATTTGGGGTCAGCTCACAATGAGGGACATTTATCAATGTTTGCTTATGTATTCTTTTTTTTAGTAATTTTTTCCTTACTTTTTTTTTGCTTATGTGCGACGTATTTATCAACTGCTTTCAGCCTGTTGATAATTTTCTTTCACGTAAGCAATTTTTCCTTTTTTACTTTGGTAGTAGCTTTTTCTGCTCCATGTTTGAGCTGGAGTAAATTTAGTCAATTTTTAACGCTGTTGCGACTTTTTTTAGCGCAGTTGCGACTGTCGCAGTTAATAAATACCTGACTACCCGTAGTCCATTTTAAAATTATTACTACATAGTAAATTTTAGGAAAACTTGCTTTTCTCGCTTTCCAGTCAAAATGTCGCACGAAAAATCGTGTAGTCGCAGTTGCGACAATTTTGCGACAATTATAGTAAAGAAAACCTGACTAAACCCGTTGATAAATGTCCATAAATATCCCCCAGTGTTTATTCAAAGTTCTCTTAATTAACTCAGCATGACAATCATAAGTGGATATAAAAAGGAAAGATTTTCTTCTCTTTTATTGTTAATTCTATTCTTTTTTTGTCTCAATTTTTCTCCTGGGATTTTTTGTACCTCATTACTCACTTTCCTGACAATCTCTTCTTCGTACGCTCGTTCAACAAATTTCTGGATTAGCATTTCTTTATTTTTAACATAATCATCCCCCTTACTACAGATTCTCCTGGCTCTTGTAAACTGTCCTCTGGTTGTTATTCTGGTGATATAACATCTTAGTATTGCTGCTGTGAATTATCATAGAATGTTTGATTTTTTTATGAAGCGTCCTATGCTTCTATTTTAATATGAAATCTCTTGTTACACAACTGAGTTTGCGCGAGATGTGAAATACTATGTAAATGGTGGTGGGTGCACAATAGGGTCACTTGAGAAAGGGGGAGTGTCCTCTGAAACGTTGGACGTGTCCAGCAACTACTCACCTATCTACCCCTACGTGAGAAGAAGGAAGGAAGGTCAGCTCCAGGATGCCCGTGAAAGGGTGAAGCTTATCCGGTTTGGCTGAACAAGGACTGTCGGGCGTATGCTTGGATGTACAGGGAGAGGTATAAACAGTAGAAAGAGAGAAGTGCTCACGTTGCTGTACAGAACACTGGTGAGGCCTCACTTACTGGAGACCGTATTTCTCCAGAAGGATAGAGATACTCTAGAGAGGGAGAGTTCAGAGAAGAGCTACTAAACTAGTACATGGATTGCTGGATAAAAAAACTTTCCAGGAAAGGTTAAAGGACCTTAAGCCCCTTAAAGGGGAACTCCAGTGGAAGCAAGTAGAAAACAAATGTTTTCAAATCAACTGGTGCCTGAAAGTTAAACAGATTTGTAAATTACTTCTATTAAAAATAAATAAATTAAAATTAAAATTAAAAGGATCCTTCCAGTACTTCAGCTGCTGTATAAAACAGACATTTGTGAATTTATTTTCTGTCTGACAACAGTGCTCTCTGCTGACACCTCTGTCCGTGTCAGGAACTGTCCAGATTAGAATCATATCCCCATAGAAAACCTATCTTGCTCTGGACAGTTCCTGACACGGACAGAGGTGTCAGTAGAGAACACTGTTGTCAGGATGGAAAGAACTTCACAAATTTCTCTGTAGTATACAGCAGCTGATAAGTACTAAAAGGGTTACGATTTTTAAATAGAAGTGATTTACAAATTTGTTTAACTTTCTTGCACAAGTTGATTTGAAAAAGTAATTTTTTTCCACTTGAGTTCCCCTTTAACGACCACGGAAGTATATTTAAGTCCTGTGGCCGGCTCCTGATCTGGGAAGCGTGTTCAGAAGCTGAGCACGCTTCGTATCTGCGGTGTCCTGGTTGCTATCAGCAACTAGGACCCCGGCTAATACTGGACATCGCCGATCGAGCTGATGTCTAGTATTAACCCTTAAGTTAACCGCGGCATCTAAAACGGGAGAATACATTGCAGTTTAGCTCAGCGGGGAGCTGAGAGGACAGCGGAAGGTGACTTACCTTCTGCGGCTGTCCAGGCTTGACCAATCAAGCGCAGAAAACACTGATCAATGCATTCCTATGGCAATGCATTGAACAGTGCCTGCAATCAGTATATGCAATGTTACAGCCCCTAGGAGGGGGCTAGAACACTACATATAAAAAAAGTGAAAAAATAAAGTGTTAATAAATGTCATTTAACCCCTTCCCTAATAAAAATCTGAATCGCCCCCCTTTTCCCATAAAAAATAAATAGATAAATAAATAAGTGTGTAAATAAAGAATAAGAACAAACCTATGTGGTATCGCTGCGTGGGTAAATGTTTGAACCATACAAATATATTGTTAATTAAACTGCACGATCAATAGTGTACGCGCAAAAATATTCCAAAGTCCAAAATAGCTTTTTTGTCACTTTTTATACCATAAACAAATGAATAAAAAGTGATCAAAAAGTCTGATCAAAACAAAAAATAGAACCGATAAAAACTTCAGATTAAGGCACAACGGCCCTGTTCGTGGAAAAATAAAAGTTATAGGGGTCAGAAGATGACAATTTTAAACTTATTAATTTTCGTGCACGTAGTTTTTTATCGGTACCATTTTTGTTTTGATGGGACTTTTTTATTGCTTTTTATAAAATCTTTTATGGTATATTAACCTCTTAAGGACTTAGCCCTTTTTCACCTTAAGGACTCATAAAATGTCATGTATAAAAGACTGAAAAGATAACCCAAACATCTTGAATGCTAAAAAATATGTTGGGATTTGATGCGCAGGATTTGTAACTGCGGACTAGAAGCTGTGCTCAGTCATTTAGTTTACATTGAAATCTGCAGCAGAAAATCCTGCGCATCAAATCTGCACAGAATACTGTACGTGTGAATAGACCATTAATGTTTAAAAGATAAATGACCTGATTGTACTTCTTTCAATGTAACTACTGTGTAACAGTCAAGAATGTATACTTCCATGCATTAATGGTGATTGCTTTTAGTGTGCAAGTATAAAGCTCTATGAGCTGTTATTAAACACAAGAGACATAAAGAAAGAAAGTCAGTTTCATTGCGAGGTCAGATAATGCATTCACAATCGATATACTATTACGTGTTTCACCAAGATTATTTTTTATTTGGTATTTTTACTTTATTTCACACATTCTTGTCGATAATACATCTTTTTGTACGCATTCCTGTACATGTGTAAATGTCAACTACAAAATTAAAGATTTTGATTTATAGTCTGAAGCATCCACTGGTTGGAAAGGTTCTCTCAATGGCAAGCCACTAGATTGTGTTTAGATTTGTGTTTACTGCGACCACCTATTAAAGGGATACTCCACTAGAATTTTTTTCTTTTTTTATATCAACTGGTGCCAGAAAGTTTAAACAGATTTGTAAATTTTATAAAAATAAAAAAAAATCTTAATCGTTCAAGTACTTCCTTTCTGTCTGACCACAGTGCTCTCTGAAACCTGCTGAAACCTCTGTCCATTTTAGGAACGGTCAGGAGTGGGAGAGGTTTTCTATGGGGATTTGCTCCTACTCTGTGGAGTTCCTAACATGGACAGAGGTGTCAGCAGAGAGCACTGGTCAGGCAGAAAGGAAATTCAAAAAGAAAAGAACTTCCTGTGGATCATACAGCAGCTGATAAGTACTGGAAGGATTAAGATTTGTATTTTTTAATAGAAGTAATTTACAAATCTGTTTAACTTTCTGGCACCAGTTGATTAAAAAAAAAAAAAAAAAAAGCCTTGCGATTTGCGCCGATTCGGGTCTATGGTGACCCGATGACCCGGAATAGAAGGGGGATCGCGGGTGTCCAAGACACACCACGATCCCCCTGAAGCGATAGGAGTGAGGTGGCAGGGGTGCCACCCCTCCTATCCCTGCTATTGGTCATCAAGACGCGATGACCAATGGCAGATCAGGGGCAGGGGGCTTTACTTTCGGTTTCCCCGTTCTGCCCACCCACAATAGGCGGGGCAGAACGGGGAAACGACACAGGACCGGCGCCGAAGTCCACTCACCCATCGGCGATGGCAGCGGGCGACGATCTACGGAAGAAGAGGACGGTGACGCAGCTCCCTGGATCCTACGGAAGCCGGTGAGTTGCTTAGCAACATCTGGAGGGCTACAGTCTGAGACCACTATAGAGTGGTCTCTAAACTGTAGCCCTCCAGATGTTGCAAAACTACAACTCCCAGAATGCGCAGAGAGCTATTTAGGCATGCTGGGATTTGTAGTTTTGCAACAGCTGGAGAGCTACAGTTTGAGACCACTGCACAATGATCTCTATACTGTCGCTCTCCAGATCTTGCAAAACTACAACTCCCAGCATGCCCACATAGCATTTTGCTGTCTGAGCATGCTGGGATTTGTAGTTTTGCAACATCTGGAGGTCCACAGTTCGGAGATCACTGTACAGTGGTCTCTAAACTATAGCTCTCCAGATGTTGCAAAACTGCAAATCCCAGCATACCGAAACAGCAAAAAGCTGTCTCGGCATGCTGGGAGTTGTAGTTGTGTACCTCCAGCTGTTGCATAACTACATCCCCCAGCATGCCCTTCGACGATCAGTACATGCTGGGAGTTGTAGTTTTTCAAAAGCTGGAGGCACACTGGTTGGAAAATACTGAGTTAGGTAACTGAAGGTTTTCCAACCAGTGTGCCTCCAGCTGTTGCAAAAGTACAACTCCCAGCATGCACGGTCAGTCAGTACATGCTGGGTGTTGTAATTTTGAAACAGCTGGAGGTTTGTCCCCCCATGTGAATGTACAAGGTACATTCACACAGGCAGGTTTACAGTTAGTTTTCTGCTTCAAGTTTGGGCTGCGGCAAATTTGTCGCTGCAGCACAGACTCCTAGCGGTAAACTCACTGTAAACGCCCACCAGTGTGAACGTACCCTAAAAACACTACACTAACACATAATAAAGGGTAAAACACTACATATACACCCCCATACACTGCCCCCCCCCCCAATAAAAATGAAAAACGTATCGTACAGCAGTGTTTCCAAAATGGAGCCTCCAGCTGTTGCAAATCACCATTTCTAGACAGCCACTGACTGTCCAGGCATGCTGGGAGTTTAGCAACAGCTGGAGGCACCCTGTTTGGGAATCACTGGTGTAGAATACCCCTATGCAATCCCTATGAAGTCCTCAAATGCGCATGGCGCTCTCTCACTTCAGAGCCCTGTCTTATTTTAAGGAAACAGTTTAGGGTCACATATGGGGTATTTCCGTACTCGGGAGAAATTGCACTACAAATTTGGGGGGCTTTTTTTCCCTTTTACCCCTTATGAAAAGGAAAAGTTGGGGTCTACACCAGCCTGTTAGTTTAAAAAAAAAAAAAAATAATACACTAACATGCTGGTGTTGCCCCATACTTTTTATTTTCACAAGCGGTAAAAGCAAAAAAAGACCCCCAAAATTTGTAACGCAATTTCTCCTGAGTACGGAAATACCCCATATGTGGGCGCAAAATGTTGTGCGGACGCACAACAAGGCTCAGGAGTGAGAGCGCACTATGTACATTTGAGGCCTAAATTGGTGATTTGCACAGGGGTGGCTGATTTTACAGCGGTTCTGCCATAAACACAAAAAAATAAATACCCACATGTGACCCCATTTTGGAAACTACACCCCTCACGGAACGTAACAAGGGGTATAGTGCGCCTTAACACCCCACAGGTGTTTGACAAAATAGTTGGATGGGAAAATGAGAAAAAAAAAATTTGCTAAAATGCTGGTGTTACCCTAAATTTTTCATTTTCACAAGGGAAAATAGGAAAAAAGCCCCCCAAAATTTGTAACCCCATTTCTTCTGAGTAAGAACATACCCCATATGTGGATGTAAAGTGCTCTGCGGGTGCACTACAATGCTCAGAAGAGAAGGAGCACCATTGGGATTTTGAAGAGAAAATTTGTACGGAATTGAAGGCCACGTGTGTTTACAAAGCCCCCATAGCGCCAGAACAATGGACCCCCCCCCACATGTGACCCCATTTTGGAAAATACACCCCTCACGTAATGTAATAAGGGGTACAGTGAGCATTTACGCCTCACAGGTGTCTGACAGATTTTTGGAACAGTGATCCGTGAAAATTAAAAATTTAATTTTTCATTTGCACAGCCCACTGTTCCAAAGATCTGTCAAATGCCAGTGGGGTGTAAATACTCACTGCACCACTTATTAAATTCTGTGAGGGGTGTAGTTTCCAAAATGGGGTCACATGTGGGGGGGGGGGGTCGACTGTTCTGGCACCACAGGGGGCTTTGTAAACGCACATGGCCCCCCAACTTCCATTCCAAACAAATTCTCTTTCAAAAAGTTCAATGGCGCTCCTTCTCTTCTGAGTATTGTAGTGCGCCAGCAGAGCCCTTGACGTCCACACATGGGGTATTTCCATACTCAGAAGAAATGGGGTTACAAATTTTGGTGGTCATTTTCTCCTATTACCCCTTGTAAAAATGTAAAATTTGGGGAAAACACAGCATTTTTGTGAAAAAATATTTTTTTTCATTTACACATCCAACTTTCACAAAAAGTCGTGAAATACCTGTGAGGTGTTAAGGCTCACCGTACCCCTTGTTACGTTCCTTGAGGGGTGTAGTTTCCAAAATAGTATGCCATGTGTTTTTTTTTTGCTGTTCTGGCACCCTAGGTGCTTCCTAAATGCGACATGCCCCCCAAATACCATTTCAGCAAAATTTGCTTTCCAAAAGCTAAATGTGACTCCTTCTCTTCTGAGCATTGTAGTTCGCTCGCAGAGCATTTTACGTCCTAACATGGGGTATTTATATACTCAGAAGAGATGGGGTTACAAATTTTGGGGGGCATTTCCTCCCATTACCCTTTGTAAAAATGATAAATTTGGGGGAAAAAACTGCACTGCAAAAACTGCAAAAATTGTTTTTTCATTTACACATCCGACTAACGAAAAGTCGTCAAACACCTGTGGGGTGTTAAGGCTCACTGGACCCCTTGTTAAGTGCCTTGAGGGGTGTAGTTTCCAAAATGGTATGCCATGTGGGGTTTTTCTGCTGTTCTGGCACCATAGGGGCTTCCTAAATGTGACATGCTCCCCAAAAACCATTTCAGCAAAATTCCCTCTCCAAAATCCCATTGTCGCTCCTTCCCTTTTGAGCCCTCTAGTGCACCCGCCGAACACTTGACATACACATATGAGGTATTTCCTTATTCGAGAGAAATTGGGTTACAAATTTTGGAGGGATTTTTCATCTATTACCCCTTGTAAAAGTTCAAAAAACTGGGTCTACAAGAACATGCAAGTGTAAAAAAAAAAAATGAAGATTTTGAATTTTCTCTTTCACTTTGCTGCTATTCCTGTGAAACACCTATACGGTTAAACTTTCTGAATATCATTTTGAATACTTTGAGGGGTGCAGTTTTTATAATGGGGTAATTTATGGGGTATTTTTGATAAGAAAGCCCTTCAAATCCACTTAAAAACTGAAGTGGTCCCTGAAAAATTCCGATTTTGAAAATTTTGTGAAAAATTGCTGCTATACTTTGAAGCCCTCTGGTGTCTTCCAAAAGTAAAAACCTGTCAACGTTATATGCAAACATGAAGGAGACATATTGTATATGTGAATCAATATAACATTTGGAATATCCATTTTCCTTAAAAGCAGAGAGCTTCAAAGTCCTTAGCCAATCATAGATAATCTCACACACTGAACTGCTCTGGGCTGTGTGTAGCAGAGTGAGGGAGGAAGTTCCTGTATGGCTTCAGATTATGTCACACCTGCTGGGGGATGTCCGTTCCAAGTCTGTGAATCTGACTGAGTCGGAGCAGAAAATACAAAGCAATATCATAGTTGAAATACAGAAAATAAAAAATATATAAAGGCAGGGGGTGGTTTATCATGATGGGGCAGTGAACTGGGAGGATTATAAAATTTAACAAGATCATGACAGGTACTCTTTAATAAATTCAGCACATAATAAAGACCCTGTCAAAAAGAGAAGAGTCAGCATAAGTCATGTACATCTCTAACAAGTGCTTGTGTTTTAGTTTAGTAGAATTTAATAGTCATTTATTTGTATAATTTTTTTTCAATGTAAAAATACAGCTGTTAAACTTTACATTACTAAAGGATTAAATGCAGAGATTTAAATTTCTCCAGTACAGGCCATGATTTGATTTTTTTCTCCCAAAAAAACATCCTGCACCTTGCTTATTCCACATCTAATCAATTTTTCAGATCTCCCTACTTTATAAATCTCTTGATGATATTTATTATTTCATATAGGAAAAAAGGTGTCAAACAAATCCCCCACACAAATCTTTCTAAGCTATTTCAGACCAATGGAAGATTCAGCGATTATTGCTTGTCTGGTTGACCTGCTTTTAACACCTCACCTCTATTAAATGCTCCTCATTCTCTGTTACTCTCTCCAATAAATATCCAAAAAGATCTAACATTATCCATTCTTAAAATGTAGAGATGCAGATTTGCACTAATTAATGGATGTGATGTCACTATTTAGGGGAGGGGTTAAAGGGGTTATCCACCATAAGGTGATTTTAGTATGTACCTGGCAGACAGTAATACACATGCTTAGGAAGGATCTGCACTTGTCTTGGGACTAAATGGCTATGTTGTGAGATTACCATAATACTGTGGCTAGCTTTTTGTCAACTGGCATTTCCTGTTTGACTTTTCTTTTTTTACTACAAATCCCACAATTCCATTTTCCTCCCTCCCACACATCAGCCACCCCACCCATTGAAACAAAAGACCTGTGGTTTTTCAATCAGGGTGCCTACAGCTGTTGCATTAGTTGCAGATTGATCTCTCTCTCCCACCAAGCGATCCCTCCACCCATTGAAGCAGACAGGCTCCCTGTCATCAGCTGACTAGTGAGTCAGGTCTCGGCCGCATTGCAAGCTGGGAAAAATCCGACACAACAGTCATTTTGTATGCTGTTAAACATAAAAAGTGGGGTGAAAAATCACAGAAGAATTGTGAGAAAACCGTCACACACAGGTACAGACACTATATTATGAACTACACTAACTTTACAGCCCCTGTAGCATAGTCAAATAAAAAAAATCCTGGAATACCCCTTTAAGCCCATATATACACTTTTTAAAATTACTCCTAAAACCATTACTGAATGAGGTACTGAATGAGCTGCTGAAGAAAAGACTTACAGAGGTCTTGAAACGCATCCAGCCTATACCTGAATTTATGTATAACCATATACTGTCTCTTTGATATTGGCTATATTGATTGTCAGAGCCCTGTCAAACAACTTCCTAAGTGGATATACTAGGACATCGCAACTACTCATCCCCGCTACAACACATAAGTCCACTTCACAAGAAGTTTCCATCAGGACAGCCACTGGCAGAACGATTTCCGCACGAATCTCCGTCCAGAGCGGCGGGCTGTCGGCTTACTACAGTACAATCCAGCGTGAGTTGCGCAGACAACTCTAGGACCCGTGACTTGCTATCTGCAGCACACCATTTGACTTTCATTATCTTGCTGTATATGCAGAGGGGAGAGTAGCCATTTCATTCTATTAAGGATCTATGTGCAATACTTTAGTATCTACAATGGCATCAGCACTACCATGGGATTACAATATGCATATGAGTGATTAACTACTATGGCGACTACAAATCCCATACTGCCTTATAAAGATAAACAAGGTGCATAATGCCTTTCTAATCATCTGTGAATATCACTATGCACTTTTGTTCACTAGCAGCAGTATTGCTATATATTTTTTATTACTAATTATTTTACTGTAAGTAGCCGGAGGGTGGTCACAAGTGCCCTGTGACATACCCAAGGGAATTTTACTATATCATTTTAGTATAATAAATATCTGGCTTTAACTTGAGAAGCAAATCTATTGTATTTTAAACTGTATCCCTCTCCTTTTTTACTTGTATGGTACATACCAATATTATTTTATTGAAAAAAAAAAATAAGAGATTATATATATATAAATATATATATATATATATATATATATATATATATATATATATATATATATATATATATATTATCCATGATCTTGAGCCCCAAATCCATAGATTTATTTCTATAGTTTCCTGACACCGTGGGTATATAGGTATAGTTGGGCGTCTCAGGTCTTTGTGGTGACTAGTCTGACAAGAGTCTCTCCGATTTTATCTATATTCTTCTTAAGAATCTGTGGAGCCCAGGAACATAAGTGTATATACAGGAAGGAGAGCCCACCCTGTCATTTTAACCTACAGAAGGCCTTATTCTGAATCTCTTTCTGCCCTAAATGAATGAATTCAGTATTGCAATAAAAGAGTCTGAACATCGCCTCTCCCAACACTACTGGCGTACCGGTAAACAAAACCTAGAAAGTATAAATGATATGGCGAGAAAGATCCTTTCAGCTCTTCATAAATATTATCCATTCCACACTGCAACTTTCCACTCGCATTCCGCTATAACCAATTTCGTATTGAAGGTGTTAGATTCTGAAATCCCCCCCCTCCCCCCAAGTTCTCAAACCACTCCCCTTGTCTTAACACACTTGAGTAACTCCCATACAGTTGTATTTTATCAACAATTATATATTATAATAATTATAATAATATTTTCTCCTCAGGATTTTCAAAAAACAGCAACATCTCGTCAGCATATAAAGAGATCTTGGCCTCTCTCCCCCAAGCTCCAAAACCCAATGGGGGACATTTATCAATGTTTGCTTATGTATTCCTTTTTTAGTTATTTTTTTCTTACAATTTTTTGCTTATGTGCGACTTATTTATCAACTGCTTTCAGCCGGTTGATAAATTTCTTTCATGTAAGCAATTTTTCTTTTTTTGCTTTGGTAGTGGCTTTTTCTGCTCCATGTCTGAGCTGGAGTAAATTTAGTAGGTTTTTTCATGTGATGCGACTTTTTTGCAACTTTCGCACTTGATAAATCTCTGACCACTGCAAGTGGTAAGCAAGATTTTAATTTTTTTGCTTAGGACACTGCACAATCAAAAAGTCGCAGAAAAAAAAAAAAAAAAAAAAAAAAGAGTAGTCGCACTTGCGACTTTTTTGCAAACAATTTTAAGCAAAAAATATCTGCTAAATACTTTGATAAATCTCCCCCAATATCCTTGGATCCTTCCAGATCCAGGCTGCCAAAGATTCCACTACCAGTGTAAAGAGCAGGGGAGAAGAGAGAGGACATACCTGCCTTTTACTTCTCAATAAAAATTATTTAGAATCCTCCCCATGAAATCAAGCCTGAAGCACAAGCGTTCTACATTATTCTAACCATTACAATATTTCCCTCTCTAAAACCCAAACTTACACTCCACCCTGTGAAACACCTTTACAGCATCTAAAGACTACCAATACTGGCTAAAGTGCTTTTGGCTAAAGACAGGGATGTATTTCTTAGGGAATCGAGAAAAAAAATATGTTGTTTTTCTGACTATGCACCCAAAATGCCAGGGCTTCTTTTGTTACAATAAAAAGAGACTGCAGTCTAAAGCAGTGATTCCCAACCAGGGTTCCCTGGAATCCTGAATGCATCCTGAATCACGGCAGCGCCGTGAGTGCATCACAGGCCGGGAAGGGGATATATGCAATGGTGATGGTGTGCCGAACCATCCTCTCAGCCCCAGGACCATCCTACCAGCCCCCTGCTGAAGGACATTGAAAAACTCAGCTTAATTAAGGTACTGCACGCTCTTCCCTCTGTCACCCCTATCCACCCCCTTTGTCACCCCTCTGTTACCCGCTTTCACCCTTGTCCACTTTCCTGTCATCCATGTCCATCAGTCACCCATGTTCACCACCCCCTCAGACCACCCCCAGTCTAGACATCACCAATTTCTAACCCCCACTATTCACCCCTGTCCACCCCTCTTTTACCACTTTGTCCCTCCTCCTGTCAACCCCTCTTTCACCCCCTACACCCCCCCCGCCCCCGTCACCCATGTACATTCCTCTATACCTGTTACCCATGTACACCCCTCTGTCACCCATGTAAACTCTTCTACATCCATCTGTCACCCATGTACATCCCTCTACACACCTGTCACCCATGTACACTATTCTACACCCCTCTGTTACCCCTTTACACCTATATGCTCCTGTACTCCTCTTCACTTGTAAAAGGGTAATCTGGAGGCTGATGCAGGAAAAGTGCAGAGCCTAATAGTTTTGTTTTGCAAGTTTAACACTGAAGAATTGTGGCTGGAAGAAATCATTATGATGACCCGGAGAAGAGAAGGGAATGACACAGATTTTAGAAGACGTCACTTTTGAGTTGCCATATAAAAGCAGGACTCTAATCTACATAGCTGACAGATAAATTGATGTTGTGCATTGCGGCTGTCTCCCCCCCCCCCCCCCCCCTTTTTTTTTTAGCTAGTCAAATTTGGTAGGGGGTACCCCGCGGAACCAAATTTTTCCGAGGGGTTCCCAGAGCGAAAAAAGGTTGCGAAACACTGGTCTAAAAGAATTAAGTATTCTTTACTTAAAATAAATAAAAAGATTGTTCTGGAGAGAGGGTCCAAAGAGTAGAGACCCACTGTGGCAAGATGGAGGTCACTTGAGGGGTTCCTCCCCTCTTTAAAAATTAGTCAGCTCAGCATGGAACGTTAGTGGCATGGGTGAAAAAATATTAATCATCACATAATTTTTGGATTAATTAAGGACTATCTGCCAGGTTTTATTTGTATTCTAGAATCCTATCTCACACAAGATACTTTGGGGATGTTCAGAAGCAGTGGTGGGCACATCAGTACCCCCTCTGTTTACTTATTCTATTCTAGAGTGGTGAGCGTATTAATCAACAAAGAAGTTAATTGGGAAATTAATAGATTTAGAGGGACAATATATCTTTTAATACAAAAGGTTAGGGAATGTGGCTTATAATTTGGCTTTTTTTTTAACCCATGATTTTCAGGCAGTTAAGTGGGTTTATTCGTAGGGAGGATGTCTGCCCTGCCTTATTCCAGATATATCCAGCTCTGGAAAAACTGGGTGAAACTCGCCACAATTGATGCCAGAAATGCATCAGTTGTGTATCATCCGGCGTCCATTTTTTGTGACCCATTGATGCATTCCCCTGTGAAGTGTTGGTCCGGCAAGTCCAATCATCCAGCATCCAAACAGACGCTGGATGATTGTGAACTGTCCCATTCAAATTAATGGGATCAGTTCTGCTATTAGTTTCCCTCTGGTTCACACTGCCGGACAACTGATATGTAATGTATGTGATATGTAAAGGAAGCCTTAGTAACTGTAGATTTGAATTAAGTAATGGAGAAGAGTAGGGATCGGATGTTTGATAGCGGTAAACTGTGCAACCCGGTGGTTACTACAAAAATATTTGTGTGGAATTAGGACTTATAAATGTATGGAGAGAAAGATTCCCTAATAGTTCTGTTTTCTCGTGCAGTAATAAATCATGTGAACTGGTTATTCATTGTATGAAGACTGCACAGAGATCAGGAAGCAGTTGGGATAGAGCACAGTGTGACCAATGGGAATCTGTCACGTGAATACAATTTGTATGCCTAAACACTTTATAATGAAACTGTTAACATTCTAAAGAGTATTGCTTCAATATTGTAATGTGGTTATTGGTTATGCACTTGTAAAAAATGTTAGAAGTGCTTCACAATAAAATTTGCACTACCAAAAATCAAAATGCAAATCAGATTTACGGTATGATGCAAGCAGTTTTTCCACATAGTAACTGGCTAAACAGCACAGTGGCTATATGTGAAGTCAGCCTTATAGAAACAGATTGCATTTGCTCATTTTTCACTTATTTTCCCCTTCAACTTACCTGGTGATGGAAGTCGGCTTTGTGATTCATATGTGGGATGGCAGTAACTTAAGCCTAAAACAAAATTGGAGAACAGAGTAAAAACAAAAAAATGAAAAAATAAAAAATAAAAAAAGTGAGTGATTCTCTTTTATCTGGACCTAATCGTCATACTAGAGTTGCTGTATCAATGAAACCCCGAACTTTCATTTGTCATATTGTTACAACGTAGGCATCTCATGGCTCGCAAACAACCTCAAGATTCAAATTAAAAAAAATATATATATATAAATAAATAAACACACAACTACATGAACTTACCAAGTAAAGTTTTTCCACTGTTGACAGAAGCACTTATAATATTAACTTCACTATCAAAAGAATATAACATCTGTAACAAAAACAAACAATTGAATAATTCATTTGAAAGTTGTTTTTTTCCCCAATTAGTAGTAAAAATATTTAGACTAGCAGATTGACACAATGGTTTAAAACTGCCTGTGGGATTCAGGTGAGAAACATAGAATGTGTCGGCAGATAAGAACCATTTGGCCCATCTAGTGTGCCCAATAATCTGAATCCTATCAATAGTCCCTGGCCCTATCTTATATGAAGGATAGCCTTATGCTTATCCCATGCATGCTTAAACTCCTTCACTGTATTTGCAGCGACCACTTCTGCAGGAAGGCTATTCCATGCATCTACTACTCTCTCAGTAAAGTAATACTTCCTGATATTACTTTTAAACCTTTGCCCCTCTAATTTAAAACTATTTCCTCTTGTGGTAGTTTTTCTTTTAACCCCTTAAGGACCGGAGGTTTTTCCGTTTTTGCATTTTCGTTTTTTGCTCCTTGCCTTTAAAAAATCATAACTCTTTCAAATTTACACCTAAAAATCCATATGATGGCTTATTTTTTGCGCCACCAATTCTACTTTGTAATGACGTCAGTCATTTTGCCCAAAAATCTATGGTGAAGCGGGAAAAAAAATCATTGTGCGACAAAATTGAAAAAAAAACGCTGTTTTGTAACTTTTGGGGGCTTCCGTCTCTACGTAGTACATTTTTCGGTAAAAATGACACCTGATATGTATTCTGTAGGTCCATACGATTAAAATGATACCCTACTTATATAGGTTTGATTTTGTCGGACTTCTGGAAAAAAATCATAACTACATGCAGGAAAATTAATACGTTTAAAATTGTCATCTTCTGACCCCTATAACTTTTTTATTTTTCCGTGTATGGGGCGGTATGAGGGCTCATTTTTTGCGCCGTGATCTGAAGTTTTTAACGGTACCATTTTTGCATTGACAGGACTTATTGATCACTTTTTATTCATTTTTAAATGATATAAAAAGTGACCAAAAATGCACTATTTTGGACTTTGGAATTTTTTTTGCGCGCACGCCATTGACCGAGCGGTTTAATTAATGATATATTTTTATAATTTGGACATTTCCGCACGCGGTGATACCACATATGTTTATTTTTATTTTTATTTACACTGTTTTTTTTTTTATCGGAAAAGGGGGGTGATTCAAACTTTTAATAGGGGAGGAGTTAAATGATCTTTATTCACTTTTTTTTTTCACTTTTTTTTTTAAGTGTTATAGGTCCCATAGGGACCTATAACACTGCACACACTGATCTTCTATGTTGATCACTGGTTTCTCATAAGAAACCAGTGATCAACGATTCTGCCGGATGACTGCTCATGCCTGGATCTCAGGCACTGAGCAGTCATTCGGCGATCGGACAGCGAGGAGGCAGGAAGGGGCCCTCCCGCTGTCCTGTCAGCTGTTCGGGATGCCGCGATTAGCCGCGGCTATCCCGAACAGCCCGACTGAGCTAGCCGGGAACTTTCACTTTTAGCCGCGCGGCTCAGCTTTGAGCGCGCGGCTAAAGGGTTAATATCGCGCGGCGCTGCGCGCTATTAGAGGCGGGTCCCGGCTTCACTATGACGCCGGGCCCGCCATGATATGACGCGGGGTTACTGTGTAACCCCGCGTTATATCGGAAGAGCAGGACTAAGGACGTACCGGTACGTCCTTGGTCCTTAAGGGGTTAAATATGTTCTCCTCCTTTACCGTGTTGATTCCCATTATGTATTTAAAAGTCTCTATCATATCCCCTCTGTCTTCTTTCTTCCAAGCTATACATGTTAAGGTTCTTTAATCTTTCCTGGTAAGTTTTATCCTGCAGTCCATGTACTAGTTTAGAGAGAGTTCAGACAAGAGCTACAAGAGTATCTACATCCTTTTGGAGATACGGCCTCCAGTACTGCGCACAATATTCCAAGTGAGGTCTCACGAGTGTTCTGTACAGCAGCATGAGCACTTTCTACTGCTTATACCTCTCCCTATACATCCAAGCATTCTGCTAGCGTTTCCTGCTGCTCTATTACATTGTCTTCCTACCTTTAAGTCTTCTGAAATAATTACTCCTAAATCCCTCTCCTCAGATACTGAGGTCAGGACTGTGTCAAATACTCTATATTCTGCCCGAGGGTTTTTACGCCCCAGATGCATTATCTTGCACTTATCCACATTAAATTTCAGTTGCCAGAGTTCTGACCATTCTTCTAGTTTGCCTAAATCCTTTATCCATTTGGCGTATCCCTCAAGGAACATCAACCCTGTTACATATCTTTGTGTCATCAGCAAAAAGACATACCTTACCTTCGAGACCATTTGCAATATCACTAAAGATATTAAACAAAATTGGTCCCAGTACAGATCCCTGAGGTACCCCACTGGTAGCAAGACCTTGCTCTGAATATTCTCCATTGACTACAACCCTCTGATGTCTGTCACTCAGCCACTGCCTAATCAACTCAACAATATGGGAGTCCAAGCTCAATGACTGTACTTTATTGATAAGTCTTCTATGTGGGACAGTGTCAAAAGCCTTACTAAAATCTAGATATGCGATGTCTACTGACCCTCCCCCATCTATTATTTTAGTCACCCAGTCAAAAAAAAATCAATAAGATTTGTTTGACATGATCTCCCTGAAGTAAACCCATGTTGTTTTTCATCTTGCAATCCATGGTATTTTAGATGTTCTACAATCTTATCCTTTAGTAGGGTTTCCATTCATTTCCCCACTATTGATGTCAGACTTAATGGCCTATAGTTGCTTGTTTTCTCCCTACTACCCTTCTTTTGAATGGGCACAACATTTGCTAATTTCCAATCTTCCGGGACAACTCATGTTACCAGCGATAGGTTAAATAAATCTGTTACTGGTTTTGCTAGCTCACCACTAAGCTCTTAATCATTTTGGGTGTATCCCATCAGGCCCCTGTGACTTATTTGTCTTCACTTTAGACAGCAAACCTAGAACCTTTTCCTCTGTAAAGACACATGCATCAAACAATTCATTAGTCTAACTTTTGCTTCTTTTTCTTCTGTAAAAACTGAACAGAAGTATTCATTAAGGCAGCCGGCTAGCCCTTTATTCTCTTCTACATACCTTCCTTTGTTTTTAATTTTGTTATTCCTTGTTTTAAATTTCCTTTTTTTACAGAATAGGGTAGGACCCCCACAGACCATGAGAAAAACATCCATTGTACCCTAAGCTTGGCCATTGCTCCATCAATATAGGACTTCAGAAGATAGCATAATTCAGAGTTTGGTAATGTTTGGATGTTACATACAGAATGAATGAATAGATCTACAGTTGAACTTGTAGAGAAGTTGAGCTAGGCACTGTTTAGCACTATACAGATAGATTAGCTAGATCATGGTTTCCATGTGAAGATATTATTACTGGGGTGCTGGATAAGTGTTGGTAACAAAGTCCCTTCAAATGCAAGAAGAGAAAGGCACTAGATGAAGTCATTGACAAGAAACAGACTGTTATGTGACATGCTCCTATGAGCGGCTCTGGCTAACCCTCCCAAAAGAGCAGCAAGCTATGCTTATTTGCACACTTATTCTAACAAACCATCTAGTGATCGGGGGAGGCTAAGCATCCAGACAAGTTTACTTATAAATGAGTACTTTAAATGAACATAGCTTTGCTACCATAGATTAAAAGCAGACTTTTGCCACTGAAGTCTTACCTCATTTTGTTTAGCAAGAGGACCATATAAACCAACACCTGTGAACCCCTCTACTCCCTGAAAAAAAATAAACATTACTTTTACTTTACTTGTTATGTAGTACATTTACTTCAAAGGGTACCAATCGTCAACAAAATATTTTTATATAAATAATACCATCATATCTATATTTGTAATATACATTGGTTAAAAAATGTGTATATTTTTGGCCCTACAGCTACTGTCTGTGCACGGAGGAGGACAAGCGGGGCTCTGTACACTGAGGACAAGCGGGGATCTGTACAATAAGGCTCTATGACATGCCCCTGGCTCACACAGCAGAATGACTGACAAGCCAGGAGCCTGCACAGAGCCCTGCTTCTCCTGCCCTCACTTCCTGTATTTGGACTCCTCAGACACACAGGCAATAGCTGCAGGGACAGCATTTTTTCACCCAAAAATATACACATTTTTTTAATCCATGTATATTACAAATATACATACAGTGGTCCCTCAACATACGATGGTAATTCATTCCAAACGACCCATCGTTTGTCGAATCCATCGTATGTTGAGGGATCCGTGCAATGTAAAGTATAGGAAGTTATACTCACCTGTCCCCGTCGCTCCGCACCAGGTCCTCACCCCTCCCGCTGCTGTTCCAGGGGCTCCCAATGCTGTCCCGCTGCTCCGGTGTCTTGCGCATCTTCTGCAGGGTCCAGGCCTCGCTTTCTGGTGACGTTATTACGCTGCTGCACCGGCGCGGCGTGTGTAGTGATGTAATAACGACGCCGGAAAGCAAGGCCCCGGACCCTGGAGAAGATGCGCAAGACACCGGAGGATCGCGAAGTGGACCCGGAGCAGCGGGAATAGGTAAGTGAACCTGCCAGGGATGCTTAAACTGCTATCCGACAGCAGCTTAAGCATTTTGCGATGCAGTTAATGCGATGGCCCCGACATATAAAAGCATCGTATGTCGATGCTGACATCGACATGCGATGGCCTCTGAGAGGCCATCGTATGTCGATTTTATCATATGTCGGGGCCATCGTAGGTCGGGGGGTTACTGTATCATGTTATCTACATTTTATTTAAAAAAATTGTTGGCGACAGAAACACTAATATCACATAAGACAGTGACCCTCAACTCCAGATAAAGGTGATTTTCCACAATGGACATTTATCCACAAGATTGGTAATAAATGTCTAAACACTAGGGGCCCCACATGTTGATCACCAGAATGGGATCTTCCTCATTTCACAACTGCATTCAAACGCTTCTTTACTTCAGTCTTGCAATGAGTGGAACGTGGGGTTCAGGACCGCTAGCTGATAAGTGTCCATTGTGGAAAAAAAACGGTCACATTAAAAACAGCATGTCACAGAACATGCAGTTCTATAGGGATATGTGCAATTGATCTGATTTATGTGGTGATGTGTCCCCTCACAACTGGCGTTTTTCTCTGAAGCACTCTTTTATACTGTATACAAGAATTAAACTATTTTAATCAGTCCTAATAAAATGTAACATTTTAACCCCTTAAGGACCGGGGGGTTTTCCGTTTTTTGTTCCTTGCCTTTAAAAAATCATAAGCCTTTCAATTTTGCACCTAAAAATCCATATGATGGCTTATTTTTTGCGCCACCAATTCTACTTTGTAATGACGTCAGTCAATTTGCCCAAAAATCTACGGTGAAATTGAAAAAAAAAAATAACGCTGTTTTGTAAATTTTGGGGGCTTCCGTTTCTACTTAGTACATTTTTCGTTAAAAATGACACCGGATATTTATTCTGTAGGTCCATACGATTAAAATGATACCCTACTTATATAGATTTGATTTTGTCGTACTTCTGGAAAAAATCATAACTTCATGCAGGAAAATTAATACATTTAAAATTGTCATCTTCTGACCCCTATAACTTTTTTTATTTTTCCGTGTATGGGGCGGTATGAGGGCCAATTTTTTGCGCCGTGATCTGAAGTTTTTAACGGTACCCTTTTTGCATTGATAGGACTTATTGATCGCTTTTTATTCATTTTTTCATGATATAAAAAAGTGACCAAAAATACACTATTTTGGACTTTGGAATTTTTTGCGCGCACGCCATTGACCGTGCGGTTTAAATAACGATATATTTTTATAATTCGGACATTTCCGTACGCGGCGATACCATATATGTTTATTTACACTGGGTTTTTTTTTAATGGGAAAAGGGGGGCGATTCAAACTTTTAATAGGGAAGGGGTTAAATGATATTTATTCACTTTTTTTTTCACTTTTTTTTTTTGCAGTGTTATAGGTCCCATAGGGACCTATAACACTGCACACACTAATCTTTCACATTGATCACTGGTTTCTCATAAGAAACCAGTGATCGATGATTCTGCCGCTTGACTGCTCATGCCTGGATCTCAGGCACTGAGCAGTCATTCGGCGATCGGACAGCGAGGAGGCAGGTAGGAACCCTCCAACTGTCCTGTAAGCTGTTCGGGATGCCGCGATTTCACCGCATCTATCCCGAACAGCCCACTGAGCTAACCGGCATGGTTTCACTTTCACTTTAGACGCGGCGTTCAACTTTGAACATCGTGTCTAAACAGCGATCAATGCCGCGCGCTAAAAGCCACGGGTCCCGGCCGTGGTCCCGCGTTATAGATTGGGAGCGGACACATGACGTTCCAGTACGTCATGTGTCCTTAAGGGGTTAATGTAAAAAGTGGTATATCTGAACTCCTTTCTTCATAGGTGTAATATTTAGTTGGAGTTTCCATATAGATTTTTCATGTTTTGGTTTGGAGAAGCACCATGTAATCAGGATGATGTATGAGAAAGGAAGGCAGACATATTCATTTGTGTTCCAATATAACTTGTCATTTACTACTTCTAATCTCTTCTCATTCTGGGCTTAAAGGGGTATTCCAGGCCAAAACTTTTTTTTATATATCAACTGGCTCTGTAAAGTTAAACAGATTTGTAAATTACTTCTATTAAAAAATCTTAATCCTTCCAATAGTTATTAGCTTCTGAAGTTTTCTGTCTAACTGCTCAATGGTGATGTCACGTCCCAGGAGCTGTGCATGATGGGAGAATATCCCCATAGGAACTGCACAGCTCCCGGGACGTGACATCATCATTGAGCAGTTAGACAGAAAACAGCAACTCAACTTCAGAAGCTAATAACTATTGGAAGGATTAAGATTTTTTAATAGAAGTAATTTACAAATCTGTTTAACTTTCCGGAGCCAGTTGATATATAAAAAAAAGTTTTGGCCTGGAATACCCCTTTAAGAGTCCAGTGGACTGTATGCAGTCAGCAGCCTTCTTATGTGTACATAAAAAAACAGCTACAAGTCACTTATCAGCCTTCTTGACTACTAAGCCTAGAATAAGAAGAGAATCAATAAATTAAAGGACAAGATAAATGGAAATGTCCCAAAAAAAACTATATAAATGTATTCAGCTCCTCGTGTTTTATAAAACAAGCTGCCTTCATTTTGGACTGCAAGTATATATCTGCTATACAGGTACATATGTACTTTACCTACAACAGTTTGTTGTAACCATGCCTGTTTGAAGGGGTTATCCACGATAAGACAAAACTATTTGTTCCAAAAACAGCGCCACACTTGTCCCCAGACTGTGTGTGGTATTGCAGCTAAGTTTCAATGAAGCAAATGGAACGCGGTTTTAACACCACAAAAAAATTCAACGAATTGGTGTGGTACTGTTTTTAGCATTTTTTTTTCTACTCATAGGTAACCTCTTTATTCTGTTTCAGTATACACACTAATTATATATTGTGGTATAGACATGAACCCCTTAAGGACTGAGCGTTTTTCCCACTTTCGTTTCTTCCTCCTTACCTTTTAAAAATCATAACCCTTTCAATTTTGCACCTAAAAATCCAAATGATGGCTTATTTTTTTGCGCCACCAATTCTACTTTGTAATGACGTCAATCATTTTACTCAAAATTCTACGGCGAAACGAAAAAATAAATAATTGTGCGACAAAATTGAAGAAAAACGTCAGTTTGTAAGTTTTGGGGGCTTCCATTTCTAAGCAGTAAATTTTTCGGTAAAAATGACACCTTACCTTTATTCTGTAGGTCCATACGATTAAAATGATACCCTACTTATATAGGTTTGATTTTGTCGTACTTCCGGAAAATCATAACGACATGCAGGAAAATGTATACGTTTATAATTGTCATCTTCTGACCCCTATAACTTTTTTTTATTTTTCCACGTACGAGGAAGTTTGAGGGCTCATTTTTTGCGCCGTGATCTGAAGTTTTTAGCAGTACCACTTTTGCGTTGATCGGCATTTTTGATCACTTTTTATTCATTTTTTCCATGGTATAAAAAGTGACCAAAAATATGCTATTTTGGAATTTTTTTTGCGCGTACGCCATTGACCGTGCAGATTAATTAATTATATATTTATATATTTCAGATATTTACGCACGCGGCGATACCACATTTTTTTTTATTTACACTTTATTTTGGGGGGGGGGGGGGTGATTCAAACTTTTATTAGGGAAGGGCTTAAATGATCTTTATTCACTTCCCCCCCCCCCCCCCCTTTTTTTTTTTTTTTTTTTTTTTTTTTTTTTTTTTTGCAATCTTCTAGCCATCAGTGGTTTCTCATAGGATAACATTGATCGATGATTCAGCCGCTTGAGTGCTCATGCCTGGATCTCAGGCACTGAGCAGTCATTCGGCGATCGGACACAAGGAGGAAGGTAGGGGACCCTCCTGCTGTCCTATAGCTATTCGGGACGATGCTATTTCATCGCATCGGTCCTGAACAGCCCCCTGAGCTAACAGGCAGCATTTTAGTTTCACTTTAGGCGAGGTGATCAACTTTGAACGCCGCATCTAAAGGGTTAATAGCATGCAGCACCGCGATCAGTTATAGAACTGGAGCGGACTCAAGGCGTACAGGTATGCCCTAAGTCCTTAAGGAGTTAAAACAACTTTCACCAGTGTCAGTATATCGACAGGTATGCAGGTGACACTGATGACAACGGTACTTAACTTGTCCCATTCCCTGCAGGGGGATCTCTGGTAATCTCCATTAACTTCAGGCTTGGGGCATGGGCGGAGCTTAGTGACATCATCGCTACTGTTCTCTAGCAGTGGGACCCAGCAGAGGTGACGTCAATAAGCTCCACCCATGCCCCAGGCCGCTGCTGCTCTCTGCTGGAGAACAGCAGCGGTGACGTCACTAAGCTCCGCTCGTGCCCCAAGCCAGGCCGGAGCTGAAGTTAACGGAGATTACCAGAGATCCCCTGCACGGACAGTTGACATTTGTGACATATTTCCTTTAAAAGAAAAAAGTAGAAAAAAAAAAAAGGAGTGAAAAATACCTTCCAAGTATACAAGATGTTCCCATCTCTCTCTACGTTAACGATTCGGAGTGTTCTTGAGCTTTTCTCTACGGTATCACAAGCTGAAAACATCATTTGTGTTAGTATAAGTAAAAGTGGTTATTCTCATATACCAAATGCTTTCAAAAATTCTGATTCCATTACACAATCCTTTTTTACCTGAAGACAATGAGAAATGATGAAGTATCCTTATGCTAGCTGCACAGACTACAGATTTTCAGCTAAAACGGAAGTGGTCAGATAAAATGCTTATTAGTCTAAAGCAGTGGTCTCCAACCTGCGGACCTCCAGATGTTGCAAAACTACAACTCCCAGCATGTCCGGGAGATGACATGCTGGGAGTTGTAGTTTTGCAACATCTGGAGGTCCGCAGGTTGGAGACCACTGGTCTAAAGCACCCTATTCTTCATATCAGTTCTCCTGTTAAAAGAACTGCAGAAAACTTTTTGGATAGATTTATAACAAATTTCTGCAACAAAAAAATACGTTTTATAAATATGAATATGAATTATTTCTGCAGATTAATGGGACAGTAACAGAAATATCTGAAATAAACCCTGTGGTGGAAAGGCTTGTGCTGCAGCTTTCTGGTTTCCAAAAAAAAAAAAAATGCAAATTTGTGTGCAAGCCTCATTTTGCAACATTATCTTTTATGCTAATCTGTGGATTATAAAAAAAATAATAATAATAATAATAATTCACACAACATAACGGAGCTGTCTGAAGAAAATACTTTACTTCTTTCATCAAAGAGAAGAGTATTATTGTACACCTACTTGCGCAACAAAAACAGAACTAAAATCACTCCTAATACACAAAAAAAGATTTTATATCCTTAATTTTTCAATACAGTGAACATTTGTCTTATTCTCAATTCTTATCCCTAATATACAATCATGGCCGTAAATGTTGGCACCCCTGAAAGTATTTCTCACAGAAAAGGATTGCAGTAACACATATTTTGCTCCACACATGTTTATTCCCTTTGTGTGTATTGGAACTAAACCAAAAAAGGGAGGGAAAAAAAAAAAAAAAAAAGAGCAAATTGGCCTGAATGTCACACCAAACTCCAAAAATGGGCTGGACAAAATTATTGACACCCTTTCAAAATGGTGGAAAAATAAGATTGTTTCAAGCATGTGATGTTCTTTTAAACTCAACTGGGCCAAGCAACAGGTGTGGGCAATTTATAAATCACACCTGAAAGCAGATAAAAAGGAGAGAAGTTCACTTAGTGTGGCTCACACACACAGACACACAATGCAAAGACTAAGCATGGACAACAGAAAGAAAAGAGAACTGTCTGAGGACTTGAGAACCAAAATTGTGGAAAAATATCAACAATCTCAAAGTTACAAGTCCATCTTCAGAGATCTAGAATTGCCTTTGTCCACAGTGCACAACATTATCTACGAGTTTGCAACCCATGGCACTGTAGCTAATCTCCATGGGCGTGGATGGAAGAGAAAAATTTATGAAAGGTGTCAACGCAGGATGGTCCGGATGGTGGATAAGCAGCCTCAAACAAGTTCCAAAGATATTCAAGTTGTCCTGCAGGCTTAGGGAGCATCAGTGTCAGTGCGAACTATCAGTCAACATTTAAATGAAATGATACACTATTGCAGCAGACCCAGGAGGACCCACTGCTGACACAGATACATAAAAAAGCAAGACTACATTTTGCCAAAATGAACTTGAGTAAGCCAAAATCCTTCTGTGAAAACATCTTGTGGACAGATGAGACTAAGATAGAGCTTTTTGGTAAAGCACATCATTCTACTGTTTACGGAAAACGGAATGAGGCCTACAAAGAAAAGAACACAGGGGAGATTTATCAAAACATGTCTAGAGGAAAAGTTACGCAGTTGCCCATAGTAACCAATCAGATCGCTTCTTTCATTTTTGAAAAGGCATCTGAAAAATTAAAGAAGCGATCTGATTGGTTGCTATGAGCAACTCAGCAACTTTTCCTTTGGACAGGCTTTGATAAATCTCCCCCACCGTACCTAAAGTGAAATATGGTGGAGGTTCAATGATGTTTTGGGGTTGTTTTGCCGCCTCTGGCACTGGGTGCCTTGAATGTGTGCAAGGCATCATGAAATCTGAGGATTACCAATGGATTTTGGGTCAAACTGTACAGCCCAGTGTCAGAAAGCTGGGTTTGCATCCGAGATCTTGGTCTTCCAGCAGGACAATGACCCCAAACATACATCAATAAACACCCAGAAATGGATGGCAACAAAGTGCTGGAGAGTTCTGAAGTGGCCAACAATGAGTCCAGATCTAAATCCCATTGAACACCAGTGGAGAGATCTTCAAATTGCTGTTGGGAAAAGGCGCCTTCCATTAAGAGAGACCTGGAGCAGTTTGTAAAGGAAGAGTGGTCCAACATTCCGGCTGAGAGGTGTTAGTAGTAGGGATCGACCGATATCGTTTTTTTAGGGCCGATACCGATAATCGGTGCAGGTTAGGGCCGATAGCCGATAACTTATACCGATATTCCGGTATAAGTTATCGGCTATTTAACCCCCTGCGACACCGCTGCAGATCATTGATTTAAAGCGGGCGCTTTAAAATCAATGATCTGCAGTGGCTTTTGCGGGGCCTTAGGCCGCCGCCGCCACCCGCTTCTCTCCCCTACCTGCCAGGGTGCTCCGGGCCATCCATCGTTCATGTAGTGTCCGGGGGCGTTCCGGGTGGAGGGTGGTCCGGTCCGGGCTGTCTCCGGCGGTCATCTTCTCCACTCCGGGCAGGCTCCGGCCTAGTACGCTGCATAGACGCTGCTGCGCAGTGACGCCCGTGCGCAGCGACGCACCTGACGTCACGGCGTAGCGGCGTCTATGCAGCGTACTAGGCCGGAGCCTGCCCGGAGTGGAGAAGATGACCGCCGGAGAAGGACAGCCCGGACCGGACCACCCTCCACCCGGAACGCCCCCGGACACTACATGAAGGAAGGATGGCCTGGACCACCCCCATTACGGTTACGTTTAATTTTTTTTATTGACTCGGAGGGTGGGGGAGGGGCCCGACCGGTATAGCGGTATGGGAAAAAAATCCATACCGGTATACCGCCTAGCATCACGGTGGGGGGTGCGACTCGGTGCGATGGGTCGGGGGTGCGGCGGGTCGAGGGGGTGGCGGTCGCGGTGCGGTGGGGGCGGTGCGGGGGGCGGGGCATTATCGGCAAGATAATTGCCGATACCGATAATGCCCAAAATCGTGATTATCGGCCGATAATATCGGCCATACCGATAATCGGTCGATCCCTAGTTAGTAGCTTATTGATGATTATAGAAAGCGACCGATTTCAGTTATTTTGTCCAAAGGGTGTGCAACCAAGTATTAAGTTAAGGGTGCCAATAATTTTATCCAGCACATTTTTTAAGTTTTAAACATTTGGTGTAACATCATGTCCTTTTTGCTTTGTTTCCTCCCTTTTTGGTTTAGCTCCAATACACACAAAGGGAATAAACATGTGTAGAGAAAAACATGTGTTACTGCAATCCTTTTCTGTGAGAAATACTTCATTTTCTTGAAAAATTTCAGGGGTGCTAACATTTACGGCCATGACTATCTTTATGGAACAAGATTCTCTCCACAGTCACAAACATTAAACAGGACATTAATAAGAATGAATCACTTGGTTCTGTAATTAGAACAGAAACAGAAAGTCCTTTCACACCACCAAGTGGAATTTCCCGTTTGCAGAAGTAACTCCTCTATTTATCTTCTATGTTTGCAGGACTATGACCCAAAGTAAATGGAAAAAACAAAACATGGATTACATGAGATGGAAATACCCCTTTAACCCCTTAAGAACCCAGCCAATTTTCAGTGTAGGACCCGGCCATTTTTTGCACATCTGACCACTGTCACTTTAACCCCTTAAGGACTTAGCCCATTTGGACCTTAACCTCTTCAGGACACAGGGCGTATGGATACGCCCTGCATTCCGAGTCCTTAAAGGGGTAGTCCAGTGGTGAAAAACTTATCCCCTATCCTAAGGATAGGGGATAAGTTTGAGATCGCGGGGGGTCCGACCGCTGGGGCCCCCTGCGATCTCTCTGTACGGGGCCCCGGCTCTCTGCCGAGATAGCGGGTGTCGACCCCCGCACGAGGCGGCGGCCGACACGCCCCCTCAATACATCTCTATGGCAGAGCCGGAGATTGCCGAAGGCAGCGCTTCGGCTCTGCCATAGAGTTGTATTGAGGGGGCGTGTCGGCCGCCACCTCGTGCGGAGGTCGACACGCCCCCTTCCCGCGGGCTGTCGGGGCTCCGTACAGGAGATCGCAGGGGGCCCCAGCGGTCGGACCCTCCGCGATCTGCAACTTATCCCCTATCCATAGGATAGGGGATAAGTTGCTCACCACTAAACCACCACTGGACTACTCCTTTAAGGACCGAGGGCTTATCCGTGGGAAATCCGGTCCCCACCGCTAGCCGGTTGGGGACCGGAGCCGGATGCCTGCTGAAATCGTTCAGCAGGCATAGTGACATATCGCCCAGGGGGGTCATTATGTCCCCCCATGTCGGCGATGGCCGCCACCTCATGATCGCCCTGATTCGTCGGCTGGTTTACCGGCCGACCAATCAGGGCACCTGCTGCGGGTGTCACTCCCGCAACCCGCTCCGCCCCTCTTCCGGAGGACGTGAGCGGGTGCGGGAAGTTGACCCCGGCAGCTGGGGACCCCGATCCCTGGCGTCCCTGTTGGGATCGGGGCCCCAGGAGCGGCGGCGATGATGAGGGACTGACCTGTGTGCGGCGGTGTGGAGCAGCAGTTGGTGGTGAGTGACAGCCTCCTGCTGTTGCTTAGCAACAGCTCCCAGCATGCAAAAAGGGCATGCTGGGAGCTGTAGTTATGCAACAGCAGGAGGCAGACCACCACAACTCCCAGCATTCCCTTATGGGCATGCTGGGACTTATGGTTTTGCAACAGCTGGAGGCACATTTTTTCTATGGAAAAGTGTACCTTCAGCTGTTGTGTAACTACAACTCCCAGCTTGCACAAACAGCTAAAGTGAATGCTGGGAGTTGTAGTGGTGCATCTGTTGGTTGCATAACTACAACTCCCAGCATGCCCGTTGGCTGTTGGTGACTGTTGAGAGTTGTAGTTTTGAAACAGCTGAAGGCACACTGGTTGTGAAACTTTTTTTTTTTTACCTAACTCAGTGTTTCACGACTGATGTGCCTCCAGCTGTTGCAAACTACAACTCCCAGCATGCACTGTACATGCTGGGAGTTGTAATTTTGCAACAGCTGGAGGCACACTGGTTGTGAAACACTGAGTTAGGTCACAAACTCAGTGATGCATAAACAGTGTGCCTACAGATTGCAAAACTAAAACTCTCAGCATGTACAGTCTGTCAGCGCATGCTGGGAGTTCTAGTTTTGCAACAGCTGGATGTTCCCCCCCCTCCCCAATGTGAACGTACAGGGTACACTCACATGGGCAGAGGTTTACAGTAAGTATCCGGCTGCAAGTTTGAGCTGCAGCAAATTTTCTGCCGCAGCTCAAACTGCCAGCGAGAAACCACTGTGAACCCCCGCCCGTGCGACTGTACCCTAAAAACACTACACTAACCACAAAATAAAATAAAAAGTAAACACTACATATACACATACCCCTACACAGCCCCCCTCCCCAATAAAAATGAAAAACGTCTGGTACGCCACTGTTTCCAAAACAACTACTCCCAGTATTGCCAGACAGCCACTGACTGTCCAGGCATGCTGGGAGTTTTACAACAGCTGGAGGTACCCTGTTTGGGAATCACTGGCGTAGAATACCCCTATGTCCACCCCTATGCAAGTCCCTAATTTAGGCCTCAAATGCGCATGGCGCTCTCCCTTTGGAGCCCTGTCTTATTTCAAGGCAACAGTTTAGGGTCACATATGGGGTATCGCCGTACTCGGGAGAAATTGTGTTACAAATTTTGGGGGCTATTTTCTGCTTTTACCCTTTTTAAAAAATGTATAATTTTTGGGAAAACAAGCATTTTAGGCAGGGCTGTGGAGTTGGAGTCAGACGAAATTTTGGGTACCTGGAGTCAGCAAACAATGCACTGACTCCGACTCCTACTAAATTTAGATTATAATTAATGAATTCTCTACTATAAGAATAAAGATCAATGCATGCTGTGCCTCATGTAACCGCAAAACAAACACGCTAAGTGACTGTGAAGAAGAAGGCTTTTCATGTGCTTTACTATTTGGCACACAACGTACAATTGGGAGCGGCAATACTTATACTTTCCATAGTGTTGTGTCCTGCTGTTACAGGGAACCCATGGGTAACCTAGCCTCTCATTGATAAGAGATTAAGGAAATATGTTTTTTGCAGGACTAGAGACACTTGCATAAGTGAAGGGAATGGAGGGTCAATAGTTCAAGACTGAAGCTGTAAACCATTGGAAAAACTGCTGCCATTCAGCTAAGGCTATAAAAACTTGTAAACTCGATTGTTAGCTTAAAGGGGTACTCCGCCCCTAGACATCACGAGGGGCGGAGCCGTGATGTAGTGATGCTCCGGCCCCTGTATCGCCCATCATTACGCACAGAGCGAATTTGCTCTGTGCAGTAAAGATAGCGCGGTGCCGCATCAGCAATCCCGGGGGTCCCCGGCGATCTGACATCTTACCCCTATCCTTTGGAAAGGGGATAAGATGTCAGATCGCCAGGGTCCCGCTGCGGAGGACCCCCGGGATCGCCGTTGCGGCACAGCGCGCTCATTACTGCACATAGCGAGCGAGTAATGACGGGCAATACAGGGACCGGAGCATCGTTTCATCACGGCTCTGCCCCTCATGATGTCACGGCCCGCCCCCTCAATACAAGTCTATGGGAAGGGGCGTGGGGGTCGTCACGCCCCTTGCCATAGACTTGCATTAAGGGGGTGGGCCGTGATGTCACGAGGGGCGGAGCCATGATGTCACGCTGCTCCATCCCCTGTATAGCCCGTCATTACACACAGAGCGAACTCTCTCTGTGTAGTAATGAAAGCGCGGTGCTGCAGTGGCGATCCCGGGGGTTCCCAGCAGCAGGAGCCCGGCAATCTGACATCTTATCCCCTATCCTTTGGATAGGGGATAATATGTCTAGGGGCGGAGTACCCCTTTAAACTTGACTATGGGATTCTACTAGGGAAATCATGTTTTATAATAAATGCCCCTTCCTGGATCCTCCCACTGCCCTATCTTCAGCAGCAGATCAGCACACAAACTGTTCAATACAGTAGACTTTTGGCTTCCCAGCTAGTAGTCCTGTGGTAATGACATGTATGTTGCCTTTCTTTCCTACAAAGAATGTATAAAATACATTCACATATTAATACAGAGGAGTCAGAGTCGGAAGTAGAGAAAACTCCGGAGTCGGAACATTTATCTACCACAGCCCTGATTTTAGGTTTTGCTGTTTTGACACCCTAGGGGCTTCCTAAAGGTGACATGCCCCCCAAAAACCATTTCAGAAAAATGTTCTCTCCAAAATCCCCTTGTCGCTCCTTCGCTTCTGAGCCCTCTACTGTGCCCGCCGAACACTTTACATAGACATATGAGGTATGTGCTTACTCGAGAGAAATTGGGCTACAAATGCAAGAAAATTTTTTTCTCCTTTTACCACTTGCAAAAATTAAAAAATTGGGTCTACAAGAACATGCAAGTGTAAAAATGAAGATTTTGAATTTTCTCCTTCATTTTACTGCTATTCCTAAAGGGTTAAAACACTGACTGTCATTTTGAATACTTTGGGGGTGTAGTTTTTATAATGGGGTCATTTATGGGGTATTTCTAACATGAAGACCCTTCAAATCCACTGCAAAACTGAACTGGTCCCTGAAAAATATAGAGTTTGAACATTTTGTGAAAAATTGGAAAATTGCTGCTGAACTTTGAAGCCCTCTGATGTCTTCCAAAAGTAAAAACAAAATTTTATGATGCAAACAAAGTAGACATATTGTATATGTGAATCAAAAAAAAAAAATTTATTTGTAATATACATTTTCCCTACAAGCAGAAAGCTTCAAAGTTAGAAAAATGCTAAATTTTCACATTTTTCATCAAATTTTGGGATTTTTCACCAAGAAAGGATGCAAGTTACCACAAATATTGACTACTATGTTAAAATAGAATATTTCACGAAAAAACTATCTCGGAATCATAATGATAACTAAAATCATTCCAGAGTTATTAATGTTTAAAGAGATAGTGGTCATATGTGCAAAAAACACTTAAGGGGTTAAGGACTAAGAATTTTATTTTTATGTTTTCATTTTTTCCTCCTCCCCTTCAAAAAATCATAACTCTTATATTTTCATCCACAGACAAGTATGAGGGCTTGTTTTTTGTGCGACCAGTTGTCCGTTGTAATGCCATCGCTCACTTTACCATAAAATGTATGGCGCACCCAAAAAAATACTATTTGTGTGGGGAAATTAAAAATAAAACCGCAATTTTGCTAATTTTGGAAGGTTTTGTTTTCACGCCGTACAATTTATGGTAAAAATTACATGTGTTTTTTATTCTCTGGGTCAATACGATTAAAATGATACCCATGAGTATACACTTTTCTATTACTGTTGCGCTAAAAAAAAGAAAAAAAAAAAAGAAATCGCTAACTTTTTAACCAAATTAGTATGTTTAAAATCCCCCTATTTTGAAGACCTATAACTTTTTCATTTTTCCGTATAAGCGGTGGTATGAGGGCTCATTTTTTGTGCCGTGATCTGTACTTTTTATTAATACCATATTTGCTTATACAAAACTTATTACATTTTTTTTTTTTTTTTTTTTGGGGAATAAAATGTTATAAAAAAAGCAGCTATTTTGGACTTTTTTCTTCTTTTTACGTTCACCGTACGGGATCATTTACATTTTATTTTAATAGTTCGGATATTTATGCACGCAGGGATACCAAATATGTATATAAATAATTTTTTTTTTTTTTACTTTTTGGGGGTAAAATAAGGAAAATGGGACAATTTACGTTTTTATTGGGGGAGGGTTTTTTTCACTTTATTATTTCCCTTTTTTATTTATTTATTTATTTTTTAAACACTCTTATAGTCCCCATAGGGGACTATTTATAGCAACCATTCGATTGCTAATCCTGTTCAGTGCTATGTATAGGACACAGCACTGATCAGCATTATCGGTCATCTTCTGCTCTGGTTTGCTGGAAGGCAGCAGAGCCAGGTGAGGGGACCTCTGTCTGCCGTGCAGGATGATCGGATCGCTGCGGCAGCGCTGCGGGCAATCCGATCATCCTGTTAAGTGACCGCGATGCTGCAGATGCCGTGATCTGTATTGATTACAGCATCTGAGGTGTTAATGGCAGACATCGGCGGGATCGCGGGTGTCCACCATTACCGGCGGGTCCCTGGCTGCCATCCACAGCCGGAGCCTGCCGCGCATGATGCCGGCATCGCTCCGATGCCCGCGGTTATGCTCAGGACGTAAATGTACGTCCTGGTGATGTGGTACTTAACGCACCAGGATGTACATTTATGTCCTGCGTCGTTAAGGGGTTAAGCATTAATAACTCTGGGATGCTTTTACCCTTCATTCTGATTCAGAGATTGTTTTTTCGTGACATTCTACTTTATGTTAGTGGTTAATTTTTGTTGATACTTGCATCATTTCTTGGTGAAAAATTCAAAAATTTGATGAAAAAAATTGAAAACTTAGCATTTTTTTTTACTTTGAAGCTCTCTGCTTGTAAGGAAAATAGACATTCCAAATAAATTATATATTGATTCACATATACAATATGTCTACTTTATATTCGCATCATAAAGTTGACATGTTTTTACTTTTGGAAGACATCAGAGGGCTCCAAAGTTCAGCAGTAATTTTCCAATTTTTCACAAAATTCTCAAAAATTGAATTTTTTCAGGGACCAGTTCAGTTTTGAAGTGGATTTGAGGAGCCTTTATATATTAGAAATAACCCACAAATTACCCCATTATAAAAACTGCTCCCCTCAAAGTATTCAAAATGACATTCAGTAAGTGTGTTAACCCTTTAGGTTTTTCACAGGAATAGCAGCAAAGTGAAAGAGAAAATTTAAAATCTTCATTTTTTACACTTGGATGTTCTTGTAGACCCAGTTTTTGAATTTTTGCAAGGGATAATAGGAGAAAAAGTCCCCCAAAATTTGTAACCCAATTTCTCTCGAGTAAGGAAATACCTCATATGTGTATGTCAAGTGTTTGGCGGGCGCAGTAGAGGTCTCAGAAGGGAAAGAGCGACAAGGGGATTTTGGAGAGTGAATTTTGATTAAATAGTTTTTGGGGGGCATGTCACATTTAGGAAGCCCCTATGGTGCCAGAACAGCGGAAAACCCACACATAACATACCATTTTGGAAACTACACCCTTCAAGGCACGTAAAAAGGGGTCCAGTGAGCCTTAAAACCCCACAGGTGTTTGACGACTTTTCGTTAAATTCGGATGTGTAAATTAAAAAAAATAAAATAAAATTTCACTAAAATGCAGTTTTTTCCCCCCAAATTTACCATTTTTACAAAAGGAAATGGGAGAATCTGCCCCACAAAATTTGTAACCCCATCTCTTCTGGAGTATGGAAATACCTCATGTTAGGACGTAAAATGCTCTGCGAACAAACTACAATGCTCAGAAGAGAAGGAGTCACATTTGGCTTTTGGAAAGAAAATTTTGGTGAAATGGTTTTTGGTGGGCATGTCACATTTTGGAGGCCCCTATGGTGCCAGTACAGAAAAAAAAATAAAAAAAACACATGGCATACTATTTTGGAAACTACACCCCTCAAGGAACGTAACAAGGGGTACAGTGAGCCTTAACACCTCACAGGTGTGTTATGTCTTTTTGTTAAAGTTGGATGTGTAAATGAAAAAAAATAAAAAATCGACAACTACAATGCTCAGAAGAGAAGGAGCGCCATTGAGCTTTTGGAGACAGAATTTGTTTGGAATGGAAGTCCGGGGCCATGTGCGTTTACAAAGGACCCCCTCAGATGTGACCCCTCACAGAATTTAATAAGGGGTGCAGTGAGTATTTACATCCCACTGGCGTTTGACAGATCTTTGGAACAGTGGGCTGTGAATATATTTTTCATTTTCATGGACCACTGTTCCAAAAATCTTTCAGACACCTGTGGGGGACGTAAATGCTCACTGTACCCCTTATTACATTAAATGAGGAGTGTAGTTTAAAAATTGGGTCACAAAAGCATTGTTCCGGCACTATGGGGGCTTTGTAAACACATATGGCCTTCAATTCCGGACAAATTTTCTCTTCAAAAGCCCAATGGCGCTCCTTCTCTTCTGAGCATTGTAGTTCGCCCGCAGAGCACTTTACATTCACATATGGGGTATGTTCTTACTCAGAAGAAATGGGGTTACAAATTTTGGGGGGCTTTTTTCCTATTTTCCCTTGTGAAAATGAAAATTTTAGGGTAACACCAGCATTTTAGTGAAAAAAAAAAATTCTTCTTCATTTTCCCATCCAACTTTAATGAAAATTCGTCAAACACCTGTGGGTTGTTAAGGCTCACTATACCCCTTGTCACGTCCCATGAGGGGTGTAGTTTCCAAAATGGGGTTGCATGTGGGTATTTATTTGTTTTGCGTTTATGTCAGAACCGCTGTAAAATCAGCCACCCCTGTGCAAATCACCAATTTAGGCCTCAAATGTACATGGTGCGCTCTCACTCCTGAGCCTTATTGTGCGCCCACAGAGTATTTTAAACCCACATATGGGGTATTTCCGTACTCAGGAGAAATTGCGTTACAAATTTTGGGGGTCTTTTTTTTCCTTTTACCGCTTATGAAAATAAAAAAGTATGGGGCAACACCAGCATGTTAGTGTAAAAAAAAAAATGTTGCACTAACGGGTTGGTGTAGCCCCTAACTTTTCCTTTTCATAAGGGGTAAAATGAGAAAAAGACCCCACAAAATTTGTAGCGCAATTTCCCCCCCCCCCCCCCCCCCCAGGTACAGAAATACCCCATACGTGGCCCTAAACTGTTTCCTTGAAATACGACAGGGCTTTGAAGTGAGAGAGCGCCATGCGCATTTGAGGACTAAATTAGGGATTGCATAGGGGTATTCTACGCCAGTGATTCCCAAACAGGGTGCCTCCAGATGTTTCTAAACTCCCAGCATGTCTGGACAGTCAGTGGCTAGTCGGAAATGCTGGGAGTTGTTTTGCCACAGCTGAAGGCTCCGTTTTGGAAACACTGCCGTACAATACATTTTTCATTTTTATTGGGGGGACAGTGTAAGGGGGTGTATATATTGTGTTTTACCCTTTATTATGTGTTCGTGTATTGTAGTGTAGCTTTTTTAGGGTACATTCGCATTGGCAGAGGTTTACAGTGAGTTTCCCGCTAGGAGTTTGCTCTGCAGCAAAAAATTTGCCGCAGCTCAAACTTCAAGCAGAAAACTTACTGTAAACTTGCCCATGTTAATGTACCCTGTACATTCACATGGGGGGGGGAACCTCCAGCTATTTAAAAACTACAACTCCCAGCATGTACTGACAGACCGTGCAAGCTGGGAGTTGTACTTTTGCGTTAGGTTTACCTAACTCAGTATTTTCCAACCAGTATGCCTCCAGCTGTTGCAAAACTACAACTCCCAGCATTTACTGATCGCCGAAGGGCATGCTGGGAGATGTAGTTGTGCAACAAATGGAGGTACGCAACTACAACTCCCAGCATGGCGAGACAGCTGTTTGGGCATGCTGGAGAGCTACAGTTTAGAGACCACTGCACAGTGATCTTCAAACTGTAGCCCTCCAGATGTTGCTAGGCAACTCACCGACTTCGATTTAATCCAGGGAGCCGCATCGCAGTCCTCTGCTGCCGCCGATCTCCACAGTCGTTCGTCACCTCGGATGGTTAAGTGGACCTCCGGCGCCGGTCCCCGTTGGTTTCCCTGTTCTACCCCGCCTATTGTGGGTGGGCAAAATGGGGAAACCGAAAGTTAACCCACCTGCCCCCGATCTGCTATTGGTCGTCGCTACTATATGACCATTAGCAGGGATAGGAGGGGTGGCACCCCTGCCACCTCATTCCTATCCCTTCAGGGGGATCATGGGTGTCTTAGACAACCCCGATCCCCCTTATTTTCCGGGTCACCATAGACCCATATGACCCGAATTGAATTGCACATATGAATTGCACAAATCACCAGTGTGAATTCACCGGCGATTTGCAGTGATTGCCGACATGGGGGGGTCTGATGACCCCCCTGGGCATTTGCGTGGGGTGCCTACTGATAGATATCAGCAGTCACCCCATCCTGGTACCCACCCACTGCGCGGCAGGGACCGAAATTCCCAAGGACGTACATGTATGTCATGGGTGCTTAAAGGGGTACTCCGCCCCTAGACATCTTAACCCCTATCCAAAGGATAGGGGATAAGATGTCAGATCGCCGCGGTCCCGCTGCTGGGGAGCCCTGGGATCCCCGCTGCGGCACCCCGCTATCATTACAGCACAGAGCGAGTTCGCTGTGCGCAATGACGGGCGATACGGGGGACGGAGCAGCGCGACGTCATGGCTTCGCCCCTCGTGACATCACGGCCCGTCCCCTTAATGCAAGTCTATGGGAGGGGGCGTGACGACCGCCACGCCCCCTCCCTTAGACTTGTATTGAAAGGGGCGGGCCGTGACGTCACGAGGGGCAGAGCCGTGACATAACGATGCTCCGGCCCCTGTACTGCCCATCATTACGTGCAGAGCGAACTCGCTCTGTGCTGTAATGAGAGCGGGGTGCCGCAGCGGGGATCCCAGGGCTCCCCAGCAGCGGGACCGCGGCGATCTGACATCTTATCCCCTATCCTTTGGATAGGGGATAAGATGTCTAGGGGCAGAGTACCCCTTTAACTACCAGGGTCCCATGACATGACGATAGGACATGGGTCCTGAACAGGTTAACCTTGACAATACATGTTATTTAGTGCCACTTGACGCTGTTGCATGACATCTCTAGTCATTTACTTGAGCTGTGATGCAGAGTGACTAAATCTGGCTTTAAAACATAAAATATCAGTAAGATGAATACAACTTGTTAGAGATGAACATGTAGCAGAGGTTGAGAGTCATTGGCTCTGTACCGTGCCGCCTCTCCATGTTTCCCCTCAACCAAACACTGTTCTGCCAGCTCAGCACATATTCGCAGATACTTGCTCCAGAACCAACCTGCAGTTATGTTGAGAGGTGCCATGTAGAGTCGTTTGGCTTTGTTCTCATGGAGGTGGGCGGCTTAAAAAGTTTCCGTAGTGTGCTTTACATGCCTCTTTGCATTTAATAAATGTATTAAGACTATGGGGACACTTAGAATGGTACTTTGTTGGCACTATTACTGACTGTAGGCAATATCTGCCAAGATGAGCCATGGCTGCAAGAAAAGTGCATAGAGAAAACATGGTAACTTTACACACAATTTGGTACTGAGTAGATCTGAAGACCTTGTTTCAGGGCATTCAATGATAGTGGACACAAGTGCTTTCCAACCACAACTATTTTACAAGTCTCATAAGTCACATCTCATACAGTACTCCATTACATGAGACAAATGTACCATAAAACCCTTTTATTTCCACTCTAGTAGTTTGTAAAGCTGTATGATAAGTACTAAGACAAAAGGTGCATTATTAACTAAGCAAAAATAGATTATTGAGCTTAGGACCTGAAGGCTCTGATTATAACGCACATTCACTTACAATTGACAGGCATTCTTTAGCCCATAGTCACTTTTCAAACAAAGATTGGTTTTTTATCTAGTAATTTTTGTGGTAGGGTTATTTTGATGTAGCAAAAGAAGACACTTTACACGGGATCATAACTAAAAGAGGAAGCACCACACGCAAAATGAGAAAAAAAAAAAAAAACAACTTTAAAAAATAAATCTTTATTGAAAATATTCCTAAATAAAATAAATATAAGACAACGTTAAAGGCCAGACCGGTTAAGACTATGTTGAAAGACAAAGCTCTTTAGCCAATCGGCATTGGGGTGGCAGGGACTGTATGTAAGTGTTCATGGGATAAGTGCAATGTGGTTATGATACATTTAACTTGCTGCGGTTGTAGGATCTCTGGTAACTGCAGTTACTTTATATGGACATATTATGCACTTTACATGCAATCACCTTGTTGTTTGGTCAATGATTTAGTTACTTACACTTGCAATCAGTAAGACCTGTCCTTTTTATCAATGTCTTAGATGTATTTTATTCATACGTTTTTAAAGTGTACCAGTCGTCAACAAAAACTTGTTATATCATGTAGATAATACCATTGTATGTATATATGTAAAAACATTGGTTAAAAAATGTGTATATTTTGTCCCTGCAGCTATTGTCTGTGTCTCTATGAAGAGTCCAAATACAGGAAGTGACTGGGGACAAGCGGGGCCCTGTGGACAAGTGGGGCCCTGGGGACAAGCGGGGCCCTGTGCCCTGGGGACAAGCGGGGCCCTGAGGCTCTATGACATGCTACGGGCTCACACATGAGGATGATTGACAAGCCAGGAGCCTGCACAGAGCTCTGCTTCTCCTGCCCTCACTTCCTGTATTTGGACTCCTCACAGAGACACACATTCAATAGCTGCAGGGATAGCACTTTTTCCTCCAAAAAATATACACATTTTTTAACCAATGTATACTACAAATATACATATCATTTTATCTACATTGTATCAAAAGTTTTTGTTGACGACAGGTACACTTTAACCCCTTAACGACCACGGACATAAATGTATGTCCTGGTTTGGCGGTACTTCCCGCACCAGGACGTACATCTACGTCCTGTGTATGACCGCGAGCATCGGAGCGGTGCTCGGGTCATACACAGCAGGTTCAGGCTGCAATCGCGCGGATGTCCGCCATTAACCCCTCAGATGCCGTGATCTGTACAGATCACGACATCTGTGGCAATGCGCATAATAAAATAGATGATCGGATTGCCAGCACCCTTGCGATCCAATCATCTGTAACGGCGGACAGGGGTCCCCTCACCTGGCTCCGGCTGTCTCCTGCTCTGGTCTGAGATCAAGGAGACCAGAGCAGGAGATAGCCGATAATACTTATCAGTGCTATGTCTTATGCATAGCACTTAACAGTATTAGCAATCAAATGATTGCTATAGATAGTCCCATATGGGGACATAAAAAGTGTAAATAAAGAAAATAAAAAAAGTTGAAAAATTTAAAAAATAAAATAAAAAAATATTTAAAATCCCCTCCCCCAATAAAAATTGTCAGTTTTTCCCCATTTTACCCCCAAGAATTTTGGTTTTCATTAAAATTTCCTCCCTAAAAAAATAAAAAAAAATTTGGGGTTCGTCATACATTTTATGGTAAAAATCAGTGGTTTCATTACAAAGTGCAATTGGTCACGCAAAAAACAAACCCTAATATGGGTCAGTAGATGAAAATATGAAAGTTAACGAATTTTAGAAGGCAAGGAGGAAAAAGCGAAAATGCAAAAATAAAATTGGCCTAGCCCTTAAGCTGAAAATGGGCTTGGTCCTTAAGCGGTTAATGAAGATTTATTCAGTCATTTCATTATGTTTGGTGTGCGTCACGTTATTGTTGACATTTTGCGTGTGCCAAATAGGTCGCCCCATTTAATAGCTGGTTTAATACCTATATGCAACCTAAGAGGGAATACCCCATATGTACTTTCCAGCTAGAAACGGAATACTACAAACTGCTACTGTATACCAGGCCCAATGAAGCAACTGAGCCCAATAGCAAGGCTGGTATCAAACAAGCATTATATGGGTGCATTTTGTGTACAATGGCCACAAGCTTGAGCATGACTGATAAAAAGTTACAAAACTGTATACTTGCAGTTTGATCTTTTCAATTTCACCGCAGTGCTCTCTGCTGACACCTCTGTCTGTGTCAGGAACTGTCCAGAGCAGGGGCAAATCCCCATAGCAATCCTATCCTGCTATGGACAGTCCCTGACACAGACAGAGGTGTCAGTAGAGAGCACTGGGGTCAGACTGGAAAGATTACACAGCTTCCTCTGGAGCATACAGCAGCTGATAAGTACTGGAAGGAGTCAGGTTTTTTTTTTTTTAAATAAAATTAACCTCTTAAGGACCAAGGACGTATGAGTACGTCCTTGGTCCCGCTCCACGGTGACCCCACATCATATCACGGCGGGCCCGGCGTCATAGTGAAGCCGGGACCCGCCACTGATCGCGGTGCCGCGCGCTATTAACCCTTTAGCCGCGCGCTCAAAGCTGAGCCACGCGTCTAAAAGTGAAAGTAAAAAGTGTCGGTTAGCTCAGGGAGCTGATCGGGATCGCCGCAGTGAAATCGCGGCATCCCGAACAGCTGTACTACAGGAGGAAGGTCTCTTACCTTCCTTCCTGCAGTCCGATCGCCGTTTGAATGCTTCAAGCCCGAGATCCAGGCTGGAGCAGTCAATCGCCGAAAACCCTGATCAATGCATCCCTATGGAGATGCATTGAACACAGATAAAGATCAGTAAATGCAATGTTGGGCTATAATATTGCAAAAGAAAAGTGTAAAAAAAATCATTAACCCTTTGAATTATCCCTTCCCCTAATAAAAGTTTGAATCACCCGGCATTTCCAATAATAAAAAAAAACAAAACAGAGTAAATAAAAACAAAAATAAACATATGTGGTATCGCAGCGTGCGGAAATGTCAAATAAAAAAAAAATACCGCTAATTAAACCGCACGGTCAATGCGTACGCGCAAAAAAATTCCAAAGTCCAAAATAACGTATTTTTGGTCACTTTTTATATCATGAAAAGATGAATAAAAAGCGATCAAAAAGTCCGATCAATGCAAAAATGGTAACGACAAAAACTTCAGATCACGGCGCAAAAAAAATTAACCCTCATAGCGCCCTGAACACCGAAAAATAAAAAAGTTATAGGGGTCAGGAGATGACAATTTTAAATGTATACATTTTCCTGCATGTAGTTATGATTTTTTCCAGAAGTACGACAATATCAAACCTATATAAGTAGGGTATCATTGTAACCGTATGGACCTACAGAATAAAGAGAAGGTGTCATTTTTACCGAAAAATGTACTGCGTAGAAACGGAAGCCCCCAAAAGTTACAAAATGGCTGTATTTTTTCAATTTTGTCGCACAATGATTTTTTTTCCCGTTTCGCTGTAGATTTTTGGATAAAATGACTGATATCATTACAAAGTAGAATTAGTGGTGCAAAAAATAAGCCATAATATAGATTTTTAGGTGCAAAATTTTAAGAGTTATGATTTTTTAAAGGTAAGGAGGAAAAAACGAAAGCGCAAAAACCGAAAAACGCCCGGTCCTTAAGGGGTTAATGAACAAATTTATATAACTTTCTGGCACAAGTTGATTTGCAAAAAAATTTTCCGGAGGACCCGTTTAAGGTCTACTACCGAGTATCAAAGCTGGTTTCTAACAAATTAAAGGGGCAATGCAGTTAAAGCACAGGATAGGGGAGAAGTGTCGGTTCCAGTAAACCCCATGATCTCTTGAACGGGCCTGGCTCTGCCTAAACCCTTTTAGGAAGATGGTAAGAAAAGATAAGAAAAGGCATTCATGACTTACCAGTTAGATCAGTGTTTTCCAAACAGAGCACCTCAAGCTATTTCAAAACTACAACTCCCAGCATGCCCAAACAGCCTTTGGCTGTCCATGCATGCTGAGAATTGTTGTTTTGCAACAGCTGGAGTCACACTGCCTGAAAAACAGTGAGATAGATCCTTAGCTGCTCGGGTGGTCCCCACAGATCTTCGTTTGACATGTATGTGACTTGTATAACTAAACAGTGGCCTTGGCAGTACAGAACATCATTGCCCCAAGATTTCACAGTATTATGCTTAAATACCATTTCCTGCAGCTCCTGATGTCGGACTTTCTGACATTATCTGCAATATGGGTACATTCACACCCGCATATTCTGCTGCAGATTTTCTGCACCTGATTTTGCTGCACATTGAAGGCAATATGAGCTGCAGAAAATCAGCGCAACTCTGTGTGTTGGGGGGGGGGGGGGGGGGGGCGGCACCTGTCCACCAAGACTATGGACTGGTCCTGGTGACCAGTGCTGGACAGATGTCAGGAGGTTCCCCACATCTACACACATAGCCATGTAACGTGTGAGGAGGACAATACAATAGGATACAGCAAGGAAGTAACAGAAGAACAAAGCAGTTACCTGGACTTCCTTGAGCCGACAACCACGGCAAAACATCTCTGTGGAGATTAAACGTGACCTGAAAGTCAAGCAGCATCTCTACCCCGGAGTGAAGTTATATGAAGCGTCCTCCGCTACAGAGCTGAGGGGCCGGACATGCCTTCAGCTGTCCAATATGTACGAGCGCCTGCTCCTCTCAGCCGTACAGGGATATACGCACAGCCTAGGACACAGCCACTATATGCGCCCCCTAAAGGCCCCTACCTGTAAGCACAAACCTCCCACTACCACCGCGCCCCGAAAATAAACGTCCAGGACACGCCTCCTCTAGGCCACGCCCACAACATCTCTATAATCCCGCCCATAGCTTCCAGCTGCCAAATCGCCGAACACCAGAGAAGAGGCGGCTTATGTTATTGGTTCCGGAGGCGTCAATCAGATAGACCTCATTCCCTGAAGGTTTATTGACAGAAGAAGACGAAGTCTGGGGAAGTCCTGGGAAGGGAATTCCCCTGACGTCAGGTGCGTGCAGCTCGAACCACAGTGCCCACCTGTGGCTGGAGCCTGTAACTGCTGCCAAACTTCCTGAAGGAGCCTCTTGTCACATCTTTGTCTTCTGTGGCCACTAAGACTATGTTCACATACAAAAATTGAGTCGGAATTGCTGAGGAATTTTAGCACCAGATGTTTTACTATTTAACATCTTAAAGGGGTAGTCCAGTGGTGAAAAACGTATCCCCTATCCTAAGGATAGGGGATAAGTTTGAGATCGCGGGGGGTCCGACCGCTGGGGCCCCCTGCGATCTCTCAGTACGGGGCCCCGGCTCTCCGCCGAGATAGCGGGTGTCGACCCCCGCACGAGGCGGCGGCCGACACGCCCCCTCAATACATCTCTATGGCAGAGCCGGAGATTGCCGAAGGCAGCGCTTCGGCTCTGCCATAGAGTTGTATTGAGGGGGCGTGTCGGCCGCCGCCTCGTGCGGAGGTCGACACGCCCCATTCCAGCGGGCTGTCGGGGCTCCGTACAGGAGATCGCAGGGGGCCCCAGCGGTCGGACCCCCCGCGATCTGCAACTTATCCCCTATCCTTATGATAGGGGATAAGTTGCTCACCACTGAATCACCACTGGACTACTCCTTTAAGGACGCAGGGTGTACCTGTACGCCCTGCGCCCGCTCCCCTGCTATGACCATGGCTCACGAGTTGACGTCATAGCGGAGTGGTCCCGGCAGCTATCAGCTGCCAGGACCCAGGTCTTATGCTGGACATCACCGATTGCGGTGATGCCATCATTAACGCCTTAGACGCCACGATTAAAGTTGATTGCAGCGTCTAAAATGAAAAAGATACATTCCCGCCACGGTGCCCTGATCAGCTTAGAAGACGGCGGGAGGGCCCTTACCTGCTTCCTCACCGTCCAATCGGTGCTCTGATGCTCCATGAGGCCTCAGCAGTGTAACGGCTGGAATAGTGTGTGGTGTCCCGGTACCGTATTTAATACATTACCTTGTGGTGAGGTCCCCAAAGACAGAGTCCCTAGGAACAGTGGGAGTCCTCTACCTTAGCTGGCCCCTTGTAACCCCATAGGTAGTTAATATCTATGTAAATAAATATGTAAATATGTCTATTAAAGATTCCTACCTTGTTCGTGTCGCAGGACCTGCGGGTCATGTGACTTAGTTCAAAACTCTATGGTTTTTGCTGAAGGACCTTTGGTGGTTCTCATGACATGTGATCACCCACAAGGCAATGTAACGGTGAGTGACGGCTGATTGGACCAATCCAAACCGGCCAGCCCCTGCCCATATAAGGGAGCTGCGCCATCTTGATGACTCTCTTCGCTCTCGGGTTGCTGACTCTGGATGAGGTAGGACCTCCGCAGCTTACAAGACAAATTACTAGGCCTGAGGCTAAGTAATATAAAATATATACATTGCGTTTAATAAAAAAATTTCCATCACTGCTGCATCCTTTTATTTTTTTTGGTACCCAAGAAATTTTGGGTACCAAAAAAAACGCAAAGGTGCAATTTCAACACAAATGAAAAGAACGCCGGAAAAAACGCCAGAAAAACACGCAAGAAAAAACGCATGATGACGTCTTTTGCACTGGCGATTTTTCAGGCATTTTTTTTAATCCCTAAAAATGCAGTGCAAAAAACCAAGTGGAGACTTAGCCTCCATAGTTCATACAATTCCCTGTTACCTTAGCAAGATCTCCGGACCTAATCAAACCCCTAAATCCGGCAGATCTATGCAAATGCAATCCTCTAAAGCTAAAGCGAACTTTCCAGTCCTAAGCATCTGTCAATCACTGGTGTGCTGTTTCAATAGACTCTGTTATCTGGACTGTTACCATTATTGCAAATACAGAAAATCTTCAATAAAGATTCCACAAGTTTTAAGTTCAGCACTGCTGTGGATCATCTATTTATTTCACACTCACCTATCGCTCTTGGGAAGGGTAGCGATAGGCCCAGCATCACTACAGAGTTTTAACCCTCACCCTGGCGTCACAAGTGACAAGGGTTAACAGCGCCCTTTCAGTATCTAGAACAGCAACACCCCAACTAACCTACACCCCACAAGGCTTTCCACACAGTTCCTCACCACAAAGCCTGTTTGGCGTCGCACGAACAGGATTCGGGTGTGTGCCTGCTGCTGTTGCCACTAGTAAAATTGTACTCCCCCCCCCCCCCCCCCAGAAAGTAACAGACTTTATTCATGTGTCGCAGACCGCATTACAGTGTACAGGAGTGGTGCGAATTACAGGGGGGCCACGCGAAAAGTAAGGGGGGGGGGCGAAGATTTATTTGCTGCAATGTGTAAACTGCGAAACAAATTCATGCTACGATCCTCTGATCCGGTCAGCACGGGAGGAGTTAACCTGCTGCCGGAGAAGCGCGCAAAGAAGTCCCGCTGCGCCATGACCCACCCCTGTGCTGTGTCGCAACCGAAAGGGAACTTGGAAACAGAGGAGTTGTTTCTGGGAGGACCGGAAGTCGGGGCTGCACCAATGACGTCTTTCCTGCCGGCGGCCATTTTGGGGAAGCCCAATATAAAAGACACCACGCACAGCGACCTCTTCAGTCTGCACAGGGAGCCGGAGAGTACAGACATGGCGGAGAGCAGCGTTCCACGTGGTGAGAACAGCAAAATGGCGCCGGAACAGCGGAAAGTTGTGGCAGTCGCAGCCCAACTATTCCAAGAAATTGCCGACCGTCTGCAGCGGTTGTCACTGGATGAAGAGGGGGCCTGCAATCTTTCCCCACTGCCCGATGACGACGATGACTGGCCGGACACACCTCCAGCGGAGAGCGCAGGGAAACCTGGAGGTGCATCACCGGTGAGATTGTCCCCTCACCACAGAACTTGGGGCTCGTGGGCCGAAATCCCATCGGAGGAGTCTGCAGTGAGTACCCCACCAGAGGCGGCCTTTTCTTCCTCCTCCAGCCCTGAAGCTAAAATACCCCTATCCAAATTGCCAAGTGCACGACCGTGCTCACCAGAGTTGCCCCAGTGGATTTTTGGGGACGAGCCGGGACTCAACGAGTATATGCATACGGTTCTACAACCTATACCTGGAAAGCCAGTCCCACCAATTCCAGCCACACAAAGGGAAAGGGCCCGTCAAGAAGCCGAGCTGGCTGAGCTGATGGATAAGTTAAAGGCCCGACACAGAGAACTGTACGCCCCAAAGCATGTGCATTTGCCTCCTGAAGAAAGAATTCGTTATCAGGAGAATACTAAAGAGATGGAAGCACTCTTCATCCGCAAGTGGGATCACCCCCGAGAAGGGGAGGAACCTCTAGAACGATGAAGAACAACTGTGGCCAAGTTCGACAAGGTCAGATGTTATGGGACACTCCTAGATTGCCATACAGGGCAAACCATCCTCGTAAACCGGCGAGCAGTACAGAGGCCATATCTTCATAAAAAGTTCTACTCTGGAGGTGAGCGAGATAGTGGAGTACACCCCCCGTCCAGAGCCTGCGTGGAGAATGGGCTGCAGAAGTCACAAGACCAACAGCCCCAACACAGCTTCCCTTCAAATACTTTCCGTCTACAGGTTAGGAATCAGATCCCTTCAACCTGAGGCCAAAATGGTCTGCTCCTGATGCCTCCACCAGCGTACTCAAGGAGGAGGAGCCTCTACAGCATCAGTCATCTTCTTCATACAGCAAAGTGTCAAGACCTGCTCAAGATCAAGAAAGTTGGCCCAAATTGAGGGCACCAAAGACCGTACCTAGACCCTCTCGGAGCAATGAGAGTTTGTCTGTTCCAGAGGTACAAACGTATGTACCTAGGCCCTCTCGGAGCAATGAGAGTTTGCCTCCTGCACAGGTACCAACGTATGTACCAAGGCCCTCTTCCGACGTGGAGAGTTTGCCTGCTTCCAGGGTACCGACGAAAGTGTTTTGGCCCACTCCTGGCATGGAGATGGTGCTAAAACCTTATGCACCAACCTTGATCCCGACCAGTAAGCCTACTGTTACTCATTCTACTCTCACCAATGTGGTGTGGGAGAGTTACATTAACTCCCTGCCAGCCCCTGATGTAGGAAAGGCTAGGGGGTCTACAAGAGGCACAAGAAGATTCCAGAAAAATGTCTTTTGAAGGACTGTAAAGTAATGTATGTTGTTTTTGTGCTAACCACTTTTGTTTTCCAGTAACCAAGTTAAAGACATGTGCCTAGCAGGACTATGCTAAGATTGTTCCAGTTTCAAGTTCAGCAACGTAACCATCAAGGTTTGTGCCTGACTATTAGGTCAAGAGACTCCTAGCCAGTAGGAGATTTGTAAGTTTTATGCCCGGCTGATTGTGGTAAGGCCGTGTTTCCCATGGACTCCTAGTGTAGGTGGACTGCAGATCCTTACACGCCAGTTTTGTGTACATATCCCTATATTCATAGGACCTTCTTGCTAAAGATTGCACTTATCAGGTGTATGCGCCGAAACCATGTTGGAGTGTTAATAAATGTGTAAGCCTGTGTAATAAAAATGTATATGGTTTCTGTACACAGAAAAATAGCTGTGTGTCTGTGTACATAAAACGTAAGAAAATATAGTACACGAAAAATGTCCGCTAGATGCACGTGTACACAAAAGAAACAATTGTCAGTAGTCCTTGTACATATACTAGGAACATTTACAAGGTGTTTTAGCAGTTGCTAAATGGGTGACTCTCCTGGCTCCTCCAAGAGTAGCATTGTTACAGTCGCCAATCGCTAGCATCGGTCTCAAAGGACTACACAGGGTAAACTACCCTTAAGGTATCAAGATTCACATTCAGTACCTGCACACATAGTACCTTCAATAACTCACTTCAATGTACTACCTTTGTCTTTTTAGTACACCAAATTGCTCACTTAAAAGTACTACCTCAGTCTTCTCAGTACATAAAACAGAAATATGTCTCACATTCAAGAAACACTTTAGGAATTGTAGCCTATTAATATCCAATTCCTGCCACTGTTAGGTACACTCATATTTCTCTTCTCTTTATTACGTGTGTGAGATGCTCTACCTAGCCAGTAGATGCTCTTGCAAGCTTAAAATTAGACACATATTTCTAAAGGTAACCTAGGTAGGTTATACTGTTGTGTTCTAGGGGTAAGTAGCGTGTAGCCGATAGACCCTAGTAGCTATCCTTATTGTTAGAGAGCCTCGGGCAAGCCAATGTACCCTTCTGTGTACTAACAGGTGAGATTTCAAAAAATGTCTAGACAGCTTGAGACTAAATGTATAGAGAGCTGTGTATAAAAATCTAAAGAGCTAGAAACTAAAAGTTAGATAGCTTCAACAATGTCTGGTAAGCTTCAAGATGTATAGTAAGCTTCATAATGTCTAGAGATATTCATATTGTCTAGTCAAGATACTAGTAGGAGTATCCAGAAAATGTGAAGGTATCCAATGTTATTCAGATTTTGTCAGGATGTATAGAAAGTATTAATAATCCTGTCCTAGTCCCTCTGCCTTAGGGGACAGGCGTCCGGGTCGACTTGTTTTAAGTAAGGGGGTTTGTGGTGTCCCGGTACCATATTTCATACGTTACCTTGTGGTGAGGTGCCCAAAGACAGAGTCCCTAGGAACAGTGGGAGTCCTCTACCTTAGCTAGCCCCTCGTCACCCCATAGTTAGTTAATATTTATGTAAATAAATATGTAAATATGTCTATTAAAGATTCCTACCTTGTTCGTGTCGCAGGACCTGTGGGTCATGTGACTTAGTTCAGAACTCTATGGTTTTTGCTGAAGGACCTTTGGTGGTTCTCATGACATGTGATCACCCACAATGCAATGTAACGGTGAGTGACAGCTTATTGGACCAATCCAAACCGGCAGCCCCTGCCTATATAAGGGAGCTGCGCCATCTTGATGACTCTATTCGCTCTTGGGTTGTTGACTCTGGATGAGGTATGACCTCCGCAGCTTACAAGACAAATTACTAGGCCTAAGCCTTGCGGCCTAAGCCTGCGCTAGAGACAGATAGTTCATACAATTCCCTGTTACCTCAGCAAGATCTCCGGACCTAATCAAACCCCTAAATCTCGCGGATCTATGCAGATACAATCCTCTAAAGCTTAAGCAAACTTTCCGGTCCTAAGCATCTGTCAATCACTGGTGTGCTGTTTCAATAGACTCTGTTATCTGGACTGTTACCGTTATTGCAAATACAGAAAATCTTCAGTAAAGATTCTACAAGTTTTAAGTTCAGCACTGCTGTGGACCATCTATTTATTTCACACTCGCCTATCGCTCTTGGGAAGGGTGGCGATAGGCCCAGCATTACTACAGAGTTTTAACCCTCACCCTGGCATCACGAGTGACAAGGGTTAACAGCGCCCTTTCAGTATCTAGAACAGCAACACCCCAACTAACCTACACCCCACAAGGCTTTCCACACAGTTCCTCACCACAAGTGGATCCACTGTACCACTGAGGACAATGGTGAAAGCCGCACCAGGGAGCGGAGTCTAAGGAGCTGCTGGTTTTAACCAGAGCCTGCCGCAAAGTGGGCTGGACTTGCTGCAGCAGGCAAACTCCCAGGAGAAGCAGAGGAGCCAGGTATCCTCCGACTGGCTGAGTGGGCCCGCAGCCGGACATGCGAGCCGTGACGCTGCCTGTCCCTGACACAGTGTAATAGTCTCCAATGGGGACTAAAAATGGTGTAAAAAAAAGTTTAAAAATAAGTTAATAAATGTGAATTCACCCCTTCCCTAATAAAAGTTTGAATCATCCCCCCCCCCCCCTTTTGCCATAAAAAATAATAATAATATGTACACAAAAATACACATAAACATATGTGGTATCGCCGTGTGTCTAAATGTCTGAACTATAAAAGTATAATGTTAATTAAACCTCACAGTCAATGGCTTATACGTAAGAAAAATACCAAAGTCCAAAATTGCTAATTTTTGGTCATTTTTTATACCATAAAAAAAGTATAAAAAGCGATCAAAAGGTCCCATCAAAATAAAAAGAACAGATAAAAACTTAAGGTTATGGTGCAAAAAATGAGCCCTCCCACATCCCCGTATATGGAAAAATAAAAAAGTTATAAAAAAAAGGTCGGAAAAGGACATTTTTATACATGCTACTTTTCATGCAGAGCGTAATTTTTTTTTAACAGAAGTAAAACAAAATAAAACCTATATAAGTTGGGTATCATTTTAATTGTATGGACCTACAGAATAAAGATAAGGTGTCATTTTTACAGAAAAGTGAACTACATGGAAACAGAAGCCGCTTAAAATTACAAAATGGCTTTTTTTTTTTTCAATTTTGCCCCACAAATAATATTTTTTTTTGTATCGCCATAAATTTGGTGGGGAAATGATAGGTATCATCACAAAGTTTAATTGGTAGCGCAGAAAACAAGCCCTCATATCAGTATGTAGGTGTAAAACTGAAAGCATTATGATTTTTAGAAGGCAAGGAGGAAAAAACGAAAGTGCAAAAATGGAAAAACCCTTAAAGAGTAGCTCCCACCATATTTTTTTTTATTCTGTCCCTACCTATTGGTAATCTATCCCTAACTCCCTCCCTGCCTTTAAAAAAAAAAAAAAATATTATACAATATTTTTCACTCCATAAGAAGCACCTGACCATAAGACACACCTAGGTTTTAGAGGAGGAGAACAAGAAAAAAACTATTCTGAACCAAACCCCCCTTGTGGCCAGCAGGACCCCCTTTGTGGCCAGCAGGACCCCTTGTAGTCAGCAGAACCCCCCTTGTAAACAGCAGGACCCCCCTTGTGGCCAGCAGGACCCCCCTTGTAGTTGCTTACCGGTACTTATCACTACCGCTGCCCTGTTCTGCCGTCCGCATAATGGAGTCTATGGAGGAGCATGTGACACATACGTCACTCTGCTTCCTCCGTAGCGTTACGCTGGGCGCAGGGGAGGAGGTGGAGTGACGTGTGTGTCACATGGTCCTCCATAAGACTCCATTATGCGGACAGGAGAACGAGACAGCGGCAGTAAAAGGGATGGAAGAATGGGGCAGGGGCAGCGGCGTGAATTAGAGGCAGCGGGGCAGCAGAGCACTTCGCCGTACAGACCCAGGAGCAGGTAAGCTTATCAGCCTCCCCTGCAGTTTGGCCATGCACTTCGGCACACACACATTCGCTCCATAAGAGGCACAGACATTTCCTTCCCACTTTTGGGGGAGAAAAAGTGCGTCTCATTGAGCGAAAAATACGGTAACTTACAAAGTTGTCATCTTCAGCTCTTCTTGTGTTGCTGCGTTGTCCTCTCCCAGAAGCCGTCTTCTCCAGCAGGCGCGACATCACTGACGCCTGCTGGGTGCCGACTTCCGCCCTCACTTATATATTTATTATTATAAGTATTATAATATATTTATTATTTTATACTTTTAAAAAGTAAAATAAGACCTCAGATCAGACTTACCCCATAAACGGCATGTACAGGTCTAATGTAGCCTTTGCGCGGCACTGATGTACGCAGCCCCGGTGTTCACTGCGCTCACTCCTGCCCGTCTGATTGACAGGCAGGAAACGAGCACAGGCTGAATGAATTAGGACCGATTGCCCGTCCGGCATCGGTCCGAATTGAAGCGTGACGTCACGCCAGGCTGCAGGCGGCCACTAGGAGGGGGACCCCTAGTGGCTGGTTTTCAAATGTAAAAACAACCATTTTAACTTAAAAAAAAGAAAGAAAAAATGATATTAGAGATATGTTGTAGCACATAAGTACTGCAACATATAAAAAAAAATTGGTGACAGTGCCCATTTAAAGGGTTAATCAGGATCATCGAGGCACATACATCTGGGGATTTACAGCAACAAAAAAAGAGCTGGATGAAAAAAAAGGCAGTATAAATAAGATCATAAAGATAAATAAAATGGCCTTAAGTAAGGCCACTCACTGTGCCCCACGACCATGATAGGGACTCTCCAACAAAGTAAAAGATGAAATGATAGCCGGCACTCACCAGTCTTCTTAAATTCTTCTTTATTATACTCACATATGAGGTGGGTAGGGAACAGATGTGGGGGGGGGGGGGGGGGGGTTACATACCACCTCATATGTGAGTATAATAAAGAAGAATTTAAGAAGACTGGTGAGTGCCGGCTATCATTTCATCTTTTACTTTGTTGGATATTCATGAACGCTTTCAATTAGCCAGAGCCCCACTGTCACCACAGCACTATAAGTGCGAGCGTTGCCCAGAGAGACTGCACTAATTCTCCATATACACAGTGCCGTGTGCATATCTATTACATGATGATAGGGACTCTGTATGTCTTTGCTAATGCTTTTTACCTGACATAACATGTTGAGTGTTCAGTGATGAAGGAATGGTAAGATAAAGAGGTCATAATTGTGTTATCAATTTTAGGATGGATTCTTTTAGATTTTATAATAAAAGCTTAGTTTTAATATAGCTTCTCCTGTGATTTTTTTCACATGATCACCAGGATCAGGATGGCCAAATGTTTGTAAATTCATGGACAATCCAGGAAGAAATATAAGGGTAATTGTTAATTGTAACCATTGGCATTACAGTGAAAACGGGATGCTGATGTATACTGTTAAAGGAGTACTCCATAGGAAAACATTTTTTTTTTAAATCAACTGGTGCCAGAAAGTTAAACAGATTTATAAATTATTTCTATTAAAAAATCTTAAACCTTCCAGTACTTATTAGCTGCTGTTATGATCCACAGGAAGTTCTTTTCTTTTTTAATTTCCTTTCAGTGCTCTCTGCTGACACCTCTATCCATTTTAGGAACTGTCCAGTGCAGGAGAGGTTTTATATGGGATTTGCTCCTACTCTGGACAGTTCCTAAAATGGACAGAGGTGTCAGCAGAGAGCACTGTGGGGAGGCAGAAAGGAAATTCAAAAAGAAAAGAACTTCCTGTGGATCATAACTGCAGCTAATAAGTACTGGAAGGATTAAGATTTTTTAATAGAAGTGATTTACAAATCTGTTTAATTTTTTAGCACCAGTTGATTTAAAAAAAAAATTTCTAGTGGAGTACCCGTTTAACCCCTTGCCGCAAAATGCCATTTATAAACGGCATTGCGACAAGGCAGGGTTATCAAGCAAGCTCAGGAGCTGAGCTCACATCATACCCACATGGTCCCGGTTGCTATCAGCAGCCAGGACCCGTGGCTAATGCCGGACATCGCCAGTCCGGCAGATGTCTGGCATTAACTCTTTAGACGTGGCGATCAAAGTTGATTTTTGCATCTAAAGTGAAAGTGAAAGCTTCCTGGCAGCTCAGTCGGGCTGATCGGGTCCATCACGGTGAAAACGCGATGTCCCGATGAGCTAGGACGCATCAGCAGGGTGCCTTAACTGCCTCCTGCGTGTCTGATCGGCGATTGCTCCAGATCTGAAACCCAGGCTTGAGCAATCAACCGCTGATAACACTGATCAATGCTATGCAATGGCATCGATCAGTGTATAGAATCAATGTACTGCATGTTATAGTCCCCTATGGGGGCTATAACATTGCAAAAAAAAAGTGGAAAAAAAAAGTTAATAAATAGGATTTAACCCCTTCCCTAATAAAAGTCTGAATCACCCCCCTTTTCCCATAAAAAAAAAACTGTGTAAATAAAAATATGTGGTATCGCTGCATGAGTAAATGTCCGAACTATAAAAATATATAATTAATTAAACCGCATGGTCAAAGGCGTATGCGCAAAAAAATTCAAAAGTCCAAAATAGCGTATTTTTGGTCACTTTTTATACCATAAAAAAATTAATAAAAAGCGATCAAAAAGTCAAATCAAAACAAAAATGGTACTGATTAAAAACATCAGATCACGGCGCAAAAAATTAGCCCTCATACTGGCCCACATGCTGAAAAATAAAAAAGTTATAGGGGTCAGAAGGTGACAATTTTAAACATATTAATTTTCGTACATACGTAGTTAGGATTTTTTCCAGAAGTACGACAAAATCAAACCTATATAAGTAGGGTATCATTTTAATCGTATGGACCTACAGAATAAAGAGAAGGTGTCATTTTTACAGAAAAATGTACTGTGTAGAAACGGAAGCCCCCAAAATCTACTAAATTGCATTTTTTCTTCAATTTTGTCACACAATGATTTTATTTAATTTTTTGGGGTTTTGCCATAGATTTTTGGGTAAAAAGACTGATGACACTACAAAGTAGAATTAGTGGCCCAAAAAATAAGCCATCATTTGGATTTTTAGGTGAAAAATTTAAAGGGTTATGATTTTTAAAAGGTAAGGAGGAAAAAACAAAAGTGCAAAAACGGAAAAGCGCTATGTCCTTAAGGGGTTAAAGGGGTACTTCAGTGGAAAACAATTTTATTCAAATTAACTGGTGCCAGAAAGTTAAACAGATTTGTAAATTACTTGTATTTAAAAATCTTAATTCTTCCAGTACTTATCAGCTGCTGTATACTACAGAGGAAGTTGTATTTTTTTCTAATTGACCACAGTGCTCTCTGCTGACACCTCTGTCCATGTCAGGAACTGTCCAGAGTACAAGCGCAAATCCCCATAGCAAACCTCTCCTGTTGTGGATAGTTCTAGATATGGACATCGGTGTCAGCAGAGAGCACTGTGGTCAGACTGAAAAGAACTCCAGAAAGAAATACAACTTTCTCTGGAGCATACAGCAGCTGATAAGTACTACATAGAAGTAATTTACAAAACTGCTTAACTTTCTGGCACCAGTTGATCTAACTAGGAGATAAGTTTTAGATTGCGAGGGGGGTCTGACAGCTGGGACCCCCGTGATCTCCTGCACGGGCAGGAAGCTGCGGACCCCCCCCCCCCCCATATATCTCTATGGGAGAGCTGTTCATTCTTTGTGTGGAGCCTGCACGGAATGCATAGCCGTCTATGACGGTGCATTCCTGTGCGGTCCTAGTGCAGACATATTATGCTGTTGCCCGCTCTCTCCGGAATGCTTGGGTGGAGATTCTCTGTGCGGACATTCCAGCGTCTCATCCGCAGTATATTTTGCGGAATTTCTGAGCAAAATTTTCTGGCGGAAATTCCGACATGTGAACATAGCCTTAAAGGGAATATGTCATTCAAAAATTACCTATTGTTCACATCAGGTTTTTATGTTAAACATATTTTTTAAAGACTTTTTTGCTGATGTTTTTTTCCATTTTGCTATCTATAATTTATAATAATTCTTAAATCTCACAATTTTTATTCTTGCCACTAGGGCTAAAACTAAGCTGAGACTTCCTGTTCTGTACAGATAATTTCCTAGAAATGCATTTTTTCTCAAGAGCAAGGTGAAATATGACTTCAGAAAACACATAACGCTGGACCACCATCATTCACAGAAGATATCAGCATCCCTCTCCTTGTAGAATGACCTCTGTAAAGTTTATTTATTTATTTGAATGAGAGGTCCTGTATTTTGCTGGTGTCTTTGTTTATTGGTTCTGCTGTAAGGCATATCACTAATTGCTGTTATAAAGAGATCGGGCAAGATGATAGCCCCATAAAAATGTAGAAAAAATTAAGAAAAAAAATACAATCAGAAAATAGAAACAGATTATTATCTATTTTTAATCAGGAAAAAAAAAAAAACTAGGTGACACATTCCCTTTAAAAGCAATAAATGTTGTAAGTCTGTCACCTAAGTTTAGGTATATCTCCTTTACTCAGGTAACGGACTGTCAACAACCATCATTACCACGATAGACCATATAAGTGATTACAGTGCAAACGTCCAAGGTCACTGTACAAACAAGGCTTTAGATTGTGAAGAAAGCTGTAATTTATTTATAACAATAGGCATGCAACATTTCAGCAGTAATTGCCTTTATCAAGGTTATTGTTGCTGAAACATTAAATACCTAAAGGCATAAATGAACTACAGCTTTTTTTTACAATCCAAAGCCTTATTTGTGCCATAACCTTGGACATTTATACTTTTAGGGTACGGTCACACGGGCAGATTACCTGTGGAATTTCTGCACCGTATATGCTGCGGTAAATCTGCAGCGGATTTTGCTACCATTGACTTCAATGGGTCCAAAGGAAAATCTGCAAATCTGCCTCTATTGCAGATTTTCTGCTTACCCATTGGAGTCAATGGTAGCAAAATCGCTGTGGTTTTTCCCCAGCAAATACGCTGCGGAAATCTGCCCATGTGAAGGTACTCTTAGTTCTAGGCTGGCCCCCTAGATGATCACTTGCACAAGGGCTGATCCCTAGTGCTGTCTTTGATCCTCTGGAATGTGATTACAGCATAGTTACATCTGGTGACTTACAAGTGACGTCTTTTCCGATCGGAGTCATTCACTTTCCTTTTTTTTCTCCATCCAGTTGGGACCATCATGATGATTTCTTCCTGCTACGGCTCATCTCTGCAGAACCTGCCAGAACAAAATCATTTAATTGGTTAACGACCATGGACGTGTATACTTGTGCTGTTAACTGGGTATGGCGCAGACTCCCGACTCGAGCCCGCGTCATACCGGCCGGCCCTCAACCGATTCCTGTAGCTGGGGGGCCGGTGTTAATTGTCGTGGCCAGCGTTAATAGCTATAAACCCTTTAGATTGCCCCTGTCAAAGTTGACAGCTGCGTCTAAAGAACCCTGTAAATGCTCCCTGGTGGTTCAGTGGGGTGAATCGACCCCCCTGCCTCCCCCCGCAGCACGGTCGCACAGGGGCGATCCATTCTGGAGGTAACGGAGGGCTTACTTCTGCTTCCGTGCAGGTCCCGCCTCTCGCATTGATAAAGCCTGGCAGGACCAGGCTTTATCAATGGAGCACAGATCACACAGATCAATGTGGTTAAAAAAAACACATCATTATTAAAAGTTTAAAACTCCCCCCTTTTCCCAAATTCCATATAAAAATATAAAAACATAATAAAAATAAACGTATGTGGTATTGCTGTATGCGTAAATGTCCGAACTATAAAAGTCCATAATTGCGTATTTTTGGTCACTTTGTATACTCTAAAAAATGTATAAAAAACTATCAAAAAGTCCCATCAAAACAAAAATGGTACCAATGAAAACTTCAGATAATAGCGCAAAAAGTAAGCCCCCATATGACCCCATATAGGGAAAAATAAAAAAAGTTATAGGGGTCAGCAGAGGACAATTTGAAACATACTAATTTTGGTGCATGTAGTTATAATTAGTGAAATAAAGTAGTGAAATAAAGAAAAACCTATATATATTGGGTATCATTGTAACTGTATGGACCTACAAAATAAATATATGGTGTCATTTTTACCGAAAAGTGCACTGCGTAGAATGGGAAGACCCCAAAAGTTACAAAAGGACTTTTTTTTCCCCCAATTTTGCCCCACAAATATATTTTTTCTGGTTTGCAGTAAATTTTGTGGTGACATGATTGCTGTCATTACAAAATACAATTGGTTGCGCAAAAAATAAGCCCTCATATGAGTCTATAGGTGCAAAATTTAAAGTGTTATGATTTTTAGAAGGTTATGAGGAAAAAACTGGAATGGAAAACCGATGGTCCTTAACTGGAACGGAAAAACCCATGGTCCTTAAGGAGTCAAGGCTCTGCATTATAGACTGAGTGGATTCCGCGTAAAAAATGGACAAAGACCATTCTTTTGGCAGCATAATTTCAGAGGTGGAAATCTGCAGCTAAAATTCCATAGTTGGTCACATTAATTAGTATCACTGCTGAAGCTCTTGGCGATCCTGGATGGCTGCTGGACAGCTGAAGACTGCAGATGCCACCTCTGGTACTCTACTATAGTGCACTGCTGCTTACTCATTTGATCAACGGAAAACATTCAGGGCCCCTAAACCAAATAAAGCAAGGCCCCCTGTGCAACTGTACCCAATGCCTGACCTCTTCCATGCCCCTATTTCCACCCAAACCCCTTCTTATGCCCCACCCTTACCTTTTGGACCATGTACGAAGTGCCCGACTGCTCATCCCTTCCTTGCCTGGAGTCAAGAACTACTTTTATTGTGCAGACCAGAAAATTGCAGAGACCACAGTAGAATATTCAGGGTTCAGACAGAACCAAAATGCTACCATGATATCCTATACTTTGAATGGTGTACTACCCACAGCTGGCTCTGCACTACTACTCCCATCCTCTCTAGTTTAATGTAGAAAATACCATTATATATATTTGTAATATACATTGGTTAAAGGAAAACTGCGAACTGCAACGCAACACTTTTAACTTTCCCCTTTTAACTCACCTTCCTACATTCCCCTGTTGTGCCGATATCGGCATCCCGTTCCTCCGGTGATGCTCGGCTTCCTGCTTCTTCGGCTCAGAACGTCACACTGCAGTCAGCACATTTGGGGGGAGTGGCTGCCTCCATCTTGGTTCGTGTACTCCACCCATTGCACTAGGTGAGGGATGTGCTAGACCTTACATGCCCTGATATTGAGGCTCAGAGCTAGCCTAGGAGAGGCATATTCATAGTGTAGGGTCAGTCCCAAAGAGGTCACCTTATTGAGGTGGGATGCTACACACTATTTGGCCACATGGTAAGCTAAGTAACTCTATTTTTCACTATAGCAGTATTGCAAAGTAAAACATGTCATAGTTCACATATAGCGTTCACATATAGCTTAGCGCTAGCAGTGTGCTGCTGTTATCCTTTTGCTTCTATCTATCTATCTACAGTCATGGCTGTAAATGTTAGCACCCCTGAAATTTTTCAAGGAAAGAAAGTATTTCTCACAGAAAAGGATTGCAGTTACACATGTTTTGCTATACACATGTTTATTCCCTTTGTGTGTATTGGAACTAAACCAAAAAAGGGCGGGGAAAAAAGCAAATTGGTCATAATGCCACACCAAACTCCAAAAATGGGCTGGACAAAATTATTGGCACCCTTAACTTAATATTTGGTTGTACACCCTTTGGAAAAAATAACTGAAATCAGTCACTTCCTATAACCATCAATAAGCTTCTTACACCTCTCAGCCGGAATGTTGGACCACTCTTCCTTTGCAAACTGCTCCAGGTCTCTCTTTTTGGAAGGGTGCCTTTTCCCAACAGCAATTTTAAGATCTCTTCACAGGTGTTCAATGGGATTTAGATCTGGACTCATTGCTGGCCACTTCAGAACTCTCCAGCGCTTTGTTGACATCCATTTCTGGGTGTTTTTTTTTTATGTATGTTTGGGGTCATTGTCCTGCTGGAAGACCCAAGATCTCAGACGCAAATGCAGCTTTCTGACACAGGGCTGTACAGTACGACCCAAAATCCATCGGTAATCCTCAGATTTTATGGCAAGACAGGAGGCGAGCATTATAGTGCATTTCTTTCTTTACTGCAAAACATATAGCAGCAATATTAAACGTTTTTTTCAGTAGGTAACAAGAAAAACTTTAGGGTATACAGGTGTTACAATTACAGGTAAGTACAACCAAACATGCTGACCCTAGTAGTGCCCAATGAGCACACAGCCCAGGTTATATAAGATGTAGTCTGCCAGAAATATCCCTCTTTCTTTGCTACTACACTTACAGATAAGTATTCATTATAGACTCCTACTTATTGCAGAGTTCCTAATATCGTATTCCTATAAGTACTATTCACATTACTATACCTTACTATCACATTTTTACACAACACATACACCGTTCATTCTATTATATCTCTATTAAATTTATATTATTCTCTATGACTCCCTTATCCTCTTGCTATATACTTTACCCTTATACTATACACTGTATGTGAATTCCGCTTGTTTTTTCCTACCTATATCTTCATTCTAAGTTTATTCCTAAGTCTAAGTCTCCCTTATGCGCGCGGCTCTCTCCTTCATGCGCGCGTAGTCTCGCAAGTGCGGCGTAATCTCGCGAGACTTGGCCTGAAGTGGTCATCACTTCAAACCACTAGGGCTGGGCGGTATACCGGTTCATACCGGATACCGTTTTTTTTCCCCTCTGACGGTATGAATTTTGCCCCATACCGCTATACCGGTGGGGCCCCTCCCCCCACCCATGAATGAATTACAGAGCCCACGGCTCCACTCTGTCAGGGGAGAGCAGGATGAGACTCCTCATCCCCGCTCCCCCTGCAGTTTCAGGCCCCGGCTCCTCTCTGCAATCAGAGCCAGGGGAAAGCGCAGAAACTGCATCCCTTGGCTCTGATGTTTCCCGGAGGCCCGAGCCGGCTCCCTGCTCCAGTCCACCTCTCTTCGCCTACTTCAGGGAGTGTTCATAACAAGCGCCCGCTCCCCTTGGTCCTGCAGCGTAAGGCAGAGCATTGCGCCGCATTTCTTCTAGTTCCGGCGCCCGCTCCTGAGGCCCCTAGTGCATGCCGCAGGACCGAGGAGAGCGAGCGCTTCAGGGGCGGACAGACCGCCTGTGAGGGGGCCCGCTGATCAGGCAGGCAGGCCCCTCACACAACGCACGTGAGCTGTGCCGCTGCTGCTCACTGTTCTAAAGTGGCCGTGGTGCATAATAGCGCAGTGGGCACTTTAGATTAATATTTCAAATTCCCTACTGGCGGAAGCGTCAGCATCCTGCGCTGAACGCTTCCGCCAGAGAGGATCCTGTGTCCGGGCGGGAAGCACCCACGTTACTGCACTGATGACAGGGGCACTTCCCAGCAGCCGCATCAGCGCACAGGTGAGGAGGAGGGGGGGTTAATGGAAGCAGAGGGGGTAATGGAATAAGGGGCAGGATAGGATAAATGAAAGGAGCAGGGGGGTTAATGGAATGAGGGGCAGGATGGGGTTAATGGGTGTAGGGGGGCTAATGGGTGCAGGGGGGTGAATGGAGAGATTTTCACTGCCCTGACTCCTCATCCCCTGTAGTGCAGAGCTGTGATAGACAGCAGCGGGGGAGTATACAGTACAACGCTGTTTCCCCAACCAGTGTGCCTCCAGCTGTTTCAAAACTACATCTCCCAGCATGCCCAGACAGCCGCAGGCTGTCCAGGCATGCTGGGAGTTGTAGTTTTGCTACAGCTGGAGGCACACTGGTTGGGGAAACCCTGATGTTCTGACACTTTAACAAGCCCCCCCCCCCCCAAATACCGTTAAATACCGTGATACCGCCATCATTTTAGGACAGTATATAGTATTCTAACTACAGTTACATATTATATAAATTAATATCCAATTTAATATATATATATATATATATATATACACATATAAAACTAATATTGCTGTCCTGAGATCTTAACATTATACTGGTGTATATTAAGTCTATTTAATACCATATTTGATGTATATCTCATAGTCATTAACTATATTGAATACTTGTTTAGACCTCTGAATTAAATATGGATACTTCCAGTTCTGAACCCAGGTCTAATGACCAAATCCAATTACTGGTGGACCATTCTGTTTTAAGGTCCGTACATTCTGCGGTCAGTAACGCCATGACGGCTATGCAAGAAACCTTAGCTAAGTCTGTCGCTATGGCAATTTCACAGACATCTGCACATAAGGCTAAGAAGTGCAGTTCTAAAAAGAGGCATTTATTCCATGACAACCTCTCTCCTAGTAAACTCAGAAAAATTATAACAAATGATAGAGGTTTGCAAATTAATGTTGGCTTGCCTTCCACCACCAGCCATGATTATGATGCTGAACAATCGCATCCAGGACCCTCTACCCGGGAGGAGAATTTTAACACACGGGTTACTCATGCCTCAGATACCTTAAATCCCACTGAATACTATGGGGATAGTGACAATATTAACAATACTATTGAGAATGATGATGACAATGATATTGAGGATGATTACTCCGATATGGCTACATGTACTACAACATATTAAAAAAAAAAGTTGGTGACAGTGCCCATTTAAATTGATGCACTATGGGTATTTAGGCTTTAATCTCCCAGCTTCTACAGCTTTTCCCGACAGGATAACGTCCTGTCCCAAATGTGGCGTTTTTGGTACGGGTTTTTATCATGGTGTTTGGGACTGTCCGAAGTCGCGGCTTTTTTGGGCAGACATTGTGGCATACATTGCCAGACACTGGTCAGTTCAAGTTCCGCTCACACCACAGGCCCTTCTGTTCCAGTCTGTCGACCCAGCGGTTTCAGAGGAGGTGGGGATGCGTGCCATTCCAAAATTCATCCATGCTATCCTCTTGGTTGCCAAACGGGTGTTGTTGCGGGAGTGGATTAAGACAGATATGCCTACGCTGTCCGTGGTCATAGCTGACCTTAAAGACTTTTTAGAGGTGGACAGGCTGGATACAGAACGACATAGAGAACGCAATGCAAAGAATTTTTTTACAAAATGGCGTACTTTTCTTACGGTCCACTATACCAAGCAACAGATAGATGCCATTGTGATGCCCTTTCGACATACAGAATGGTATTCCTTGGCCTCGCTCAGTGGTACTCTTGGCCCTCTTCAGCTGTCAGATGGTCTCCCCCCTTGAATTGCGGTTCCACTCCTTGCCTCTGCTTATTCTTTCTTATCTCTTTGTTGTGCATGTGTATGTGGGTATATATGTGTCTATATATATATATATATATATATATATATATATATATATCTGTATATGTGTACGTGTGTGTGTAAATATATATGTATATATATATTTTTTTCTTTCCTCCTCCTGTCTCCCTCTCCTCCTTCCTGGTTGATTTTGTGTTTTGTTCCTTTCTCCTAATCCAGTGTTTGTTCTGTGTAGTGTGAGTGGGTTCTATATTTCCTGGTGTTCGCACATTATTCTCTATAACATTTGAGTTTACCGTGTTCTTTCTTTTGACATGTGCCTTGCATTTTATATCGGTCCTGCATTGACTGGGCACTGCGTTGCCCAATTTGTCTCTACTTTAACGTTGTTTAATTTCTCCTGTCAATTTCATGCCGTTCTTATAACATTGAAGATGCCAATAAACAAAGTTTAAAAAAAAAAATAAAAATCTATATTTTCCGTCACCTAGGATAGGAAAATCTCCAATTTCATGATGCCTTGCACACATTCAAGGCACCCAGTGCCAGAGACAGCAAAACAACCCCAAAACATCATTGAACCTCCTCCATATTTCACTGTAGGTACTGTGTTCTTTTCTTTGTAGGCCTCATTCTGTTTTCGGTAAACAGTAGAATGAAGTGCTTTACCAAAAAGCTCTATTTTGGTCTCATCTGTCCACAAGATGTTTTCCCAGAAGGATTTTGGTTTACTCAAGTTCATTTTGGCAAAATGCAGTCTTGCTTTTATGTCTCTGTGTGAGCAGTGGGGTCCTCCTGGGTCTCCTGCCATACCGTTTCATTTCATTTAAATGTCGACGGATAGTTCTTGCTCACCCTGATGCTCCCTGAGCTTTCAGGACAGCTTAAATATCTTTGGAAATTTTTGGGGCTGCTTATCCACCATCCGGACTCTCCTGCGTTGAAACCTTTCATCAATTTTTCTCTTCCGTCCACGCCCAGGGAGATTAGCTACAGAGCCATGGGTTGCAAACTTCTTGATTATGTTGCGCACTGTGGACAAAGGCAAATCTAGATCTCTGGAGATGGACTTGTAACCTTGAGATTGTTGATATTTTTCCACAATTTTGGTTCTCAAGTCCTCAGACAGTTATCTCCTCCTCTTTCTGTTGTCCATGCTTAGTGTGGCACACACAGACACACAATGCAAAGACTAAGTGAACTTCTCTCCTTTTTATCTGCTTTCAGATGTGATTTTTATATTGCCCACACCTGTTACTTGCCCCAGGTGAGTTTAAAGGAGCATCACATGCTTGACACAATCTTATGTATCCACAATTTTGAAAGGGTGCCAATAATTTTGTCCAGCCCATTTTTGGAGTTTGGTGTGACATTATGTCCAATTTGCTTTTTTCCCCTCCCTTTTTTGGTTTAGTTCCAATACACAGAAAGGGTATAAACATGTGTATCACAAAACATGTGTTACTGCAATCCTTTTCTGTGAGAAATATTTCATTTTCTAGAAAAATTTCAGGGGTGCCAACATTTACGGCCATGACTGTATATATCTATCTATATTTATCATAACAGCAACTATACAACTATAATTACACACGTCAATAATATAGGAAGTGCAATTTTCGTAAATGGGCTGCCAAGAGGTACTCATACAAAAAAAAAAGGTTGGGGGCTACTGTATCAGAAGTATAATAAATTATGTAAAAGGGAGCACAAAGACAGTCTGCAAATGAAGAGATTCCTATTACATTACAGCTTGTAGAGAATTAGACACAAACAAGCTGACCTTCTAACATGCTGAGAAAAGTGGCTGCAAGTTGGACAGGCTGTAGAAGGACTCAGAAAAGTGTTAAAAGGGTGAATACAGTTGATTAATTGTACATTCATGGTCCTGGCATGCATAACTGGCCAGATTAATAAACTTTTTAAAACAGCAGTATGCTCCAGCTCACCCCCGGACCACTGAAGTGCACATATAGTTTGCCTTCCTGTTGGTACCAGTGTGCAAACCTAAAAGGGGTACTCCGCACACAGACATCTTATCCTCTATTCTAAGGATAGGTGATAAGATGTCTGATTGAGGGGGTTCTTGCACGGGGAATCCCGCAATCTTGGTGCAGTACCCGGCATTCTAAACAGTAGGGTTAGAATCCTGGTTGTCCGCGGCCAGAGATGTGACGTTACACCCCCTCGTGACGTAACCCCCCCCCCCAGCGATCAGACATCTCATCCCCTTTCCTTCCTTTGGATAGGGGATAAGATGTATGTGGGCGGAGTACCCCTTTATTAAAGATCCATGTTTTAGATCCATGATTCAGAGCCAAACCTCTCCCTTGTTAAGAAATTTGTTAGAACTGTTTTAATCTGGGAGTTTAGAATAGTTCATAATTCTTTTGGGATTTCCTTGGGATATAACAGAACAGTACACGTATGCCAAGGGTTCTTATGATATATATTACATATATTATATTATGATATATATTTGTAATATATATTACCCTTATTTCTTACATAAAGTGAAAGGAAGAATTTCAGAATTGAGATTTGCATCATTTCCTTATCAGAAACTATTTGAAATTGTGAACAGTGCTCGTCAGTTATCTTGGCTAAGTATGTTACATAGCAGACAGGACTGCATCATAGAAACACATAAATATAAATAACTGCTATTGGGATTTCTCTTAATAATGACACTAGAGGGTGCAGGAGAGCTGCATTTGTCAAGTAACCAGGATACTTAATAATAGCCAATAATAAAAGGAGCTGCATGTATTGGCCAAAGCAGTGTCAATTGCTGTGTAATCGGCTTTTGAGGAATATATGTCTATGCAGATGGCCCTTCAAGTCCTAACACAGGGACGTCCGGTTCCGGCACGGCTGATGTAGGAGCCTGGAGGAGTGTGCTCCCGCTCTCAGAAAACCGGCCACATACCTGCTAGCGACGCCCCACCGGGATCCCCAGCCTGCTCCCGTGACCCCCGAAGTGTCGGAACATGGACCGGTATGTTCAGCGGAGCGGGCGGCCTGCCACGCCGCCGCCCGCGAATCCAGCAGGCAGCGCTGATGACCGGGGGAAGATGGCCGCCGAGTGTGCTTCTGCAGCACAGCAGTCGCAGCGCATAGCGCCGCAGCAGCAAGCAACCCACGTCCCCGGGACACAGCCGCAATGCACCCGGACTCTGCCTCAGGTATCTCAGCCCCCTGCACATCAGCCCTCAGCTCAGGACCCCAGCGGCGCTCAGTATCATGCTGCTCAGGTTCCAGCAACTCAGCTACCGCCGTCCAGGCAGCAGCAGGCTCTATCACAGCAGCCCCCTGGCATCCAGGTCCCACAGCCAGCTGCACCCCCGGATACCCTGACACTGCCACCACTGTCCCCTGCACAGCCAGAGATAGAGATGGATGTACAAGTTGATATCACCCTCTCGCCTTTGCTGATCAATCAATCACAGGGAGGATCGCCTCAGGGCTCTAATACCACTCGGCCTCCTCTGGGCTTGGCGCTCCAGGAAAATGTGCTACATATTGATTACCAACAATTGGCGACTGAAATGGCGCTCCGTATTACCCCCACTGTACGGCAAATAGTGGAAGAGGTCCTTAAAGGGACATTGCAAAATTTACAACTGGAGGTGAATGACCATACCGCTCGCCTTCAGGAAGTGGAACAAAGGGTATCTGGTGTGGAGGATAGGGATGCCCTCACTGGTAATCTCTTGAGAAGTGTCGAATTGGAACTGTCCAGAGTTAATGATAAACTTGAAGACCTAGAAAATAGGTCGAGATGCAATAATTTGAGGATTGTAGGGGTTAAAGAATCTGTGGCATCCCCTGACATACAACGCTTCTGTGAGCAAGACCTACCAAAATCCCTCGGACTACCCCACCTCTGCCAGGTGGAAAGGGCTCATAGGACTGGTCCTCCCCCCACAACTTCATCTCGCATGGGGCCTAATACCCAGCCCGCCAAGTTATCCTAAAGCTCCTGGACTTTAATGATAAGGTGGACATTCTTAGAGCTTATAGGAGACTGACACAACCGTTGGTGATTCAGGGCATGCGCTTGCTTCTTTTCGAAGATTAAAGCGCAGGAGGGCTTTCAGCGCGGTATGCACCGCACTCTTCAAGGCCAAACAGAGGTTCCAGCTTCAATTCATCGCGACCCTAAGGGTCTTTCATCCTGATGGCTCCGTCTCGGTTTACAACACTCCTGAGGCAGCTACCACTGCTGTGGATCAGCTACTGTCTGCAGACCAGGAACGCCGTGTCAAGACGACTCCACAACGTTGTTCTCGCTTGCCTAGGGGGACCTGCCATTCTAGATCTCCTCCAAGAGGCCCCAATCACTCTCCGGAACAGAAGGACCGCAGACGCCGACAGGCTCCCCACGCTGTGGATATGATGGCGACCATCACTCCTCTCCGGACTGAGGGTGTTCCGGACTGCTCGGCAAATAACTTTGCTCATGGAGTGCGACTACTTATGGAGAGACTGTCATCGAGACTCTTCACAAAGGTTCCCTACTTATATTACTATTACTCTCCCCAACCCTGGTTCTAAGACATTCTTGGTTTATCTGTGGGACTTTGTTCTCCAGCCCCTTAAAGGGATGGTTTGTCTCCCCTAACGCTCAGGTTTGAGATCCCTGGGGCAGGATGATTTGAGTGGGAAGAATCTCACATCTCCAATTGTCTCATAATGGGGATTGTTTCAGTATCTATTGTCAGGATACGGCAGGCTGGTGGTGGATCCTCTGTGTCAGTGAGGGATTGGCGTGGACCGTACCGGAGGACCGGTTCTAAGTTGCTACTGGTTTTCACCAGAGCCCGCGGGATGATCTTGCTGCGGCGGTAGCAACCAGGTCGTGTCCACCGGTAGCAGCTCAACCTCACTGACTGCTGGGACTGGCGTGGTACAGGAGGACTAGACAGAGGCGAGGTCAGACGTAGCAGAAGGTCAGCGCAGGCGGCAAAGGTTTGTAGTCAAGGGCAACGGCAGAAGGTCTGGAAACACTGGTAATGGACACACACAAAAACGCTTTCACTAGGCACAAGGCAACAAGATCCAGCCAGGACAGGAAGGGGAAGTGGGTTTATATACACATTTAGCAGGGGAGCTAATAGACACTGATTGGGCCAGGCACCAATTAGTGGTGCACTGGCCCTTTAACACTCAGAGAGCCGGCGCGCGCGGGCCCTAGAGAACGGGGCCGCGCGCGCTGGGACGTGACAGCTGGGGAACAGGACAGGTGAGTAGATTGGGATGCGACCCGCGGGCGGGCGCGTCCCGCTACGCGGATCGCATCCCCGCCGACAGTGACAGTGCAGCGCTCCCGGTCTGACCGGGGCGCTGCAGAGAGGAGAACGCCGCGAGCGCTCCAGGGAGGAGCAGGGACCCGGAGCACTTGGCGTAACAGTACCCCCCCCTTAGGTCTCCCCCTCTTTTTATCTGCATGTCTCTTCATACGAGACGAGGCCAGTGGGAGCGACTCTTGAGTCTCCTTCCAGATAACGGAGAAGTCCCGGGTTACTTCATCTACGGCAGGAACTCCAGAAGAAGTGGGAATGGGGAGGGGGGGGGCAGAGGGTGAATCGTGCCACGGGGAAGAGTGGTACCAGGAAGGAGGCTATGAGGAGGTAAGATCTCTGCTTGCTTTTTGCAGAAAACATCAGAAAAGTCCTGGTAAGCCTTGGGAGGGCCCGGTAAAGGTGGAACCTCAGGAGTTAGACAAGTGGGAGCAGATGTGAGGCATCGTTTGTGACAAGAAGGACCCCAATTTTTGATCTCCCCGGTGGTCCAGTCGAGGGTAGGAGCATGACATTGGAGCCACGGCAGGCCGAGAAGAACTTCAGAGGTGCAGTTAGGCAGAACAAAAAATTTAATTTTTTCATGGTGAAGTCCAATGCTCATGGGCAGGGGTTCAGTGCGGAAGCGCACAATGCAGTCCAATTTTTCTCCGTTAACAGAAGAGATAGAGAGCGGTTTGACGAGACGGGTTACTGGGATACTGAACCTATTAACGAAAGAGGCCAAAATAAAGTTTCCTGCAGAACCTGAGTCCAATAAGGCCACTGCTGAGAAGGAGGAGTTGGCGGAAGGAGAAATCCGCACAGGTACAGTCAGACGTGGAGAGGCAGAATTTACACCAAGTGACGCCACTCCCACGTGAACAGGGTGCGTGCGTGCGTGCGTCTCCCAGACGCGGAGGACGAATAGGGCAGTCCACTAGGAATTGTTCGGTACTAGCACAGTACAAGCATAAATTTTCGTTTCTACGACGAGTCCTCTCTTCTTGGGTCAGGCGAGACCGATCCACTTGCATAGCCTCCTCGGCGGGAGGCACAGGAGTAGATTGCAGAGGATTCTTGAAGAGAGGTTCCCAGTGATCAAGGTCCTTTTCTTGGCGGAGCTCCTGGCGTCTTTCAGAAAAACGCATATCAATGTGGGTGGCCAACTGGATAAGTTCAGATAGGTTAGCAGGAATTTCACGTTCGGCCAGCACATCTTTGATGTGACAGGATAAGCCTTTCTTGAAGGTCGCCCAGAGGGCCTCATTATTCCAGGATAGCTCAGAGGCGAGGGTGCGGAACTGCATAGCGTAATCGCCCACAGAAGAACACCCTTGGACAAGGTTCAATAGGGCTGTCTCGGCTTAAGAAGCCCGAGCTGGCTCCTCAAAGACACTGTGTACTTCACAGAAGAAGGATTGGATAGAAGCAGTGGCAGGATCGTTGCGATCCCAAAGCGGTGTGGCCCAGGACAAGGCCTTTCCAGATAACAGGCTGACCACGAACGCCACCTTAGACCGTTCTGTAGGGAATTGGTCTGACATCATCTCCAGGTGCAGGGAACACTGGGACAGGAACCCACGGCACAATTTAGAGTTCCCATCAAACTTGTCAGGTAGGGACAAGCGGAGTCTGGAAGTGGCAACTTGCTGCGGAGGAGAAGCAGGAGCTGACGGAGGAGATGGTTGCTGCTGTATAGGCAGAAGCTGCTGTAGCATGGCGGTCAACTGCGACAGCTGTTGTCCTTGTTGGGCGACCACGGTGGTGAGGTCAGCGAGACTTGGCAGCGGCACCTCAGTGGGATCCATGGCCGGATCTACTGTCAGGATTCGGCAGGCTGGTGGTGGATCCTCTGTGTCAGTGAGGGATTGGCGTGGACTGTACCGGAGGACCGGATCTAAGTTGCTACTGGTTTTCACCAGAGCCCGCCGCAAAGCGGGATGGTCTTGCTGCGGCGGTAGCAACCAGGTCGTGTCCACCAGTAGCGGCTCAACCTCACTGACTGCTGAGACTGGCGTGGTACAGGAGGACTAGACAGAGGCAAGGTCAGACGTAGCAGAAGGTCATGGCAGGCGGCAAAGGTTCGTAGTCAAGGGCGACGGCAGAAGGTCTGGAAACACTGGTAATGGACACACACAGAAACGCTTTCACTAGGCACAAGGCAACAAGATCCGGCCAGGACAGGAAGGGGAAGTGGGTTTATATACACATGGAGCAGGGGAGCTAATATACACTGATTGGGCCAGGCACCAATTAGTGGTGCACTGGCCCATTAAATCTCAGAGAGCCGGCGCGCGTGCACCCTAGAGAGCGTGGCCGCGCGCGCTGGGACGTGATAGCCGGGGAACGGGACAGGTGAGTAGATTGGGATGCGACCCGCGGCCGGGCGCGTCCCGCTACGAGGATCGCCTCCCCGCCGGCAGTGACAGTGCAGCGCTCCCGGTCAGCGGGTCTGATCGGGGCGCTGCAGAGAGGAGAACGCCGCGAGCGCTCCGGGGAGGAGCGGGGACCCGGAGTGCTCGGCGTAACATCTATAATATTTACGCCCTGAACGGGGAAAACAAAGGTTTTTTTAGGGATCTAACACGCAGGGTACAGTCGGACTCTACTCCTGGGATATTGATTGGGGGTGACTTCAATACTGTCTTGGACGCGACGGTAGATAGGAAACACACCAATTCTACCACGCTTCTTGTAAGAGCCAGAGACTGTGTTCTCCCACATTTTCTGGAACAATTAAACTTACAGGATGCGTGGAGAATGACGCACCCAGATGACCGAGAATTTACCTATTTCTCCGGTGCCCATGGTTCGTGGTCCAGAATTGACTACTTTCTTGTTACTACTTCTTTGAGCTCTCGGATATGGACCGTGGACAGATCACTCTCCGATAGTTCTGCAGCTCTACCCGTCCTGCCCTAGGGGAACAGATATATTGTGGAGGTTCCCTTCCTTTTTAGCGTCGTCTGACGATTTCTTAGAGCTTTTAAGGGCATGGTGGGTGGAGTTTGCCGCAGATAATGATCCACGTCGCTCTGACCTGTTTCTATATTGGGAGACTGGCAAAGCGGTTCTTAGAGGATGGTTGATAGCGCATGTCTCTGGTTTGAAACGTACTTCACTGATACAATACACGGAGGCAAGTGTACGCCTACGTGATGCATTCGCTCTTTTCTTGTCATCCCCCACAGTGGAGCACAGGGAGAGTTGGAGGGCTGCTAGATCCAACTTTGAGCTGTGGCTAGACCGAAAAGAACGACTCAGGCGTTTGGACTTTGAGAATACTCTCTTCCGCCATGGGAACAAGGCCGGTCGCTTGATGGCCCACCTGGCGAAAGGGAGGAATCCGCCGTCCCACATAGCAGCTTTAAAAGACCATTCAGGCGTATTGCACACCAACCCTCATAACATCAATAAGATTTTGTAGAAGTTCTACTCTGACCTTTATGCGGGTTCCCCCTCTGATCTTTCAGCAGGAGAGACATTTCTTAATAGCTTGAATATTCCTTCCCTGATGGAGGATCAGAGGATGGAACTCAATGCCCCAGTGTCACTGGAGGAGGTACAATGTGTTGTTAAAAACCTGCATAGATCTAAGGCCCCTGGCCTAGATGGATAAACCAGCAAATTTTTTAAAGCGTTACTCCCCCAGGTGGCTCCGATTTTGGTTGATGTATTCCGGGAATGCATGACCACGGGATCTATCCCGAAGGGGGCGTCCTTGGCGTACATCAAAGTTCTGCCCAAACCAGGTAAAGACCTGACGGACCCGGGCTCATACCACCCGATCTCGTTGATTAACCAGGACATAAAAATATTATTGAAAATTCTGGCGGATTGCCTAGCAAGATTTATGCCAGGACTTATTGGAGCCCATCAAGTAGGATTTATTAGGAACAGATCTGCAACCTTAAACCTCAGAACTGTATTAGCTATTTTGGATCGACTACAGCACCAGCCCCAGCCAGGGGAACGTCCAGCTCTTTTAACGTTGGATGCGGAGAAAGCATTTGACAATGTACAGTGGAACTGGCTGGGTTTGGTGCTGGATCGAATGGGCGTGCACGGTGCCTTCCGTGATAATCTGGCAGGGGTAAATAATTCACCGATGGCCAGGGTTTATACTCCAGGGATCCTCTCTGCACCTCTCCCGCTATTCAAGGGTACAAGGCAGGGATGCCCCCTTTCCCCTCTCCTCTTTAACCTTGCTATAGAACCATTGGCTATATCCCTCTTGTCATCCGATTTATACTCAGGTATTAGTGTGGGCGCGAGTACGGTTAAATTAACTATGTTTGCTGATGACGTACTGCTCTTTGTGAATGACCCGGGTTCCTCGTTGCAAGGGATTCTGGATCATTTATGTCAGTTTGGGGAATTCTCGGGCTACAAAGTCAATGTTTCTAAATCAGAACTACTGACATTGGGGGCCTCTCCGCCCCGGTGCATATCTATGATTGAGGGTTTAGAGTTGCGCATTACTTCCTCCTATATAACTTACCTGGGAATCAAAATAGGGCGTGCCCCTAACACTATTTATAACTTAAATTATCCCCCTTTATTTTCTAAAATTAAAACAGAATTAATAAAATGGGGCAACATTCCTCTCACTTTTATGGGCAGGTGCCAGCTGATTAAAATGATCAGCTTTGCTAGGGTTCTTTATCCTATGCAAACATTGCCTCTCCTGCTGAAACATGATGATGTTAGATCTCTAACCTCAGCCTTCACAACCTTTATATGGTCGGGTAGGAGGCCAAGAATTGCTCTCTCTAAATTAATGTTAGGTAAACAGGAGGGCGGAGTTAACTTCCCGAATATCCGAGGATACAATTTAGCATGCCTTTTCAGGTTTGTGATAGACTGGTGGCATGGCACCTCCTTTCATGCCGTCCATGGTTTGGAATCGTCTCTAGTTCACCCCTGGAGTTTGTCAGCTCTTCTACACACCTTTTTCTCAAAATTACCTCCTCTGGTGAAGAGATTGATCCTGCTGAAAGACACGGTAGCGTCATGGAAGGAGGTCCGTAAATTGTTTCAACTCCCTTTTTTGATTTCTAAATATCATCCGTTACAACATCATCCTGAACTGCAAATTAATGTACCTCCCCAGATATATTCCCTTTGGAAAGCTAACGGTCTATCCGCAGCTCGCCAGTTTATTGATAGAACTAATCAGTGCTGGTTTTCTCCGGCTTCCCTGTGCTCCATGTATCATCTACCACCCTCCCATTTATTTCACTTAAACCGCTTATGCTCCTTTTTCAGCTCTAGGTTAAGGAACGTGACGGTCGAATCCACAGACCATGGGCTAGACTTTCTTATAGGCTCAAGTCCCTGTAATCTATCTATCTCCACAATCTATTCCTCTATACGTACAGTCCTGCTGAAGGTAGATCCTACAACCATATTTGCTTCCTGGTCCTCTTGGGTCCCAGGAGAGGACATCTCTGAGTGTATATTAGGGGGATGGAATATTGTTCGTAAATGCATTATAAATGAACGCTGGAGAGAAACCTATTTTAAGCTGGCTCACAAAGCCTTGTATGGATTTAATATTCTCCCATCCCAGCACTTCCCCGACAGGATAACTGAATGGCCTAAATGTTCTACCCCTTTGACTAATTTATGGCATGGTGTCTAGACGTGTCAACATATTGAGATATATTGAAGGATGGTTCTGACCTACATTAGTGATGTATGGGGGGTCTCCTTACCCAGGGGTGTTGAAATTTTAAAAAGAACTACTTGTCCAAGGGACTAAAGCTGAACACAATCTACTTGTCCCTCAAGAAAATCCACTTGTCCTGGTAGATAAAATAATTTCCACTAAAATAGTCTGATCCCCCCCACTAGACCACCAGGGATGGATATAAGATCCTTTAGACACTGCTGTCAACTTAGCCACGGTGATCTAATGGATTAATAGGCGGCCACAGCGATCGCAGCATGTCAGGCTATTAGTGGCGGGAGAGCTGTAGCTCCTTTTACGCCCGAGCCAAGCCCAGAAAAGTCTAGATGTAACTTTTTGATCACCTTATGAAAAATTTCTCATATGAAGCGACCAAAAATGAGCAATTCTGGACAATTTTTTTACATTTACACCGTTCACCGTACGGTTTAATTAACATTATATTTTAATAGCCTGGACATTTCCACATGCAGCGATACCACTTATGTTTATTTTTGTACATTATTTTTATTTAAAGAAAATTGGAAACTTTTATTAGGAAAGGGGCTTATTCACATATATACGCACTTTTTAAAATATTTTAATCAGTATTTTTCAGTCTTCATAGGGACTTATGTGTTACTGGGGGGTGTTCTGCTTCTCCTGTTTATGTGCTGCATTTTGTGTCAGAAAATGCTGGAAGTTGCATTTAGTTACTAGATAACTACAACTCCCAGCATGCCCTGATACAGCCTATGGTTGTGTGGGTGTTGCAGCATGTTGCACTGTATAGTATTACAGTTAAGGTTATTGTATAACATGCTGGGAGTTGTAGTTTTGGTTTGTGTCAGCTGCAGAGCCATAGTCTGTGTCAGGGAATACTGGGAATTGCAGTTAGTAACTACAACACCCAGCATGCCCTGATACAGCCTATGGCTCTGCAGCTGACCCGAACCAAAACTACAACTCCCAGCAAGTTACACTTTATAGTTCTACAGATTAGGTTATTGTCTAACATGCTGGGAGTTGTAGTTTTGGTTCGGGTGTGTTTGCGTGCATCCGTGGGGCTCTTGGTCGTCGGGCGAGTATGAACGGGAGGACTCTGGGAGTGCAATTTACTGCGGGTGACCAGAAGACACTAAAAATAAAATTAGATGACACAACTGGCGGCGGCGGCAGTGCCCCCCCCCCCCCACATCATACATTACATACACACATCACACATACACTCACACCATTCATACACACATCCTACATACACCCGCCGCTGCCCCCCCACATCATATACATACACACATCACACTTAGACAGACATCACACACACATCATACATTACATACACACATCACACACACTCACACCATACATATACATCATACATATGCACACATCATACATACACCCACTGCTGCCCCCCCCCACATCATACATCACATGCATACACACAAACTTAGACAGACATCATACACACATTATACATTACATACACATCACACATAGACATCATACACACATTACACATTACATACACATCACACATAGACATCATACACACATTATACATTACACACACATCACACAGACAGACATCATACACACATTATACATTACATACACATCACACACAGAGAGACATCATACACACATTATACATTACATACACATCACACACAGACATAATACAAACATTATACATTACATACACATCACACATAGACATTATACACACATTATACATTACACACACATCACACAGACATCATACACATATTATACATTACATACACATCACACTTACACATCATACACACATTATACATTACACACACATCACACAGAGACATCATACACACATTATACATTACACACACATCACACAGACAGACATCATACACACATTATACATTACATACACATCACACATAGACATCATACACACATTATACATTACACACACATCACACAGACAGACATCATACACACATTATACATTACATACACATCACACACAGAGAGACATCATACACACATTATACATTACATACACATCACACACAGACATAATACAAACATTATACATTACATACACATCACACATAGACATTATACACACATTATACATTACACACACATCACACAGACATCATACACATATTATACATTACATACACATCACACATAGACATCATACACACATTATACATTACACACACATCACACAGAGACATCATACACACATTATACATTACACACACATCACACATAGACATCATACACACATTATACATTACACACACATCACACAGACAGACATCATACACACATTATACATTACATACACATCACACATAGACATCATACACACATTATACATTACATACACATCACACATAGACATCATACACACATTATACATTACATACACATCACACACAGACAGACATCATACACACATCATACATTACATACACATCACACATTACACATTACATACACATCACACATAGACATCATACACACATTATACATTACATACACATCACACAAAGACAGACATCATACACACATTATACATTACATACACATCACACAAAGACATCATACACACATTATACATTACATACACATCACACACAGACAGACATCATACACACATCATACATTACATACACATCACACATTATACATTACATACACATCACACATAGACATCATACACACATTATACATTACATACACATCACACACAGACAGACATCATACACACATCATACATTACATACACATCACACATTATACATTACATACACATCACACAGACATCATACACATTATACATTACATACACATCACACATAGACAGACATCATACACACATTATACATTACATACACATCACACATACACTCACACCCTACATATACAACCACCCTTCCTGTCGCCGCCGCCTGCATTCTCTGCCTCCTCACCTGAGCCACCATGAGTGGACATCAGAGCTGTAGTCCCGGCCGGTGTGAGGTTACATGGGTTTGAAAATCTCCCCTCACACCGGACGTCCTCTTCTCTCTCCCCTCCCCCGCTCTGTGTTTTCCCCGTGCAAACATGCAGCCTCCCCGTGGTGGATTAGGTCCTGGGGAGACAGAGCAGGGGGAGGGATAGAGCTGTGTGCGGGGGAGGGGGAGCTGTGCACGGAGCTGTCTTACGTCCTTTCTCTCACCCTGCTGTGTCTTCTTGTGTAGAGCTGCATCCTCCGGGAGGGGAGATAAGGGGACTCTGCAGTCAGCTGGAGGCCGCCGCCCCCTCCATACACTCTGAGCGCCGGTGTGAGGTGTAGACTTGCATCCGCTCCTGCGCCTCACACCGGCATTAAAGAAAAATAAGGGGGATGTCTGTCTGTCCCTGCTAGCCCGATACAGGGCTAAATCTATAAAAAATTCCCCTGCCCGGCGCCCAAAACTACTTGTCCCGGGCGTCGGGCGATAGAATTTCCACATCCCTGTTACCATTTAACCCTAGAGCACTATTGTTTCACCAATTCCGCCCTCCAGACCAGGCTCACCCTGCCACCCAGAGAATCCCCACAATGGTCCACATAGTCTTATTGGTAGCTCTACGGTGTATTTTTTTTTCTTGGCTGTCTTCCTCAGCTCCTTCTAGGACCGAGTTAGTAACACAACCTAAAAAACTCTGTAGCCTAGACAGACTAGACTCAGAAAGTCAGAAAACCACTCACACTGAAAAATATTTTGACAAATGGAAAGTCTTTATTGTCTCTCATTACACCGACAGTGAAATAGCGGCTATAGTTAGGCCATTTGCTTCCACGGAATGGTATTGCCTCGGGGTGGTGGGGAATACGCTGGGGGCTCTCCAGCTGGCCTCGTGACTACACCCTATCATACCGTATGAATGTCCATTATGTTTTGCCTAGTTGTTCATACTCTGCTTCCCAAACTGCTTGATTTATGTACATGTACATGTCTTCATTTATGGTTTGATATTGTTTTATTTTATTTGTTTATTTTGAAAATTCAATAAAATTTGTTTAAAAAAAAAAAAAAAAAAAAAAAAAGGCCTAACACAGCAGGTTTTTAAAGTGAACCTGTCACATTGAAAATGTGCATTGAATTCCACATTTTCTAAAGTGAAAAAACACTTTATTGCAAATATAGTTGAAATTAGGTGAATCCACAAAGAAGGAGGAATATTTCTTCACAACTTGAAAACACAATGATATTCAATAACAAACATAATGAAATACAGGGTGGGCCATTTATATGGATACACCTTAATAAAATGGGAATGGTTGGTGATATTAACTTCCTGTTTGTGGCACATTAGTATATGTGAGGGGGGAAACTTTTCAAAATAGGTGGTGACCATGGCGGCCATTTTGAAGTCGGCCATTTTGAATCCAACTTTTGTTTTTTCAAAAGGAAGAGTCATGTGACACATCAAACTTATTGGGAATTTCACAAGAAAAACAATGATGTGCTTGGTTTTAACGTAACTTTATTCTTTCATGAGTTATTTACAAGTTTCTGACCACTTATAAAATGTGTTCAATGTGCTGCCCATTGTGTTGGATTGTCAATGCAATCCTCTTCTCCCACTCTTCACACACTGATAGCAACACCGCAGGAGAAATGCTAGCACAGGCTTACAGTATCCGTAGTTTCAGGTGCTGCACATCTCGTATCTTCAGAGCATAGACAATTGCCTTCAGATGACCCCAAAGATAAAAGTCTAAGAGGTCAGATCGGGAGACCTTGGGGGCCATTCAACTGGCCCACGATGACCAATCCACTTTCCAGGAAACTGTTCATCTAGGAATGCTCGGACCTGACACCCATAATTTGGTGGTGCACCATCTTGCTGGAAAAACTCAGGGAACGTGCCAGCTTCGGTGCATAAAGAGAGAAACACATCATCATGTAGCAATTTCACATATCCAGTGGCCTTGAGGTTTCCATTGATGAAGAATGGTCCCACTATCTTTGTACCCCATATACCACACCATAACATCAATTTTTGTGTTCCAACAGTTTTGGAGGGATCTATCCAATGTGGGTTAGTGTCAGACCAATAGCGGTGGTTTTGTTTGTTAACTTCACCATTCACATAAAAGTTTGCCTCATCACTGAACAAAATCTTCTGCGTAAACTGAGGGTCCTGTTCCAATTTTTGTTTTGCCCATTCTGCAGCACCTGAAACTATGGATACTGAAAGCCTCTGCTAGCATTTCTCCTGTGGTGTTGCTATCATAGTGTGGGAGAAGAGGGTTGCATTGACAATCCAACACAATGGGCAGCACATTGAACACATTTTATAAGTGGTCAGAAACTTGTAAATAACTCATGAAAGAATAAAGTTATGTTAAAACCAAGCACATCATTGTTTTTCTTGTGAAATTCCCAGTAAGTTTGATGTGTCACATGACCCTCTTCGTATTGAAAAAAACAAAAGTTGGATTCAAAATGGCCGACTTCAAAATGGCCACCATGGTCACCACCCATCTTGAAAAGTTTCCCCATCACATATACTAATGTGCCACAAACAGGAAGTTAATATCACCAACCTTTCCCATTTTATTAAAGTGTATCCATATAAATGGCCCACCCTGTATATTGGGGTTATCTATCTACACTCAATTCTAGTGATGTGTGATATTTGCCTTTTTTTTTTCATATTACTGTTAACAGTACAGTAGACATTTGCATGGTATCGGGGACTTGTTTAATGTCCATATACCATGTCCAATACCTGCTGCAGTGCCATTCTTTCCTTAATGCCCCGCTCCGCTGCCCAGTTCTCCTGTCCGCATTATGGTGTCCCATGGATGAGCATGTGACACACACGTCACTCCACTACGCCCTGCTTAATGCTACGGAGGAAGCAAAGTGACGTGTATGTCACATGCTCCTCCATAGGACTCCATGATGCGGACGGGAGAACGGGGCAGCAGAGCGGCAACACCCGACAGAGGACAGCTGCAGGTAAGCAATCACCAGGGGCACTACCGAGGGTGGGGTGGGGGGCTGCTGTCTACAAGGGGGGGGCTGCTGTCTACAAGGAGGGGGGCTGCTGTCTACAGGGGGGGCTGCTGTCTACAGGGGGGGCTGCTGTCTACAGGGGGCTGCTGCGAATGTCTGCAACTATTTATACTACCTACAAGGGGATACTATCTACTATTAAAGGCAATCTTAGAGCAGAGTCACCTGCACTAACTTGAATTTATGGGTAGATAGTGCAGGTGTCCCAGTTTCTACCGCTGCTCACCATGTGAACATCAGCACAATTGCTCCGAAGACATTGGTCTCGCCGCCAATGCAAATTCCCTGTTCTGCCCTATGGAGAAGAGAGAAATCTTATCTCATACTAAAGCATCCGCCTCCATTGCACACAACAAGGAACCCACATATCAGCACGGTAAGCAATGCCAGAAACGGGGTCACCCTGGTGTCAGATTCCCTTTAAAAAAAAAGTACTCGTAATTGGTATCGGCGAGTACTAGAACTAAAGTATCGGTACTTGTACTCGGTCTTAAAAAATTGGTATCGGGACATCCCTACTGTACAGTAACTATTATTGCTGTACACAGCTTTTTTTGTTTGGTCAGTTACTAGATATTGCCTTTTGTATATGCTTTGTCATAAGATTTATCCTTATTTTGCTAATTTTTTAACAGCTTGAGGAAACGGGATTTTTTTATTTTGCACTCATTTTCTTCTATTAATAATAATGCTTTATATTTTCCCCTTACAGACCCATATGAGGGCTTGTTTTACTTTGTAATGACATTAAAGGGGTATTCCGGGCAAAAACATCTTATCCCATATCGAAAGAATTGGGGATAAGATGTCTGATTGCGGGGGGCCCTCCGCAGGGACCCCCGCGATCTCCCTGTAGCAGCTCGCATTCTATGGGAAGCTGCATCTGAAGTTTCAGAAATCTCCGGGCTTCCGAGACGGGGACGTGACATCTCGCCACACCCCCTCCATTCATTTCTATGGGAGGGGGCGTAACGGCCGCAATGCCCCCTCCCATAGACATGAATGGAGGGGGCGTGGTGTGACTTCCCCATCTCGGAAGCACGGAGGTTTCTAAAACTTCAGATGCAGCTACGCATAGAATGGGCCCCCCCACCGCGATCAGACATCTTATCCCCTATCCTTTTGATAGGGGATAAGATGTTTTTGCCTGGAATACCCCTTTAATCATTTTATAAAAAAAAAATATATATATATATATTTGTGGGGCGAAATTGAAAAAAATCCTACAATATTGTAGGGTTTGGGAACTTTTGTTTCTACACAGTGAACAGTGGTAAAAATGACACATTGACCCTGATTTACTGTTGTAAACCCGACCTGTTTTGTTGGGTTGTGCACCAAAATGTGGTGCAGTGCATGGCCTGCCAGGAAACGAACGAGGCCAGGCAGTAAAGGGGCGTGTTCTTACAACCTGACCTATTTACTATTAAATTCAAAGAAAATCTTGTGAATAAATGGCTGGAAATTTTCACCATAAAAAGCTGGTCAAAAAACTTTCCCGATTAAGTCGGAAACAAAATTTTCACTAGTAAAAAGCCAAGACTCTTAGTAAATAAGGGCCATTATCTTTATTCTGTAGGTCCATACTATTACAATGATACTAATTTTATAGGTTTTATTTTACTTAAAATGTTTGTTCATTTTTTGTACGAAAATTTGTGCGCTTACAATTGTCCTTTTCTGACCCCTATAACATATTTATTTTTCCGTATACAGCACTCATCTTTTGTGCCGTGATCTGTAGTTTTCATCGGTACCATTTGAAGATGAAACTCTTGAACACTTTTTATAAAAATGTTAATGGTATATGAAGTGACCAAAAATACACAATTCTGGCCTTTTTACGTTTATACTATTGACTGTGCGGTTTAATTAACAATATATTTTAATAGTTTAGACACTTAAGCACACAGTGATACCACGTATGTTTATTTTTGTGTAAATTATTATTTTTCAAAAATGTGAAAAGGGGAGTGATTCAAACTTTTGTTTTATTAATTCACATTTATTAACTTTTTTAAACCTTTTTTATACCATTTTTTTTGTCATCACAGGGCACTATTACATGTAATGTTTAGATTGCATACACTGTTCAATGCTGTGAAAATTTTTTGCCAAACATCACCCTGATCAGTGATGTCCGGCATTAAGCTTGCATCCCAGCTACTATCATTGTGCGCACCACATAGAACGGTTGCGGGTTCAGGGCGCACATTTACTTTTTATATGTTGTTACTAGCAAAAACGCTACTGAAAATCCCACCACTAGGAGTACCCATACCTACTGGGACACTGACCAGTCCTGTAGCAGCATCAGGCTTGTCCATGACTCATAGACAAGGCTATGTGAGCAGACACCAATCACCTCCCACCACCACAAGAGAAGATTTCTAACACTGAGAGCTAATGAAAAGAGGTATTTTTATCTATATTTATAAAACTCATTGGCCCTCATTTACTAAGAGGATCCCGACACTTTTTGTCGGGTTTTGCGCCAGAATTCTGTCTGCGTCAGAATTTGCGCCAGAATCTGGCGCACAACCCGACAAAATCAAAATCACTCAAGAGTGGAAAAAAATACAGACAAAAGGGGCGTTTTTCCCGACAAAAGGGGCGTGTTCCTGACAAAAAATAAAAATAAAAAATAAAAACACTCTGAGTGTGAAGAAAACTCACAGGAAAACCTGTGAGTTTTGCTTCACAGAGAACCGACAGCTCTGAGCTGTCGGGAAATTACTCAAAAGGGAGTGAATCCTGCTACCCCCAGCATGGAACAGGGTCTGTTCAATGTTGGGAGTAGTAGTAGATGGGCTAAGGGATTGATCGCACCGGGTCTCATTTCTGAGACCCGATCCGATGTTATTAAGCAGGGGAGCGGGCGGCATGTTCCAATCCCCTGCAATGTACAGTAAACTTTCATTTTTAAATTCCCCACCAGTCCACCAGGAGCCCTGAATGGCTGGGACCGAGGAGCCAATCAGGGCTCCTGGCAGAGTTTTAATATAGAAGCGCTGTGGTGGGCAAAGATGTATAGAATCGCTGGGGGGGGGGGGGGGTATATATCTGGCCCCTCCAGCGTTTCTATATATATTTCCACCCTGCTGCGCTATATCAAACTTAGTGCCCGCTGTGCTTGAATAAATGTACTGCCCCCCCAGCGCTATTATATATATCTATACTGACCCCCACTGCGCATGTACTGACCCCCGCTGCGCATATTTATATATATACTGACCCCCCCCCCAACTGCGCATATTAATATTCATGCTCTCCCTCCCCTGGCTGCCAATGAATGAAAACTCTATTAGTGGGGGAGCGGAAGGCTGCTGCCCGCTCATGCTGCTAAGAGTTTGTCATTCATAGCGGGCAGCAGCTGCATATCATGCTGTGGGGGTCAGACATATGGATATACATATACAAATGCCGGCTCACCGCTATGATTGACAAGTAAAGCAGTGCAGGGAGGCTCGCGCTGCCGGTCCTAATAGCTTACTTGTCATTCATAGCGGTGAGCCGGGATTTGTATATGTATGATGTGAGGGTCATGTGAGCAGCCTTCCGCTCCGCCGCTAATAGAGTTTTCATTCATTGGCAGCCAGGGGAGGGAGAGCATGAATATTAATATGCGCAGCTGGGGGGGTCAGTATATATATAAATATGCGCACTAAGTTTGATATAGCGCAGCAGGGGGAAAGATATAAAGAAACTCTGGAGGGGCCAGATATATACCCCCCCCCCCCCCCCCAGCGATTCTATACATCTTTGCCTACCACAGCGCTTCTATATTAAAACTCTGCCAGGAGCCCTGATTGGCTCCTCGGTCCCGGCCATTCAGGGTTCCTGGTGGACTGGTGGGGAATTTAAAAATGAAAGTTTACAGTACATTGCAGGGGATTGGAACATGCCGCCCGCTCCCCTGCTTAATAACATCTGATCGGATCGGGTCTCAGAAGTGAGACCCGGTGCGATCAATCCCTCAGCCCCTGTACTACTTCCCCCAACATGGAACAGACCCTGTTCCATGATGGGGGTAGTAGTACAAGCACTAATGTAGTCAGAATTTGCAGAGACTTTTTTCTGTCACACAGAATACATTTTGTGCGACAGAAAAAAAACCTGCGACAGAAAGAAAGGAGTAAAGGACTTGCAAAAACACAAACCGACACTCCACTCTTAGTAAATGAGGGCCAATGTGTGTGTGTGTATGAATGTATGTTCCACAAAAAAGGCCAAACGGCTAAAGATATTAACATGAAACTTGGCACACATGTTACTTATATGTCAACAACAAACATAGGCTAGGTGATTTAACCCTTACTCACCCCCATTTGCCAGGGGCGGGGTTTATGTTTAAAGTCCCATCCAAGTCAATGGGAAATATATGTTAATGCATAACTTCCAAACGGCTGGAGATATTTCGATAAAACTTGGTCACATGTTACTTATATGTACACTTAAAATATAGGATAGTTAATTTAACCCTTAACAACCCCCATTTGTGAGGGTCAGGGTTTTTGTTTAAAGTCCCATGCAAATCAATGGGAAATGTATGTTCCCACATAACTTTAGTACGGCTGGAGATATTTAAATACCTGGTACACATATTACAGGTTGGGATAGGGGGCCGGGATAGGAGGTCGGGATAGGAGGTCGGGATAGGAGGCCGGGATAGGAGGACGAGATAGGAGGACCGGGATAGGAGATCGGGATAGGAGATCGGGATAGGAGGACGGGATAGGAGGTCGAGAAAGGAGGACGGGATAGGAGGTCGGGATAGGAGGACAGGATAGGAGGTCGGGATAGGAGGACGGGATAGGAGGTTGGGATAGGAGATCGAGATAGGAGGACGGGATAGCAGGACGAGATAGGAGGACCGGGATATGAGGTCAGGATAGGAGGTCGGGATAGGAGGACGGGATAGGAGGTCCAGAAAGGAGGATGGGATAGGAGGTCGGGATAGGAGGACGGGATAGGAGGTTGGGATAGGTGGTCGAAATAGGAGGACGGGATAGGAGATCAGGATAGGAGGACGGGATAGGAGGTCGGGATAGGAGGACGGAATAGGAGGACGGGATAGGAGGTCGGGATAGGAGGTCGGGATAGGAGGACGGGATAGGAGGTCGGTATAGGAGGACGGGATAGGAGGACGGGATAGGAGGTCGGGATAGGAGGTCGGGATAGGAGGTCCGGATAGGAGGTCCGGATAGGAGGTCGGGATAGAAGGTGGGATAGGAGGATGGGATAGGAGGTTGGGATAGGAGGTCGGGGCATGAGGACGGGATATGGGGTTGGGATATGACAACAATATATGAGGACGGGATATAAACTCAAAAGCTTCCTCTGTTGATTTTTCTCCCCAACAAGGATGAGGAAGGAAAAACCGGGCAACGCCGAGCATTCAGCTAGTAATAAATATAGGTGATAGAGGCATAAAAATAGATGTACATGGTCAAGATTAGGTACTGAGTAACATTATTTTTTGTGTGGGATCTGACAGGTACTCTCTCATGGGTTGAACATTCATTTTCATACCTGCAGTCTTGCTTTGTTTACTTTTGCAAGATCTAAAATAAAAGGAACAAAAAAATAAATAAATCACATAGTTAACAATATAAAGAAACTTTGTGACAATATAGCTCTAAAGTCATACAACAATCCTAAGAAGGGACACAAACATCACTTATAAATGTTGGCTGTCTGAGGGTGCGTTCACCCGGAGTAAAAATAGAGTAATTCACGCCGAAAAAAGTAATTGGACGGAAAAAAATTTGCGGGAAATTCACGAGCAATTTGCATGGAATTGCGTGCGGAATTGCACGCAGACATGGGGGAGAAAGAAGTGAAGGGTTTTTCAGCCATTTCTGCGCAAATTGCGCGCGAATTCTGCGTGAAAACGATGTCGGGCGGAATTTTTTTTTTACCATTGACTTTAATTGATTTCTGCTAGCGGATTCTGCTTGAAGAATGAACATGTTCTTTCTGCAAGCAGAACGGAATTCAGCTTCGAAATTCCGCTAGCAGAATTTCCGCAGTGTGAACAGGACAGCAGAAAAAACATTAAAGTCAATGGGCAGAGGAGATGTGCATTAATTTGGAGCGGAGAATTCAAGAGGAATTAATCGAGTAAATTCCTCTTGAATTACTCCGTGTGAATGCACCCTGAGAGAGAAGGGCTCTCCTGACAGAAAAATGGAAGCCACACCAGAAGAAAGAAAAACATAAAAATAAAATGGGTGTTCTCTAGTAGTTACAGTATAACTTCATGCCACTTGACCTCATTTTAGCTCTTGCTACTTGAAAAAAATTTAATGGAAAATGTGGATGAGGGGAAGGAAGTGTGGGTGGTTTGAGGTGTCAAAACTATTGCTGTAGATACCCCTTTAAAAAAAAAAAAAAAGTCCTTCTAGAAAAAAAATATTTAAAACATTGAATTAAACATACATATTTTCCAAATAATTTGCCATAGTACAAAAATGCATATTTTTTTCATTTTTTTCAAAGTGGAAAATTAAATAGAAAGAAGCATACTTTTTAATAACATGCAATTGGAAAGTTATTCTGCATACATTAATCTATAATATCTCAAAAGTTTTTTGATGAACGGTAACCTTTAAAAATACATAAAATGCGTCTTCAGATTCTTAACATTTAAAGCACATAACCCCATATTCAATCATCCAAAAAGCCTCCCTTGTGAGCAGCTTTCACCTCCACCACATTGCACCACCTCCCACCATGCAACAGTATATTGTCAGGTGCTTCCAAGACTGCCCTACAGGTCACATTTAAAGGGGGTTATCCAGGAATAGAAAACAGAGCTAATTTCTTTCAAAAACCTCTCCCCATCTGTCTCCAGATTGGGTGTGGTTTTACAACTTAGCTACAGTCACTTCAATGGAACTGAGCTGCCGAACCACATCCAACTTGGAAACAGATTTATTAAAGAAATTAGCTTTGTTTTTATTTTCCTGGATAACCCCATTTTTGTGTTGTTCCATATATATATATATATATATATACCATATTTATCAGCGTAAAACACACAACCTCATCTTAACAGGGAAATTTGAGTAAAAAAAATACATTTAAAATAAATAACTTGGAAGCATTAAACTTTTTGCCACGTCATTTCCCCAACTCTGATTCCCCCTGTGCCACACCATCCCCCTCGTGCCACATCATTTCCCATAACCCCCCCTGATCCCCCGTGTCACATCATTCACCCCCCCCATCTGATCCACCCTGTGCCACATCATTTTTCCTCTCCTGTGTGCCAAATAATTCCCCCCCCTCTGATCCCCCCTGTGCCACATCATTCCCCCCATGCAACAAGGGGGACATATGAGTGGAGGGTAAATCCAATATTATTAACATTTGACCGCTAAGCGGTCACTAAGACCCTAAATTTCCCACCCAATATAAAACTTAACGTTTAATGAGCCAAGATTAAAATAACCTCACACATATTGATCCATAATGCATTGATTGGCATGACACTGCATGCTATATTAAGTGAATTGAAAAGATAGATTGTGGCTGCAGTCCACAATCTATGGTGTGAGACAATTAAAAATCTAACACATTGCCCGCCCGCCCGACGTTTCGCCACAGGCTGTGGCTTTATCAAGGGCTAAGAGGCAAATGGCGTGCAAACAAGCCTTGCAGGGGTTTAAATAACCTCCTGTCTCTGACATCATTGAAACATGTCACTTCCTGTATTATCATGACATCTCATTGGTCACAATCCCATGCAGACTATTGATTGATCGCTTCCTGGCCAATAGAATTTAGACCAGGATGCATCCTGCTATATTCACTTGATTGACAGCATCCTTGACCAACCAGCAGAGTCCATTCATACTTCTGAACTCCTTATTGGTGCCGGAAGTTGTCCACGTATGTGCGCCATTAATCCTGCGCTAACTGATAGATTCCCGAACCACCGGTATGGACGCATGCGCAGTGCGGATGCGCAAAGGAACGTGCGCGAGTACTTAGTCATATACAGCCACTAACCAGGAAGCTGCGCGAAAAACATATGCGCCGGCACTTAGCCGATTTCTACCTTCATTGCATTATGGTTCGCACATGGCTATAGTTATAGAGACTGTGATACACAATACAACCACTCAATGTTGACACACGACTGCGCAGCAGGAGTATCGCTAACTTAATTCGAGAACACTAAATTAGTTACTACCTGGCGACATTGGGGCAACTAACCTGGCAACAGTGGTATAGAACATCAAGGCAAAGAAGTATTATTCATAATACCGCTAAGATCGTGTGATCAATAGTAAAAAGGTGACTAGTACTCGTCATGTTCTGCATGGGTATAGTCATAATTAATTCATATCATCAAACGGAAATTAATCATGAGTGTAATTATTAGTAAAAGGCTCATAACGGCTCTTCTGTATAGTATCAATTGTAATGAGTGATTCCTGTCCTACAAGAAGGCTGCATAGGTGAAGCCTTCATTCAGTCCATTTGGACTTTGGGATTTTAACCCCTTCCCGCAGAATGTCATATATAAACGCCGGGTTGTGCAGTGCGTTCGCGCATCCCGGCGTTTATAAATGACATGCAGTTAACCCGGCGATGCGCAGCATCGCACGGGTTAACTGGCAGAAGTCCCGCTGTTTCCAGCAGGGGACAACTTCTGCTTCACCCCCAGGACCATCAATTGATGGTCCTGGTCAGCGATCACTGTGATTGGTCCCTGTGGACCAATCACAGTGATCTGGGGTGAAAGTTCAGATCCCCCGCACTGCCCGCCCCTGGAAGTCGGGCAGAACGGGGGACGATGGCTGCGGGGGCTCGCGGGGACCTGCGGCATTCGGGGGGAACACGTGGGGACCGGCGGACTTACCAGATCCAGCGGCGGGACCGAGGAGCAGCGCGGGATCGGCCACGTGGACGAGCAGCGACGGGTAAGTATGTGGTCCTCAGAGGCAGCAGTGAAGATCTTCACTGCTGCTTCTAGGAGTCTGAAAACTACAACTCCCAGCATGCCTAGACAGCCTTTGGCTGTCTGGGCATGCTGGGAGTTGTAGTTTTGCAACATCTGGAGGGCCTCAGTTTGGAGACCATTGTATAATGGTCTCCAATCTGTGCTCTTCCAGCTGTTGCAAAAATACAACTCCCAGCATGCACTGACTGTCCAGGCATGCTGGGAGTTTTAGTTCAGCAACATCTGGCCCTTCAGATGTTGCCGAACTACAACTTCCAGCATGCCCTTCAGCTGTCTGGGAATGCTGGGAGTTGTAGTTTTGCAACAGCTGGAGACACACTGGTTGGGAAACATTGTTTCTAACTCAGTGTTTCCTAACCTGTGTGCCTCCAGCTGTTGCAAAACTATAACTCCCAGCATGCACTAAAAGACCATGCATGCTGGGAGTTGTAGTTTTGCAACATCTGGAGGGCCCCAGTTTGGAGACCATTGTATAATGGTCTCCAATCTGTGCTCTTCCAGCTGTTGCAAAACTACAACTCCTAGTATGCACTGACTGTCCAGGCATGCTGGGAGTTTTAGTTCAGCAACATCTGGCCCTTCAGATGTTGCCGAACTACAACTCCCAGCATGCCCTTCAGCTGTCTGGGCATGCTGGGAGTTGTAGTTTTGCAACAACTGGAGACACACTGGTTGGGAAACATTGTCTGTTTCTAACTCAGTGTTTCCTAACCTGTGTGCCTCCAGCTGTTGCAAAACTATGACTCCCAGCATGCACTAACAGACCATGCATGCTGGGAGTTGTGGTTTTGCAACAGCTGATGCAAGCCCCCCCCCCCCCCCCCCCGCCCCGCCACCCCCGTGAATGTACAGGGTACATTCACATGGGCGAGGCTTTTACAGTGGGTCTCTCGCATCTTGAGATGCAGCAAATTTTGCGCTGGGAAACTCGCTGTAATCCCCCGCCCATGTGACTGTACCCTAAAAACACTACACTACACTAACACAAAATAAAATAAAAAGTTAAAAACACTACATATACACATACCCTTACACAGCCCCCCTCCCCCAATAAGAACGTCCGGTACACCACTGTTTCCAAAGCAGAGCCTCCAGCTGTTGAAAAACAACAACTCCCAGTATTGTCGGACAGCCGTTGACTGTCCAGGCATGCTGGGAGTTTTGCAACAGCTGGAGGCACCCTGTTTGGGAATCACTGGCGTAGAATACCCCTATGTCCACCCCTATGCAAATCCCTAATTAAGGCCTCAAATGCACATGGCGCTCTCACTTTGGAGCCCTGTCGTATTTCAGGGCAACAGTTTAGGGCGACATATGGGGTATCGCTGTACTCGGGAGAAATTGCGTTACAAGGTTTGGGGGGCTTTTTCTTCTTTAACCCTTCATGAAAAGGAAATGTTGGGGTCTACACCAGAATGTTAGTGTAAAAATTTTTTTTTTTTTACACTAACATGCTGATGTTGCCCTATACTTTACATTTTCACAAGAGGTAAAAGGGAAAAAAGCCCCCCAAAATTTGTAACGCAATTTCTCCCGACTACAGAGATACCCCATATGTGAGCGCAAAGTGCTCTGGGGGCGCACAACAAGGCCCAGAAGGGAGAGCGCACCATGTACATTTGAGGTGATTTGCACAGGGGTGGCTGATTGTTACAGCGGTTTTGACAAACGCAAAAAAAACAAAACCCCACATGTGACCCCATTTCGGAAACGACACCCCTCACGGAATGTAATGAGGGGTGCAGTGAGAATTTACCCCCCACAGGTGTCTGACGGATCTTTCGAACAGTGGTCCATGAAAATGAAAACTTGTACAGCCCACTGTTCCAAAGATCTGTCAGACACCAGTGGGGCAAATGCTCACTGTACCCCTTGTTACGTTCCTCAAGGGGTCTAGTTTTCAAAATGGTATGCCATGTGTGTTTTTTTTTGCTGTTCTGGCACCTTAGGGGCTTCCTAAATGCGACATGCTCCCCGAGCAAAATTTGCTCTCAAAAAGCCAAATATGACTCCTTCTCTTCTGAGCATTGTAGTTCGCCCATAGTGCACTTCAGGTCAACTTATGGGGTACCTCCATACTCAGAAGAGATGGGGTTACAAATTTTGGGGGGTATTTTCTGCTATTAACCCTTGCAAAAAGGTGAAATTAGGGGGGAAACACACATTTTAGTGGAATTTTTTTTTTTTTTTTACATATGCAAAAGTCATGAAACACCTGTGGGGTAATAAGGCTCACTTTATTCCTTATTACATTCCTCAAGGGGTCTAGTTTCCAAAATGGTATGCCATGTGGGTATTTTTTGCTGTTCTGGCACCATAGGGGCTTCCTAAATGCGACATGCCCCCCGAGCAAAATTTGCTCTCAAAAAGCCAAATATGACTCCTTCTCTTCTGAGCATTGTAGTTCACCCATAGTGCACTTCAGGTCAACTTATAGGGTACCTCCATACTCAGAAGAGAAGGGGTTACAAATATTGGGGGGTATTTCCTGCTATTAACCCTTGGAAAAATGTGAAATTTGGGGGGAAACACACATTTTAGTGAAAAAAAAAATTTTTTTTTACATATGCAAAAGTCGTGAAACACCTGTGGGGTATTAAGGCTCACTTTATTCCTTGTTACGTACCTCAAGGGGTCTAGTTTCCAAAATGGTATGCCATGTGAGGGTTTTTTGCTGTTCTGGCACCATAAGGGCTTCCTAAATGCAACATGCCCCCAAAAACCATTTCAGAAAAACGTACTCTCCAAAATCCCCTTATCGCTCTTTCCCTTCTGAGCCCTCTACTGCGCCCGCCGAACACTTTACATAGACATATGAGGTATGTGCTTACTCGAGAGAAATTGGGCTACAAATATAAGTATACATTTTCTCCTTTTACCCCTTGTAAAAATTTAAAAATTGGGTCTACAAGAACATGCGTGTGTAAAAAATGAAGATTGTGAATTTTCTCCTTCACTTTGCTTCTATTCCTGTGAAACACCTAAAGGGTTAAAATGATGACTGAATGTCATTTTGAATACTTTGGGGGGTGCAGTTTTTATGATGGGGTCTTTTGTGGGGTATTTCTAATAAGAAGACCCTTCAAATCCACTTCAAACCTGAACTGGTCCCTGAAAAATAGTGAGTTTGAAAATTTTGTGAAAAATTGGAAAATTGCTGCTGAACTTTGAAGCCCTCTGGTGTCTTCCAAAAGTAAAAACTCGTCACTTTTATGATGCAGACATAAAGTAGACATATTGTATATGTGAATAAAAAAAATTTTTATTTGTAATATACATTTTCCTTACAAGCAGAGAGCTTCAAAGTTAGAAAAATGCAAAATTTTCAAATTTTTCATCAAATTTTAGGATTTTTCACAAGGAAAGGATGCAAGTTACCACAAAAATTTACCACCATGTTAAAGTAGAATATGTCACGAAAAAACAATCTCGGAATCAGAATGATAACTAAAAGCATTCCAGAGTTATTAATGTTTAAAGTGACAGTGGTCAGATGTGCAAAAAACGCTCTGGTCCTTAAGGCCAAAATGGGCTTGGTCCTGAAGGGGTTAATCTCCAAATCCATCGGGCTTCTTCTTGAAGCAGTCTGGTGTTAAGATTGCCACGTCTCGGACCCAGTTTACACTGAGTAATGCCACAGAAACGTAATTCAAAGGGAGCATCATTGTGTACAGTCCTCATATGCCTCGCAATTGGCGTATCTTGATAGGTGTTAATAGTACTTATATGTTTTGAAATGCGCCTACGCAATTGTTGGACTGTCTTTCCTACATAAACTTTAGGACAGTTGCATGTGGCTAAGTACACTACTCCCATCGTCTGACAGGTAATGAAATCCCTAATTTGATATTTCCGATTATTAATCGGATTAGAGAATTCTTTTGTACGTGGCATGTATTTACAAAATTTGCACCGTCCACATGGGTGTGATCCTTGGATTGATGATTTCAACCAACTGGATGCAGACTCCTCTGCATAAAAACTCCTAACTATTTGGTTTTGAATGTTAGGTCCTCTACGATAAGTTATAGAGGGGTGAGTAGAGATCACCTCCCTAAGGTCATTGTCCACCTGTAATATAGACCAATATTTCTTTAGTATATTCATGATTTTTTGATTGTGTTGATCAAAAGTTCCGATGCACCTAATGATCTTTTGGCCACTATTGTCTTTAGCCAAATTGTGATCACGTAATAATTCAGATCTTGGAGTAGCCCTAGCTCTGGCAAAAGCCTTATGGAGGATTTTCTTGGGATATCCTCTATTGGTTCCCCCTGTGCAACATCATTCCCATCATCTGATCCCCCCTGTGCCACATCATTCCCCCCATCTGATTCCCTCTGTGCCACATCATTCCCCCCATCTGATCCCCCTGTGCCACATCATTCCCCCCATCTGATCCCCCTGTGCCACATCATTCCCTCCATCTGATTCCCCCTGTGCCACATCATTCCCCCCATCTGATTCCCCCTGTGCCACATCATTCCCCCCATCTGATCCCCCCTGTGCCACATCATTCCCTCCATCTGATTCCCCCTGTGCCACATCATTCCCCCCATCTGATCCCCCTGTGCCACATCATTCCCTCCATCTCATTCCCCCTGTGCCACATCATTCCCCCCATCTGATCCCCCTGTGCCACATCATTCCCCCCATCTGATCCCCCTGTGCCACATCATTCCCTCCATCTGATTCCCCCTGTGCCACATCATTCCCATCTGATTCCCCCTGTGCCACATCATTCCCTCCATCTGATTCCCCCTGTGCCACATCATTCCCCCCATCTGATCCCCCTGTGCCACATCATTCCCCCCATCTGATCCCCCTGTGCCACATCATTCCCTCCATCTGATTCCCCCTGTGCCACATCATTCCCCCCATCTGATTCCCCCTGTGCCACATCATTCCCCCCATCTGATTCCCCCTGTGCCACATCATTCCCCCCATCTGATCCCCCCTGTGCCACATCATTCCCTCCATCTGATTCCCCCTGTGCCACATCATTCCCCCCATCTGATCCCCCTGTGCCACATCATTCCCTCCATCTGATTCCCCCTGTGCCACATCATTCCCCCCATCTGATCCCCCTGTGCCACATCATTCCCCCCATCTGATCCCCCTGTGCCACATCATTCCCTCCATCTGATTCCCCCTGTGCCACATCATTCCCCCCATCTGATTCCCCCTGTGCCACATCACTCCCTCCATCTGATTCCCCCTGTGCCACATCATTCCCCCGATCTGATTCCCCCTGTGCCACATCATTCCCCCATCTGATCCCCCCTGTGCCACATCATTCCCCCATCTGATCCCCCTGTGCCACATCATTCCCTCCATCTGATTCCCCCTGTGCCACATCATTCCCCCCATCTGATTCCCCCTGTGCCACATCATTCCCCCCATCTGATCCCCCCTGTGCCACATCATTCCCCCCATCTGATTCCCCCTGTGCCACATCATTCCCCCCATCTGATCCCCCCTGTGCCACATCATTCCCCCCATCTGATTCCCCCTGTGCCACATTATTCCCCCCATCTGATCCCCCCTGTGCCACATCATTCCCCTCATCTGATCCCCCTGTGCCACATCATTCCCTCCATCTGATTCCCCCTGTGCCACATCATTCCCCCCATCTGATTCCCCCTGTGCCACATCATTCCCCCATCTGATCCCCCCTGTGCCACATCATTCCCCCCATCTGATTCCCCCTGTGCCACATCATTCCCCCCATCTGATCCCCCCTGTGCCACATCATTCCCCCCATCTGATCCCCCTGTGTCACATCATTCCCCCCATCTGATCCCCCTGTGCAACATCATTCACTCCATCTGATTCCCCCTCTGCCACATCATTCCCCCCATCTGATCCCCCCCTGTGCCACATCATTCCCCCCATCTGATTCCCCCTGAGCCACATCATTCCCCCCATCTGATTCCCCCTGTGCCACATCATTCCCCCCATCTGATCCCCCCCTGTGCCACATCATTCCCCCCATCTGATTCCCCCTGAGCCACATAATTTTTTTCTCTCTCTCTCTCCTGATAATGGGTACAGTGTTTCTGCTTTGGAAAAGTGCAGAAACTCTGCTCCCATGCGTTCCTACAGGACTTAAGCCCTAAATATAAAGTATAATATTATATAGAGTATAAATAATTGTTTTATACATAGATATAACAGTATAATGTAGTATACAGTATAAGGCTGAGACTATATGTGTCCGGCGTATGTGAACCCAGCCAAAATCTTGACACATCTTATGTTACAACTGATGACATCATGCATCACTTGTATAGTAACCGGCGTCCATTGTTTCTGAATGTCGGATGAGGAATGCAGCAAGATGCGTTCCCCTGTCTGGCGAGACCAACCATCCAGCGTTCAAACTGAGGTGCCGGATGAATGTGAACTGTCCTATTCAAATGAATGAGATCAGTTCTAGCATCAGTTTCCCTCCGGAGCATTTTCTAAAGTGCTGGAGGGAAAAGATGCTGAATATGTAATCCTAGCCTTAAAGGACATCTGCAGCGGTACAAACATGTATCCCCTATCCTCAAGATAGGGGATAAGTGTTTGATCGCGGGGGTCCGAACGCTGGGGCCCCCGGCGATCTCCTGTATGGGGCCGCGGCTCTCCCGTGCAGGGGGCGTGCCAGCCGCAGCATGACGTTGCGGCCAGCACGCCTCCTCCATACATCTCTATGGGAGAGGCGGGGAGGCAGCATTCGTGCCTCCCCGCATCCCCATAGAACTGTATGGGGACGGGGAGGAGACGGGGCATCACCGTCGACCTCTAGATCGAAGCTACGTCACCATGGGCGCTGCCGGCGCCCCGTTAGGAAGATCGAGGGGGGTCCCAGCGGTCGGAGCCCCGCGATCAAACACTTATCCCCTATCCTGTGGATAGGGGATAAGTGTAATTCCGCTGCAGTTGTCCTTTAATGATTAGGTATACATAGATATCCATGATAATATAGGAGTACACAGTATACATGGCCATATCCTTTTCATAGCTGGTCTGCAGTAATAGTTATAATGGGTTACAAATGTACAGCCATGAAATGATCATAAAGATGCGGAAGTCTTAGTGCGTCCTCCATTTATGATCTTTTCCTGTCATTGTGGTCAGTAGTTGTAATAAATAACCTGAACGTGTGAACACACCCTATAATGACTGCGGTCCAGCGTCCTCCCTATAGACACTCCGCCCTGGTCTGTCCTGCAGTGAGTCTACTAGAAGGGAGTGTCTATGGATAACACAACCTGGAGACAACCTCATTCTGTGCTAATTGACTAAAGTTCATAGGTAACGTGATGACGCTGCGTTCCACACCTCCTTCTCATCATACCCATCCCGGGCTCCTATTGGTTTCAGCAGGGACTTGACCACACCCTATTGTCTCCACCTCTACCCCGCCCTAATATGGCTGATTGCTCAACCGTCCATTGAGATTGTGATGGGTAAAAGGGCTGGGTTTCCCCGCCCATTTTTCTGTCCGCTGGCCCAGCCAATAGGATTTCAGAGGAGAGCCTGCCTGGCCAATAGTCGGCGGCTTGAGGCGGGGTCCCGGTGTTGCGTGTTCCGGTGCATCCTCAGACTGTGTGTCGGTGCTGGGAGGTTCGCGGAGCTCTGGGACGGGACGGCGGCGGCACACTGCATCCCCCTCCTCCGGCAGAGGCAAATGAGAAGGAAAGGGTTGTTCCGCATGGCGAGGGGCTAGCGGCTGTTCCCCAACCTGACGGAGAGCGGGGAGGCTAGTGACTGGCACAGCGGAGGAAGCAGCCAGCATGGACCAAGTGGAGATCTTACGGACTTTCATTGAGAAGGTGCAGTCCATGAATAACAAGGACCAGAACGGGGAGGACAACTTCGCGTGTGACTTCATGGTGAGCGGCGGGTGTGCTGGGGGCTCGTGTCCCGGGGGTTAGTGATGGGCTGTCAGGGCGCCCCCTCCTCTCCTTCCTCCGCCGCCCTCCTCTCCCCCTCCTTCCTTCCTGATCACTTCATGGATTACTGCCTGCAGCTGTATGGGCAGGAGAAGGAGGAGGATTTCATCACGGCTTCCTGCTCTCCGACCTGTGCCTTACTACATCATCCTCCTCCATGGCCGCCGGGGAGGCAGGAAGTGTCCTATCGATTACCCCATCAGGGCAGCAGATGGGAGGGGGCTGTGCTCTGCCCTCCCGCTTGTCATTGACGTGCCCTGGGCACATGGGGAGCTGTCTGCCCCGTACCCTGCCCGGCATTGTCTCCTGCTCCCCCAGTACCTCAACTTACATGTGTACCCGGTGGGCAGGGGCTGTAAGGATGCCAGCGTACTGTCTACTGTCAATATACTGTATGACCAGTGTACTGCCAGTGTAATTTATAGTGTACTGTCATATAGACCAGTGTACTGCCAATGTACTGTATGACCAGTGTACTGCCAATGTACTGTATGACCAGTGTACTGCCAATGTACTGTATGACCAGTGTACTGCCAATGTACTGTATGACCAGTGTACTGCCAATGTACTGTATGACCAGTGTACTGCCATATAGACCAGGCTGCCAATATACTGTATGACCAGTGTACTGCCAATGTAATGTATGACCAGTGTACTGCCATATAAACAAGGCTGCCAATGTACTGTATGACCAGTGTACTGCCAATGTACTGTATGACCAGTGTACTGCCATATAAACTAGGCTGCCAATATACTGTATGACCAGTGTACTGCCAATGTACTGTATGACCAATGTACTGCCAGTATTATGTATAGTATACTGTCATATAGACCAGGCTGCCAATATACTGTATGACCAGTGTAATGTATAAATAGTGTACTGCCATATAGACCAGGCTGCCAGTGTATTGTATGGTCAGTGTGGTCCTGTATAGGGTTGGCTGCCAGTGTACTGTGTGGTTCTGTATAGGGTTGGCTGCCAGTGTACCTCTATATAGACTGGGCTGCCAGTGTACTGCCAGTGTAATGTATAAATAGTGTACTGTCATATAGACCATGCTGCCAGTGTATTGTATGGTCAGTGTGGTCCTGTATAGGGTTGGCTGCCAGTGTACTGTATGGTCAGGATACCGGTGTACCTCCTATATAGACCGGGCTGCCAGTGTACTGTATAGTCAGGATACCAGTGTGCCTCCTATATAGACCGAGCTGCCAGTGTACTGCCATGTAGAATGGGCTGCCAGTGTACTGAATGGTCAGGATACCAGTGTACCTCTATATAGACCGGGCTGCCAGTGTACTGCCATGTAGAATGGGCTGCCAGTGTACTGTATGACCGGGCTGCCAGTGTACTGTATGGTCAGGATACCAGTGTACCTCTATATAGACCGGGCTGCCAGTGTACTGCCATGTAGAATGGGCTGCCAGTGTACTGTATGGTCAGGATATCAGTGTACCTCTATATAGACCGGGCTGCCAGTGTACTGCCATGTAGAATGGGCTGCCAGTGTACTGTATGACCAGGATATCAGTGTTCTGTCACCCCCTGTGACAGTGTGCTGTATGACCAGTGTATAGTGGTCCTGCAAGTTACAATATTAATTGGTTCTGGGATGACCATTGTATGTTGACACCATTGTATGTTTAGACCATAACTTTATGGAATCCTGGTAATTGGTTCTGAAGCCACCAAAATTTCATCCAAAAATAGGAAAAAGTGAAATAGGAAAGGATTAAACAAAAATAAGTAGATAATTAATACAGATAAAGCAAGTCCTTACATATAAAAGTAAGAAAGATCTTCTAGAAGCTGTAATCACTGTCTATGTAGAGGACAGGAGCTTCTTCAGGGTCCTGTACAGTACACACAGTGGGGGAGATTTATCAAAACCTTTTGCAGAGGAAAACTTTCCCAGTTGCCCATAGCAACCAATCAGATCGCTTCTTTCATTTTTTAGGAAGGCCTGTGAAAAATGAAAGAAGCGATCTACCCCAGTGTCATAAAAAAAAGTAAAATGGAGCCATCCTTACCTGGTGTCCTAAGCTAACCCTGGCACAGGTAAAGAGTACAGAACATGTAATACCTCTCTGTACTGTAGGGGGCGCTACCAGACACCAGTCAGTGCATGCACTTCAGTAATACAGGTGTTTTACCAGTGAATGCCCATTCTGATTGGTCAGTTCTTCCAGCCATTGATACAATCCTACTGACACTCCAGAGCTGTAAAATGTATGTTGAGTCTGGTTTGATGGTCTACTGAAAAATAACTTATCCCCTATCCAAGGATAAGGGATGAGTTATAGATCGCGGGGGGTCCGAGCACTGGGACCCCACCCTGATCTCCTGCATGGGGTTCCGGCAGTTTGCAGGAAGCTGACATCTGACTCCCGCATGAAGCTGCGACCGGCACACCCCTCCATGTATCTCTATGAGGTACATGGAGGGGTGTGTCGGCCTGCGCTCTGTTCGGGGTATCGGCACAACCCCTTCCAGCCGACTGCCGGGACCCCATGCAGGAGATTGCGGGGGGTTCCAGGACTTGGACCCACCGCAATCTAGAACTTATCCCCTATCCTTGGATAGGGGATACGTTATTTTTCACCAGGCAACACTTTGAGCGATTACTGTACTCCTATGTAGACCAGGCTGCCACTGTACTGTATGACCAGTGCTTTCATAACTAGACCAGGCTGCCAGTGTACCACCTTACTGATAACTTGTAACAGGCTGCCAATGTGCTGTTTGACCAGGCTGCTTTATGCCAGTAGGACGCCTATGCACTAAGAATTAGGCTGGTTCACTGTAAGGCTATGCTTACACAACGGAATTTCTGAATTGCTACTTTATTCGATGGAATTCTGCACCTTTCATGGAATATCGGATATTCGGTGGAATATCTGCGACAGGTATTTCTGCTGCGGAAATTCAGATTCCAGGAACTGACGAATTAATATGTTCATTCAGAAACGCAATGCATTTTCCGAAGGGCCCAAGTGCTGGAGAAACATGCTTTTTGCAGGCTGTCCACCTGAGTGTTGTGGGTAGGGATTATCGGTTTGGCTGATAATCGCTATTTTGGACATTATCGGTATCGGCAATTACCATGCCAATAATGCCCGCCCATCGTCGCCGCTGCACCCCCCCCCCCCCCCATCTCCGGTGTTATAATTACCTGTTCCCGGGGTCCGCGATCCTTCTGGCTCCTGCGCTGTTGCTGTGTGCTGCATAATGACGAGTGACACAGTGACAGTGCAGGACGCCGACGGAGCCAGAAGGATCGCGGACCCCCGGGAACAGGTAGTTATAACACCGGGGATGGGGGGGAGGCGATGGGGCAGCGGCGGTATGTGGGCAGAGGATGGGGGGGAGGCGATGGGGCAGCGGCGGTATGTGGGCAGAGGATGGGGGGAGGCAATGGGGCAGCGGCGGTATGTGGGCAGAGGATGGGGGGAGGCAATGGGGCAGCGGCAGTATGTGGGAAGAGGATGGGGGGGGGAGGCAATGGGGCAACTGTGGTGGTTAGACTTGGGACAGGCAGGGGGAGAGAAGTGGGCGGCGGCGGTCTCTGGCACCGCAAAAGCAGTTGTAGATCATTGATTTAAAGCGCCCGCTTTAAATCATTGCTCTGCAATGGTTTCTGCCCCGCTGGGGGGTGTTGAAATAGCTGATAACTTGGTGGGGTGAGCCACGGGGTGTATGGGGCAGGTGTTAGTAACCCCTAAATGCTCGTGACGCCAGGGTGTGGTTTTCCTGGTAACCACCCGATTGGCAGCACTGCTATCCCAAGGTTAGGCAGGGCAATACTAGTCCAAGACCAGGTCAGGGTTAACAGTAGCTTTACTTAGGTAGACAGATGGAAATAGTCTAAACAGCTAGGCCAGGGTCCCAGAGAGGTGGCCAATAACACAGAAGCACCTCGCAGCTTGCTTGGACTTGCAGTGACTTTGACAGACTTTAGGACAGCCACACTGACTATAATGAACTTGACTGTAGGTAGTGACAGCAGACATAGATGACTTGACTTACTGACATGTGGCTGTATGTGGCTTGAGGCCTCCAGATGTGCTGGACACTGGCTCTGAGACGTCTGGTCTTCACTGTGCCTCGGGATCTAAGAAAGATGGAAACGGCTCCCCCTCTTATGGGGGGGCTGAGCCAGAAGCCCATAGGTCAAGCAGCAGGTCACCTGGTGCTCTCTGGGTAACAAACACATCATGTGAAAACCTTATCATGTGACTAACTCCAAGGTCCTTTATACTATGGACCTATTGACTCCTGATGAAGCTGCTGTAGAGAGCGGCGGAACGCGTGGAGCGAGTTGTTCGTCCCCCCCCCACCCCGGCCTGTGGTGACATACTTCCTTCATTTTGCTATGTTTGTTACCTGTCCTGCCTGTGTTTGTATCGGCGCCTGCATATTGCCTTAGAGATTTTTTACATTGCATCAGTACACTTTATTGTCTGTTTGGGCATATCTAGTATAGCTGCACTACATTTTCTTTATAAGCTTGCACTTTATATTTCTCCTCTTTTTTTTATTGTTGCTATAGGTTACGACTTGTGTCATAGCAGCAGCCTTGTGCATACAGGCAGGATTTTGGTCGTTTTCGTATATTTGAGTATATCTCCACACCACATTATTATTGGAGCAGGGCCGAGGGGGGTGGGATTACATTCCCCAACCCATGTGTAATTTCTGTTCTAAATGGTTTTAATTGCATTTGTGTTTTGTTGGGTCTTTGTGATAATTTGTGTATAATAAACATTTATTGTATATGATTATGTTTGATGGTGTGCAATAATTTCTGGCCACTAGCTTTTTCTCTAGACATTTTCTTTATACTATGGGGGAGACACTTCTGGAGGGCCCCTAGGACACAGAGGGACTCAACCTGACAGGGCCCAAGTACTGTACGGGACCATATCCTGTACTGGGACATCACAGTAGCTCCATCTATTTGTTTGTAAATACTACAGTGCCCCCCAGTTCTTCCAGCATTGGTTCAGTCCTGTCTATGACTATATGCTGTTGGTTCCACGTTCCATGCCATACACCTCCACTGATCATTGGTCTACATGAGGAGAGTCCTGGAGCTCTGTTCCTTGCTGCGTTTTCTTCTGTGGCCTGTCTGATATGTGGTCAGCGCCTATAAATGGAGGGATTTATTCTGGATCTGAAGAAAGAATGCCTCGGTCCTGGGAATCTTCTCTGACTCACGGCCTCTAGCAGCTCTATGTACTCCCAGCCACAGTACTAGGACATTTCTGGGATGGGTTAAAGAGAACACAACCTAATAGTGTATTAAGCCCTTGACAAACCATCTGATACAGTCATATGTTCAGTATCCATGTTATGAGAAGCGAATAAACCTTAGAATGCACATGTACTGTTTGTAGAGCAGTGTTTCCCAACCAGGGTGCCTCCAGCTGTTGCAAAATTACAACTCCCAGCATGTCTGGACAGCTGTTGGCTGTCCAGGCATGCTGGGAGTTGTAGTTTTGCAACAGCTGGAGGCACCCTGGTTGGGAAACACTGTTGTAGAGGCACAGTACTGTAGAAGGCTGTCACCATTGACCCTAATATTTCTTGTCTTTTCCCAGACATGTTTTACTAGGTCAGCTGCTTTTGCATGAGATTGGGTAAAGCCTGTGTGAGTGATGGAGAAATAACATGAGGCAATCTACTTTGTACAGCACTACAGAGTATGTTGGTGCTATGTGAATAGCAGGAGGCAATATTAAAGGGGTACTCCAGTGGAATTTTTTTTTTTTTTAATCAACTGGTGCCATTAAGTTAAACAGATTTTTAAATTACTTATTTTTAAAAAAATCGTTATCCTTCCAGTACTTATCAGCTGCTATATGCTACACAGGAAGTTATTTTCTTGATTTTTTTTTCATTTATCAATGTGACGGGGGGGGGGGGGGGGGGGTACTATATAGTGTAGTGTCCCATACGTCTTAATTATAATATCCAAAGTGCGCACCTCTAGTGCTAAATACGAGAAATAATTCCAACAGTGTCAAAAACAGGGCGCCAATTTGCCCATATAGGCCAAAATTCTGGTGCATAAGGTAAATCGTATTCCATGTGACTACCTACCTACACATACATAGATGGATCAGGTCAGAGTAACCACTCCCACATCTCTGTATATATGCAGGTATAATGAACAATAACACCAGTGTAGATGTATATACACCCGCACAGGTGTTTCCTTTATTAGGGGTACCCCTATTAAAGGAAACGCCTGTGCAGGTGTATATACATCTACACTGGTGTTATTGTACTCATAAGTACTGGAAGGATTACGTAATTAGAAGTAATTTACAAATCTGTTTTAACTTTCTGGCACCAGTTGATTTAAAGAAAAAAAAATTCCACCGGAGTACCCCTTTTAAAGGATGTTTAGATTACCCATTCTTTATAGGACCTCTCATAAGGATCACGTGGGGTCCCAACTTGGGGACCCCTGCCGATTAACTCTTATCTGATACTAGAAGGGAGATTTACCTATGATTTCTAAGCCATGTTTTCAAGAGATGTTTGTTGCTGGTGAATGGAAACATCTGGTTCATGTCTAAAAACAGGGAACCTCTCCTGATCTTGTGTTCACGTAGCAGAATGTTTGTCACAGTGTATCAGTCTAGATAAAATTGGTAAATTAAACAAAGTAGCATGTGTCCTTTCTCTGGCTTTAGGTTGATGACCTTGTCTAGTGTTCCACAAGTGGCTCCTTAGCTGCTGACGCTATTGTGTACTACAGCTGTATGTCATTTTGCTAGAACCTACTACTAGGGTTAGAGCCATAGGCTGACAACACCAGGAAAAGGTGTCACCTGATATTGTAAATATGGATTTTCCCTTTTCATATTTAGTATAGGCTCAATACCAGGTACTGCCGCTCCGTCCCATGAAGTAAAGGGTATTGTGTAGTACTTTGTCTGGTATTGGTCACATTACTTTTCCCTTTGTATTTTAGTGAGGTACACTTGTGTCTTTTCTCTGTGGAATCGTACAAATACTGAGCATACTGCACCCCCCCCCCCCCCCCTGTATTTTAGGCTATATTTACATATGATGAAAGCCATATGTTCTGGGTATATGTCACATTCTGGCAGAACGGTATACTGACACATATCACCGTGTGCCTGTATATACAGTATACTTATTGGCCTAGATTTATCAACCCGTGACATAAAATGTCTAGCTTTGCCCACAGCAACCAATCACAGCTCAGCTCAACTTTCACTGCTGTGATTGGTTGTTGTGGGTAAATGAAACAGTTTTTGTCTCCGATTAATAGATCTAGGCCAGAGTTGCACAGTGAATTTCCTTACTTAGGGTAAAAAAAGTTATTTAGGTTATGAACAGGTCGGACCATAACGCCAAAGTGAACTTACCTTTAAAGGAGAAGTATCATGCTGAAAAAGGTAGCCCTCATCCACTTTTAGATTGTGGCGGGTCCGACTGCTGGGTAGCCCACCCACCACCTCGGGACCTCCTGCATGGGGCACGGCTCTCCCTGGGAACAGAGCGTGTCGACTTCCGCACAAAGGGGCGGTCAACTCGCCCCCTTCATGTATCTCTGTGGGAGAGTCGTAGAGAGACTCTCCCATAGAGCTACAAAGAAGGGGTGTGTCGGCCGCCACTGTGTGCCTTTTTATGTCCTGAAACAGAGGTCCTGAGCCCCACTTACAAGCTTGTGCCCTGCTGCTCCACTCTGTCTGTGGGGGGTGTTGAAATCGTTTTCTACCTCCAGAGTATATATGAAATCATTTTCTTTTTTTGCAGGAAAAGTTGCACTTTTTATAGGAATCCTTCATTTTATCAAATATATTGCAAAACTAGAAAAAAATTATTTGGTTGTGTGAATTTTTTTTTTTTTTTTTAAACTTAATGGACATCTGTACGGCATGAATTTTACATATTCCTGTGCCCGGGCTTCAAAAAAAACTTTAACTCACCTTCCTATGTTCCCTCGTTGCTCCGGTACCGGCCTCATGGTCCTCTTGCTGCTTCCTGGGGACAGTAACGTCACAGAGCCGTCAGCGTATCACCGTCTGCAGCAATGTCCCGCCTCGGCTGGTGATAGGCTGAGCGCACTGTCATGTAGGGAGCTCTGGCCCGTTCCTTACATGACAGTGCACTCAGCCTATCACCGGCCGAGGCGGGACATTGCTGCAGACGGTGATACGCTGACGGCTCTGTGACGTTACCGTCCCCAGGAAGCAGCAAGAGGACTGCAGCATAGGACCGTGAGGCTGGTACCGGGGGAACGTAGGAAGGGGAGTTAAAATTTTTGTTTATTTTTGCAGTTTAAGTTCATGCAGTACAGATGTCCTTTAAGTGTAACTATCGTTAGTAAAAACTTTTGCTGTGTAATTCAGACTTTTCAATAGTTTAGTTCGCACGGTGTCTCCATCCCAAGAGAAACTGAGATTTGTAACCTGGTCATGCACTTCACTTCAATTGGAATAATGGGTTAATGTATCCTTTAGTAAAGGAAACCTCTTTACATAATTTCTTGTCTAGATTGTACTGCTGATGCATGTTCTTGCACCATTTCTATGTACAGTGTTCATGACATAGCTACAGGTTTTATATCTAGGATACCTACTAGAGATGAGCGAACTTACAATAATTGGATTCGTCACAAACTTCTCGGCTCGGCAGTTGCTGACTTTAGCCTGCATAAATTAGTTCAGCTTTCAGGTGGGCTGGAAAAGGTGGATACAGTCCTAGGAGAGTCTCCAGCCCACCGGAGCACCTGAAAGCTGAACTAATTTATGCAGGCTAAAGACCGCAACCGCCGAGCCGAGAAGTTCGTGACGAATCGAATTACTGTAAGTTTGCTAATCTCTAATACCTACTTTAGAGCATTGGAAGTCCATGACGGTTGCAGATTGAGTGGCCTCTTGTAGCCTCTGACCTTAGAAAAGTCTCTGAGTTGCTTCCACCTTTTGAGGTCTATTTAAGCTCCTTTAGGAGACCGCCATGCCGATCTCTTTTCCTTGACACACAGGTCCCTGCACATGCTCCCTACATTGCTCCTCGTGCACCTGCAGGTTCTCTCTTCTCTTCTGTGTGAACACACTGCTAGCGGCACGCTATATGCTGTGGTTACTAGAGCCAGAGAGCATGCTCACGCTGTATCTAGCATTGCACAGAAGCTGTGAGCAGGAAGGCAGGGGAAACGGCACATAGGTCCCAGCACATGCGCCCAATATTACTCCTGTGTCAATCACACAGCCTTCCCAGCGCTGAAGGCAAAGAGAAAGGCATGGCGGCCTCAGGGCATAGCAGACCCATATCGGACTGTTGATGGCTGTACAGAATAAAATATTTTATTATCATAAAATCCAGCTATAAAGAAGGTAAAGGTAATGGTGGATGGCTATGATAAACCCAGTTCACAGACTGACTGAAATCATGACAGTTGTGCCTCAAACTCACCTGATGCCTGCTTTTTAGGTGGCATTGCTATGCCATAAATCTGTAATATTATTTCGATGTGTATTTTAATTCTCATCATGCATCTGGCCCGGGGGGACTGTAACGATGCATAGCATCTTTCCCAGAGTTGGTGTCAAGGTTAGGGGTTTTGCCTTTGACTCTTAGTACTGTACAGCATTCTTCGTGCTCACAGTTTTGACTTCTGTGTGCTAAAAAGGAGTTTTAGGGGAGAAATTAATTTGTTATATGCCTTTCATCCTTTCCTCTCCTGCTTTCCTCCCCTCAATGCAAGCCTACGGCAGGGGGCGTCATAGCTATCACGCCCCCTCCCGTAAGCTTGCATTGCGGGGCGGAAGCGTGACATCACACGCCGCCCGCCCTGTAGTCGCCCGTAATCAGACCCGGAGCGAACACGCTCCGAGGACTGATTATAAACGGGGTGCCGCGTGCATGATCACGGGCATCCCCAGTGGTGGGACTCCCACGATCAGGCATCTTATCCCCTATCCTTTGGATAGGGGATAAGAAGATGTTTAAGCACCGGAGAACCCCTTTAAGTTCCTTTAGTGTTGTAGTTTTCAAGATAGTATGCCATGTGTAGTTTTTTTTTTTTTATTTTTTTTTATTTTTTTGTTTGTTTGCTGTTCTGGAACCCTTGGAACTTGCTAAATGCAACATGCCCCCCAAAAACCATTTCAGCAAAATTCTCTTTCAAAAAGCCAAAACTTAACTGGTCCCTGAAAAATTGAGATTTTGAAATTTTTGGGAAAACTTTAAAATTGCTGCTATACTTTGAAGCCCTCTGATGTCTTCAAATAGTAAAAACATGTCAACTTTATGATGCCAACATAAAGTAGACATATTGTATATGTGAATCAATATATAATTTATTTGGAATATCCATTTTTCTTACAAGCAGAGAGTGAAATTTGCGGATTTTTCACCAAGAAAGCATACACGTAACAATGAAAAATTACCACTATCTTAGAGAAGTCCAGTGCTGAAAAACTTCTCCTATCCTAAGGATAGGGGGATAAAATTCAGATTGCGGGGGTCCGACCGATGGGGCCCCCACCATCTCCTGTACGGAGCCCCGGCTTGTTGACCACCGCATGAAGGGGCAGACGACACGCCCCTTCAATACAGCGCTATGGTAGAGCCGGAGATTGCCGAAGGAAGCGATCTGGCTCTGCCATTGATTTGTATTGAGGGGGAGTGTCAGCCGCTTCATGCGGTGGTCAACACACCTCCTTACCCACGGGCTGGCGGGGCCCCGTAGAGGAGATCGTGGGGGAACCCTCGCAATCTGAAACTTATCCCCTATCTTCAGGATAGGGGAGAAGTTTTTCAGCACTGGACTACACACTTAAAGTAGAATATGTCACAAAAAACAATCTCGAAATCAGAATAAAAGGTAAAAGCATCCCAGAGTTGTTAATGCATAAAGTGACACTGGTCAGATGTGCAAAGTGCAAAAAAAAAAAAGAGCTGAGCCCTGAGTCCCTAAGGGGTTAAACAAAGTACATTAGAAATATTTTTTTTACTTACGATAAGGCGTGCAATAGCAAAAATGAGTTTTAATGAAAGTGCCCATTTAACCAAAACTTTTTATGGAATACCCCTTTTAGGAATTGGTATCTTCATGATTTAAAACTATTGTGCTAAATTTGATTCTCTGTCTTCAATAAAGATGAAAAAGGTGAAGAACTAGTTGTAGGCTTCTCCTAGGAGGCTAATTTGAGCGAAAAATGTTAATGCATGTGAATAATGTAGTGCGGCACACTAGTCACAAAGTCGCCCAGGCCTAGAATTGAGTACGAGAATATATAGGTCCAGGTTTATAAACCCAAAACGGTTTCACAGCTCAGCTTTCATATCCTAACTGGGCTGTGATTGGTTTTTATGGGCAAAATCAGCCAGTTTGGGTTTCAGGCAGATTAATAAATCTAGGCCAATGTTTTACTGTGGTTCTTAACTTCATGAAGCCGCATATAGCAGCTGTTTCTGGCTTCTGTGCTATTGAAAGTTTAGAAGTTGAAGCCTGTCAACTGTTTTCTTCTTGAATTCTTCTATTCATCAGACTAGTCACATGCAACGGAAAATGTCTCTGAAAAGGGAACAATTTGTTTCAGTAAAAATAAAATAAATAACAAAAGTATGTTTGTAGTTATGTTCTGCAGAGAATATGCATCTAGTAATTCACACTGGCATGGTTACGTAAAGTGACACTTAAAGGGGTACTCCACCCCTAGACATCTTATCCCCTATCCAAAGGATAGGGGATGAGATGTCAGATCGCCAGGGTCCCGCTGCTGGGGACCGCCGCTGCGGCACCCCGCTATCATTACTGCGCAGAGCGAGACCGCTCTGCACGTAATGACGGGCATTACAGGGGCCGGAGCATCGTGACGTCACGGCCCGCGCCGTCAATACAAGTCTATGGGAGGGGGCGTGGAGGTCGTCACGCCCCCTGCCAAAGACTTGCATTAAAGGGACGGGCCGTGATGTCATGAGGGGCGGAGCCATGACGTCACGCTGCTCCGGCCCCTGTATCGCCCGTCATTACGCACAGAGCGAACTCGCTCTGTGCAGTAATGATGGCGGGGTGCCGCAGCGGCGATCCCCGGGGTCCCCAGCAGTGGGACTGCGGCGATCTAACATCTTATCCCCTATCCTTTGGATAGGGGATAAGATGCCAGGGGCGGAGTACCCCCTTAAAGGGGTACTACCATGGAAAACTAAACCTTTTTTTTTTTTTTTTTTTTTTTTTTTTTTTTTTTTAAATCAACTGGTGCCAGAAAGTTAAACAGATTTGTAAATCACTTCTATTAAAAAAAACTCTTAATCATTCCAGGGGCTGTATACTAAATAGAAATCCAAAAAAGAAATGCATTTCCTATGATGTCCTGACCACAGTGCTCTCTGTTGTCCATTTTAGGAACTGGAGAAAATCCCCTTAGCAAACATGCTTCTCTGGACAGTTCCTAAAATGGACAGCAGAGGTCAGCAGAGAGCCCTGTGGTCAGGACATCACAGGAAATTCTTTTCTTTTTGGATTTGTCTTTAGTATACAGCCCCTAAAAAGTACTGAAAGTTTTCCACGGTAGTACCCCTTTAAGACGCATCCTACCTCTGGCCCTCTATTTGTGTATATATATGTGTGTGTGTATGTGTGTATGTGTGTATGTATGTATATATGTATATATATATATATATATATATATATATATATATATATATATATTAAATTTGTTAAAATATCCAAGCTAAGTATATTCCTCAATACAGAGAGATAACACCTCTGGGCTCTGCCCTATCTGGGCAGCATCTTGGATCAGTGGTCAGCACTGTAGATTTGTAGATTTCAGGGGTTGCTGAGCTTGTATGGGTTTATTGGTCAGCACTATAGCTTTGCAGCCTGGGGGACCTGAGTTTGGATGGGCTCAGTGGTCAGCACTATAGATTTGCAGACTGAGGTGCTGAACTTTGATGGGCTCAGTGGTCAGCACTATAGCTTTTCAGCCTATGGGGCCTGAGTTTGTATGGGCTCAGTGGTCAGCACTATAGCTTTGCAGCCTCGGGGGCCTGAGTTTGTATGGGCTCAGTGGTCAGCACTATAGCTTTGCAGCCTGGGGAGCCTGAGTTTGTATGGGCTCAGTGGTCAGCAATAGTGCCTGGGGGGCCTGAGTTAGGATGGGCTCAGTGGTCAGCACTATAGCTTTGCAGCCTGGGGGGCCTGAGTTTGGATGGGCTCAGTGGTCAGCACTATAGCTTTGCAGCCTGGGGGGCCTGAGTTTGGATGGGCTCAGTGGTCAGCACTATAGCTTTGCAGCCTGGGGGGCCTGAGTTTGGATGGGCTCAGTGGTCAGCACTATAGCTTTGCAGCCTGGGGGGCCTGAGTTTGGATGGGCTCAGTGGTCAGCACTATAGCTTTGCAGCCTGGGGGGCCTGAGTTTGGATGGGCTCAGTGGTCAGCACTATAGCTTTGTGGCCTGGGGGGCCTGAGTTTGGATGGGCTCAGTGATCAGCACTATAGCTTTGCGGCCTGGGGGGCCTGAGTTTGTATGGGCTCAGTGGTCAGCACTATAGCTTTGCAGCCTGGGGGGCCTGAGTTTGTATGGGCTCAGTGGTCAGCACTATAGCTTTGCAACCTGGGGGGGCCTGAGTTTGTATGGGCTCAGTGGTCAGCACTACAGCTTTGTGGCCTGGGGGGCCTGAGTTTGGATGGGCTCAGTGGTCAGCACTATAGCTTTGCAGCCTGGGGGGCCTGAGTTTGGATGGGCTCAGTGGTCAGCACTATAGCTTTGCAGCCTGGGGGGCCTGAGTTTGGATGGGCTCAGTGGTCAGCACTATAGCTTTGCAGCCTGGGGGGCCTGAGTTTGGATGGGCTCAGTGGTCAGCACTATAGCTTTGCAGCCTGGGGGGCCTGAGTTTGGATGGGCTCAGTGGTCAGCACTATAGCTTTGCAGCCTGGGGGGCCTGAGTTTGGATGGGCTCAGTGGTCAGCACTATAGCTTTGCAGCCTGGGGGGCCTGAGTTTGGATGGGCTCAGTGGTCAGCACTATAGCTTTGTGGCCTGGGGGGCCTGAGTTTGGATGGGCTCAGTGATCAGCACTATAGCTTTGCGGCCTGGGGGGCCTGAGTTTGTATGGGCTCAGTGGTCAGCACTATAGCTTTGCAGCCTGGGGGGCCTGAGTTTGTATGGGCTCAGTGGTCAGCACTATAGCTTTGCAACCTGGGGGGGCCTGAGTTTGTATGGGCTCAGTGGTCAGCACTACAGCTTTGTGGCCTGGGGGGCCTGAGTTTGGATGGGCTCAGTGGTCAGCACTATAGCTTTGCAGCCTGGGGGGCCTGAGTTTGGATGGGCTCAGTGGTCAGCACTATAGCTTTGCAGCCTGGGGGGCCTGAGTTTGGATGGGCTCAGTGGTCAGCACTATAGCTTTGCAGCCTGGGGGGCCTGAGTTTGGATGGGCTCAGTGGTCAGCACTATAGCTTTGCAGCCTGGGGGGCCTGAGTTTGGATGGGCTCAGTGGTCAGCACTATAGCTTTGCAGCCTGGGGGGCCTGAGTTTGGATGGGCTCAGTGGTAAGCACTATAGCTTTGCAGCCTGGGGGGCCTGAGTTAGGATGGGCTCAGTGGTCAGCACTATAGCTTTGCAGCCTGGGGGGCCTGAGTTTGGATGGGCTCAGTGGTCAGCACTATAGCTTTGCAGCCTGGGGGGCCTGAGTTTGGATGGGCTCAGTGGTCAGCACTATAGCTTTGCAGCCTGGGGGGCCTGAGTTTGGATGGGCTCAGTGGTCAGCACTATAGCTTTGCAGCCTGGGGGGCCTGAGTTTGGATGGGCTCAGTGGTCAGCACTATAGCTTTGCAGCCTGGGGGGCCTGAGTTTGGATGGGCTCAGTGGTCAGCACTATAGCTTTGCAGCCTGGGGGGCCTGAGTTTGGATGGGCTCAGTGGTCAGCACTATAGCTTTGCAGCCTGGGGGGCCTGAGTTTGGATGGGCTCAGTGGTCAGCACTATAGCTTTTCAGCCTGCAATGTTGATTGGCTTCATTGGATTGCACCTCACTGGGCACAAGTACTTATGTGAGCAATGGCATCTGTACAGTGTGTGAAATGTGATGGTGCTATGTGAGCAATTGAAAATGTAAAGGGTTTAGTGATCTGCCCACCTTGTCACACTTCCTGTTTATTAGATACATATCTAATACACAATTACTGTCTGAAATGTGGCTGTTACCATGTCTTGAAGACCGATTCCTTAGCAGGTTTAATATTTTAGGAAGTTGCCGCAAGATGGGTTTCTTTTAAATAACTGTAAGGCTTTGTTTTCATCGCTTCCATTTATAACCTATCACGGGCTCCATACTGTGCATGTGTACAACACTGATATGCTTCACTTACACATTAGTCCTGCTTATTAAAAAACACACAAAAAAATGCACTTTTAGGGTATGTTCACACTAAGGAATTGGGGCGGAAATCAAGCAGAAATTTTCTGCCCCAAAATATTGTTACTTTTCCACAAGAACTCACAGAGATTTGGCGCGGAATTCCACACGCGGAAATGAAAATTTCAAGAGGAGGAGGAAAAGAGTGTGTGTGTGTGTGTGTGTGTGTGGGTGTGTGTGTATATATATATCTATATATATCTATATCCTTTTTTTTTTTTTTTTTTCATGCGGAAATTTCACGCCAATGCCGAGTGGAAATGATTCTGACTGAATTTATTTTTTTACATTGATCTCTATGGAGAACGACACTGATTCCGCCTGAAAGAAAGAACATGTTCTTTCTCCAAGTGGAACAGACTTCCTCGTCAGAATTCTGCTTGAGGAAATTCCTCAGTGTGAACTGAGGGGCAGAAATTCTGCACAGCTCTATGGGGATTTTCACTGCTGAATGAATTGGAGAGGAAAAAGCGAGCAGAATTACTTGTGGAAATTCCTCTCCAATTCCTCAGTGTGAACATACCCTTATAAACTATTTTGGTTGGCACACAAAATAGTAGGATCATGTGGAAGTTTTTTCTATCAGTTACATCAATGAACGGGCACGCTAAGAATAGTGTGAACATTTCTCACTTATTTTCCATCTTATTGCTACTTGTCTTGGATTTTATAGCTCCACTTTCACTTTTTTTTGGCAACGTGTGCATTGAATGTGTCATGAATAGCATTATTCTTATCTCCCCAAGCTATGTCATCCAGTAAGTAAAGAAGTGCTAAGAAAAGCCTGTTATCTCTAGGAGGATCTACGCTGTTCAGGCACATCCCCCAAGTTATGGAAAGGTGTATGTGTGCAATGTGGCATTTCTATATGCTGCTTGAATATCGGGATAGTCTCGGCCTCGGGGAAGCTTTTTCTTGTATTGGCATGTTCAAAAATGTCGTCTTTAGTGTTGCTTAGCTGTTCACTTTCTCTGTCTGGAGTTTTTAATCCCAAAATGTATTCAGCAAATGAGAGTAATTTAACAATCTGTCGCATCATGTTTGCACAACCAGATTCTTTGTCGGTTATGATTGTAACATGTTTATTGGGGTTGGCGATGTTTCCCTCTCCAGATACCGTTTTAAAGGGGTACAGTATATGAATGTAAGCTGAACCCACTGGTTTTGTTGGGCCGGTCAACAATCTAATGTGGATGGTGGAATTTAACATGCTCAATTGCTTTTCTGTGCTAATGAATGGCATATCTGCACCTCAGGTACTATATAAGTCACAGTGCACTGGTGGTCAGCACAAAGGCTGCTGTGTGTACTTGGTCCTACTTACAGAAATCCTCCTATCCCTTAGGGTAACTCTGAGCAGCGCAGCATTGTGGCTGTAGTACATACGTGATTTACAGTTACGACGGGGGAGTTGTCAGCTGACAGAAAAGCTAAATATATATCTATCGCCTGTTAGGACAGTTCAAACCTTTACACACTGCAGTAAATATTGACTGCCAAATGTGTGTGTGTGTGTGTGTGTGTGTGTGTGTGTGTATATATAATATTTCTCTATCTAACACACGCTCACTCTCTCTCATGGCTGTAAATGTTGGCACCCCTGAAGTTTTTCTAGAAAATGAAGTATTTCTCACAGAAAAGAATTGCAGTAACACATGTTTTGCTATACACATGTGTATTCCCTTTGTGTGTATTGGAAATAAACCAAAAAAGGGAGGAAAAAAAAAGCAAATTGGACATAATGTCACACCAAACTCCAAAAATGGTCTGGACAAAATTATTGGCACCTTTAACTTAATATTTGGTTGCACGACCTTTGGAAAAAATAACTGAAATCAGTCGCTTCCTATAACCATCAATAAGCTTCTTACACCTCTCAGCCGGAATGTTTGACCACTCTTCCTTTGCAAACTGCTCCTGGTCTCTCTTATTGGAAGGGCGCCTTTCCCCAACAGCAATTTTAAGATCTCTCCACAGGGATTTAGATCTGGACTTATTGTTGGCCACTTCAGAACTCTCCAGCACTTTGCCATCCGTTTCTTGGTGCTTTTTGACATATTTGTCATTTGTCCTGCTTGAAGAGCCAAGATCTCGGACGCAAACCCAGCTTTCTGACATTGGGCTGTACAGTGCGACCCAAAATCCATTGGTAATCCTCAGATTTCATGATGCCTTGCACACATTCAAGTCACCCAGTGCCAGAGGCAGCAAAACAACCCCAAAACATCATTGAACCTCCACCATATTTCACTGTAAGTACTGTGTTCTTCTTTTTATAGGCCTCATTCCGTTTTCGGTAAACAGTAGAATGATGTGCTTTACCAAAAAGCTCTATCTTGGTCTCATCTGTCTACAAGACGTTTTTCCAGAAGGATTTTGGCTTACTCAATTTAATTTTGGCAAAAAAATGCTTGCTTTTTATGTCTGTGTCAGCAGTGGGGTCCTCCTGGGTCTTAGGGTTTCATTTCATTTAAATGTCGACGATAGTTCATGCTGACACTGATGCTCCCTGAGCCTGCAGGACAGCTTTAATATCTTTGGAACTTGTTTGGGGCTGCTTATCCACCATCTGGACTATCCTGCGTTGACACCATTCATCAATGTTTCTCTTCCGTCCACACCCAGGGAGATTAGCTACAGTGTCATGGGTTGCAAACTTCTTGATAATGTTGCTCACTGTGGACAAAGGCAAATCTAGATCTCTGAAGATGTACTTGTAACCTTATGATTGTTGATATTTTCCTACAATTTGGGTCTCAAGTCCTAAGACAGTTCTCTTCTCCTCTTTCTGTTGTCCATGCTTAGTGTGGCGCACACACAATGCAAAGGCTATGTGAACTTCTCTCCTTTTTTAATCTCCTTATCAGTTGTGATTTTTATATTGCCCACACCTGTTACTTGCCCCAGGTGATTTTAAAGGAGCATCACATGCTTGAAGCAATCTTATATTTCCACAATTTTGAAAGGGTGCCAATAATTTTGTCCAGCCCTTTTTTTGGAATTTGGTGTGACATTATGTCCAATTTGCTTTTTTTTCTCCCTTTTTTTGGTTTAGTTCCAATACACACAAAGGGAATAAACATGTATATAGCAAAACATGTTACTGCAATCCTTTTCTGTGACAAATACTTCATTTACTTGAATAATTTCAGGGGTGCCAACATTTACGGCCATGACTGTATATATTTAATGCAGGTATGTCCCGATACCATTTTACTAAGATTGAGTGCAGATACTTAATTATTTTTTTAAGTACTCGACGATACCAATTGCCAATACTTTATTTTTTTGCAATATCATGAGGGTTTTTTTTTTCTTTAATGGGAAAAGGGGTGTTTTTGTTGTATTTAAACTTTTTGAAAAGGTGGGGTTTAAAATTTTTATGAGGGAAGGGGGTTTTCACATTTTTATACAATTTTTTTTCACAAATTGTATTTATTTTATTTTTTTTTTTTTAGCCCCCATAGTGGGCTATTACATGCAATCTGTAGACTGCATACACTGATCAATATTAAGCCATAGCATTGATCAAGGTTATCGGCACCCCTTTCCTACTGCCTGCCATGGCTGGTAGCAGTATAGGTGCCATGATCAGATGGCACGAAGCATGGGAAGGGACCTCCAGCCGTCCTCTCAGCTGATGAGGACACGGCGATTTCACTGCAGTGATCCCGATCAGCATCCCTGAGCTAACCGGCAGTACATGTCAGACTTTTAGACACTGCGATCAACTTTGGGCCTGGCTATGATTAGGTATCTGATTAGGTATCGGGGATATTTTCTCATGTACAAGTACTCGTGCAAATGTCCGGAATCGGTATCGGGACATCCCCAATTGAATGTAAAAAATATATATATTTTAAATGGTGGAGGAAGTGGCACGGGGGGTGATGAATGTAGGAATAAATTGGCACGGGGGTGATTAATGGGGGGGGGGGCGATGAAGTGGCATGGGGGTAGCGGGTACCTTTGTAACACTGGATGCTGTTAACATGTGCGTTGTAGGGAACACAATGTGATATGTGCAATTGGTCATATGACAAGGAGTGTCACAATATTATGCATATCTAAAAAGGGGGTCACAAACATGAAATTTTGGAAAGCTCTGGTCTAAATCATAGGGTTCATAAACAGACAAAATCATACATAAAATAATGCCAAGCTTACAACTCTAACAGGAGGGAGGAGTAAGGGTCCTACTCGCATCTATGAGGCTAGGATCACACTACAGAATCCCAAGCCAAAGATTCTAAATTCGGCCAGTGCCGATTGAATCTGTCAATGCTAGGACTGTGCTGACATTGCAGTCCCCATAGATGGCAATGTCTGCGGCGTGGATTCCACCCAAAGAATGAGCAAGCTCATATTCTGCCACTTAAATTCCATAGTGTGCTCTGTGCAGCGGAATCCCATTGCCAGGAATTTGGTTTTGAAATTCCACTTGTAAATTCTGTAGTGTAAACCTAGCCTTAGGATCATGGGTTACCATGTACTTTAGCCTACCAGCACGTCAGTAGCCAGATTCTGCCTGACTTTGCTGCATGAGCAGGCTGGACACAGTGCATGCCATCTGAATGCTTACCCTTAAGAAACATTGAGGCAAATGTGTGTTGTCCATGAAGTGCAAAAAGTAAGTGTATATGCTGCCAATTTTTCTGCCACAAATCTGTATACGCAACATGCAGATTGATGTGGATTCCCTACCTCTACGTTGAAAGGGGTAAAATCTACGACATAAATTGACATGCTGTGGATTCTTAAATCTGAATAGCTGGTTTATTTCTAGGTGGAAAAATCTGCAGTGTGTGGTTTAGGTTTCCTTCAGTCTCTTTCACATGGCTGGCAGCACTACAGACGGTGGATTCGGCAGCATTTTGTGTGCGCGCGTGTGCATGATGCCTGTGTATAGATAGACCAGAGCTATGCTCAGTCATTGTTATGGACCTCCATTCTTCCACAGCAGTTGGTATTGTTTAGCTGGAGGACTGCTGGGATTCAGATTGCTTTCCAGTTTATTAGTCTTTGAGGTGCTTAGATTATTACTAGATGGCACAGAGAGCCTAGTGACTGTCTTGTAGTTTCCATCTTCCATGGGATGTTTTAGTGTATAAATATTTTTGTTGTTGTTCCCTGCTGTGTTGTTAATTTCCCAGCAGCAAGTTATTTCAGGGATTCTATTTTTGTGGAAGGGGAAACCATCACCCACAGGCTTTTAGAATATTCAGGTCACTGTTTTAATGTGAATATGTTGGGGCATGTTACATGTGTAAATATTATTTGGACAGCAAATATCCACATGATTTATTGCAGCGGTGTCTTTGACTCTTCCATTCATATTAATAGGGCTTGCAAAAAGCCATTCGTGTGCTGCGGAAAAGATTTCCATGTGGAGAAATTTCTGCAATAAATCAACTGTATATAAATATGGCCTTAATCCGCCCCCCCCCCCCCCTTCCCCAACATTACATTAAAGTGCAACTGTCATGAGTTTTTAGCCCCCCCCCCCCAGACTACTACAATGTTTTTACAGATGTCCATAACGTGAGTGTAGCCATACCTTTTTATTGCTTTTCCTCCATTTATAACTTACATAGTTACATATTCATTTACCCAGCAGTCAGGCACAGTCGGATAGGAGTGGCTTGGGGTTCGCAAAGCCCTACCGCCGCCACCACGCCCATCCTCTCCTTTCAGCACTGGGATCGCTGTATAGTAAGACACAGCCCCATGTGCCCCTCCTGACATGCACGCGCCACTGCCCTGCATTGACAAAGCTCCCGCTGCTTATGCACTCACTGCGCAGGTGCAGTACTAGAGGAAGGGAGGGGTGCATGCACTGCGTCTTACTACACAGCGGTCCCAGCGCTGAAAGGATAGGCAGGGCATTGCGAACCCCAAGCTACGCCTATCCGACTGTACCTGACCGCTGGATGAATGTATCTTATAAGTAATAAAAGGAGGAAAAGTGATTAAGGTATGGTTACACTCACATTATAGACATCTGTAACAACATTGTAGTAGTCTGGGGGGCTGAAAGCTAATGACAGTTATGCTTTTAAATGGGCACTGTCAAATACAACTTTTTATATGTTGTACATCTTTGCAAAATATTAACCTTTCTAACATACTTCATGAGCACTCCTCTGCTCTCTCCTGTCTGATGGGACTCCTCTGTGCTCTCTCCTGTCTGATGGGACTCCTCTGTGCTCTCTCCTGTCTGATGGGACTCCTCTGTGCTCTCTCCTGTTTGATAGCACTCCTCTGTGCTCTTTCCTGTCTGAAAGCACTCCTCTGTGCTCTTTCCTGTCTGATGGCACTCCTCTGTGCTCTTTCCTGTCTGATGGCACTCCTCTGTGCTCTTTCCTGTCTGATGGCACTCCTCTGTGCTCTTTTCTGATGGCACTCCTCTGTGCTCTTTCCTGTCTGATGGCACTCCTCTGTGCTCTTTCCTGTCTGATGGCACTCCTCTGTGCTCTTTCCTGTCTGATGGCACTCCTCTGTGCTCTTTCCTGTCTGATGGCACTCCTCTGTGCTCTTTCCTGTCTGATGGCACTCCTCTGTGCTCTTTCCTGTCTGATGGCACTCCTCTGTGCTCTTTCCTGTCTGATGGCACTCCTCTGTGCTCTTTCCTGTCTGATGGCACTCCTCTGTGCTCTTTCCTGTCTGTAAGTCGTCACTTACTGGACTTTGTCCATGCCTGTGCTTCAGCTTGGACAAAGCCATGATTTTATAAGCCATGATTTCTATTATGAAGGATATTAGAATGGTTAAGGTTTTGCCAAGATGTACAACATATAAAAAGTTTTTGTACCTGACAGTGCACATTTGAAGAACTATATCTATCTCATGAGCATTTTCAGCTCTTAAGAAGCTGACCTGCATCATGGATTTTAATAGTCAGCATATCAATTTGTTGTGGATTATTAGCACGTAGTTCACCCCTCATTGATATGCCTTGAACAGTCCCCATCAACACTAAGAGTAGGGTAAAAGCAAAGTGTGCCAACATTCAGAAACCACTTTGATAGGTTGATGGCAGATTAGGCAGGACACACTCCACGGGGGCAATATGGTGTAGAAAAGTGCATAAAAAAAAAAATCTAACTTAGTATCTTCCTTTTTTTTAAATTTTTTTTATTTATTTAATATAAACTCATTTAACCTAGTTACTTTTAGGGTATGTTCACACTGCGGAAGTCCGCACAGGGAACATTACCATCAGTGTGAATGGTAATGACTACTTAGTAAGAGAACTTCTATGTGCCGCCCCCCCCCCCCCCCCCCAAAGAACCTTTTGAGGTCTATAAAAGTGACACGCCCATGCTGTGCTTTGATTTGCTAGGGCTGGGCAGTATACCGGTTCATACCGAATACTGAGTTTTTTTGGGTTGCACGATATGAATTTTCCTCCATACTGCAATACCGGTTGGGCCCCTCCCCCTCGGGAATGTATTATCAGCCCAGCGCTGTCCCTACATCAGGGAACTAATCCTATATTACCCGCCAGCACTCTTCTGCTTCCCCACAATTAATGATCAGCCCGGCGGGGTACTACTCACATAGGTCACACACTGCCCTCCTCCTCTTTGTTGAGGGCTGCTGGCGCTGGAACTCTATACTGTACCCCAGTGGTCTCCAACCTGCGGACCTCCAGATGTTGCAAAACTACAACTCCCAGCATGCCCGGACAGCCAATGGCTGTCCGGGCATGCTGGGAGTTGTAGTTTTGCAACAGCTGGAGGTCCGCAGGTTGGAGACCACTGCTGTACGCTGTATCCCTATGCCCGGGCTGCAAAAGATACAACTCACTGTAACTCACCTACGTCGGCCACACGCTGGGGACGGGAATTTCGGACAGCCGTCAGCCTATCCCAGGCCGCAGCAATGTCCCGCCCCGGCCAGTGATGGGCTGAGCCCACTGTCATGTAAGGAGCTCTGTCTGGCTTCTTACATGACAGTGGGCTCAGCCTATCACTGGCCGGGGCGGGACATCGCTGCGGCCGGGGATAGGCTGACGGCTGTCCGAAATTCCAGTCCCAAGGAACAGCGTGTGGCCGATGTAGGTAAGTTAAAGTTTATTTTCTGTATCTTTTGCAGCCCGGGCATAGGTATACAGCGTACAGCAGTGGTCTCCAACCTGCAGACCTCCAGCTGTTGAAAAACTACAACTCCCAGCATGCCTGGACAGCCATTGGCTGTCCGGGCATGCTGGGAGTTGTAGTTTTGCAACATCTGGAGGTCTGCAGGTTGGAGACCACTGGTGTACAGTATGGAGTTGCAGATTTCATTCTGTTAAATAGATAGAAATAGTTGCACACCGCTTCATATCCACAGCAGTAAATCTGCAACAAATAACCTATATGTAAATGTGCCCCAAGAATACAGTCTGCTTCATACTTATGCAATAGCATATGCAAGTTGTAGACATGTATACAAACAATCTGCTGCAGATGAACAGACATGTAGGCCATATTGACATGTGTTGGATTCTGTCACTATTCTGGCCCAGATTTAGCTGACATTCTGCTGGTTATGGAAGTGGATGCTAGTGTGGAAGAATGAATCCACTACATGCTCCTTATTGCTGTAGACTTTGCACAGTGGTAAAGCCACAAATTACAATCCATGCCTTGTGGACATGGGGTTAAGGGCTTGTTCCTATCTGTATCAGAGCTCCGTTAGCAGATTCCTTTAAAATGACAGGAGTTAAGCTGAGAACATATTATTACTACAGCTCAGTTTTTTTTTTTTTTTTTTTTAAATCTTAAAGGGAAACTCCAGTACACTCTGTGCATGAGGAGAGCCAGGGCATCGGGCAGGAGATCACTCTTATCCCCTATCCTTTGCTAAGGCCAGTGTTTCTTAACCAGGGTGCCTCCAGCTGTTTCTAAACTACAACACCCAACATGCTCGGACAGCCAGAGTCTATACTGTATCTTGCAGTGTGTAAATGCACAATTTCTGCCTTAAGTATAGCGAGTGTATCTTGATGTTATTGTTTTGGCTTGAGGTTTTCCTATGGGTAATGCGTGGGCTGAAATTGTAGGATGACATTACAATGGCTGCGGAGATGCAGTGAGTTCTGCTCATTTCTTGACTCATTAATTCTTATTAGTGAAAATGCTGATTAGGAGGAGATGTTGGGAATACAGCCTCTGTATTGTACATGGCAATGGCTTGGCATCATGTCTCTAGCCCATTTTGGACGAAAGCATCGGAGGGTTGGGGCATTCACTCCCTATACATAACATTATTTTTTCTTTTTTTGCATAACTTTGTATGGAAGGATGTAGTCTACCACTCAGTACCATATTTAAAAAAAAAAAAAACATAAACAAGAAAATATATATGTATATAACTGTCCTCACGGAGGCCAAGAAGTGCATGTAATCTGTCTCTGTTGGATGAATAAAGAATGATAGCTGGGAGATATTCCCAGCATATACAGTTGTGATCAACAGCTTATATACCCTTGGAGAACTGTTAAAGGGGTTATCCAGATTAGTAAAGTTTAACCCCCTATCCAAAGGAAAGGGAATGTGTGCCAAATCGTGTGGGGGGGGGGGGGGGGTCCGACAGGTGGGACCTGGTGCTGTCTTCTGCACGAAGCGGGGTCAGCAAAAGGTGCCACATGCATGTCCATGGGAGAGCTGCAGCGCTGTACTTGTGTATCTTTGACTCTCCCATAGAGATGCATGGAGCACTCATATTGACCACAGCTTCATGCGGGGAAAGACACTGCCCGTGCGTGGTGCTCTGCGGGGGTTCTGAAACTTATTACCAATCCTTTTGGATAGGTGATACATTTTTCTTAACTGGACCACTTTTTTTAAAGTGTACCGGTCGTTAACAAAAACTTTTTATATAATGTAGATAATACCATTATCTGTATATTTGTAATATACATTGGTTAAAAAAATGTGTATATTTTTGTCCCTAAAGCTATTGTCTGTGAGGAGTCCAAATCCAGGAAGTGTGGGAGGCCCAGCGGGGCTCTGCACGGAGGCTCTAGGACATGCTTCCTGCTCACATCACGATGATTGACAAGTAGAGTCTGCACAGAGCCCTGCTTGTCCCGTCCTCACTTCCTGTATTTGTTCTCCTCATAGAGAGACACAGGCAACAGCTGTAGGGATAGCATATTTTCACCCAAAAGTATCCAAATTTTTTAATGTATATTACAAATATACATATGATGAGGGTATTGTCCACATTATAGCAAAAGGTTTTTAATAGGTACACTTTAAAGTAAAACTGTCAGCCTGTTCTCCCACACTTAACCCATTACACTGGGTTATATGGGTGAACAGGAGTCCAAGAAGGGGTCACTTACCTAAATCTGTGCAGTAGGTCCTGAGAGATGTCCCCATGCATTCATAGTAAACTGCAGGGTATAGCAATGGTTATAACTTGGCTTTGTGCTTAGGGTCATTGTTGTGCTGGAAAGTCCAAGAATACCCAATTTTCAGCTTTTATGCATCACAAGGCCAATTCGAATGCAAATATATCTAGGAGTTGTACCGCGCGGTATTAACCCTTTAGACATGGCATTCAAAGTTAATCGCTGCGTCTAATATGAAAGTAAAAGCTTCCCGGCAGCTCAGTCGGGCTGATCGGGACCACCGAGGTGAAATCGCGATGCCACTATCAGCTAGATCACCTGCCTCGATCACGTCCGATCGGCGATTGATTGCTTCAAGTCTGAGATCCAGGCTTGAGCACTCGACCCCCGATTACACTGATCTTTGCCGTGTCAATGCGCGACAATAATCTGTGTATGAGATTGGTATGTGCAGTGAAATAGCCACCAGGAGGGGCTATAACACTGCAAAAAAAAAAGTGTATAAAAAAAAAAAAAATTTCAAAAGATCATTTAACACCTTGCCTAATAAGTAAGAATCACCCCCCTTTTCCCATTTAAAAAAACCCAAAACGTAGTAAATAAACATGTGGTATCGCCGCATGCGGAAATGTCTGGACTACAAAAATATATCGTTAATTAAACCACACGGTCAATGACGTACGCGCCAAAAAATTCCAAAGTCCAAAATTGTGTATTTTTGGTCACTTTTTATATCATGAAAAAATGAATAATCAAAAAGTCAGATCAATGTAAAAATTGTACCGAATAAAACTTCAGATTATGGCGCAAAAAAATTTGCCTGCATACCGGCCCGTACGCAGGAAAATAAAAGTTATAGGGGTCAAAAGATGACCATTTCAACCTGTTAAGGACCCAGGGCGTACCTGTACGCCCTGAGTCCGCTCCCGATCTATAACGCGGGGCCTCTAACAACGGCCAAGACCTGTGGCTAATAGCGCGCGGCATTGATCGCGCTGCTGCACGCTATTAACCCTTTAGACGCGGCGTTCAAAGTTGAACGCCGCATCTAAAATAAAAGTGAAACCATGCCGGTTAGCTTGGGGAGCTGTTCGGGATAGCCACGGTGAAATCGTGGCATCCCGAACAGCTTACAGGACAGCTGGAGGGTCCCTACCTGCCTCCTCACTGTCCGATCGCCGAATGACTGCTCAGTGCCTGAGATCCAGCCATGAGCAGTCAAGCGGCAGAATCATCGAGCAGTGGTTTCTTCTGAGAAACCACTGATCAATGTAAAAGATCAGTGTGTGCAGTGTTATAGCCCCCTATGGGAGCTATAACACTGCAAAAAAAAAGTGAATAAAGATCATTTAACCCCTTCCCTATTAAAAGTTTGAATCACCCCCCCTTTTCCCATAAAAAAAAGTGTAAATAAAAATAAACATGTGGTATCGCTGCGTGCGGAAATGTCCGAATTATAAAAATATATCATTAACTAAACCTCACGGTCAATGGCGTGCGCGCAAAAAAATTGTGCAAAAAAATAGTGCATTTTTGGTCACTTTTTATATAATGAAAAAATGAATAAAAAGCGATCAATAAGTCCTATCAATGCAAAAATGGTACCACTAAAAAATGAGCCCTCACACCGCCCCATACGCAAAAAAAAAAAAAAAAAGTTATAGGGGTCAGAAGATGACCATTTTAAACGTATAAATTTTCCTGCATGTAGTTTTGATATTTTCCCAGAAGTACGACAAAATCAAACCTATATAAGTAGGGTATCATTTTAACCGTATGGACCTACAGAATAAAGATAAGGTGTCATTTTTACCGAAAAATGTACTGTGTAGAAACGGAAGCCCCCAAAAGTTACAAAATGGCGTTTTTTTTTTTTTTCAATTTGGTCTCACATTGATTTTTTTTTTCCGTTTCGCCGTAGATTTTTGGGTAAAATGACTGATGTCATTTCAAAGTAGAATTGGTGGCGCAAAAAATAAGCCATCATATGGATTTTTAGGTGAAAGATTGAAAGAGTTATGATTTTTTAAAGATAAGGAGGAAAAAACGAAAATGCAAAAAACGGGAAAAACCCCGGGTCCTTAAGGGGTTAAACATAAACATTTTCCTGCATGTAGTTAGGATTTTTTTTTTTTAGACGGAATACAAAACCAAACCTGTATAAGTAAGGTATCATTTTAACTAGGGATGTCCCGATACCATTTTTTTTTTTTTCTAGTACTCGCAGATACCAAGTACGAGTACTTATATTTTAAAGGGAATCCGACAGCATGGTGACGCGGTTTCTGGCGCTGTTTACCATGCTGATATGTGGGGTCCTTGTTGTGTACAATGGAGGTGGCTGCTGTAGTATGAGCCAAGATTTCTCTCTTCTCCATTGGACAGAACAGGGAATATTGTCGGTGAGACCGATGATCACATGGTGAGCAGCGGTAGAAACCGGGTCACCTGACCTATCTACCTATAAATTCAAGTTAGTGCAGGTGACTCTGCTGTAAGATTGCCTGTAATAGTAGGTAGTATCCCCTTGCAGACATTAGCAGCAGCCCCCCTGTAGACAGCAGCCCCCCTGTAGACCACGGCCCCCCTTTAGACAGCAGCAGGGCCCCCCGCTTAGACATTAGTAGAAGCCCCCCTCCTTGCAGGCAGCTCACCTCCTCTGTCGGGTGTTGCCGCTCCACTGTCCTGTTCTCGTGTCTGCATCATGTCGTCCTATGGAGGAGCATGTGACATATACGTCACTCTGCTTCCACCGTAGCGTTACGCTGGGCGCAGGGGAGGAGGCGGAGTGAAGTGTGTGTCACATGCTCCTCCATAGGACGACGTGATGCGGCCCGGAGGACGGAAGAACGGGACAGTGGAGCGGCAGCAGGTATCGGGCATGGTATCGGGGACATTAAACGTGTCTCCGATACCATGCAAATAGCTAGTATCGGCCCCGATACCCGTATCGGTATCGGGACATCCCTAATTTTAACCGTATGGACCTACAGAATAAAGATAAGCTGTCATTTTTACCGAAAAATACACTGCATAGAAACGGAAGACCCCAAAAGTTACAAAATGGCATTTTTTTCTTCAATTTTGTTGCACAATGAAATTTTTTTTTCCGTTTCGCCGTGGATATTTTGGTATAATGACTGTCACTGCAAAATAGTATTGGTGGCACAAAAAATAAGCCATAATGTGGAATTTTAGGTGCAAAATTGAAAGCGTTATGATTTTTAGAATGTAATGAGGAAAAAATGAAAATGCAAAAACGGAAAAACCCTGCATCCTTAAGGGGTTAAATGTATGCCGCAGTTCTTCTTCAACTTTATGCACCAGTGTTTTTGCAACCAGAGTGCCTCCAGCTTTTGCAAAACTACAACTCCCAGCATGCACAGACAGCCAATGACTCCACATTGGGAGTTTTAGTTTAACAGTTGGAGGCACACTAGTTGGAAACCACTGTTATACACTGCTGTGTAAATCCCCATCAATAACTAGTTGCACGCAGTTGTATAAAGCATGTGTGAACACACCCTTAGGCTATATATTCAGTGACTGCATTGTACTCTGTATGTATGTGCTGCCGGTAAAGCTGCCTGCATTGTGCTGGTGTTGTGGGGATTGTGACCACTATGAAAGCAGGAAGTATATTTTTGCCGCTCTCAATTGTTCCACTGACAGTAACATCCTTCATGCCATATGTGGTAAAGGCTTGTCACCCATCTGTGTAAGTGAGTAAGCAGGACTGGCTTTTGCCTTGTTTTCCAGAAGCAGGGCGCTGGATGTTTTCAGCTGACGCCCTTCGCTGCGGCAGTAAGAATGTGACCTCAGTGTTACTCAGTGGACCTTTAATAGGATAGCGCTCACAATCATCCTCTTGACTACTTAAATCTCTTATCCTTTAACTCTTCCATGCCTTTACTTTCACATTGGGGGACATTTATCATTGTTGCTTTGATAAGCAAGTTCTATAGGCATTATTTTTTCTTGCTTTGGGTTTTGCTTATGGGTGACATATTTATCATACTATCACAGGGGGTTGATAAATTTGGCTATCATAAGCAAAAAACAATAAATCACTTTTGGAATACCATTTTCTTAGCACACATAAGCAAAAAAATGTGTATGTGTTTGTAAAAAAATTTTTTACCACTTTTTTTTTTCCCTCCCTAATTGTAGTAACCAATTTTTTTTTTTTTCACTTCAGATCCATGTATCCTGTGAGCTAATTCAGATTTGGTGGACTACGATGACTAGCATTTTTTTGTTTAATATTAACAACATTTTATAACGAGGGCTTGTGGGGGAGTTTTTTTTTTTTGGAAAAAGTTTTTTTAATTTTTTTACAGGCATAGTAGTGGAAGCAGTCTTATAGACTGAGTCCATTACTAAGCAGGGGCTTAGCGTTGGCCTCAAAAACAGCTAGCGCTAACCCCCGATTACCCCGGTACCCACCGCTACAGGGGTGTCGGGAAGAGCCGATACAAACAAGCCCGGAGCATCAAAAATGGCGCTCCTGGACCTAGGCGGTAACAAGCTGGGGAAGGCCAGTAACACTGGTCCTCGCCCACCCTGGTAATGTCAGGCTGTTGCTGCTTGGTTGGTATCTGGCTGAGAATAAAAATAGGGGGAACCCTATGTGTTTTTCTTTTCTTTCTGTTTAGTTATGGAAAAAAACAGAGTACCCCATATTTTCATTCTCAGCGAGATACCAAGCAGCAACAGCCTGATGTTATCAGGGTGGGCGAGTAACATTGTTACTGGCCTTCCCCACCTTAAATAACGCCAACCTGTTACCGCCTAGGCCCAGGAGCACTAAATTTGACGCTCCAGGCCTGTTGGTACCGGCTCTTCCCGGCACCTCTGTGGCAGTGGGTACCGGGGTAATAATCTGGGTTGGCGCCAGCTGTTTCTGGTGCTGGTGCTAAGCACCTACTTAGTAATGGATTCTGTCTAGAAGACTGCTTCCACTACTAAGCCTGTAAAGTTAAAAAATTTTATAATTTAAACTTTTATTCCAAAAAAACATACCCCCCACAAGCCCTCGTTAACCATTTTATTAACATTAAACAAAACAAAAAACACTGGACATCGTCGTAGTCCACAGGATACACTGATCTGAAAAGAGAAGGAAAAAAAAAAAACAAGGAAAATAGGTTGGTACATTTTATTGTAATCTGCCCGCACCACTGGACTACAACTCCCAGCATGCCCCTACAGTAAGGCATACACTGGAGTTGTGGTACACTATTCCACTATAAAGAGATACTTGAACAAATATGGTCTTCATGGAAGAGTCATCAGAAGAAAACCTCTTCAACGTCCTCACCACAAAAATCAACGTTTGAACTTTGCAAATTAACATATATACAAGCCTGATGCATTTGGGAAACAAGTTCTGTGGACCGATGAGGTTAAAATTGAACTTTTTGGCCGGAATGAGCAAAGGTACGTTTGGAGAAGAAGGGGAACAGAATTTAATTAAAATAACCTCTGTCCAACTGTTAAGCATGGGGGTGGATCAATCATGATTTGGGGTTGTATTGCAGCCAGTGGCACAGGGAACATCTCACGAGTAGAAGGAAAAATGGATTCAATAAAATTTCAGCAAATTTTGGATGCTAACTTGATGCCATCTGTGAAAAAGCTGAAGTTAAAGAGGGGATAGCTTTTACAAATGGATAATGATCCCAAACACACCTCGAAATTCACTGGGGATTACATAAAGAGGCATAAACTGAAGGTTTTGCCATAGCCTTCACAAACTCCTAACCTCAACATAATTGAAAATCTATGGATAGACCTTAAAAGAGCAGTGTGTGACAGACAGCCCAGAAATCTCAAAGAACTGGAAGACTTTTTAAGGAAGAATGGGCAAAGATACCTCAAACAAGAATTGAAAGACTCTTGGCTGGCTACAAAAAGCGTTTACAAGCTGTGATACTTTCCAAAGGGGGCAGTACAAGATATTAACTCTGCAGGGTGCCCAAACTTTTGCAGATGCCATTTTTTTGTTTTCTGTTATTTTGAAAGTGTAAATGATGGAAATAAAAACTTTTGTTGTCATATTATAAGAATGTCTGATCTGTAATTTGATGCCTTTTGGAGATTTTTCCATCTTTCCTTGGCTTCTTTAGGCACATTAATACAAATTTTTACCTTTGGTGCCCAAACTTTTGAACCCCACTGTACATGCCTAATATAGATGCGGGAATAGCAATCAATAACTGATAACAAATGTCGGCCAAAATCTACAACTGAATATAAACGCATCCACAAACGCATCCACAGTCTGAATGCAGCACTAAACACTTGTGGAATCATATTTGGCCCCGGGCGTGAAATCTCTAATCCCACTAAACAGTTAAATATCTGGGGGATAGCACGCTCGTAGAGCAGCACTGAGTGAATTTATACCGTATGCAATCTATGTAGGTACAAATATTGCACTGAAAGCGCTACCACTATAGATAATAACAGGTAATACTCCAATAGATCCCTGTATGCATGATGGAACTACAGCGTGAGTAAGCATAATTTCTGCATAGTACTTTGTACCATTTATTGTGGAGAGCATGAGAGAGCATTATAGTGATTTATTTCAATAAGTTAAATCACATTAATACCTCATAAAAGTGCTGATTAGAGATGAGTGAACTCACAGTAATTCGATTCGTCACAAACTTCTCGGCTTGGCAGTTGCTGACTTTAGCCTGCATAAATTCAGCTTTCAGGTGCTCCGGTGGGATGGAAAAGGTGGATACAGTCCTAGGAGAATCTCCAGCCCACCGGAGCACCTGAAAGCTGAACTAATTTATGCAGGCTAAAGTCAGCAACTGCCGAGAAGCTCGTGATGAATCGAGTCACTGTAAGTTCGCTCATCTCTAATGTTCATGGGCTAACCACGATATATACTACAATATTGAAATAATAGTAGAGTATATTAGGAAATGTATGGGGACGTGTACACAGTGACTGAATTGTCCATATTATACGATAACGCTGCTGCAAAACAAGTCTATGTTCTAAACCTTTGAAAAAATGGTCGAGACAAAATAACACATCTTGTCAATATATAATGTGCATTGGTACCAATATGTCAAATTGAGAAGTCCTTGGAATTAACAACAAAAAGCCTAGTGCATATGTTTAGTCCATACAGGCTTAACCATTATTTCACAATTATTTTAAACTATGCGATCTGTGAGGTGAAAAAGATAATATACTAGCCTAATTGCAGAAAGCATAACATTATATCTGAACAAGCACATTGGGATCAATATACGTAATATACTAGTGCAATCAGGTTTAAATGATAAATAGACACTGAAGTATGAACGTGAGTGTGAATAAGGGCCTGGTGCTTGGATATATTGGACAGATGTCCTGAAAGTACTGCCTGTATTGGAAGTGATTCCAAGATGTTGTAACAACAAAGCATAGTGTGAACTAGCGCCTGGAATTTGGAAACAATGGACTGACTTCTAACTCAAGTAACAATTATTGTGAATAGTGCGGAATATAACGATCAATAGGGCCAAGCTTACGGCACCCTCATAATGAAATGCGAGGAAGGAGTCGTCTAAGAACTGCAAGAAGTGAATGGGGATTATCAAAGGACTTGGTTTCAAGTGACCCAGTGTGATGGTTTATCAATATTACAGCATTGGAAGAGAATTAGCTCACTGACACTGACGGTCTAATGTATTTTTTAATAGTTGTGTAATATTTTATTAGGATGTAATAAAAGTAAAGTTTTAAAAGATTCCCAGTATTTAAATTTTTTTTTTGTGGGAGACCTAATTTCGGCTAGTGGTAAGCACTACGTCACTCTGCTACCTCACCGGTGTGTTGAGGTTGTGGAGCCTGCAGCCACTTACTTGTTCTGGGTGCAGCCTTCAGGTTGGAAGCGCTGGTTGCCGGCGCACGAGCCTCAGGCCGGAACAGAAAGTGGAGGAACAGCTGCTAGTTTATGCTCCTCCGTGTATGCACCTCGCTAGGTCCTGTCTGATGGAGGGACGCAGAGCTGTGACTCTGCTGGGCAAATATGATGTCGGAGGGGTCAGGTGATCGGGACCCGGATCTGATGTCAGACACTGGCGCAGCAGTATGGAAGTGCCTCCTGAATGGTATTAAGGAGGCTTCTGTGAAAGGTAGCGGTCTCCTTTGTGGTCCAAGCCAGCTAAGAAGTGTCGGCAAGTGGAAAACTCATCTCATCATGAGCTCTAACAAAGAGGAACCACAACGGGAATCGGGCTGTCGTCAGTACCTGCAAAACCACCTGAGGGAGTGTACCTATTCCTTCCTTTTGGGAAGTGATTGTCTGGTTTATTTCTGTTTTTTGTAGGGTGGTGATACTACAAAAAAAATCCAAGCATACAGCATGCGTGTAGGACTAAGTTGACACAGGGATATGACAAACAGACTTGTTCTTCCTGTGTAGTTGAAAGTTTTTTTTTTTTCTGCTGAGGTGCCATCTCTATCTTCAATGCAGGAGATCAGAGTTGAGATTCAGAATTCTTTAAAATCTATGAATACCTCTGCACCTGTTTCTGTGACTGCTCCTGATGCTCCTGTGGGTGATGCTTCGCCTGTTGCAGGCTCAGAAGAGGGAATTATCCTGGGCTCTGCGGACTCAGATGACGAGTCCTCATCTGCTGAAGATTCTACATCTGGGAGGCCTTTTTTTCTAGCAGTGGACACTGATAGCCTTATCCAAAAGCAGAAGACATACCATGAATATTGAGGACTCCAAACAGGTCAGATCTCTACAGTTTGAGGTTTTGGAGCCAAAAAAGTGAAGGGTGTTTCCAGTACATAGAAGCATTACTTCTCTGATTAAAAAAGAATGTGGTAATCCAGATAGAAAATCTTTTTTACCAAATGCATTCAAAAGAAAATACCGTTTGATGACACAGATCTAGTTTCCTGGGAGAAGGTTCCGAAAATTGATGCCTCCATATCTAAACTATCTAGAAAAGGAGCACTTCCAATGGAAGTGTGCATGGGAAGCTGCTACGGCTTCCTTTAAACCTAATGTTGCAGCCTCCTGTGTAGCTAGATCTATGCTAATCTGGATTGACCAGTTGTCCATGGACATTCAAAATGTCCCTTATGAGCAATTATTGTCTTCTGTTCCATTAATTTAAAAAATCTGCAGCATTTTTGGCAGACTCCTCTTCTGATGCTTTAAGGCTGTCTGCCTGATCTGTGGCAATGTCCAACTCTGGTCGCAGGGCCCTCTGGTTAAAAAATTGATCAGGGGAGGTTAGTGCCAAGAATAAGCTATGTGCCCTGCCTTGTGAAGCTAATCTTCTGTTCGGTCCCCCTCTATCAGAAATCTTAGAGAAGGCCAGTAAAAGGAAGAAAAATTTCCCTACTCCTCCTCCCTCTAGACTGAATAGATTCTATTTTTCCAATAGGAAAACCAGAGGTCAGACCTACAAATCTGGGGAATCCTCAAGATGGCGATTTTCCCAAGAAATTTAAAGGATACCTGTTTAATCAGCTGTCCTCTACAGCTAAAAAAAAAAACAGGTCAGCAGTGACTGTGTGGTTCGAGTCGGCGGCAGGCTGAGAAAGTTCTTTTCAGAGTGGGAGCAGATTTCAAACAGCTCCCCCAACTTGACTAAAGGTCATCGTAAGACATTCCGGTCCTTTTTAGGCTTTCTTGCTTTAAAAAAAAGAGGTAACATCCCTTATGGAGAAAAATGTGTTGGTTCCAGTTTCACCAAAAGGAGGTCAGGGTTTTTACTCTACCCTATTTTTTGTTTAAAAAAACAAAACATCCCAGGCCATTCTTTCTGTACTATCATAAACTTAAAACCTGTAAACCACTATCTTTATCAAAAAATCAAAATGGAGAAAGCAAAATTCACAGTAAATCTCCTATTTTATGGTCTCTTTAGACCTGAAAGATGCACCCATAAACCCAGAATTCCAGAAATATCTAAGAATAGTCATCCACTTAAATTCCAAGTTAATGCATCTACAATTTTAGGCCCTACCTTTTGGCATAGCAGTTGCTCCCAGAGTAATTACAAAAATTTATATCTGAGATGACAACCCACATAAGAGAAGGAAGGGGTACATTCGTTCCTTATCTGGATTACTTCCTCTTAGTCGCTCAGAAGGAAGAAGTAGTAGAACATTTTCTAGATCATACCCTAAAATTTGGGGTGGCTAATAAATTGGTCAAAGTCCTCTCTGATCCTGGCAAAGAAAAAAAAACCTTTTTAGGAGTCATCCTAGATTCAGAGCTACAAAAAGCGTTTTTGCCAAGAGGAAAAAAAAATTCAGACAGTAATTAAAGAAGTTCTATGTCTTCACTCCATCTCCCTAAGGAAGGGAATGTCTCTCCTAGGCCTCTTTACGGCTGCTATACAGGCCGTACCCTGGGCTCATTTTCATTCAAGGCAGCTACAGTTGAATCTCCTAGCCTGTTGGGAAAAATTTGTTTTACAGAGGAGCTTGAGATCCGCTTCAATGGTGGCTAATAGAATCAAATCTTACAAAAGGTCTGGACGGGTTAACAAAAGATCCAAGGATCCTGACCACAGATGCCAGCCCCTGGAGTTGGGGTGGGGGGCTCACATAGAAAATCTAAATCTTCAAGGTCCCTGGGAAGTTCAAGAAAAATCTCTATCATCAAATGCAAAATCTGTCAGCTGTCTCGCAGCCTATTACAGGCTCAGCATCTATTATATCATAGCAATGTAAAGGTCTTCTCAGACAACTCTACCACGGTCGCGGTTATAAACATAATGAACAAGAAGAGAGAATTCCTAATGCATATATTTACCCAGATTTTTTGTTTTGCAGAAATTAATCTTCATTCTTTGTCTGCAGTACATCTAAAAGGGTCCTTAAATACAAAAGCAGATTTTCTCATTAGACACGAGCTTCATCAGGGAGAATGGACTTTGGATCCCTAGATCTTCAGAAAGATATGTAATCTCTGGGGTACTCCACAAATAGATCTCTTCGCAACAAGAGAAAACCCGTTAGGTAAAATTTTTTTATTCATTAAATCCCTCCGAAAATCCCTGTGCAGTGGACGCCTTAACTCAAATGTGGAATTGGGACTTGGCATATGCCTTTTCCCCAGTACAGCTAATTCCCAGAGTAATAAGGAAGATCAGGATGGACAAGGCCCGAGTAATTCTACTAGCTCTCTTTTGGCCACGCAGGGCTTGGATTTCCTCTCTAAGGGAACTGGCACAATCGGATCCGTGGGTCCTTCCAGAGACACACGACCTTCTGACGCAAGGCCCAGTTTCTCATCCTGTATATAAAGAAGCTGACAGCATGGCCCTTGAAAGAATTATATTGAAAAGTAAGGGTGTTTCAGACTCTGTAATCACTACCCTCCAGACCAGTAGGAAGCCAAATGCCTAAACAATCTATTTTAAAACCTGCGCTGCGTATAATGCTTGCGAGCGCTCACTCCCCCAGCAAGCTCGCTCCCTCTGCCGTCATTCTACGCAGGGTGCACTGCGCAGGCGCGCTGAGTAGAAAGATGGCAGTGGGAGCAAGCATTATACGCACGTGCACGTTAGAAGAAGTGAACGGCGCATGCGCTGGGACCTGTGTGTCAATCACACGGAGTCCCAGCACTGAATTACAGTCTTGTGGTGTGGCTGGCAGCAGGGCATTGCGGACCTCGCGCCAAGCTTACCCGACTGTCCGTGGCTTTCATAAAAAGCCTTTTTTAGGGTAATAAAAGCCGGGAACTATTAGGTAGAAAGGTTGTTATACAAACCACCTGCACACAGTACACATGCTGTGTGCAGGTTATTGCAGTAAAAGTTCATGACAGTTGAGCTTTAAGATTGCTGCTGACGTCCGACTCCTAACCGCGAGGACTCTCCTGGGTGACAGTCAGATCACTAGCACCTGCCAGTGCTCTTCACGATCTGTACAATACCTTCTGCTTCAACAACTATACGGGATAAGCCGGAACATCATCGCTTGCCCGCGCTTCTCACGTCCTGCACAGCTCCATTTGTTCCAACTACCTGCGGCATTCACGGGGCCCGGTGCATACAAACCCAACCAAGACTGCCAGCGCTTTCCATCTAGCATGCTTGACAGAGTCATCAGCACTACCACTCTGCATTAGGTATCTGACCTTGCAGGTAATATACCGGCAGATATTTGCTGATACCATTTATAGGGGAAACCCCATCATATGAACTGTATACCAAGTTAAATCCTACAGAACTGTCTTCTTTTATACATGCTGTATTTAATGTAATAAGTGCATATTTTATTTTATTATTCTTTTATACATATTGTCCTTCTTGTTGTGCATCTATTCCTGCCACAAGGGCCCTGTGACAGGAGGTGCAAATTTAATGCAAATTTGAATATAATAAAAGCACGGTCTCTTACCTGTGAGTAATTACTGGATTTTTGTGCGACTTTGAAAATGCTGTCATAGGCAAGTTTGTAAGCCAGGTCTGGCTTACACTTGCGACTTTTTGAAGGTGGTTTGTGACTTTTATTTGCTTACGCGTGACTTTTGCAATGATAAATCCTGGACCACTGGAGAGTAAAAACTGAAAATTGCTTATGTATGGTAGACTGGTATTTTTTGCTTACCCACAAAAGTCATACAAAAAATTGCTTAGACGCACATGCAACTTTTTGTGCAACTTTTGTAACCAAAAAAAGCAGCTTGAATCCCTTGACAAATCTCCCTCATTGTGAATATTGTGGTACAGCTCTTAGGGGCAATGTGCTAAATCTTTCCCTCCATTAAAAATGTTCACTCCAATAACTATCACTTTATATTTTATTTTTTATTGGTGCCATCTTCTCCAGATAGTACATTACAAGGCATTGCTGAAAAATACAGTACCATGTTTTTTTATTTTTTTTTATTTTGCTGTTACTATTAGACATGAGCGTAGTTACAGTACTCCGATTCTGCACGAACCTCGTGGCTCGGTGTTTGCTGACGTTAGTCTGCATAAATGAGTTCAGCTTTCAGGTGCTCCTGTGGCCTGGAAAATGTGGATACAGTCCTAGCAGAGAGTCTCCTAGGACTATATCCACCTTTTCCAGCCCACCGGAGCACCTGAAAGCTGAAATAATTTATGCAGGCTAAAGTCAGCAAATGCCGAGCCACGAGGTTCGTGCGGAATTGGAGTACTGTAACTACGCTTATCTCTAGTTACTATACCACGTAGTGTTATTTTCATTTAATACTTTATTGTGAAAAGCTATTTTTTCTTGCAGTGAACATAGTAATCTTCCCAATAAGAGTCATACAATTGGTACCAAATATGTAATTTATTTTAATTTTAATTTTTTTATTGGCCACTTAAGGGACAGCAGCAATTATCACTTACATAATACTTGGGTATAAAAAGCATTCCAAAGTATTATTGCATGTTAGTTACATAATATCAGGACTTTTTTAGGCTGCTGGCTGCCAGGTTACACTTTGGCACACTTATGAACAGTTGACCCTGTGGCACAATGCAGGGCAGAGTTCTTACTGCCCCACAGTTATGGTAAGCTGGTCTTGCCAAAATTGTCAAGCTTGGCTGGCCTAAGTCTAAAGTCTGGCCATACTGAGAGATTTTGTGTAAAGGGTTGTTGCAATATAGGACAGACCATCGATAAACACAATGTTTCTGGTGTTTGTTGGGTGATTGCTGGTAGTCTGTTCTATACTGTCCATGGTGCAGAAGTTGTAATCTACAGTGCCTTTAGGTTTTTTGGTCAGCAAAATTCCTCCTTTTTTCTTGCTATGGATTTATTGTGGCCTTCTCATTATTATTAATACAGTCAACTGATGTAGATTGGTGGTGTCCCTTCCTAATTGTGACCTTATACATAGTAATAATTTCTGTAATTCTATATTCTTATTAAATACCAGAGTAGCCATAATCCTAAATGAACAGCCATATACTAATCAACTGAATAGAGGTAACTTGGGATGTACCTGCCTTTGTTTAGATTCACGCAATACTTTGGACCGGTCACTTGCACCATCATAATGAATAATAAACCTTTTAGCATGGTTTAAGATATGCTACTAAATTTCACTGAAATATTGGATTTATTTCATTTTGCAGAGATTAAGGCGGCTGTCCACGAAATACAGAACAGAGAAGATATACCCAACAATCACTGGAGAAAAAGAAGAAAATGTCAAAAAGAACAGATATAAAGACATTCTGCCATGTAAGTTACTGTGCACCATGGGTGGGATCACACTGGTTCTGTCACAGGTACTTCAGCTTGTTTAATGATGGGGGAAAAAAAAGAGAATAGACATCCAAGTAAATCCTTAGGATCTGATGAAAACCTAATCATAGTAGAATGTGCTATAGCTGCTGTTAAAAGAGGAAAAGTTGACCAGTTGCCTATAGCAACCAATCAGATCGCTGCTTTCATTTTTTTTAAAAGGCCTCTAAAAAAAAAAAAGTGATCTGCTTGGCTGCTATAGGCAACTGCTCCACTTTTCCTCTGCACTTGTTTCGATAAATCTCCCCGGCAGTATTTGATTAACTGTGTAAATGATTCTTTTTTGTAATACAATTTTAACACCTTTTTATTACAGTTGACCACAGTAGAGTTAAACTTGCACTGAAAATTCCATCTTATGAATCTGACTACATCAATGCAAATTTTATTAAGGTAAGACAGTGTTATGGTATGTGCTGCTATCACAGTTACATATGTATACAATAGTCCAACCAGGAGTACGCCTTACAGTACAAAATAGGTAAAAGCTTCAGCTGTCATAATAACAGTAAGCATTGGAACACATAGCAATTCCCATAGGGACATAGCATACGTGTATAAATGTTGAAAGTCAATGCAGAAACATTACAAATGATCTTATTCTGTCTTTTCAGGGTGTTCTCGGTCCCAAAGCATACATAGCAACCCAGGGGCCATTAGCTAACACAGTAATAGATTTCTGGAGAATGATTTGGGAATATCAGGTCAAGGTAAGCTTTTATCCTTTTTATGTTGTTAGAATGTATTGAATGTAGAAGAATCTTGCAAATGTTCTCATTTTGTTGCATCTAGAGGATAAAGAGGTAGTCCAAGTGTATAAAAGCATTACTGTTATTAAACTACGCTTTTGCCATGTCGCAGACATTTACCTTTACTGCATGTGGCTCTATAACAAATAGTCCTTTTGATCATACACCGTCAGTAATAAATGGTTAAATCCTTATGTCCAACATCTCAAGCTTCCTCTCTTCTTGAGTACTTTTTCATGCACATTGTATACCATAAAGAAAAATATAGAGCTACACTCCTCCAATTAAAATACAATTCTTCATTAGTATTCTTCAATAACAAACAATTTGTGAGGTTTATCAAGCAAGCGTTCCATTGTGAACACAAAGACAGGATAATCCAACAGATTGTGATCCGTGGTGAACAGTATTTTTACATGCACATTTGCAAAAAACATTTATATCCTAGTGGATCATATGAATAGGCATTGTGCTGTATTCATATGAACTCCTAGGATATAACATTTTTTTTTTGTTGCAAATGTGCATGTAAAAATACTGTTAACCACGGATCACAATCTGTTGGATTATCCTGTCTTACTTTGTGTTCACGTTGGAACGCTTGCTTGATAAAATCAATTCAAAGATACGAATAAAGATTTGTAATTTTATTTGGAGACGTGTTTTTTTAATTTTATTTATTTTTGTGGTATGTGGCATTACAGTATGTGACTTTGCTTATCTGCATCCATTGGTATTTTCCATTTTGTCATGAATTATTTTATTACAGGTCCTTGTTAGTACAGTTGATATAGCCTGCCTGATAGCTCACGGTGTGTCCTTTGTTTTTAATGGGATTCTGCTGGGTCCACTTAAACAATGAACAGGTTCATTTTTTGTGTAGATTTCACTAGGAAATGCATTGCCGTCTATGAAGACGCTGGATTTCCAAACTGTCCTAGTGCCGGCTGAACAAACAAATGTGCTCCTGTGTTTTCTGGGCGGGCATTCGGCACATTTTCCATCGTGTGAACATATCTTTAGCTAGACCTTTACCTTTTCTAAAGTAGAAACAATCAAGAATACTTCTCTCTAGACTCCATAGAATAGAAAATACATTCCAGTTGAGGAGAAAAGCCACTCATACTGGCATTGGTTGTGTTACTCGTGTCCTGCATGTTAAAAGTAAATGGATTTTATTAAACCCTTTTCACACATACTAAGGAAAGGGATGTTCACATCCAGCATAAGTCTGTAGAGATGAGCGAACTTATAGTAAATTCGATTCGTCACAAACTTCTCGGCTCGGCAGTTGATGACATTTTCCTGCATAAATTAGTTCAGCTTTCAGGTGCTCCCGTGGGCTGGAAAAGGTGGATACAGTCCTAGGAGACTCTTTCCTAGGACTGTATCCACCTTTTCCAGCCCACCGGAGCACCGGAAAGCTGAACTAATTTATGTAGGAAAAGTCAGCAACCGCCGAGCTAAGAAGTTTGTGACGAATTGAATTTACTGTAAGTTCGCTCATCTCTATAAGTCTGTTTGTGCATTTGAGTGAATAAAGAATGCAGCATGAAACTTTTTGAACTGAAAGGACATCTGTACTGCATGAATTTTACATATTCCTGCGCCCGGGCTGCAAAAATAAACAAAATAAACTTTAACTCGCCTTCCTAGGTTCCCCCGTTGCTCCGGTACCGGACTAAATGTCCTCAGCTGCGGTCCTCTTGCTGCTTCCTGAGGATGGTAACGTCACAGAGCTGTCAGCGTATCACCAGCCGCAGCGATGTTCCGCCTCAGCCGGTGATAGGCTGAGTGCACTGTCATGTAGGGAGCTCTGGCCGGCTCCTTACATGAGTGTCCTCAGCCTATCACCGGCCGAAGCGGGACATCGCTGCGGCTGGTGATACGCTGACGGCTCTGTGACGTTACCATCCTCAGGAAGCAGCAAGAGGACCGCAGCTGAGGACATTTAGGCCGGTACCTGAGCAACGGGGGAATGTAGGAAGGCGAGTTAAAGTTTATTTTGTTTATTTTTGCAGCCCGGGCGCAGGAATATGTAAAACTCATGCAGTACAGATGTCCTTTAAAGGTTACCCCTATCTTGTAAGAATCAATTTTTCCATGTCATAGTGGATAGGAGTTGGGGGTGGGGGGGGGTGAAGGCAGAGACAAGAGTCCATCAGGTTCAACTTAAAACTTTACATTTTTGATCCCGAGGAAATTCTGCCGGTCTATGATGATGGAAATAGTTTCCTTTCTGTAGATGTAGACGATGCCCCCTTGTCATTGTTACAGGTTCAGGTGTAAAAAAGATAACTAGAGAAGATCTCTGTAGTGTCCATTCATATGTTTGTACTGTCATATACTTAGAACATATCAGATGCAATACATTTTTGTATATTGTAAAGATAAAGAAATGTATAACTTGTATGTAGCAACCTGGTTAATCTTGCCGTAGTGTAAGTGTTATGGGGAAAACCTTTTAGGTGGTGCATACATTCGTAGTTATATTTGTAATAAATGACTTTTTTTCCTTCTGTCACAGATAATTGTGATGGCTTGTCGTGAGTTTGAGATGGGAAGGGTGAGTATTGTGGGGAAATAAAGAACTTGCATGTGTTTGCACTTCCTTTGAGGTTTGAGTAATGCAGGATTTCCTTTAACTGCTTCTAACCATGTAGATAGTGGCTTCTAGTTCATGACTACACGGGATACAGTGTTTATCCTGAATGTGCAATGAATTATGTAAGATAAAACGAGGCTTTATAAATTGTATTGAGAGATTCAGCTTGTGTTCATTATGTAAATAGGACAAAGGGAAAGGAAATATGAAAAGTCTCTTTCTAGTTGACAGATGAAGGAACTTAGACTGTCATGTGTAGTGCATGTGATGTTGTAATGTGGCATTTGTCTGGTTAATGAGGTTTTGGAGTCTCATGAATACGGCTTTTAGTAGTATCCTGTTTTTGAAGCAGCTTGAGAAGCTGCTTAGAAATGCATTCCCCTAAACTTTATGTAGTAAGACAAATGCATTTAGGCTTCCCCAATCTATTTAATCTCCCCCAAATGGCTTGTATGTAAATGGCACCATTAAGTTTTAATGTCCTCTTTTTCTAATAAAACTAAAACAATCAAGAAAAAAGACACAATCAAGGCTCTATTGACGTTTTAATAAACAATTCATCTGTTTTAAATAACATGATAAAAAATATGCAAGACATAGGTTAAAAACAATTACAAAAGGTTCCCACTGAACCTCCTCCACAGCTGGGGGAGGTGCTTTTTTTTTAATGTATGTATTAGTGCTGGGCGGTATACCGGTATGAACCGGATACCGGTTTTTTTTTCTCCCACGGATTTTTGCCCATACCGCTATACCGGTCGGGCCCCTCCCCAACCCTCCGAGTCAATAAAAAAAAATTAAACTTAACCATAATGGGGGTGGTCCGGGCCATCCATCCTTCCTGTAGTGTCCGGCGGCATTCCGGGTGGAGGGTGAACCGGTCGGGGCTGTCCTTCTCCTTGGGTCCTCTTCTCCACTCCGGCAGGCTCCGGCCTAGTACGCTGCATAGACACCGCTACGCCGTGACGTCAGGTGCGTTGCTGCGCACGGGCGTCACTGCGCAGCGGCGTCTATGCAGCGTTACTAGGCCGGAGCCTGCCCGGCGTGGAGAAGAGGACCCCCGGAGAAGGACAGCCCGGACCGGTTCACCCGGAATGCCGCCGGACACTACAGGAAGGATGGATGTCCCGGACCACCCTCCCCGGACGGTCCCTGCAGCAACTGGGAAGGTAAGTCAGGGTTCTGGGATGGACAGGGGTCTGTATAATATACTATACCTACAGTAGGCCCTCCAGCTGTTGAGGCCCTCCAGCTGTTGCAAAACTACAACTCCCAGCATGCCCGGACAGCCAACGGCTGTCCGGTTATGCTTGGAGGAGTAGTTTTGCAACAGCTGGAGGCACCCCTAGTTGGGAAACACTGACCTATACTACCTATACCTACACTACTATATAGTCCAACATGCTGGGAGTTGTAGTTTTGCAACAGCTGGAGGCTGTAGGGTTGTTTGATACGTCTATTTAAAAGGGTACTCCACTGCCCCAGTGTACAGATCATTTAGTCCCAAAAGCCCATTTAGTTCCGCTAGACCACCTCAATGCAAGTCTCTATGTAAAAAAAAAAATACCATGAAATACCGTGATACTTTAGAAAAATACTGTGATACTCATTTTTGGTCATATCGCCCAGCACTAGTATGTATGTATGTATGTACAGAAAAACTTTATATATATATATATATATATATATATATATATATATATATATATATATATATATATATATATATATTCATTCATTCAACTGGCTCCAGAAAGTTACAGATTTGTAAATTACGTCTATTAAAAAATATTAATCCTTTCAGTACTTATGAGCTGCTGAAGTGGAGTTGTTTTTTTATGTCTTAGTGCTCTCTGATGACACGTGTCTCTGGAACTGTTCAGAGTAGAAGCAAATCCCCATAGCAAACCTCTTCTATTCTGTTCAGATCCTGAGACAAGCAGAGCTGTCGGCAGAGAGCACTGTTGCCAGACAGAAAAGAACAACTCAACTTCAGCAGCTGATAATTATTGGAAGGATTAAGATTTTTTTTTTATAAAAGTAATTTACAAATCTGTTTAACTTTCTTTTTTTTTTTTTTTTTTCTTTTTCCTGGAATACCCTTTTAAACGATATATACATTCAAAGGGGTTACCAGACCTTTTAAATATTGATAGCCTAGCCTCCGTTGATTTCCTAGCATCTTTAATGTTTCTCTTTGCTGCAAATCTGTTAGATCTTGTGTATGCTATCTGAATCAGACAATGCCACAATATCTTGCACTGCAGCTAAAAATATATTATGATGTCTGCATGTATGAACCAGGTAGCTGATGAAATGTGTAAATCCCGCGGCCTCTTCAGTATTTGCCTTTAAATAGCTGGTTCACACTCAAAAATGCTGTACGGTGTAGAGCACGGTGCACATATTGTGGTGTTGTCTGATTCATGGGAACGTGGCAGCTCTGATTTTTATAGTTACTTAAAGGAAACTGCCACGTGTTCATCAGCAGCTTGGAATACAGAAATGCTTAATGTCTGCATCTTGTATTATTAATCCAAAGGTTTTTACAATGTCTTTTGTAATTTCACAACAGAAAAAATGTGAGCGGTATTATCCAAATTTTGGAGAACAAGCTTTAACTTTTGGACCATTTCATATTTCTTGTGTAAGTATGCCTTCATGAGGAGGTTGTATTTTTTGAGGGGGATTATATGGTATGGTAACATAGTTAATTCACTCACATGTTACAGGCAAACGCTTATACCGTTTATACTCGAGTGAACTCTCCGCCTGTCATTTACAGTGGTCTTCAACCTGCGGACCTCCAGATGTTGCTAAACTACCACTCCCAGCATGCCTGGACAGCCATCGGCTATCCGGGCATGCTGGGAGTTGTAGTCCGCAGATTGAAGACCACTGCGGCCTTCGTCATCATCCAGACCCCCCCCCCCCCCCTTTAGTTTTCTACTCACCTCCCCTCGGTGGGAAGGAAGGGTGAGCTGGTCCGGGCCATCTATGCTGCAGGGACCGTCCGGTGGGGAGGGTTAGTCTTTCCGGGCTGTCCATCTTCACCGGGAGGCCCTCTTCTCCGTTCCGCTCCGGCCCCGGACTGGTGACGTTGCCTTGACGATGACACGCACAGGGCCGTCCGTGCGCAGCCCGGACCAGCTTGCCCTCCCTTCCCACCGAGGGGAGGTGAGTAGAAAACTAAAGAGGGGTCTGGATGATGACGAAGGCCGCAGTGGTCTTCAACCTGCGGACCTCCAGATGTTTCAAAACTACAACTCCCAGCATGACCGGACAGCCGATGGCTGTCCGGGCATGCTGGAAGTTGTAGTTTTGCAATATCTGGAAGTCCGCAGGTTGAAGACCACTGAAAGGGATTGACAGGCGGTGATGATGAAGGGGGGGGGGGGGGGTAGTGATTACAGGGCGATGATGACGGGGGGGGGGGGTGGAAATGACAGGATGATGATGACGGGGGGTCTTAATGACAGGATGATGATGATGGGGGTGTTAATGACGGGGGGATGATGATGGGGGTGTTAATAACGGGGGGATGATGACATGGGGGGGATGATGTATTTCCCACCCTAGGCTTATAGTCGAGTCAATAACTTTTCCTGGGTTTTTGGGGTGAAATTAGGGGCCTCTGGTTATATTTGGGTCGGCTTATACTCGTATATATACGGTAACTATTTGCCGTTTGGTATATTTTTTTATTGCTCATCTGAGGGGCAACGAAGCAGGGCCGAGTTGCCACAGCCTGGCACACACTCTTACCCACCTTCCACTCCCAGCCTTTCCATGATTCAGTAGTCAAGAAGGGACTGGAAGGTGTGGAGCAAGCAAAGAGAAATGACATGGTGTAGCATGGCATTTCTCTTTGAAATACATTTTTATAAGTTTGACAACCACCATCGTCTCTAGGAATAGTATTTCCATTTACACCCAAACATCTGTCTACTAGTGTCTGCAAATATAACAAACTGTTAAGAAAACTGTAAGACCTCTAGATTGACTTTACCAGAATAAAGGTTAAAGTAATAGATGTTCATTTTCAGTAACTCACTTATTCATGTCTGTCATGTAGGAGGACGAGCAGTCAAGAAAAGATTTCTTTGTCCGAATACTTTCAGTGGAGTTCCAGAATGTAAGTGCTGTCATGTACAATGTTGATTTGGATGGTCATGATCTTGGATTCCTTGTGTTATCCCTTTTATGTGGTTGCAGAGATTAGTCAGTGTGTTAAGAACGGTCTTACATAAGTTGGCTCTCTCCATAAACCCTGTCAGGGCGTATGGACATTGTAGAGGGGTCTGAACACATTCTGAGCTAAAGTGGAGTGCTACTAACTGCATCTGCTGTCCTTGCTTTTCCATAAATTTCCTTTAGCAACTGCAGGGGAAAAGTCTGGATGGCCCGTGATAACAGCTGATCCTACCTGGCTTCACGTACAATAGATGTTTTCATTGGCCCTTGGCAAAAATGCCGCATGGGAATAGAACCATAGATTTTCCCCCTTTTTTTTTTTATTTTTTATAAAGAACCATTTTCAGCTGCAGGAAACTCAGGGGACTTCCTGCAACTATTCCCTGGAATGCCTGCCTGCGTTTTGTGTATTCCGTCAGTGTAGAGAGGAGTAGGCTGCACGAGTGTTGTAAAGGCTATGTACATATTAATGTACCACCCTTATTGCTTTCTGCTGTTAGCCATAGTGATTCATGTATTAGAAGCATGTTTAAGGAACTTGTGTTACTACTCATCTGTTATACAGTGCCAAATAGATATTCTGCAGAATAAAACACCATTTTTCTTTAAATCATTTTCTTTACAACAGGGCATGGTCCTAATCCATGATCTTGTGTGAGGCAATGATAATTGGAAAGCATCAGTAATGCAGATTGTGGTGCCTTAAAGGAAAACTGTCACATATTTTCTCCCACACTGTCCACATGTACTGGTGGATAGTGCGGGAGACGCTGATTAAAAAGGAGCCCTACCTTGGTCTCATCCACGCTGCCGTTCGCCCGCAATTGTAGTTTTAATCTCTGTGTATATCCTGCTGTAACTGGCAAAGGCGGGGCTTCTGCGGGCTAACGGACACCGACGCCAGCGCCGCTCATGAATATTCATCCCTTCTGTTCTCCCTCTCTTCGCCGCTCCTAACCAGAGGGAGGGGGGATGAATATTAATGAGCGGCGCTGACGTCAGTGTCAGTTGGCCCGCAGAAGCACCGCCTTTGCCAGTTACAGCAGGATATACACAGAGATTAAAACTACAATTGCGGGCGAACAGCAGCGTGGATCAGACCAAGGTAGGGCTCGTTTTAATCAGCGTCTCCCGCACTATCCACCAGTACATGTGGACAGTGTGGGAGAAAATATGTGACAGTTTTCCTTTAAAGGGCACTAAACGTATCCCCTATCCACAGGATAAGGGGAAAAGTGTCTAATCGCCCTGTACGGGGCTCCACAATTGGCACTATACTTACAAACTCCTCAGTGCTTCTGCCCCAGAGCACTACGGGCCCTGTAGAGGATATTATGGGGCCCAGCGGCAGACCCCCCCCCCCCCCCCCAATGATTAGACACTTATGCCCTATCCTGTGGATAGATTAGTTTAGTTCCCTGGACTACTGGGTATTAGAAAATAATGAAAATAGAAAAGGACTTGTTCTTCTCTTTTCTACTGGATCCACTTCTGACTTTGTCTTAAAAACTGCAATGGCAGTTTAAGAAAAATGGCAGACAAAAACTTGATAAACAAGATTTAGGTTAGCTTTACACTAGTTTTAATACCGAAGCATCCGTTTTAGGTCTTCGTGCTTGCAGTTAGTTGGGCAACGCTTGTGATACAAAATGTGATCTTAGACTAGTGTGAACCTAACCTTAGAGCATTTACGTCCTGTGTACAATTGCGTCCTGATAGCAGCCGGGGACCTGCCGGTAATGGCTGACATCCGCAATCACGTGGATGTCAGCCATTAAGCCCACAGATGCCGTGATCTGTACAGATCACGGCATCTGCGGCAATGCGCATACTAAAATAAATGATTGGATTGCCCGCAGTGCTGCCATGGCGATCCGATCATCTGTAATGGTGGACGGAGGTCCCCTCACCTGCCTCCGTCCATCTCCCGGCATTTCCTGCTCTGGTCTGAGATCGAGCAGACCAGAGCAGAAGATGACTGATAATACTGATTAGTGTGATATCCTATGCATTGCACTGAACAGTATTGGCAATCAAATGATTTCTATAGATATTCCCCTATGGGAACATAAAAAGTGTAAAAAAAATAAATAAATAAATAAGTTGGAAAATGTAATTTAAAAAAAAGTGAAAAATCCCCATCCCAAATAAAAATTGTCCGTTTTTCCCATTTTACCCCCAAAAAGCGTAATTTTTTTTAAATAAACCATATTTGGTATCGCCGTGTGTGTAAATGTCCGAACTACCAAAATTTTATGTTAATGATCCCGTAAGGTGAACCGCGTAAACGTAAAAATTCCAAAAATGCTTTTTGTCACATTTTATTTTAAAAAAGGGCTATTTTAGGTGGTCAAAATAGGGCGATTTTAGATTACTGATTTTGTTCAAAAAGTTTTAAATATTTCTTTAGCGGTACAAAAATATAGAAGTATCTAGCCATGGGTATCATTTTAATCGTATTGACCCACAGAATAAAGAACACGTCATTTTTACCATAAATTGTACAGTGTGAAAATGAAACCCTCCAAAATGTGCAAAATTGTGGTTTTCATTTAAATTTCCTCCCTAAAAAAAATTTTTTGGGGGTTCGCTTTACATTTTATGGTAAAATGAGAGGTTTCATTACAAAGTACAATTGGTCATGCAAAAAACAAACCCTAATATGGGTCTGTAGATGTAAATATAATCGAGTTATGGATTTTAGAAGGCGAGGAGGAAAAAACAAAAATGCAAAAATAAAATTGGCCTAGTCCTTAAGGTGAAAATGGGCTTAGTCCTTAAGAAGTTTAAAGGGGTACTCAGTTCAAATTAACTGGCTCCAGAAAGTTAAACCGATTTGTAAATTACTTCTATTAAAAAAAAATCTTAATCCTTACAGTACTTATCAGCTGCTGTATGCTCCAGAGGAAGTTTTTTCTTTTTGAATTTCTTTTCTGTCTGACCACAGTGCTCTCTGCTGACACCTCTGTTCATGTCAGGAACTGTCCAGAGCAGGAGCAAATCCCCATAGCAAACCTCTCCTGCTATGGACAGTTCCTGACATGGACAGAGGTGTCAGCAGAGAGCACTGTGGTCAGGCAGAAAGGAAATTCAAAAAGAAAAGAACTTCCTCTGTAGTATACAGAAGCTGAGAAGTACTGGAAGGGTAACGTTTTTAATAGTAGTTTACAAATCTAACTTTCTGGCACCAGTTGATTTAAAAAAAAAAAAAAATTCACCGGAGTACTGCCCAGGCGCTGTATTTAACGATCTCCATTCTGGCACTCTCCTGTAGATTTGGGACATTGAGCAAAAAAAAAATATATATATATATATATAAAGTATATATATTCCCTAGGTGCCCTGTTGCTTTATAATTTCTTTGGTTATAACTCAGGTTGTACTCCTAGGGGACTGTAAGATGTTAATTGCTTTCTCTGTATTGCCAAGAAATGCTCTTCATGTCTCTGATAACTCCTTGGTATTTCTTTTAATGACCACATGTAATATAATTATGACTATATAGCGAATAGTGTCTGTCACTGCATCTTTTATCAAATGACACCCTAATTGATTTAGTGCAAGACTTAAAGTCCACTTCTGCTTGCTGTTCACGTGAAAGCACTACTCATGCTAAGTAGATTGGTCAAAGCATTATAGGGACATTCACTGTTACTAGATCATACATGTGTGCATTAAACATTACCATTTTACTTCTGATGTATGAGGAACACCTACCTCTATCAATATTCAACCAAATAGACATTAGGGGATTTATCATTCCCTACAACAGCGCAGAGTGACACATTTGTCAAGAGTTTGCACAACATTTTTGCAAAAAGACTAAACTTGTTCCAAAGAAATGTGCAATTTTGCTGCTCTACATTGGTGCAGGGAATTATAAATGTCTACAAATTTGTTTGTATATACTCTGATTCAGTAATATAGTAAATCCACGTGTAGCGGAATAGCTGAGAAAAATTGCACAAAATCAAGCGGAAATGGACCTGGTTTCAGTTTTGAGCTCTAAAAATGCTGTGAATTTCTGTAATTCCATATAGGAATAAACCATTAGTGTTTGTTTTTCTTGCCTTATCTGCAATTGGTATTGATTTTTGCAGTTTATCTTAAAAGGTAATATATCTGCTGTGTGTGTGTGTCCATGGCCTTAAAATGATTTTAATGAGGATCTTTGGCAGGGATTGTGTATTAGCCATAAATACCCCTCATTGTACAACATCCATACCCCCCAACTGTAAAACCCTACTTGCCATATGATATTCACTCCCATTATTAGGTTCTTTCCCATCTGACTGATTCCCTGAATGGTCAGACAATCTATAAACCCTCATATCTCAGGAACTGGAGGGCGTATCAAGAAACTGTAAAAAGGTGTGTGTGTGATCGGGGCTATTTAATAACAAAACCTTTTTTTGTTTTTATTTGCTACAGGTCCTTTTTAAAGAAATCATGTTCAGTGTCCCTGCATTTCTGGTAACATTCTCTTTCTTCTTTCCCAACCTGTTTTGCAGGAAACGCGTAGAATTCATCAGTTTCATTATGTAAACTGGCCGGATCATGATGTCCCATCTTCTTTTGACTCTATTCTTGACATGATTAGTTTAATGCGGGATTATCAGGCTCATGAGGAGGTTCCTTTATGTATACACTGCAGGTACACATTTTTTTTTACAGAGTTGTATAATCTAGTAACAATATATAGTTGCCTGAACAAGACCATAAATGGAATATTATAATTAATTTTTTAGTGCAGGATGTGGAAGAACAGGAGCCATTTGTGCAATAGATTATACCTGGAATCTGCTGAAAGCTGGTGTAAGTAGCAGATATAAAGCCACTGTTGGGATGTCACTTGTCAGTTGGTATTAAAGCATTGCTGTCTTGTTTTTTATTTTAGAGGATACCTGAAGAGTTTAATGTATTCAGCTTAATTCAAGAAATGAGGACACAGAGGCATTCAGCAGTACAAACTAAGGTACACACTTGGTTTAGGTCACCTTGTACAGTTTATAAATACACATAGATTTACTCCAAATGAATGAGGTCACATGGGGTATTAAATGTTAGAGAACCAATCATCACATTGTTTGTACCCCCTTTAACCATTTAAAAACCCCTCCTAGAGCATTAAACAGTCGTTGCTACAATGTTTTTATAGTTGTTGCTTATGACTGTAATCATCATAAAATCCAGTTATAAAACTTGCTGTGCTGTATGCAAATGTGGTTCCTTGGGCGGTGCTGGTCCAAATAGTCCCTGTGCCCCAGGCTGTAATCATGCCTGTCCTGTCCTAAACACACCTACATGGGGGTGATTGACAGCCCTACCTTCATCATCCCGTATCCCATCTCAGTGTCCCCCAACAGGTTTGCCTCCAGCTGTTGTAAACTACAACTCCCAGCATTTGCATGCTGAGAGTTGTAATTTTGCAACAGCTGCAGGCACACTGTTTGGGTAACCCCCCCCCAGGGGATGACTACTAATCAACTATCTATATCTATGTACTTAGAGGGAGGGATATACCTAGCTAACTTTCTAATAAACAATCTACCTAAAGTGAAAGGAAAGGCTGTCCAGCACTTTCTCCTTTAGTCTGTCACTCACTTATTAGCTTTTGAAGTCTGGAGGCTGCACTCACTGCTGAGGAAGGGGGAATCCGGAGGCACTAGGACCTAGAGGCACTGTAATTCTGCAGATACCAGAGCTTGCTATGATTCTGGGCCAGCGCAAGACTTGAAGCAGAGCCAAAGAAGATGCCACAGTGCCTGGGCTGTCAATCACTCCCATGTAGGTGTTTAGGACAGGCGTGATTACAGCCGCATTTGCATTCAGCACGGGACATTTTATAACTGGATTTTATGAAGATTACAGTCATCAGCAACAACTATAAAAAAACATGGTAGGAAAGATTGTCTAATGCTCTAGGAAATGTTTTTAATGGTTACAGAGGGTAAAATGTCCCTTTAAAGAGTACCTGTCATTAAACCATATTTTCTAAACTAACTCCGATTATATTCCCTAACTACTCTTATCACCCCTCCTGCCCTCAAATGTTTCCAGCTTTCTGTATCATACCTTTCCCCTTGCTCACATTGTGTCAGCCCGAATATTGCTGGAAACCATTTTTCGGGGTTTCACAACTATTGTCCTTTTTATTACCTAGCTTTTCTGTGTTAAATCGAATTTTCTTCCAATTATTGGTTTACAATTTACTTTTCCATTTAGGAACAGTATGAGTTAGTACACCGTGCTATAGCTCAGCTGTTTTTGAAGCAGCTGGAAGTATATGAGAACGAGTCGAGAGAGACTGTGGATGACATGGTATGTAAAGCTGTATTTCTATATATTAGTGGTCTGTCCAGGGGGCATCCACACTTTCTAGAAGGCCTAAAACCTCAATATAAAACTATTGAGACACATATCTCCACCAAGTTCCCTAGTTATATTTTATTATGTGAATGTGAAAAGATTTTGGATGCCATATAGAAGCAGACTATATTGCTTAGACTTTGTCACTTAAATCAGGGATCTCTTTTGAGATGTTGAAATAAGGCACCTATCAAACTAACCACTACACGATGATCGCCACAATAGAAGGACTGTCTAAATTAGACTATTAAAATTGTTGTTTATTCTTCTATTGCTAGGATGAAAATTCTGAAAATGCAGTGAATTCCTTAGAGAATGACAAAATGGATTCTCCACCACCAAAGCCACCAAGAATCCGTAGGTAGGTAGAGGGGGCAAATATTTAATTTGATTGAGCAGATTTTCTTAGCCTAATCATGCCAAAATTTAGATCTTTCTGAAGGTGCCCATACACTGTAGACAAAAGTACCTGCCAACGGTCTAAGGCAGTGTTTCCCAATCAGGGTGCCTCCAGCTGTTGCAAAAGTACAACTCCCAGCATGCCCGGACAGCCAAAGGCTGTCCGGGCATGCTGGGAGTTGTAGTTTTGCAACAGCTTGATGCGTGCTGGTTGGGAAACACTGGTCTAAGGTGTATGGGGCCCCTCCGATAGGTGATATTGCAATGTGAGCTTAAAGGGGTATTCCAGGAAAAACCTTTTTTTTTCTTTTTTTCTATCAACTGGCTCCAGAAAGTTAAACAGATTTGTAAATTGCCAAAACAAAAGAATGTAGTATACACTCAATGCGTAACCGCCTACTAAGTTCCCGGCTGGAAGGGGGTCACGGGTCAGCACCTTCAGGAGCGCGGAGAGGCTACAACCGGTAGTTTCACGCTGACCCGTGACCCCTTCCAGCCGGGAACTTAGTAGCCGTTTACGCGGTGAGTGAATGCTACATTCTTTTGTTTTGGTATATTGGTACTTTATCTGGTCGCATGCACCCCGCAGGTACTAAGGAGTAACTGGACCCTGACAACCGCTGCAGTCCCCCAATCTTCGTATCACTCATATACGGAAGTTGCTCTCCCTTGTTTCTCTTCTCTCCTATACTAGTAGATTTGTAAATTACTTCTATTAAAAAATCTTAATCCTTTCAATATTTATCAGCTGCTGAAGTTGAGTTGTTGTTTTCTGTCTGGCTACAGTGCTCTCTGCTGACATCTCTGCTTGTCTTGGAAACTGCACAGAGTAGAATAGGTTTGCTATGGGGATTTGCTTCTAAACTGGGCAGTTCCCGAGACACGTGTCATCAGAGAGCACTTAGACAGAAAAGAACAACTCAACTTCAGCAGCTCATAAGTACTGAAAGGATTAAGATTTTTTTAATAGAAGTAATTTACAAATCTGTTTAACTTTCTGGAGCCAGTTGATATATAAAAACATTTTTTCTTGGGTAACCTTTTTAAAGATGTATGGCCTTCTTTTAGATGCTTGAATCCTTTTATTTGTTTTGCAGTATCTTTCCTATGGTCTGAAGTCTATTTTTGACCTGAACTGAGTTGCAGTTCTTTATTTTAATGACTTTTATATAAAGTGGTGTGCCTGCTGTTCCTATAACCTTGGGTTTCAGCTTTACAAATTAAGTCCTTGTGGCGATGTAGTAAAAAAGCAATTGCTGTGGTTTGATAGTCAAAGCAGTTCTACTTGAGAGAACAAGATTACTTCACTGCCCGAAGAGTTGAAACACAGTTCCATGGTATAGCATCAAAAAACTACAGTGGAAGTCATGTTCCTGAAATGGAAAATCAAGATTTTGGGGAATTCTGGATTAATCATTATTTCTGACACTTTTTTGTCTGTTTTGTTCTTAGAATAGTTGCCTTTTTAAAAGGAGATTTTCAAAGAACTATTCAGGAATATTTTCCTGAAGATCTAGTCCTTTTGTTCGGCCTACTTTTCACATTTATTTGTTTGAATAAAACTTCACAAGTCAAAACTAGGACACTTACATGATGTATCAGGACATCTTCATGATACAAACCCCTTTTAACCCCTTAAGGACGCAGGGTTTTTCTGTTTTTTGCACTTCTGTTTTTTCCTCATCACCTTCTAAAAACTCAATTTTGCACATACACACTCATATGAGGGCTTTTTCTTTGCACCCCCAATTGTACTTTATAATGACATCATTGATTGCACCACAAAAATTACGGCAAAACCAGAAAATTTTTTTTTTTTTACACTTTTAGTCCCCTTAGGGGACTTTTAGGAGGAATCATTAGATTCCTCATACAGATCAATGTGGTTCCATAGAACCACACTGGACCACCAGGGATGGTTCAAATGTCCCTTTAGACATTGCTGTCAACTTTGGCAGCAGCGATCTAAAGGGTTATTAACTGGCCGCGGTGATCTCGCTGCATGTCTGCTACAGGAATTAGCCGGGGGCCGGCTGGAATGGTGCAGGCTCTAGTCAGGAGCCCGCACCATACATAGCTTGCTGTCTCAGGATGAGCCGGCTCATCCTTACACGGCAACCGGTTAAAGACAGTAACGCTAGTATTTTTTTTACATTGCAGCCTGTTCTGGGCTATGACGCTACCAATCACTATTATGTCACTAGCTATGGGATACATGTACCCTTTTGCAGTCAGGAAATGAAAATGTCTTTAAATTTTAGGCTCCTTTTTAGATCTAAAAGAAAATTAGGTTATTAGGTTCCCTGTAAACTCTACCTACACGAGTCAGGAGATATTGTCACTTTCTGTACTTTTAATAAATGGGAATTTTAGAATAATACAGTGAAATAAAACAGATGACCACCATCTAAGACTCCGACTTGATTAAACATGAAGTGTAACATACTGTAGTTATATGGAGCATCTTCTAGCGTATTGTCAACTTTGAATCAATTGCTGTAGAATAGTCCATGTATTCCATGAGTGCGCCAGTATTGTCACACATTACTGTTATGAATGCTGCAATGTTTCTATTTCGGCTTCCTGGAAGAAAGTTAAGTGTTGTCTATTTTTGGCGTAAGTGCTGCATTCCACATGCCTGGCACCAAAGCTGTTTGATGTTTAAACCCCACGCTCTTTAGACTTGAGGGTTTTTCTTTGGACCCTTGCCAGGAACCTTCCAAAGTCTTGTTGAATTCAGTTCTTTGTATCAAGCTACATTTACACTTTCAGTGCTGCTGTCATCGATCCAAGAAGGTTTATCATGTACTATTCCAGTAGATTTGAAGTGTAGCTCCACTTATACAGAGATGTTTTTTTTTTTGTTTTTTTTTAAACAGGCATAAAAATCCTTTCAGTTAACCTGTAGCATTTTCAGCAGATAGTTTTACCAACAAAACAGCACTTGCAATCTGGTGCTAGAAAGTAATTTAATGTGAGGAAGCACTATAAAAAAAAAAAAGTTTTGTGCTTGACCTCCGCATATACAAATGCCATATCAGGGATGTGGAATTCTTATTGCCCCACGCCCAAGACATGCAGTTCCGGGCACCGGTCAGGTGAATTTTTCCGGCCCTTAGCCCGGCTTTGGGCAAGCAGGGCCGGACCTAACAAGCACAGTGGCGCTCACAAGGGTGTATGAAGCGGGCTCCAGACTCATGCTCGCTCCATACTCTGCAGCCCTCGGCTGTTCTCAGTAGCTGGGGGCCACCGCTAATAGCCAGCTTGCGGCGATCGCCGCGGCTGGCTATTAACCCTTTAGATCGCCGCTATCAAAGCTGACAGCGGCTTCAAAAGGGACATGTGACTGCTCCCTGGTGGGCTAGTGGGGTGGATCGACTTCAGCATGATGTTGTAAAAAAATTTAATTTTTTACACTAAGTTGCTGGTGCTTCCCCATACTTTTTATTTTCACAAGAGGTTAAAGGAAAAAATTGCCTCCAAAATTTGTAACGCAATTACCCCTTATGTGGGCGTAAAATGCTCTGCGGACGCACAACAAGGCTCGAGAGAGAACGCCATGTACATTTGAGGTGATTGCACAGGGGCTGATCGTTACAACGGTTCTGACACAAACACAAGAAAAATACCCACATTTGACCCCATTTTGGTAAATTTGACCCCATTTTGACCCTCACAGAACGTAACAAGGGGTATAGTGAGCCTTAACACCCCACAGGTGTTTGAAGAATTTTCGTTGAATATGAAAATTTTAAATGTTTTCACTAAAATGCTGGTGTTATCCCAAATATTTCATTTTCACAAGGGTTTAATAGGAAATAAGCCCCACAAAATGTGTAACCCCATTTCTTATGAGCATATAAATACCCCATATGTGGATGTAAAGTGCTCTGCTGGCGAACTACAGGGCTCGGAAGAGAAGGAGCGCCATTGGGCTTTTGGAGAGAGAATTTCATTGGAATTGAAGGCCATGTGCGTTTATAAATCCCCCATGGAGCCAGAACGGTGGACCCCCCCCCCCCCCACATGTGACCCCATTTTGGAAACAACACCCCTCACAGAACGTAATAATGGGTGCAGTGAACATTTACCCCCCCACAGGTGTCTGACATATTTTTGGAACAGCGGCCCATAAAAATGAAAAATGTTAGTTTTCATTTGCACAGCCCACTGTTCCAAAAGTCTGTCAAACACCTGTGGGTTGGAAATGCTCACTTCACCCCTTATTACATTCCGAGAGGGGTGTAGTTTCTAAAATGGGTCATGTCACACATGGCCCCTGACTTCTATTCAAAACAAATTCTCTCTCCAAAAGCTTTCTCTTCTGAGCATTGTAGTGCGCCCGCAGTGCACTTGACGTCCACACATGAAGTATTTCCATACTCAGAAGAAAAGGGGTTTACAAATTTTGTGGGGGAATTTTCTCCTATAACCTCTTGTAAAAATAGTAAATTTGGAGGGGGGGGGGACGGACTGCACTTTAGTTAAAAAAATTTTTTTTTTTTTATTTACACATCCGACTTTAAGGAAAAGTCGTCAAACACCTGTGGGGTGCTAAGGCTCACTGTACCCGTTGTTACGTTCCTTGAGGGGTGTAGTTTACAAAATAGTGTGGCATGTTTTTTTTTTTTTGTTTTTTTTTGCTGTTATGGCACCACAGGGGCTTCCTAAATGTGACATGTCCCCAAAAACCATTTCCGCTAAATTTGCTTTCAAAAAGCCAAATGTGACTCCTTCTCTTCTGAGCATTGTAGTGCGCCAGCAGAGCACTTGACGTCCACATATGGGGTATTTCCAAAAAAGAAATCGGGGCACAAATTTGGGTTGGGGGCGGGGGCGGGGGGGGGGGGCACATTTTCTCCTATTACCTCTTGTAAAAAATTGTAAATTTGGGGAAAAATGCATTTTAGTGAAAACATTTTTTTTAAAGGGGTATTCCAGGCCAAAACTTTTTTTTATATATGAACTGGCTCCGGAAAGTTATAGATTTGTAAATTACTTCTGTTAAAAAAAATCTTAATCCTTCCAATAGTTATTAGCTTCTGAAGTTGAGTTGCTATTTTCTGTCTAACTGCTTTCTGATGACTCGCGTCCCGGGAGCTGTCCAGCTCCTATGGAGATATTCTCCCATGATGCACAGCTCCCGGGACGTGACATCTTCATTGAGCAGTTAGACAGAAAACTTCAGAAGCTAATAACTATTGGAAGGATTAAGATTTTTTAATAGAAGTAATTTACAAATCTGTTTAACTTTCCAGAGCCAGTTGATATATTAAAAAAGTTTTTGCCTGGAATATCCCTTTAATTTACACATCCGACTTTAATGAAAAGTTGTCAAACACCTGTGGGGTGTTAAGGCTCACTGTACCCCTTGTTATGTGCCTTGAGGGGTGTGGTTTCCAAAATAGTATGCCATGTGTTTTTTTTTTTTTTGTTTTGTTTTGTTGGCTGTTATGGAACCATAGGGGCTTCCTAAATGTGACATGACCCCTAAAAACCATTTCAGCAAAATTCACTCTCCAAAATCCCATTGTCGCACCTTCCCATCTGAGCCTTGTAGTGCACCCACAGAGCACTTTACGTTTACATATGAGATTTCCTTACTCGAGAGACATTAGGTTACACATTTGGGGGGGGTTCTCCTTTTACCCCTTGTACAAATTCAAAAACTGGGTCTACAAGAACATGTTAGTGTAAAAAATGGAGACTTTGAATTTTCTCCTTCACTTTGCTGCTATTCCTTTGAGAACACCTAAAGGGTTAACAAATAATATGAATATCATCATTTTGAATACTTTGAGGGGTGCAGTTTTTATAATGGGGTAATTTTATGGGGTATTTCTAATATGAAGACCCCTCAAATCCACTTCAAAACTGAACTGGTCCCTGAAAAATTCTGATTTTGCTAATTTTGTGACAAATTAGAAAATTGCTACTGAACTTTGAAGCCCTCTGGTGTCTTCCAAAAGTAAAAACATGTCAACTTTATGATGCGAATATAAAGTAGACACATTGTATATGTGAATCAATGTATAATTTATTTGGTATGTCTATTTTCCTCACAAGCAGAGAGCTTCAAAGTTAGAAAAATGCTAAGTTTTCAAATTTTTTATGAAATATTGCATCAAGAAAAGAATCAACAAAAATTTACCACTATGATAAAGTAGAACGTCAAGAAAAAAGTTTCTGAATCAAATTAATAAGTAAAATCATCCCAGAGTTATTAATGCTTAAAGTGACAGTGGTCAGATGTGCAAAAAATGCGCAGGTCCTTAAGAAAAAGAGGTACATCTAACATGTTTCAGCACTTGTGCCTTAGTCATATCTATGACTAAGGCACAATTTTCTAAATATGCCGTGCACCTCTTTTCCTGATGTGTGTGTTTTTATTTTTTTTTATCTGACCATACCCAATTACCGATGTGCAAGCTACTTTGTTGTGCTGGCCGTATCTCTGATTGTTACACGTATGCCTTTGGTACTTCCCTCTGCAGTCCGAGTACTTACAGACTTGTCTGGAGGAGAGGAGCTGATCTTGTTGGCTTGTTTATATCAGACCAATGGCATGGTTATACTCCTGTCATTAGTGGTGAGTTTCATACAGTGACTTCGTGGGGTACGGCAGGTGCAAAGCGGTGCTGACCAAGACAGGCACGAGAGATAAAGTAAGGAACGGTTTATTAGATAAAATGTGACTCGTTTCACCGCACTTGCGCGGTTTCATCAGGCATGACAATACAGGCTAGGGAGAGGCATTCTATACAGAGTAATTTAACCCCTTCACCAACAGCAAGTATACTGGGTAAATGAACTCCTTCTCATACAGCTGTAGCAACATAGCTTAGTGTTTTAGGTAATCCAGATCCACTACTAACATTGATTTATATAAATAACAGGGAAGAACAGATAAAAATATGAAAAAATATATAAAAAGAGAAAATATGTATAAAATATATACAGTGGTCCCTCAACATACGATGTTAATCGGTTTCAAACGGACCATCGTTTGTTGAAACCATCGTATGTTGAGGAATCCGTGCAATGTAAAGTATAGGACAGTGATCTACAACCTGCGGACCTCCAGATGTTGCAAAACTACAACACCCAGCATGCCCGGACAGCCGTTGGCTGTCCGGGCATGCTGGGTGTTGTAGTTTTGCAACATCTGGAGGTCCGCAGGTTGAAGACCACTGTTAGAGAAAGTTGTACTCACCTGTCCCTGCCGCTCCGGACCGTCACCGCTGCCCAGGATGTCGCCGTCCATCGCTGTCGCGTGTCCCTGACGCCATCGCATGTTGAATTTATTGTATGTCTGGGCCATCGTAGGCGACCACCACCGCGACACCAGTGCCCACGGCGGGGGGGGGGGAACGACCCACTGGCAGAGCGGCCCCAATGCCACTCAAACCAGTCTATGGGTCGCACTTCTCCACAGACATGGTGCCACAGCAGCAATGGACGCCGCACAGCACAACACCAGTGTGACGGCACACTTACTAAGCTCTCCCAGTCAGACTGGGAGGCTGCTAGGAAAGAAATGGCCCTTGTGTAGGTAACTACTACTTATATAGGGTTGGGCTGAGGGGGTGGGGAAGAGTGCAGACACATGTTAAAACAAGAAAAAAAAGGAGGAGATAGAAAACACAATGTGAATTCAGGTAGCTGCCGTGGCTGTGAGGAGGTGTGACCCATAGACTGGTTTGAGTGGCATTGGGGCCGCTCTGCCAGTGGGTCGTTCCAACAACCCCCCCCCCCCCCCAGTGGGCACTGGTGTCGCGGCGGTGCTGGTCGCCGCCCAGTACTACGCCATTTTATGCTAGGGATGTTAGGGACCCACTCAAATTAGGTGGCCTTGATGTGGCGAGTGGGCTTGTACTTTTTGATCAAAAATGTATACTAACAACCTGTTTTTGATAATATGCTGAGAAGCAATTAGATCATTATACAAGATTGTAGATGTGCGACCTCGTCTGTTTCTTCTACCTGAATTCATATATATATATATATATATATATATATATATATATATATATATATATATATAATTAGCATACTAATTAGAACAAATATGCGTGTGTGTATACTTCATTAAAAATAAGTGAATTTAATATAGCTGTTACAAATGCAGCACTGCCAAAAGCACTTGTATATGTGTTTGTGTAATTAATATATATATATATATATATATATATGTGTGTGTGTGTGTGCATAAAATATACCAACTATGTATCCCACAGTCAAATTTGCCTATAAATATAACCATGTGATATATCTAGAAAGGTAATAAACCTAACTACAGGCACAAAACCTATAAAAATGAAAGCTAGAAGTACGTGATTAGAAATATAAATATGTAAGCAAATAATGAGGATATATACATCCATTCACAAAAAATATGATAAACCATAAAATGACAAAAACATATCAATGCTGAAAAACATACCCTACAGAACTAGCACTAAACCCACCTAACCTATCGTAAGACCCACCTATTGTATATTTTTAAAAGTTTCATTAAGTCCCTGAGGACTTGTGAATCCGGAATTTTTTCAAGACTGATTAGACTCAAGAGATAAATATTAATTTTATGTACACATGTAAAATGTTTTGAGATACTGTGAAGCTAGAAACCATTCTTTATATTAGACCGATGCTTACACTGTCTGCACGGTGCGTCCCACATACTGCATGTGACAGCTGCAGGACAACATACCGCAGGGTTTAACCCGGTTATAGGCTGTAGACAACCCTTTAGGGTAACCCTTGGCCAAGAAACGCTCCCTAAGTACAGCAGATTGTGATTTTAAAATCTCCATCGGAAGTGCAATTTTTCCTTATGCGGACATATTGGGGAGATTTATCAAAACCTGTCCAGAGGGAAAGTTGCTCATAGTAACCAATCAGATCGCTTCTTTCATTTTTAACAAGCCCTCTGCAAAATTAAAGAAGCGATCTGATTGGTTGCTATGGGCAACTCAGCAACTTTTCCTCTGTACAGGATTTGATTAATCTCCCAAATTGTCCATATGGAACGTTCCTTAGTTTTGAAAGTGCACATTATGCCAACTGACTGAGAAAACTGTTGACCTCAAATTGTGTAAAAAATGTATGTCTTGATTTGCCCATTGTTTTTATTGATCTCTAGATCTAAAAATTCTATGGATGTGTGGGAAAAGTCCCCATGTATTCTGATTAAGTATCCCAATGAATTCCTCAGCCTGTATCGGAGTGCTGGCCCAAATAAAAAAAAAAATTCATCTATGAATCTTGTAAAGAAATATATTTAAAATATGCCTGGGGCTGTGCTATATGTAGGGACTCGAACTGCCCCATAAACAAATTAGCATAACTAGGGGCCCCATAGCCCCTGGTCTGCCTATATATTATATTGTTAAAAGTAAAAACATTATGTTCCAGTATAAACCTGATCGACTCTGAAATGATGAGGGTATAGTCATCTCTCAAATATTGGCTGATGGTATCCAAACCTAATTCTGTGTTAATGTTGGCATATTGAGAACACACATCAAGGGTTAATTTCAAATTTAAAAAGATGGGGATAAGAAAGATGACATAATTAATTAATTGTGTGGAATCTTAAGTAGGACGGCAACTGTAAAACATAAGGTTGAAGGAATAAATAAACATAATGTGATAAATGAGAGGTAATGGAACAAATCCCTGAAATAATAGGGCAACCAGGGGGATTAACTAAACTTTTGTGAAGTTTGGGCAAATAATAATAAATGGTAAGGGAATAATTTTTTATATTTACAAATGTGTGCTCTCTTATCTAAAAGAGCTATATCAATGGCCCCTTGACGAGATTATTATATAGCTTGAAGTAATTCCCCGTCCTAGGGTCACTAGGTAGAATCTCACAATAGTCTACATCAGACAGGATTCTAAAGGCCTCAGAGATAAAGGATTCCTTATCAAAGATGGCAATCTACCCCCCCCCCCCCCCTCAGAGAGGAACAATCTACATTCATTTTAGAATCGATCAGGTTTATTCTGGAACATAATGTTTTTACTTTTAACAATATAATATATAGGCAGACCAGGGGCTATGGGGCCCCTAGTTATGCTAATTTGTTTATGGGGCTGTTCGAGTCCCTACATATAGCACAGCCCCAGGCATATTTTAAATATATTTATTTAGAAGATTCATAGATTGATTTTTTTTTTTTTTTTTATTTGGGCCGGCACTCAGGTTCAGGCTGAGGAATTTGTTGGAATACTGAATCAGAATACATGGAGATTGCAATGTACATTGCACTTTTCCCACACATCCATAACATTTTTAGATTTAGAGATCAATAAAAACAATACTGAGCAAATCACGACACGTACATTTTTTTAAACAAGTTGAGGTAAACCGTTTTCTCAGTTTTGAGAGTGCATATTATGCCAATTGGCTAAGGAACGTTCCATATGGACAATACGTCCGGATCAGGAAAAATTGCACTACTGATGAAGATTTTAAATCACAATCTGCTATACTTAGGGAGCGTCTCTTGGCCAAGGGTTGTCTACAGCCAATAACAGGGTTAAAACAAAAAAAAAATCCGATTTTTATGGGTATTAAAAATGTAAATGAAAATAAAATTTAAAGTGATCAGAGAAAGGTTGTTTCAAATACTAGTGATATTATAGAGAATAAATTTGGATTTCATTTTATTACTAATTTTAATAGTTATGCAACAGAGATTAAGGAAAAATTGGCCCATTATTTTAGCTGATCCCGTGCTAAAAGAGGTAGTACCCAAGATCCCAAATGTGACATTCAGCCGGGCAACAATGTGAAGAACTTACTGGCCCCAAGTAGACTGAAAGAAATCCTTCTGTCTGGAATGGGTGGGGGACCAGTTGAATCGGGTTGTACCCCGTGTGGTAGGAACAGTTGACATTGCTGAATGATGATAAAAGATACTAAAATCAATCACTTTGAATCCTTTCAAACGAAAAGATTTATGATTAAGGACAAGGTGTATTGCGGTATGCAGTATGTGATTTACCTGTTGTCCTGCAGCTGTCACTTGCAGTATGTGGGACGCCCCGTGCAGACAGTGCGTTCCCACATGTGTAAGCATCGGTCTAATATAAAGAATGGTTTCTTGCCTCACAGTATCTCAAAACATTTTACTAGTGTACATAAAAATATTTATCTCTGGAGTCTAATCAGTGTTGAAAAAATTCAGAATGCTCACCTCAATCGATTTCAAAGATTAATTAACCGTGAATCATTCCGGATTCACAAGCTAGCCACATTAGTTCCTCAGGGACTTAATGAGACTATTGAAAATGTACGATAGGTTGATCTTGGGTTTAGTGCTAGTTCTGTAGGGTATTAATAGCATTAATACCTTTTTATACTTTTATATTATATTTTTATGTAAGTTTTTGTCATTTTGTATTTATCATTTTTGTGGATGTATATATCCTCATTATTATATAACATTGATATGCATTGGATTTGCTTACAGATTTATATATATTTCTAATCATGTACTTCTATTTTTCATAGGTATTGTGCCTGTAGTTAGATTTATTACCTTTCTAGATACATCAAGTGGAAATTCTGTTATATTTATAGGCAAATTTAACTGTGGGATACATATTTGGTATATTGTTTTATGCACATATACTAGTGCTTTTGTCAGTGCTGCATTTGTAACATGGCTATATAAAATTCACTTATTTTTAATGAAGTATACACACATGCATATTTATTATTGTTATTATTAGTATGCTAAATATATATAGATTTATTATTTATTTATATATTTTTTTTCATAGACTTTATCTGTTCTTCCCTGTTTATATAAATAAATGTTAGCTTAGTGGTTCAGGTAATCCAGATCCACTACTATGTTGCCACAGCTGTATGGGAAGAAGAGTTGATTTACCCAGCATACTAGTTGTTAATGTAGGGGTTAAATTACCCTATACATAATGCCCCTCTTCAGCCTATATTGTCATACCTGATGAAACCGCGTAAGCGCGGTGAAACGCGTCACATTTTATCTAATATACCGTTCCTTACTTAATCTCTCGTGCCTGTCCTGGTTAACGTCGCTTTGATCCTGCCGTACCCCACGAAGTCACTGTATGAAATTGTTCATTTGGTCAGGAGGGCTGCAGACGGGACCTTGTTCTCACCCACGCTGACCATTGTTGTGTATGAGCTCACACAACCACCTGCAGTAAGATCCCATATCTTTTACCTTGTGGATTATTTGCTAGTGGTATTACGCTATTAAGCGCTCTTCCATTTTGTTTTAATTACTGGTGATTGCCATTAACTTTCAGTATCATTTCACCCAGTAATGTAGAGAAACACTGTTAGGGGGTCGGTGTATGAGAACATCACTGATGGTGCAGGTGGAAGTAGTGCTGGTCTCTTGCATTGATATCATCAAATGTGTTTTTGTTCTGCAGTTGCCTTGTAGAAGGAGATGTCAAAGAAGAAATCTTGCAGCCACCAGAGCCTCATCCTGTGCCACCAATTCTGACTCCCTCTCCTCCATCTGCCTACCCAGCTGTGATGACAGTGTGGCAAGACAGTGACCGTTATCATCCAAAGCCTGTGTTGCACGTTGTATCCTCAGAAAACACGACAGACCTGAATGAGAACTATAACAAATCGAGTGATGTAATGGAGAAAGGAGAGCCCACTGTTGAGAAGAAGCTAGAACGTAAGCTAAGCATAGAAATAAAGAAAGTACCTCTTCAAGAATGTCCAAAAAGTTTTGAAACTACTGCAGGCCTCCAAAGGGGACTTGGCTTTAAAATCAAATCCGCTTCATCTTATGCAGTTGACCAATTGCCTAAAACTCAAGTGTCTAGTTCTTTGGAGTCACTGTCATTAATATCATCATCTAATCTTGGTGATGACTCTAGAAGTTCAAGATCTACTAAATCTTTAGAAGATGTGCCACTGGAGAGACGCTTGGATCCCCCAGCAAGACCAGACCATCTTCCACTAGAGAGAGGACTTACAGTTTCTGCTACTTCGGGAAAAGAGCATACGGAGTATAAAAATGAGTCTTCCTCTTCTGATAAACATTTAGATGTGTGTCATTTTGATAGCAAAACTTTAATAAATAGCAGTCTTCTGGCTTCCCAAACAGGGAGTCATACTGACCTCAACAACACTCCTGCACTTCAGGCACCCTTATCTTTTACCAATCCTCTTCACTCTGATGACTCTGACATAGAGGAGGGAAATTCATATGGGTCCATGGAAAAAAACCTGTCTACTGTATCAACCACAAGTGCCACTGTTTCTGCAGCATCTGAACACCCATCAACTAGAAAAGTGTTGCCCATGTCAATTGCCAGGCATGACCCTTCTATGAAGCGCCCATGTTCTGAAAAAGGTAAAAATCTGTTTTACATGGTCATTACTGTTCAACCTTTCATAAATTACAGTATAAGCAAATATAACAAACTTTGTAAAATATCTTAATAATGTAATAAAGGGGTCTGTTTTCACTTATTAGACACTTTTACTCATTTCTTTGATGCCCTATGTCAGTCTCTCAAATAAATAAGGGTTGTCAAGTGGTATAAATTAAATTGGGGTTACTTGTGCAGAGTTGGAAAAAAACAAAATAAAACGCAGTACACCTTAACCCCTTAAGGACACAGCCCATTTGGGCATTAAGGACTCAGACAATATTATTTTTAAGTTTACATTTTTTCCTCCTCTCTTTTAAAAATCATAACTCTTATATTTTCATCCACAGACTAGTATGAGGGCTTGTTTTTTGCACGACCAGTTGTCCTTTGTAATGACCCTCATTTTACCATAAAATGTATGGCGCAACAAAAAAAAAATACTTTTTGTGTGGGGAAATTGATAAGAAAACCGCAATTTTGCTAATTTTGAAAGGCTTCGTTTTCATGCTGTACACTTTACAGAAAAATAGACTTTTTCTTTATTGTGGGTCAATGCAATTACAATGATACCCGTGATTACATACTTTTCTATTGTACTGCTTTAAAAAAAAAAAAAGCTAACTTTTTAACCAAATTAGTGCGTTTAAAATCCCTTTCATTTTTCTGTATAACCAGCGGTATGAGGGCTCATTTTTTTGCACCGTGATCTGTAATTTTTTTTATACCACATTTGCATATATAAAACTTTAATACATCTTTTTTTATACATTTTTTTTTTTATAAAATGTTAAAGCAGCATTTTTTGACCTTTTTTTTTTTTTTTTTTTTTTTTTTTTTTTTTACATTCACGCTGTTTACCGTACAGGATAATTAACATTATATTTCAAGTTTGGATATTTACGCTCACGGCAATACCAAATATGTTTATAAAAATAAAAAATGACACTTTTTTTGGGGGGGGAAAAGGGACAATTAAAATTTTTATTGGTAGGGGATTTTTCTTTTTACTTTTATTTTGACACTTTAATATTCTCCATAGGAGACTATTTATAGCAATCATTTGATTGCTAATACTATTCAGTGCTATGCATAGGGCATAGCATTGATCAGTATTATCGGCGATCTCCTGCTCTGGTCTGCTCGATCTCAGACCAGAGCAGAAGACGCCGGGAGACAGATGGAGGCAAGTGAGGGGACCTCCGTCCGCCATTACAGATGATCTGATCGCCACGGCAGTGCTGCAGGTGATCCGATCATGCATTTTTCGGACCGCACTCCCACAGATGCCATGATCCATATTGATCATGGTATCTGAGGGGTTAATGGCAGACATCCGCGTGATCGCAGATGTCTCCATTACCGGCGGGTTCCTGGCTGATATAAGCAGCTGGAAACTGCCATGCATGACCAGAGCATCGTTCCAATGCTCGCTGTCATTTACAGGATGTAAATTTACATCCTGGTGGGTTAAGTACCACCACACCAGGACGTACACTTACGTCCTGCGTTAAGGGGTTAAATATGGTCTTAAAGGAGTATTCCAGGATCAGAAAACTTATCACCTATCCTAAGGATAGGGGATAAGTGTCAGATCATTGGGGGGTTCGACTGCTGGGACTCCCGTATGGGGCCCCGGCAGTCTGCAGACCTGCGTGTTGACCAGCGCACACTCCCCCACCTCAATGCAGCGCTATGGCAGAGCCGATTCTCCCATAGCGAATTGACGGGGCATATTAACTGCCGCTTTGTTGTGCAGTGGTGCATCCTTTTTTGTGAACTACCAGGGCCAGGTATGGGAGATCGCGGGAGTCCTAGTGGTTGGATCCCCCGTGATCTGACACTTATCCCCCTATCCTTAGGATAGGGGATAAGTTTTCTGATCCTGCAGTACTCCTTTAAGACTTTGTTTACATTTTATATTTTGATATTGCTTTTATGTGCAGTATTTTTTACTAGGCAACTGACCTGCAGTAACCTTGCGCCACCACAACACAAGCCACTGTTTGCCAGAATAGATGATTGGCTAGGGGGGTTGCCATAGCTTTTTCCCAGAAAACCACCATTTGATATTTTTTTTGTAATGAAGTGTATTTAATTGAATGACCCCTCCTAAGGATATGCCATGACCAACACATGTCTATAGTTAATGGGCCCTTCCATCCCTGTCCAGCCAGATTGCAGCTGCTGAAAGGGATGTTCTACACTGTTACTGTAAGGCTGGGTTCACATCACGTTTTCAGCCATACAGGACCACATACGGCTGCATCGGGAGCTAAAACCGGGCGCTCCAGTATCCCTGCCGTATGCCGCCCGTATGTACTTAATTTCAGTGAGCCGACCGGAGTCAAATGCTGACTCCGGTTGGATCATTAAAATTAATTGCATATGGGCGGCATACGGCAGGAATATGGGAGTGCCCGGTTTTAGCTACCTCAGCCGTATGCGGTTTGGTATGGCTGAAAACGTGATGTGAACCGAGCCTATGTCTTAGAACTAAATGTGTCATAGAAATGGCATAGCAGTGCAAGTTGTAGCAAACAGGCTAGACATGGTAGGGAAGGCCTTGTCCAAGAAAGACTTGGATCTGTCAGACATTTATGACCTCTTACTACTTCAAAGCTAGACTTATTATTGGCAAAAGAATGACTATATGGAAAAGTGTGTACAAGTGAAATGGTTTCTGCCTATGAGGAAATAATATCGAAATAGCACTTTTTTACTTGCCTCTTGTCGATATTCCTGCATTTCAGGTAATCTGTCTGATACTACTCCAGAGACTCTGCAGGGAATGAGCATGGGTGCAAAAGAACAAATTATGGCTCAACAGATCAGTGCAGCTGATGGTATGTTCCCATTATTCTGCATAATGTCTGTAAAGTGACATGCTTTCATATCTCTTTTCTCTTGCATAATGTCTTTGTTTACCAAACCACTTTTAATGCTGCTATCCTTCCCAAAAGCAAAATCCTGCACAAGTAACAGTATTGTGATTTAAAACCATAGTCTATCAGATTGAGCATTTCTCTGGAAAAACACCTTTATTACTGAAATAGTAGTCCACATTATAGGATGGTACTTCAAGTTCAGTACTACGCCATGTCTGCCAGGACAAGCTGCTTCTTTGGGCACCAAGTAAAGATGGCTTTATGGTAATTTTTCTGGTAGACTGTGAGCTGTAAAGGACCCTGAAAGACGTCTGGTTCTCTATAAAGAAAATAACGTACGGCTTCCAGCAGCTTTTTTTGAATAAAAATTTAAAGAAGCACTCCCAGAGATATATATATTTTTTTTGCCGAATAAAATGTTCACTTTTCACTAGTATTCCTCAAGCCCTGCTACATCTTACTTTCATTACTGTAGCAGGGTCATATGGCTTTTGATCAGCTGTCATCTTGACTTTCAGATTTTAAACTGCATTCTCTCCCTTTCAAATCTATCAATTCCATGATGCATAAGCAAAGCCTCACTTGGGAAGTTATGGCTAGCACCACTTCATCCTTCTGGAAGGATGGTGTAGTAAGAATATGAATAATTTTATAATAAGTTTAAATAGCTGCAACAAATTACGCTGCACTTTGAATTTTTGAGGGTACAAATGAAGTCAAATTAGATATTTACAATAACTGCTTTTCAAACAAAAGGAGCGAGGGCTCTGCTCTCAAGAGCTTACAGTCTTAGTATATAGTACGTGTGTAATAATCCTTACCTCTAATCCCCAATTAGCTAAGAGACTCAGAGTGAGATAAAAACCTGTGCAGAGAAGTTGACTAGTTGTCTTTAGCAACCAATCCAATAGCTTCTTTTAAAGGCCTCTGAAAAATAAGTGTTTGGGTTGCTATGGGCAACTGCTCCACTTTTCCTCTCCACAGGTTTTCCCCCCTGTAAATATACAGGCAAAAAAGACACACGTGCCCCTGGTGCAGTACTTTAACCCCTTAAGGACACATGACGTTCTCATACGTCTCCATTTCCGAGTCCTTAAGGACACATCATACACTTTCCCGGCCCCCCCGCAGCCATCTGGAGCGGAGCCGGTGCCCGATGCTTGCTGAAATCGTTCAGCAGGCATCGCGGCATATCGCCCAGGGGGGGGGGGGGTCATGACCCCCCCCCATATGTCGGCGATGGCAGCAGATCGCTGGACAGTTCAGCCCAGCGATCTCTGAACGGCCCCGAACAGCCATAGCCAGCAGGGGAGAGGTGGCACTGGTGCCACCTCACGATTGCCCTGATTCGTCGGCCGGTTTACCGGCCGACCAATCAGGGCACCTGCTGCGGGTGTCACTCCTGCAACCCGCTCCGCCCCTCTTCCGGAGCACGTGAGGGGGTGCGGGAAGAAGACCCCTGCAGCTGGGGACCCCGATCCCCCGGCGTCCCTGTTGGGAACAGGGCCCCAGGAGCGGCGGCGAGGGACTGACCTGCAGCGTGGATCAGCAGTTAGACGTGAGTGACAGCCTCCTGCTGTTGCTTAGCAACAGCTCCCAGCATGCAAAAAGGGCATGCTGGGAGCTGTAGTTATGCAACCGCAGGAGGCAGACCACCACAACTCCCAGCATTCCCTTATGGGCATGCTGGGACTTGTAGTTTTGCAACAGCTGAAGGCACATTCTTTCTATGTAAAAGTGTACCTTCAGCTGTTGTGTAACTACAACTCCCAGCTTGCACAATCAGCTAAAGTGCATGCTGGGAGTTGTAGTGGTGCATCTGCTGGTTGCATAACTACAACTCCCAGCATGCCCGTTGGCTGTCGGTACTGCTGAGAGTTGTAGTTTTGCAACAGCTGAATGTACACTGGTTGTGAAACTTTTTTTTTTTTACTTAGTGTTTCACGACCGGTGTGCCTCCAGCTGTTGCAAACTACAACTCCCAGCATGCATCGGACATGCTGGGAGTTGTAGTTTTGCAACAGCTGGAGGCACACTGGTTGTGAAACACTGAGTTAAGTAGCAAACCAGTGTGTCTCCAGCTGTTGCATAACTACAATCCCCAGCATTCCCAGCCAAAGTAGTATGCCTCCAGCTGTTGCAAAACTACAACTCCCACCATGCACTGATAGACAGTACATGCTGGGAGTTGTAGTTTTGCAACAGCTGGATGCCCCCCCCCCCAATGTGATTGTACAGGGTACACTTACATGGGTGGAGGTTTACAGTAAGTATCCAGCTGCAAGTTTGAGCTGCAGCAAATTTTCTGCCGCAGCTCAAACTGCCAGCGAGAAACTACTGTGAACCCCCGCCCGTGCGACTGTACCCTAAAAAACACTATACTACACTAACACAAAATAAAATAAAGTAAAAAACACTGCATAAACACATACCCCTACACAGCCCCCCTCCCCTCCTCAATAAAAATGAAAAACGTCTGGTACGCCAATGTTTCCAAAACGGAGCCTCCAGCTGTTGCAAAACAACTACTCCCAGTATTGACAGCCACTGACTGTCCAGGCATGATGGGAGTTTTACAACAGCTGGAGGCACCCTGTTTGGGAATCACTGGCGTAGAATACCCCTATGTCCACCCCTATGCAAGTCCCTAATTTAGGCCTCAAATGCGCATGGCGCTCTCACTTTGGAGCCCTGTCTTATTTCAAGGCAACAGTTTAGGATCACATATGGGGTATCGCCGTTCTCGGGAGAAATTGTGTTACAAATTTTGGTGGGTATTTTCTGCTATTAGCCTTTTTAAAAATGTAACATTTTAGGGAAACCAAGTATTTTAGGTAAAAAATTTTTTTTTACATATGCAAAAGTCGTGAAACACCTGTGGGGTATTAAGGTTCACTTTACCCCTTGTTACGTTCCCCGAGGGGGGTCTAGTTTCCAAAATAGTATGCCATGTGTTTTTTTTTTTTGCTGTTCTGGCACCATAGGGGCTTCCTAAAGGTGACATGCCCCCCAAAAACCATTTGTCGCTCCTTCCCTTCTGAGCCCTCTACTGCATCTGCCGAACAATTAACATAGACATATGAGGTATGTGCTTACTCGAGAGAAATTGGGTTTGAAATACCAGTAAAAATTTTCTCCTTTTTACCCCTTGCAAAAATTGGATCTACTAGAACATGCGAGTGTAAAAAATGAAGATTTTGAATTTTCTCCTCCACTTTGCTGCTATTCCTATGAAACACCTAAAGGGTTAATACACTTACTGAATATCATTTTGAATACTTTGGGGGGTGCAGTTTTTATAATGGGTCATTTGTGGGGTATTTCTAATATGAAGTCCCTTCAAATCCACTTCAAAACTGAACTGGTCCCTGAAAAATAGTGAGTTTGAAAATTTTGTGAAAAATTTGAAAATTGCTGCTGAACTTTTAAGCCCTCTGGTGTCTCCAAAAGTAAAAACATGTCAATTTTATGATGCAAACATAAAGTAGACATATTGTGTTTGTGAATAAAAATAAAATTTATTTGGAATATCCATTTTCCTTACAAGCAGAGAGCTTCAAAGTTAGAAAAATGCTAAATTTTCTATTTTTTCATCAAATTTTGGAACTTTTCACCAAGAAAGGATGCAGTTTACCACAAAAATTTACCACTATGTTAAAGTAGAATGTCACAAAAAAACAATCTCTGAATCAGAATGATATGTAAAAGCATTCCAGAGTTATTAATGTTTAAAGTGATAGTGGTCAGATGTGCAAAAAACGCTCTGGTCCTAAGGTGTAAAATGGCTGGGTCCTTAAGGGGTTAAAGAGTTGTTGGCAAAATGTAAAGATTTACACTTACCAGAAGATGTTGCACTCAGGGCACAACACCATATCTCATGTAGACAATTGAAATCTGTATGCAGCCTAGATCCTTCCGGTCAGGTCCTCACTCACCGGCTAGTATTAACAGCAAACGTTTCAGGCGCAGCTACAGTAGGAGACAGGTGACTATATCCGTAGGTTTACTTTATATAAGGTTTATTCAATGGCACAACAGCAACGCGTTTCTTGCCCGCAAAAGGCACTTTGTCAGGCAATGTGCATCTGCACACTGCCTGAGGAAGTGCCCTTTGCGGGCACGAAATGCTTTGCTGTCGTGCCATTGAATAAACCTTATAAAGTAAACCTACGGATATAGTCACCTGTCTTCTACTGTAGCTGCGCCCAAGATCGATCTTTTGCATATAACACTGTGACAAGTGCTCTATTATCAGTAACTGAAACAGACATGTCTTCCCTCCCCCCATGAAGAAATGTATGCAGTTTCATCATACAGGAGGTTCTAGTAGCCTAATTGAAAGCCTGGAAATGCATGTTATTTCCAGGGAGGCCACCATATGATCACAACCCTACTGAAGTAAAAAATTCCAGGAATTTTGAGATGGAAACAAATAACAAAACAATTACATACAGTATTATTTAGGTAGTTAGATAATGTTATTAAATCAGCAGGAGCTTCTTTAAGGACTTTCATTTGCATGTAAGTAATTTTTGATACGTCCATACAGCAATAGGTCAAAACCAGTTCTCCCATCAATGGCACTCAGGATGAAGCACAGTTGGAGAATAAGCTTTGAGAATAACATTCTTTCTTTTCAGGTTTTAGTGAAAAATCAGGAACCTCACCATCACAGTGCACATGATGGCTACCAAATCTCTGAAGAGGAAGAAATGATTGCCTTTTCAATGGACATTGATTGAGCCTGCAGATGGAGGAGATGAAATGCTACTCATAAGTTACAAGATCGTACCATAAAAAGTGCTACTACTAGGACAGTATTCCATGATCATCACATTTACTCTATGTAGGTTTACCTGCACAATGGTACATTCTACTGTACAATTCCATATCTATATAATATCTTACATATTTAAGATTGTTGATTCCAGTGTCAGTGCTAAGTGTTTCTTTGCTGGGACCATATACCTGCCTTATATAACACTTTGGTTTAAAACAAAAAAGTATTACATATGATTTGGTAACTTAATGTATTACAGTACTGCCTTAATGTCTTTTAACCCTGTTACACGCTGCTTGTAGATCTGTTAATATAGTAAAACTTTTATGATAGTTTACAGACTACTTTTTTGCTAACTTTTGATTAAATTGTATGCATTTTTCTATTTGTACAGGGCAAGCAGGTATATATATTTGACAAAATTGCAGTCATAAAATATTAACAGAAGATGTAAGAAATCTCAGCATGATATTAACTTGTTCTTTATACAGAATGTAAATTATTGGCCCTGATGTTTTTAGTTGTTTTTTTTTTTTTTTTTAAATCATTCTAGCTGGATAAAAAGACCAGCATTGCAGGTTAACCAATAAGATTGTAATACAGTTTGTAAATTGTAAGCTAAAGGTTATTTTTATAATATACATTGTTTCATTGTCAGCTTATTTTGTCTTGTATTTATTTGACTGTAGGTCATGAAGCAAAAACAGAATTATGGTTATGAACATTTATAGCATTCAATATCATTGACACAGGCACTGACATACAGACTTATCGCCATGATTTTAGCTAAAATTGTCCTTAACTTTTCAAGTTCTGTAAGTAAAGTATGCACCCAGTGTGGGCAGCAATAGAACATAATGCATATTTGATGTGGAAAGCTTCAATAGTGCCTTGGTCAGCATCTTCCAAAAAATGAATGGGGATAGAAAGTATAAGATGCAATTCACTTAGCATTTTGGGCATATATTTCAAAATAAATATGGAGATACCGATAATTGTATTTGAAACCCCTTCCTCTCCATTCCCAGTGTATTATAAAGAACACAGAGTAGAAAGGAAAAGTGATCACCGAATGACCATACCAGAACGAAAAACCAAAAGGTGGGTATTATGGGTGCTGTCATGGAGACTTCCAGGAAATACAATTATCGGTGAGTATAATTCACCATTTCCCAAGTTGTCTCCATGACAGCACCCGGAGATAATACCAAAGAATAGTATTCAGGGTGGGACCACAGCACTCAAGACCTTGCGTCCGAACGCCATATCCTGATTAGAAAGAACATCTAATCTATAATGCTTGGAAAAACTTATGTACATTTTTCCAAGTGGCTACATGACAAATCTGCTCCACAGAAGCAGATGCTCTCTCTGTCCATAAGGAAGAGACTGCACGGGTAGAATGAGCCTTTAATTCAAGAGGGGGATTTTTTTCCCTTTCCCAAATAGGCGTCTGAGATGGCCAATAGAACTCTTGGAAGCCTTTTTCCCTTTTGTTAGGACCTGCAAATTGGGGAAAAGGGTTTTGGTCTTTCCTCCAGGGATGGGAGGATTCAACATATTGTAACACTGCTCTCCTTACATCTAAACAGTTGAACGATCTTTCTTGATCATTCTTAGGAGCTGAGCAGAAGGAAGGAATAACAATATCCTGGGATCTATGAAATGATGATCATCCCTGACCATAAAAAAAGGCTGTAAAGTAGAGAGAGCCTGAATCTCACTGACTCTACGTGCAGATGTTATTGCTACCAAACATACAGTTTTTAAGGTAAGTAATTTGATAGAGATTTTCCAAACCTTAGAATAGATCTTACAGGTGGAAGACTCGCGACTGGCTAGCAGGGTGTTAATTACTCTTTCAGAGAAACTCTTCTTCTCTAGCAGGAGCTTCTCAGTTTCCAGGCTGCTAAACTGAGCGTATCAACCTGACTCTGTGGACTGGACCCTGGGTTAGTAGATCTGGACAAGGAGGAAATCGTATTGGATCTTCCACACTCATAGATTTTAGAAGAGGAAACCAACTACTTTTGGGCCAAAAGGGGTGATGAGGATTAACGTACAAGAGTGAATCATCAGCTTGTGTAGTACTCAGGGGATTAGGACTATTGGAGGGAAGGCATATCCCAGGCTGAAAGACCATTCTTGAACTAGAGCATCCACTGCCACTGGAGAGTCTCTGGGATTCAGGGAGAAGAAACTTCTCACTTTGTGATTCTTCCTGGAGGTGAACAAATCTATCTGGGGAAGGCCCCAGGCGCTGACTATTGATGAAAATGCCCAGCCTGCTAGCACCCATTCCCCTGGATCTATAACGTGCCGGCTTCGAAAGTCGTCTTCTGATGTTCCATATGCCCCTGAGATGTACGGCTAAGATTGAAAGTATATTCTGTTCTGCCCAACAGAATATTTGACATAAGACTGACTGAAGGGCTGAGTGGCGAGGCCCCCCCTGATGACAAATGAACACCACTGCAGTTGTGTTGTCTGAGTAGATGAAATTTATTGCAAAGACAGACACGTTCTCAAGTCCCAGATGGCTAACAACTCTCTTTAAAGTTTCCTGACCTGTTTGCAAGAGAGGGACACCATTTCCCTTGTACCGAAAGCTTTTCTGAGTGGGCTCCCCAAGCACTGGTATCCGTGGTAATGATCCTGGGGTTTGTTTGATGCCAGTGTACACCCCTTACAAGATTTTGGAGGGAAAGCCAACGTCTTAGCTGGGTCTTTAACTGTGATGGAAGAGGAAATCTTTTGTCTAAGGAGCTTTGCTTTTTGTCCCATACCATTACAATCCATTTTTTGAGGGGTCTGGAGTGGAACAGAGTCCAAGCCACAGCCTGGATGGAACATGTTAACAATCCTAGGACCGACCGGCAAATCTTAGAATACAACATTTGAGAGTAAGAATTAGACTAATCTGATCCTGTATATTTTGGATCTTTTCTCTGGGAAGGAAGGACTGTTGGGCTACTTAATCCAAGAGGATTCCTAAAAAGACTTTCCTGCAACTTGGTAGTAAGTCAGATTTGTCTAGGTTCAAGATCCAACCGAGATTCTGATGGACCTGAGCCGTTCTTTTTTTATGTTTTAGATAAAGAATAGAGTCTGCCACAATTGTCCAAATGAGGTATTACAAGAGTTTTCAGCTTTCTGAGAACTGCCACCACCTCCGCTATCACTTTTGTGAAAATACGAGGGTCCTGAGGAGAGCCTGAAGGGCAGACAAACAAATTGGAAATGGTGGACTCTTCTGTCCCACTGGATGGCAAATCTTAGAAAAGGTTGTGAGTCTGTGAATAGGGAGGTGGTAATACATGTCCCTGAGATCTATTGTGGCTATGACTGCACTGTTTTTTATGATATGAATGGCTGACCTCACTGTCTCCATTCTGAAAGTCCTGTATGTAACTAGTCTGTTTAAGGGATTTAGATTGATGGTACTGAATTTCCCACTTGGCTTCTTGGTTAGAAACAGATGGGAATAATGACCTGAACCCCTCTGTTTTTTGTGGGACCTCTATGACTGCCCCTAAACTCAATAGATTCTGGGCCCCCTGAAGGATTAAGGCTAGAGAACCTGGGGATTTGGTTACCACAAATCTTGGGGAAGGGGCAAGGGAGAACTCTACCCAGTAACCCTCTTGGATAATGCTGACAATCCAAGGGTTGGGAACCATTGATTCCCAAATGGGGGCGAAGGTTGGTAGCCATTTTAAGAATAGGGAGACTTGCAATTATATCCTCTTTAGGGGTATGGCCATGTAAGTGTAACTGAAGTTGGTCAATCCACACGCCTAACATTCTAGCTACACAAGTGGAAGCTACATTATGTCTAAGCAACGTAGCTGCTGCCTCCCAAGACTTTTTTAAGATACTTTTTCGGTCCATTGGATCCTTTAACTGAGAGGAATCTTCAAATGGTAAGGAGGTATTTTTGGCCACCTTGGCTATGAGAGCGTCGACTTTTGGAATAGTGACCCAGTTAGATGAGTCAGCCTCAGCAAAGGGATAACGTCTCTTAATGCCCTTAGGAATGAAGGACCCCTTATCTGGCCTAGCCCATTGTCATTAATGATCTTATGAATGTTAGAATGAACAGGGAAGGAGGGAGATTTACGGTCACCTAGGCCTCCGAATAATTCATCCTGAATGGTTTTAACCTCTTGTACCTCCTCAAGATTAAGGATGGCTTTAATTAGCTTCTCAATGTACTCAGGATTAGACAAACATTTTTAAAACCCGTATCCTCTTCTTCGTGAGAGCTGTCTACACATTCACCCTCCTCGATGTCCTGATGAGATGTATTATCATCAGTCAGAGAAGACCATCTTAGATTTTGTTTGGATCTTTTGAGATGTAGACGGGACCACCTGACTTGAAGAGGATTTAGAAGCCTTGATTTCAGATTGAATCTTTAATCTAATATCTTTCACAATATCAGGAGTTTCCTCTGACTAAATTGGCAATACATTTTTTGCATAGTGGTTTTTTTGAAGACACCGGAGGCTCCTTATTACAGACTACACATTTCCTTATTTTATATTTTGTTTTCACGGAAACCAAATTCTCCCCAAAATATATAAAGGGAGGCAAAGATCACACAGTAGTTCTGAAGATAGGCCAGGGTACAAACCCTATAGGCCCTAATTACTTACGGTTACTTTGATCTGCACGGGATCAACCTCAGCGGCTTTAACCGGTGTAGACATAGTGGAAAAACGACTGTAGCAGTGGAAATTGCTTCGGCTGTGACAGAGTACTTTCAAGGGAACGGTCATAGAGGCTTGAATCCACCATGGTAAAAAAGCCAAATAATGAACCAGCATCAGGAGTACTTACAATATATCCTGTAGTGGGTAATAAGATGAAGCATGGTAGCTGAGTGGATCTTTATAGAGCTTACTCTTCTGGAGTAAGCACCCTTTGTGATTTCCATGCGTCCTATATTCATGGGGATTTTGAAATACTAGCCTCTTTTCTGGCCAGGTGTGCTGTCAGACGCCATACACGAGGCCGGAAGTGCGCTCAGGAGGACTCATACTTCACCCTAAGTGACGTTCTTACCATAGAGTCCTCCGGTTTAGCGATGCCGCTGGTCGGTGCGGGACCGGAAGGCAGGACCTGAGGACCGTGATCCGGCCCCTATCGCATCTCCCATGCATAAGCCAGCCTGGGTGCCGCAAAGGGAAACAAGCAGAAAAAGCGTTTCCCGGGTGAGGCAGCTAATGTTAGTATTTCTTTATGGGGGCAGACTAACCCCCAAAGTTTTCTAGCAGAAGAGAGCTCTCCTGCACTCTGTGGTTCCTTCCCTAATCGGGACAGGAAAAACACTGGGAATGGAGAGGAAGGGGTGAAGTTTTAAACTCTGTTTTTCCTGGTTCTGTCATGGAGACGACTTGGGAAATTTGTTAGGCTATGTTCACATCAGTGTTGTGAAGTTCTGTTACAACAGCTGATAACAGAGCTGGGACGGAGGGTGTCACAACTGACAGACTCTGACAGGTCCCATTCACTTTGAGTGGGGTCCATCGGGGTCCTGTAAAATGTCTGTTTTGCAAAAAAAAAAAAACATGCAGAGATTCTCTCTGCTAAAGCCCCATCATTTTAGCAGTATGTACGAACAAAGCTCTGAATTCTCATGTGAACCCAGCCTTATACTATTTCCATATGGCTGTATTTTGCATCAGTATTCCTGAGCTGAAACTAAGCATGGATTTAAAATACAAAAGATTAATACTACATTATAGTTCTTTGCAGATGTCTGTCCTGGTTTTTGCTTAGGCAGATTTCACATTACAATTGTGCTCTCTGGAACATGTATATGTTGGCAACCTGTGAAAAAAGGATGTTGATATATAAAATCATGGACCTCATTGACTTTAGTGGCCTGAACCTAGTCACCTATGATTTACATTTGGGTCATTTTCAAACAGTCCGGTCCATAAATATTGGAACATCGATACAATTCTAACATTTTTGCCTCTTTATGCCACCACAATGGATTTGAAATTAATCGAACAAGATATGATTTAATTTGAGGGTATTTTTACATCCAAATCAGGTGAACAATGTAGGAATTAAACAGTTTGCATATGTGCCTCCCACTTGTTAAGGGACCAAAAGTAATGGGACAATTGGCTTTTGAGCTGTTCCATGATATTCCCTCGTTATCCCAATTACAATGAGCACAGAAAAGGTCCAGAGTTCAAGTGTGCTATTTGCATTTGGAATCTGTTGCTGTCAACTCTTAAGATGAGATCCAAAGAGCTGTCACTATCAGTGAAGCAAGCCATCATTAGGCTGAAAAAACAAACCCATCAGAGAGAACCAAAACATTAGGCGTGGCCAGAACAACTGTTTGGAATATTTTAAAAAGGAATGCATCGGTGAGCTCAGCAACATCAAAAGACTCGGAAGAACTAGGAAAACTGTGGTGGATGAGCGAAGAATTCTTTCTCTGGTAAAGAAAACCCCTTCACAACAGTTGGCCAGATGAAGAACACTCTCCAGGAGGTAGGTGTATGTGTGTCAAAGTCAACAATCAAGAGAAGACTTCACCAGAGTGAATACAGAGGGTTCACCACAAAAAGGAAACCACTAGTGAGCCACAAAAAGGCCAGATTAGAGTTTGCCAAACTACATCTAAAAAAAAAAAAAAAAGCCTTCACAGTTCTGGAACAACATCCTATGGACAGATGAGACCAAGATCAACTTGTACCAGAGTGATTGGAAGAGAAGAGTATGGAGAAGGAAAGGAATTGCTCATGATTCTAAGCACACCACCTCATCAATGAAGTATGGTGGTGGAAGTGTCATGGCGTGGGCATGTATGGCTGCCAATGGAACCGCTTCTCTTGTATTTATTGATGATGTGACTGCTGACAAAAGCAGGATGAATCCTGAAGTGTTTCAGGCAATATTATCTACTCATAGTCAGCAAAATGCTTTAGAACTCATTGGACGGCACTTCACAGTGCAGATGGACAATGACCCAAAGCATACTGCAAAAGCAACCAAAGAGTTTTTTAAGGGAAATAAGTGGAATGTTATGCAATGGCCAAGTCAATCACCTGACCTTAATCCGATTGAGCATGCATTTCACTTGCCGATGATAAAACTGAAGGGAAAATGCCCCAAGAACAAGCAGGAACTGAAGACAGTTGCAGTTGAGGCCTGGTAGAGCATCATCAGGGATGAAACCCAGCATCTGATGTTTATGCGTTCCAGACTTCAGGCTGTAATTGACTGCAAAGTATTTGCAACCAAGTATTAAAAAGTGAAAGTTTGATTTATGATTATTATTCTGTCCTTTTGGTCCCTTAAAAAGTGGGAGGCACACATGCAAACTGTTGTAATTCCTACACTGTTCACCTGATTTGGCTGTAAATACCCTCAAATTAAAGGAAAACTGTCAGCTAACCAACAGTACTGGCTGGTAGTGCGGGGGAAGCTGATCAGTTTGATGCATACCATGCCTGTATTCGCCACGCCGTTCACCCGTCTTAATAATTTTTCTTCTTGATATGCAAATTAGCTGATAACTGGCATGGGCGGGATTACTGCCTTCATCTGGCACTGTGACGTAACTCCTTCCTGACCCGCAGCAACGCCCGGCTTATGAATATTCATGTTCTCCCTCCTCATCTCCTTCTCCTCCCCACTGATTTTAGGACTCCACTGCGCATGTGCTGGCTTCCTGTCTACACCCGGAAGCCGCTTCAGCGTAATGGAGTATAGGTCAAAATATGTATACGGTAAAGAAACTACCCAAACCAAGTTACTGGCTGACACTAGCCCATGCTTGTATTCATCAGCATCCCATTTCGACAAGTTGCCAACATATGTGCTATGGATGGTAGTATCATCATGTAACCTTACAATTACTAAGAATGCAATGCAAAAGTGGCCTTACACTTGAAGTACATTAGTTATCTTGGTTAAAAATTTCCTTGCAATAGAAATGGAGCAAAGGAAGCAGGATGGGCCTTAGTATTATGCAGAGGGATTGTGTGCATGCAAGTTAAGACTTCTTTTCCTTCTCCAGAATGTCCATGCTGTGTCTGAAAAGTAAAATTAAGGTTTAAATAGACCTATAGTAGAAGTTAAAAAATCCAGCATCTATAATCTGAGCAATAAAACGTATTAATCTTTACTCCACTTTAAGGCACGACAAACTATATCTGTGACTTATTTTGAATGTAGGCTCTCTTTTATAGCATACTACAAAAAATAGGGTGAAATTGAAAATACACAGGATGCAGGTTTGCTAACTCAGACCCTCAGTCAAGCTGGTTATACACCAGGTGAACAGGCATTGAGATGTGATACCAGATGCATACTAAAACAAAACAAAAAAAAACTTATGTATAAATACCCATAAGTCTATGGGCAGCTGTTATTTGTGTGTAACTTGTGGTGTTACTGTGTACACATTGCTGCCTTCTGAATGAAATTCCCTCTATTTAGTCCTCATTATCAGCAGTTTACTGCTTAGACTAGGACAACTTTTGTGATAACCCTTTTCTTGCTGTGGTCTGGTTGCAGGCCTTTTTGTGCAGGTAGGTACAGCAATTTATGAGAGAATTTTTCTTTTATGTAGTTTATGCAACTCCCATTAACATGTGTTAGAATTAAATAAACTAACAACTGTTGGCTGCAGCGAAGGCTTTGGCCCCCCTTATACTGGGGATAAGTAAGTGTGAGTCCTAAAGGGGATCCTTATTAGACATTTATGGCATATTCTGTGTGTGTCACTTACACAACACAAGCCATGAGACCAAAGATTAAATGGGCACTGTCAGATTCAAAAATTTGTACATCTCGGTAAAACATTAACCTTTCTAATATAGGTTATAAGAAATGTACTTCTTACAGACGTCATGGCCTATATAAAGATCATTAGGGTCCCCATACCCTCCAGAACATGATCCTGTCTGGTTGCAGCACAATTTGTGTCCAAGCTGAAGTACTCCTGTGCTGTCCTATCAGACTGCAGCATGAAAAGGAAAGGAGGGAGTGATAGAGCATCCTGCAGTTATTGGATAAAGAGACCCAGCACAGCAAACTAAGGTAGGAAGCTGAGTCAAACAGAGTGAGGTCATGCCCCCTCCAAAGCACAGAATGACAAACCAAGTGAGCAACAGATAGAAGAAGGTATGGTAGAGAAATAGGTGCTAGACACATACATAGATGTACATGATCCGGTACTGAGTAACATAACATTTTTTTAGTGGTATACAACAGGTACTCTTTAAAGGTGTATGCCACTGACCAGCTTTCGGAACATTAAAGGGGTACTCCACACCCCAAGACATCTTATCCCCTATCCAATGGATAGGGGATAAGATGTCAGATCACCGGGATCTCTGCTTCTGCACCCACCTGTGCGGCTTCCACTTCACACCGGCAACACTGGAGGCTTCGGAGCCAGACCACAATGGCGGACCCCCTCCAATAGACTTGCATTGAGGGGGCGGGGTCTGCCATTGTGGTCAGGCTCCGAAGCCTCCAGCGTTGCCGGTGTGAGGTGTAAGCCGTACAGGTGGGTGCAGAAGCAGAGATCCCGGGGATCTGACATCTTATCCCCTATCCTTTGGATAGGGGATAAGATGTCTAGGGGTGCAGAGTACCCCTTTAAGTTCTGAATGATGTGTGCATGCTGCGGGGGTCTGCCAGGCCCTCTGATGACATTTCGCCCCCTCTCAGACTTGCATTGAGGGGGCATGGTATGACGTCACGATAGACGTGGCCGGCTCCCGCAGCACGCATATAGCGTGTGGAGTACACCTTTAAGGATCGTGCTCCCCCAATCACTTACATTAGATCCTATGCAGCACAATTTATGTATGAAATTATCTTTATCTATGATAAAGTCACAGTTTTCATTTACTTTAAACTGCATTGATGACTTCCTCGATTCATCTTATTACTGAGGCTTTAGTTTAGAAGATTATTTACCCTTGTTAGAAATTGAAAGAACAAGGTGTCGGAAGATCTAAACAGACAAGACTGCTCTAGAACCGCTCTCTTAACATCCAGAATATGGAGTTTTTGCTGATCGTCCTCTTGCAGAAGCAGGAATATTGTTTGATATTGTCTGTGGCAGTTTTAGGTATAAAAGAAGGATTTGTCTGGAGAATAAGACTGTTCTGGGATATCTTTAAATAAGGCTCATTGCAAGATAAGGCTTAAATCCCAACTTGTTCAAAAAAATAGCAACAAGGAATAACTCCTTCCAGGACAAATGCTTTATGGATACCTTTTCTACTGACTCAAAGGGATTATGACTGAAGGAATCCAGAACCAAGGAAAGATCCTAGAGGGCAGAGATATTTAATCTGTTTCTATGATTTAATGGCCAACAAGTGCACCTTCAAGGTATTAAACTTTGTCAAAGCCTTCTTGAAAAAAACATTATGTAAAGAAGGTATTTAATCTTTTTGCCACTTTACTGTAGACCTTGATAGCGGTGGGACCCCGCGCAATCAGGCAACTTATCCCCTATCCTTTAGATAAGGGATGAGTTGTCAGAACGCTAGTACCCCTTTAAGGCTCAGCTCTCAACTTCCAGGATGTTAGATGCATGTTCTAAATGAGATTGGTGGGGGGGTGGGGGGAATAAAAAATTCTGGCTGAGAAGATCTGAACAAGAATATTTCTTGAATATGGCTTACGGCAAAATGTTTATGTGGCATTCTGCACAGACATTCTGTAGTGGCAGAGTCTCATTGCTTTCAACAGGCTTCTAATGCACTGTTCACATGGCAGAATTTCCCTGGTAGTGAAAATCTGATTCCCGTGTCTGCATAAACAATAGTCATGTCTATTCTGGAGAGTCCGCAAGGAAGTGCATTGCCGTCTGACCTAGAGCATTTGGCACCCGGGGCAGGAGACTTGTTACGTGCAAAGCGAGATAGCTCAAGCCGGGATTTGTCATAATTTTGATGATTATGGCTTACAGCTCATGAAAAGTCCGCCCCAATTACTAGAATTTTAGGAGCCATGTCATCTGCAGGTATTGGTCCACTGTGCTTCAGTAAGTCCAGGGTCAACGCATCCGTCTAGCAATTTTGTAACACTTCATGCGTCCTATCAAGTTGCGTTAATGAACGGGAGGTGAGTTAGTTTATTTTGTTTATCTTTTGCATCCCGGGAATAGGGATACCGCTTACAGTACAGAGTTCCTGCGTCGGTGGTCCGCAACAAACAAGAGGACTAGGAGGGTAGCGCTTGCGGGTGACATGTGATTAGTTCCCTTGTGGGGACAGCGCAGTGCTGATAATTAATTGGGGGGGGGGGGGGGGGGAGAGAGAGAAGCAGAACAGCACTCGCAAGTCACATGATTTTTTTTTGGGGGGGGGGGGGATGGGAGAGAAATACAGTTATATACTGTGGAACCGCCATAAGTTACACAAATACTGTGATACACATTTTTGGTCATACCACTTTGTATGGCACAGCAGGAGTATGAAGTGAGCTCAGCCAACTTCACACCCACTTCCCTGCATGAGTCCACAACGAATGAGTTGGCGCTAGGACCGCGCAGACACTGCAGTCTCCAATAGACTGCAATGTGTTCCAAGCGGATTTCCCGCCTGAAGAAAGAGCAACGCCTTTCTTCAGGTGGAAATTTCCAAACGGATTTTCCGTTCATAAATTCAAAATACACTACACTATACATTTTAGCAAGCGGAATTTCTGCCTGCAATTTCAAAGCGGAATTGCAGGCGGAAATGCCGTAGTCTGCACCTAGCCTAAGAGTAAGAGCAATTGCACTCGGCCATATGCAAAATTTTTATGACCAAAATTACTTCTCTGCACTTTTTCAATAACAATGCATGTTATGTTATACCACAGCGTCTCAAGACAAACACTAACTATCCACAGGAAAATTTGGTGGAGGTTCCATCATGCTGTTTGGCCAGTGTCGGGACTGGGAGTCTTGTTATGAATTCCTCTCAAACTCCGCAAATACTTGACAATAATGCAGAGGAACCGATCCTAAAGTTGAAATTATGTCGGGGCTGAATGTTTCAACAAGATAACGACCCAAAACCTCTCCCAATCTAGTCTGGCATTTTTGCAAAGGAACAAGTCCTGTAATGGCCATCCCAGTCCCTATACCGGAATATCATTGCCAATCGGTGGTGTGAAACGGGCTGTCCATGCTCGGTACAATCAAACCTCACTGAACTGGAGATGGAAGGAGGATTGGTCCAAAATCCTTCCCCCAGAATCCACACACTCATTACAGGCTATAGGAAGCGTATACAGCAGTGTTTCCCAACCAGGGAGCCTCCAGCTGTTGCAAAACGACAACTCCCAGAACTGGGAGTTGTCGTTTTGCAACAGCTGGAGGCACCCTAGTTGGGAAACACTGCCCTAGAGGCTGTTCTTCCTGCTAAAGGAGGCTCAACTATTGATATTTTTGTTGGTGTTCACATTTACACACCTGTCTACACATTTTCTGTTACTCCAATAAGCCTCATTTCACTACTTAATATCACTGTTGTAGTTCAGATATTTGATATTGCTGATCCAAAACACCCAAATATTTATCATGGAAATTGTCAGGGGTGCTAAACTTGCCTAGGACAGTAAAAACACAAAAACTAAGAACCTAAGTGCAGCCTCGTCTGTACAGGACGCAGCTCAGAGAGAATGGCGGGAGCTCCTCCACTACATGAACTCACTAGAAGACTGAGGCAGAAACGTGTGCTCCCGCTCTCTCCTCACAACAGTCACCACGCAGACAACATCCAACCGCACCGGAAACTGTGACGAACAAAAACATCCGTTGTGTGCCACCTGATAACCAATAGCGGGCGTCTTACGTAACAGCGGTAAAAGCGAGGCTGAAATGTCAGTACACAGCAATAACGCAGCGCAGCCCCCGCTTGTAGCGCGCTGGGATGTAAGAAAACACGCCCCCTCGACAGGCCCCGCCCCCGACAGCCACCTTTCCTTCTTCCCTCCGCGGCGATACTAACAAAATGGCTTCGGCTCCCATGCGCCTCTCCGACTTCTACATTGGCGTCACCCGCTCAGACACGCCCCTCCATCGTCAATCGATTGGCAGTAATTGTCCAGGTCCCGCCCCGTCCGCGCATTCCTATTGGTTGGTGTCACTTGATCCCGCCCACTACTCCCTGGCAGCTCTTCGGCGGAGTCTGGGCATCGCAGGAGCCCAAAATGGCGGAGCTGTGGAATAGTGTCCGTGCTGCGCCAGCTGAGAAACACGACGCGCTGCCTAAAGCCCGGGAGGTGATCGTGGTGAAGGCCAGCGCGGAGGGGAAGCCTCGTCCACACACCTCGTCCTCCTCGGGCAGCCGGGACCTGCATCCCGCCAAGAAAATCCGCACAGATGACAAGAGCTCCTCCAAGCCCAAGCGTGTGAATGGCGAGGGCAGAGGGGGCGGGAGTCACCGACCTGCAGCGGGCTACACTTCCCCGGCTGCATGGAGCTCACTGGCCAGCGGCAGCCTGTGCCTCGCCCCGCCCGGCCCGACCCGCTCTCCGCAGCCAGCGCCTCCGCCCGTCCGCCTCATACCATCAGACAAGCCGAGAAAGCCCGGAGAGAAGCGGGACAAGGAGCGGAAGAAGGCACCGCCGCCGCCACGAAGGGAAGATGGCGCGGAGGAGAATGGGGATGTCAAGGCGGCTGCCCCCAGCCTGCCCGGGGCGTCTGTCCCAGGTGAGTGTGGGGGAAGGGGCTGCTGACAGGTAAACACTGGCGGGCCATTCATTCCTCGGGCAGTGTGACACATGTGGGGGCACCATGGCCTGCCCTCCCCCTCTCTGGGTGCTGCCCCAGCCTGGTGCTGCCTATGGACCTTTCTCACCATATATGACGCCACTGACTGGGTGATAAGAATGGTGGGGAACCACTTTATTCTGGTTACTACCTCCCTGGTGGTGTGAGGGAGTGGAGGGGTCATGTGGTGACTACTGCCAGACTGTCCATATGTGGTGCCAACCTGTACAGGACTCCTAGACCAATCACAGGTCTCTCCAGAACATAGGTGTGTTTACTCAGAAGCATGGGGAGATGTACTTGAGTCCATGTAAACAGTGTATCCATAACACAGTAAGCAAGGTGTGAACCTAATCGGTCTTCTGGATGGCGGCGTATATCTAGATTTCTCCAAAGCATTTAATATGGTGCCACATAAGATTGGTGCATAAAATGAGAAGGATTGGGCTGGGGGAGAATGTGGGTAAGTAACTGGCTCAGCGATAGGAAACAGGGTGGTTATTAATGGTACTTATTCTGATTGGGTGACTGTTACTAGTGGGGTACAACAGGGGTCCGTCTTGGGTCCTGTTCTATTTATTCTTAAATTACCTTGTAGAGGGGTTGAATAGTAAAGTAACAATCTTTGCAGATGATACTAAACTCTGTAAAGCGGTAAACACAATAGAGGACAGTGCACTGTTACAAATGGATCTGGATAGGTTGGAGGTTTGGGCTGGGAAGTGGCAGATGAGGTTCAACACTGATAAATGTAAGGTTATGCACATGGGGAAGAAGAATCCGGGCTGGGATTATGTATTAAATGGGAGAACACTTGGGACGACTGACATGAAAAAGGACTTGGGAGTCTTAGTTAACAGTAAATTTAGCTGTAGTGACCAGTGTCTGGCAGCTGCTGCCAAGGAAAATAAAATCATGGGGTGCATGCATGGGGACATAGATGCCCACGACAAGGAAATAATTCTACCACTGTACAAATCACTAGTCAGACCACACATAGAATACTGTGTACAGTACTGGGCTCCAGTGTACAAGAAATATATAGTGGAGCTGGAGAGGGTTCAAAGACGGGCAACCAGGGTAATACAGGGAATGCGAGAATTTAGTTTAGAAAAAGAAGGCTTAGGGGCGACATAATAACTATGTATAAATATATCAGGGGACAGTACAGAGATCTTTCCCATGATCTATTTATACCCAGGACTGTATCTATAACAAGGGGGCATCCTCTTCGTTTAGAGGAAAGAAGGTTTCTACACCAGCACAGATTCTTTACTGTAAGAGCAGTGAGACTGTGGAATTCTCTGCCTGAGGAGGTGGTCATGGTGAACTCTGTAAAAGATTTCAAAATGGGGTCTGGATGCATTTTTGGAGAATAATAACATTGTTGGTTATGGACACTAGATTTATAGGGATAGAACGTTGATCCAGGGATTTATTCTGACTGCCATATTTGGAGTCGGGAAGGAATTTTTACCTCTAGTATGAGGGTTTTTTGCCTTCCTCTTAATCAACTCAGTAGGGACTGATTAGGTATATAGGTTGAACTTGATGGACTATGTTACCACCAGGCAGCTGTCCCCTGCTCTGCCCGCATGGATGGGGGCAGGTGTCTGCAGGCCCGGCTGTGACGGAGGGGTTTTGTGGGCAGGACCAGAGGTGGCTGCAGGGTGTACACAGGACAGCCGCAGCTTGTGGAGTGGCTGCATTTATACCATGTTTCAGGGGTAGGGATAGCTTTGTAGAAAGCAAGATTTTTTTTTTTGGGGGGGGGGGGGGGGAAGCCTGCTCTGCCCGAGCCCTGCAATATTTGGAGGTTCTAAAGAGAATAAATGCCACTTGGGGGACATCTCTATTCTCATGATTTTTGGGGGTCTCAGCGATCAGACATTCACCAATCACCTGGTTATCCCCTATCGTAGGGACATATCAGTCTTGATCAGAAGGGGTCTGGATGCTGAGCCCCCACTAATCACTAGAAGCCCTCAGCTGAATGCTTGGTCAGCAGTATAGGGATAGTTTTTATGGATCCCTGCAAGGTACCTGTTTTATACCAAGCGGAGCTGAGCGGTGATTAGCAGTCTTGGACTGGCGTAGTATTCAACTAAATGCTTCTCTTCATCCATTCTAGCAGTGCAGCTTGACCTCCACCAATCAAAACTAATTATTATTATTATTATTTTTTTTAAACATTAGATACCCTGTGTGTGCTAGTCACTATGGCGGAGATTCAGCAAGACCAGTTGAAAAGTTGACCAGTTGCTCATAGTAACCAGATTGCTGTATTTTTTTTTTTTTTTTTTAAGCAATCTGATTGCTATGAGCAACTGGTTAACTTTTCATCTGCAAAAGTATTGATGAATAACAGAATCCTGTTGATCAGTCATTTGACCATCAGGATTTATTTAGGATGGGGTACAGCGTCTCCTATCATTTATACATGGCACACAACTACACAAGCTTTTATCCAGCCTGTAGTTTGCTGTCATGTATATATCTCCTGTGAGGAGAGTTGGTTCTCCTTGCTACCCACTCCCCCATCTTCCACAAGTAAAAACACCAACACTAACTGTCCATTGATTCAGGAACACTGTGGGAAACATCACTTTTCCTTTTAAGTTTCCTTTTAGATCTAAAGGTCTTTCACAATGAATTCTAAACACCAAAATATTTTTTATCTATATACAGTAACCCCCCGACATATGATCAAATCGACATACGATGGCCTCTCAGAGGCATCAACAAACGATGCTTTTATATGTCGGGGCCATCGCATTAACTGCTACCCGACAGAGCAAAATGCTTAAGCTGCTGTCGGATAGCAGTTTAAGCATCCCGGACAGGTTCACTTACCTTTTCCCGCTGCTCCGGGTCCACTTCGCGATCCTCCGGTGTCTTCTACATCTTCTCCAGGGTCTGGGCCTCGCTTTCCGGCGTCGTTATTACGTCGCTACGCACGTCGTACCGGCTCACCAACGTAGTAACGTCACCAGAAAGCGAGGCCCGTACACCGGAGAAGATGCAGAAGACGCCGGAGCAGCGGGACAGCAGCGGGAGCAGTGAGGATGCGGTCCGGAGCGGCGGGAACAGGTGAGTGTTGAATGCACTTTTTACATTGCACGGATCCCTCAACATACGATGGATTCGACAAACGATGGGTCGTTTGGAACAAATTATCATCGTATGTTGAGGGACCACTGTAGTGTCACTGTTCTTTCTGCTGAGATTGGTTATTAGCTTCAGATCATCCTTTATTTGACTGTCCAGAGTGTTCTTTTATTTTTTTTATTATCTCACTTGTTAGTGAAGTTTAAAAAAATTAACAAATACCAAAATGTTTTGAGGACTATCAGTAAGTTAGTTCAAGAAATATTGGTGACTAAATACCCAAAAATAGAGAGTGGACAAGTTGTGGTTGCTTCATCAGTCTCATTGACTGCTGTGCATCTCAGATCTAAAGAGTGTGGCCCCCTTTCATACTTTGTGGTGTTAAGGACCCAGGTGTACCAGTCACCCCATTTATTCTTTTCATTATATATATTTTTTCTTTAAGATGGATCTACCAGAAGTGGCAAAACGCTTTTCCCCAGAGTGGTCCTTTAGTATATCCTGTTACACTTAAGCCCCAAAGTCTTTTATGCGGGAGGCTTTGTAGGGGCACCTGTGCTGATCTGTTGATACAGGCTTGTAGTGTGGATGACACTGGTGTAAATCATACTTACCACTCCTCACTCCATGCCTCTGCTCTTCAGTAATCCCTGTCTATGCTAATGAAGGAGCTTGGTGCTCGCAAGGCGTTCCCAAGCCCTAGGTGCACAGTGAACTCCAGCCAACATCTTCATGTCATTAACTGTATACTGACTGGTTTCATTATTCAATATCAATACCTATTTAATACACTCAGACTATAGTGACAAAGTACACAGGTGTGGCCCAGGCCTTACCTACAAAGTTTTAAAACCTGTAGAATAACTAAAAAAAATGGTGGTATGAATTAGATTAAGACAAGTTGTATTGAATAAGAAATGGCTGGAAGCTGACTGATGCACTTTGTGCAATGGCAGATTTTTGTTTCAAAATGAAACTCTGATTCTAATATAACTTCTCAAGCAAGTGACCTGTATTTATGGATCCGTCACTGGTTACAAAATGAGTTCCAAGGGCCAAGTTCTACCCTAAAAAAAGACCTATGTGGTGGACAGTGAGTCACATGTTGGCATGTCATTTTTTTGGAGTTTTACTTTATTCAAGATTTTAGAGGAGATATCCAGTGCCTAAAAACGTATCGTACGGGGCCCGGCAGCCCCGCGGGAAGGGGGCGTGTTGACCACCGCACGAAGCGGAGGCTGACACTCCACCCCCCCCCCCCCCCCTCAATATAACTCCCTGCCTTGAGAAATCTCCGGCTCTGCCATAGAGTTGTATTGAGGGGGCGTGTCGGCCGCCGATTCGTGCGATGGTCAACACGTGCTATCTGGCCAGCGAGCCAGGGCCCTGTACAGGAGATCGCGGGGGGCCCTAGCGGTCGGACCCCCCGCGATCTGAAACTTATCCCCTATCCTAAAGATAGTGGATAAATTTTTCAGCACTGGACTACCCCTTTAATGCTTATTGGGACAGCTTGACTGCTGATCTCTTCATTTTGTAGTAAATACAGCTTGTATTTTACCTTATATTGGTTTCTCTTTAACCTAGTGCTGAAACAACTAACAGATTAACTGGCAACTAATTGATTATAAAAATAGTTGCCAACTTTCTGCATAATCGACTAATCGGTTGTTCACATGCACTTAGCTATTATCATTATGTGGTCCTCTGTAGTAAAGAAGGGACCCAGCATACGTGATTTTCTGCAGCTATTGTGAGCCCCTGGTTCTCAAGCTCTGCTATAGTTGCACTGTACACTGAAGACTTTCAGTCTGATCCCTTCATCATCTCCCTCCCTAATCTAACTCTCAAATTATCTTCTTCTCCACTATGGTTATTTCTATCAGGTTAGTCAATTAATCGTAACAGTAATCGCAGTTTTCAGTCCAGTCAGAAAACCGGATACGGGGCAAAATGAGCCAACCGGGGTGACTGTGACTCCGGCTGGCTCATTCAAATGAATGAGAAGGGGGCCAGGTCTGGCTGGGATACGGGAGCACCCGGATACGGAACACAAATCAATGGAGTTCAATAGAACTGCATTGATCTGAATGAGGAATCTGATGATTCCTCCTAATAAACTTTATTTTTATTTTATATACTTTAAGGTTAAAAAAAAAAAACATCCATTAACCCCTTCATATTAAAAGTTCATATCACACCCCCTTTTCCCATTTTCCGTATAAAAAATATGTAAACCTATTAAAAAAATAAACATTTGGTATTTGCACGTGCTTACCGTATATACTCGAGTATAAGCCGACCCGAGTATAAGCCGAGACCCCTAATTTTAACCCAAAATCCCAGGAAAAGTTATTGACTCGAGTATAAGCCTAGGGTGGGAAATACCTCATCCCCCCCTGTCATCATCCAGACCCGTCATTAACATCCTCATCATCCCCTTGTCATCATCCCACACATCCCCCCTTCATCATCCCCTTGTCATCATCCCACACATCCCCTTATCATCCCACACATCCCCCCTTCATCATCCCCTTGTCATCATCCCACACATCCCCTTATCATCCCACACATCCCCCCTTCATCATCCCCTTGTCATCATCCCACACATCCCCTTATCATCCCACACATCCCCCCTTCATCATCCCCTTGTAATCATCCCACACCCCCCCCCCCCCTTCATCATCCCCACCCCCCTTCATCATCCCCACACCCCCCCCCCCCCCCCTTCATCATCCTCTTCTCATCATTCGCCCTCAGTGGTCTTCAACCTGCGGACCTCCAGAGGTTTCAAAACTACAACTCCCAGCAAGCCCGGGCAGCCATCGGCTGTCCGGGCTTGCTGGGAGTTGTAGTTTTGAAACCTCCGGAGGTCCGCAGGTTGAAGCAAACTGCGGCCTTCAACATGCGGACCTCCAGAGGTTTCAAAACTACAACTCCCAGCAAGCCCGGGCAGCCATCGGCTGTCCGGGCTTGCTGGGAGTTGTAGTTTTGAAACCTCCGGAGGTCCGCAGGTTGAAGACCACTGCGGCCTTCAACATGCGGACCTCCAGAGGTTTCAAAACTACAACTCCCAGCAAGCCCGGGCAGCCATCGGCTGTCCGGGCTTGCTGGGAGTTGTAGTTTTGAAACCTCCGGAGGTCCGCAGGTTGAAGACCACTGCGGCCTTCAACATGCGGACCTCCAGAGGTTTCAAAACTACAACTCCCAGCAAGCCCGGGCAGCCATCGGCTGTCCGGGCTTGCTGGGAGTTGTAGTTTTGAAACCTCCGGAGGTCCGCAGGTTGAAGACCACTGCGGCCTTCAACATCATCCAGCCCCCTCTCACCCCCTTTAGTTCTGAGTACTCACCTCCGCTCGGCGCTGGTCCGGTCCTGCAGGGCTGTCCGGTAAGGAGGTGGTCCGGTGAGGAGGTGGTCCGGGCTGCTATCTTCACCGGGGGCGCCTCTTCTCCGCGCTTCCGGCCCGGAATAGAGCCGTTGCCTAGACAGCGACGTATCTGCGTCGTTGTCAAGGCAACGTGACTATTCTGAGGCCGGGCCGGAAGCGCTTAGAAGAGGCCTCCCCGGTGAAGATAGCAGCCCGGACCACCTCCTCACCGGACCACCTCCTTACCGGACAGCCCTGCAGGACCGGACCAGCGCCGAGCGGAGGTGAGTACTCAGAACTAAAGGGGGTGAGAGGGGGCTGGATGATGTTGAAGGCCGCAGTGGTCTTCAACCTGCGGACCTCCGGAAGTTTCAAAACTACAACTCCCAGCAAGCCCGGACAGCCGATGGCTGCCCGGGCTTGCTGGGAGTTGTAGTTTTGAAACCTCTGGAGGTCCGCAGGTTGAAGACCACTGCGGGTGGGGGAGTTCACTCGAGTATAAGCCGAGGGGGGTGTTTTCAGCACGAAAAATCGTGCTGAAAAACTCGGCCTATACTCGAGTATATACGGTAATTGTCCAAATTATTAAAAAATAACCTTTTATATTCCGTACGGTCAATGGCGTTAATGTAAAAAACAAAAAACTAATCACAGAATTGAGTTTTATGTTTGATATCATATCCCAGAAAAAATTAAGTAAAAAGTGTTTGAAAAAATCCGATTAATACCAAAATGGTACCAATACATATTGCAGATTACGGCCCAAAAATTTAGCCCTTATACAGCTTGGTATACGGAAACATTAAAATGTTATAGGTGTCAGGAATTTTAATTTTTTTAAAGGAGGAAATAAAAATATTTGGTACTGGTATAATCAGGCTGACCTAAAGTATTAAAATAATGTGTAAGTTTGACCACAAGGTGAATGGCCCGTGTCATCGATGGAGCAGAGCGGTGAGGCTGTCAATCATGGGACTACATACGTGGCAGTGGGGAGACTTACAAATTTCATATATTCACCATCTCTGGGGGCAAAAAACATCCCCCCGGGATAGTGATGATAAAGATTTAAAGGTAAAATCCAATGCTTAGTTCCCTGTATAATAAAAAAAAGAACAAAAAAACCTTTATGAGGGTGCATGCACAACACGTTTTTGTTATACAGTTCCCGTATACAGTTTCAAGTTAAAAACCGTACAGAACTGTATAGAAAACCGTATGCATTGACTTAACATTGTAAACTGTATGTCAAACGCATCATCCGGTTTAGTCCGTTTTGCATCTCATACGGTTTTGTCCAGTTTTTTACCCGTATCCAAAACTGTAGTCTACCACGTTTCTTGGTCAGTGTTAAAAACTGTATTAAACTGTGTGTTTTTTTTTTTTTAACATGGGAGTCAATGGGAACTGTACAGAACTGGATGTGCGTACGGTTCCATCCGGTTTTCACCATACGGTTTTTGACTTTGCACAGTTTTTTTTCATGGAATTTATATCAAACAAGTGAAACTTTATTCAAAATGGAGTGAATATATACGTATACGTTTTTTTCTTAGAAAACTGATGCAACTGGACATCATTTTTCAACCGTATATGGGTTAAAATTTGTACACACTTTTTGATACAGTTTAGTCCGGTTTTGAGGAATCAATTTTCATCAAAAACCTGATACGGGAACTGTATTGCAAAAATGTGGTTTGCATGCACCCTGACAATGTTTACAGTAAATGGACAAAATTTTAGCTGTTTTATGGGCTGTGAAAAAAAAAAATAAAATCAGCCACAATAAAATTGAAGATTGCAGCTTTTTTTTTGGTCTTAAAAACAATTGTTTGGGCCTTTAAAATGAAGCTCAAACAATTGTGTGAACATAGCTTTAGACTGTATGCACTAGGGATCGACCGATATCGATTTTTTTTTTTAGGGCCAATACTGATAATCTGTGGCCTTTCAGGCAGATAGCCGATAATTTATACCGATATTCCAGTATAAATTATCGGCTATTTCTCCACCCCGGCTGCAGATTATCGATTTAAAGCGGGCGCTTTAAATCAACGAACTGCAGCTGCTTTTGCGGGGCTAGAGACCGCTGACTCCGCCCGCTTCTCTCCCCCTTCCTGTCCTGGGGTCCTCCTGAGTGTGTCGTCCCCCCCCCCCACATCCTCTGGCCAGAGACAGCCGCCGCCCGCTTCTCTCCCCCTGCCGGTCCTTAGTCCAACCACCGCCGCTGCCCCATTGCCTCCCCCTCCCCGATTTTATAATTACCTGTTCCCGGGGTCCGCGCTACTTCTGGCTCCGGCGGCGTCCTGAGCTGTCACTGTGTGCACGGACGGTGACGTCGCGTTGAGGATGTAACTCGTCATTGCGCAGCGCACAGCTTAACGCAGGACGCCGCAGGAGCAAGAAGTAGCGCGGACCCCCAGGAAAAGGTAATTATATAACCGGGGATGGGGGAGGCAATGGGGCAGCGGCGGTCTCTGGCCAGGGTGGTGTGTGGGGGGTGCGGAGCTGGGGGGCGGAGCATTATCGGCAAGGTAATTGCTGATTCCGATAACGTCCAAAATCGTGAATATCTGCCGATATCGGCCAAAGCGGTAATCGGTCTATCCCTAGTTATGCACGCATGTAAATATGCGAGTACACTCTTAAATACGTAGTGAGGTTCACAGGGTGAGCTTCTGCTTGCTATTCTGCATAGAATAAGGTGAGAATCCTGATCACTATCACTTCTGATGGAAAATTGACTGTTCGGTAATGCTGCTTTTTACTACAGATATCTGTGCAGCGCCCTGATAGAATTTTGAGCGGTCAGTCCTGCTCATATAGTAAACACTTGTACTGCACACTGTAATACTGTAATTCATGCCTGAAATACAATACAATGTCATCAATTTTTGGTTGTTATGGTAACTGAGCCGAATAGTCTAGCAGTTTCTGTGAGTGCAGAATAAATTGGGTTGTGGCACGCTGTGTAGCGTAGCTGTATAACCTCTTCCTGAGTGTACGTGCCCTGCCAGTGTTGGCTCTATGCCTGTATGTACAATGCACTGTTGACAGTACACAGGACTGCAGAGATTCTGCTGTTCTGCATTGATAGCTATGCAGTGTTATAGTAAATGTAAACTTATATATTAACTTCCAAATTGGGGCGTGAATGCTTCTCATATTCTCCCAAAACTAGAGCAGGTCCCTTCACAGTGAAGAGATACACAGCCAAACAATACACAAGCCCTGGGACATGTTTCCATTTGAGTATCTTGTCTCTGAGGGGAATTTATCAAGCGGACTAGACAGCATTTTTTCATCAAAATTTTTTGCAGGCTGGTACCGTGCGTTTTTTTTCCAGCATCATTTCATTAAGACTGTTTAATTTTTATGACCTCAAAGTGATCTGATTTAGATCACTTTGTGCAGTAGTCACTAATTTATGATGGGCAACTTTTCTGTGAAATGTCGCAGAAAAGTCACACGGGCCATAATTAGAAAATATCACATGGCAATTCAACCCTGCCCTATTTATCTCTATGTGACAGTTGTGTTAAGATCCGTGTGACTTTTAATACAATTGTCGCACAGCCCACCATTGCTCTGCGACATTTATTCAAAGCAGTTCAGACGGAATTCATCAAATTCTGTGCATTAATTCATAAATTTGGCGCAACCTTTTTTCTCAACTGAACAAAAGTTCAGTTTTGATAAATGCTTTCTTTTTTCTTAAAGAAAGCATTTATCAAAAATATTTTTGGGCTAAAATCACCCCCCTGTTCCCTATTGTCGAACTAGATTAGATTGCAGGGGGTCCCACAGTCTAACCACCTACTATCTGACAAATATCCCCTATCCTATGGATAAGGGTGTCTTCAGCTTTTGCAAAACTACAACTCCCAGCTTGCCCGGTCACTCGTGGCCTGGAGTTTTTGAAAAATGCTCATTCTACTGTATGGAAAAAAATAACCCTCTGCTTTCCTCCAGCACTCCTGTGGTGCCTCCAGAGTCCTGCTGTGGTCCCCGGCTGCGATTCTCTTCTTGAGTTGCCATTTGATGCCAGGGCCGCTGGCCAGTGATATCGTGCCTAGACCAGTGGTTGGCTGAGCAGCAGTATGACACACTGGGCCCAAGTCTATTGCAGCAGCTCAGAAAGAGGATTACAGGAGCAGGACATCTGGAGGCACAACAAGAATAGTGGAGGTAAGACAACTTACGTTTTGACATGATTGCTGTATTTTTTTTTTTTTTTCATTTTCCGGCTTTCTTGAAAACTGTAAAATTTACATTGGTAAAGCTTGTATAAAACATATTGGTTTTGGCTGAAATACGTGCATGAGTAACGTTGCATCAGATCCTGAAAGGGATTCTGTGATGCTCACACTTTGGCCATGAAACAAAAAGTTTGTCAGTTTTCACGAAAGCAGGAAAATGAAAAACAAACTACAACTAACATATCAAATCGTAAGTTGTCAATGCTGATAAACTATTATATTCTTATGAATTATGATTGGCTGCTGAGCGGAGCCGGTGGAGCTCCATACAGGGACAGATCTGTGGATAGAATATACAGACTTTTGTTCCATTGTATTATTATAGCAGTCTCACACTAAGGATCATTTATCATATTTAATGGAGCATAGAACCCAGACATGCTGATTGTCTTGGGGCCAATGTCTCCTTAAGAACTTGAGGAATATTTCAGTGATAGGCAGTCACTGCCCCTCCACTGGGTAGGGTTCTGTAACAAAGCGCTCCTGTTTCCACCTCTGCACTGTGATATTATGAATTGGTTTATTTCTTTAAACAAAGTTATGCATCAAGCAGTTCTTGATCTTCTGTGAGGTTGAGAACCAGCCCCAATATTTACTTTGTTTCTTACCCTTCTACTTCTGTTTGACTCTGTAAAGTAAGTGCATTCACGTATTGTGGACTTTGGTGATAAGTATTCTGGCTGCTTTCCATTTTAGTTGAATTCTCTGAGGATTGTTAAAAGCTTTGAAATCATTGAAAGAAAAAAAAAAAAAGTTCATAAATGGCACTTTGGTTCTTAACCCCTTAACGACAATGGACGTAAATGTACCTCATGGTGCCGTGGTACTTAACACACCATGATGTGCATTTACATACTGCCATGACCGCGAGCACCGGACCAGTGCTCGCATCATGGAGGCAGGTCCCGGCTGCTATCAGCAGCCAGGACCTGCCGGTAATGGCTCAGATGCTGTGATCAATACAGATCGCGGCAGTGCGATACTTTGAATGGATGATCAGATCGGCCTCAGCGCTGCCGCGGGGATCCGATCATCCAGCATGGCAGCCGGAGGTCCCCTCACCTGGCTCCGGCTGTCTCCGGGGGTCTTCTGCTCTGGTCTGAGATCGAGCAGACCTGAGCAGAAGATGACCCATAACACTGATCAGTGATATGCTCTATGCATAGCACTGAACAGTATTAGCAATCAAGTGATTGCTATAAATAGTCCCCTATGGAGACTATTAAAGTGATTTTAAAAAATGAAAAAAAATATGAAAAATCCCCTCCCCCAATAAAAAAAGTAAAACGTGCATTTTTCCCATTTTACCCACCAAAAAAGCGTAAAAAATTATACACATATTTGGTATCGCTGCGTGCGTAAAATCTGAACTATTAAAATATATTATTAATCATCCCGTACGGTGAACGGCGTAAACGTAAAAAATAGTCCAAAATTGCAGCTTTTTTGTCACCTTTTATTCCCAAAAAATTTATAAAATATATAAAAAATAAAACCTAAGCAAAAGTGGTACTGATAAAAACTACAGATCATGGCGCAAAAAATGAGCCCTCATACCGCCCCATATACGGAAAAATTTGAAAGTTATAGGTGGTCAAAATAGGGCAATTTCAAACATACTAATTTTGTTTAAATGGTTAATTTTCTTTTCTTTTTTTTTTAAAGCGGTACAATTATAGAAAAGCATATATCATGGGTATCATTTTAATCATATTGACCCACAGAATAAAGAAAACATGTAATTTTTACCGGAAAGTGTACAGCATAAAAAAAATCCAAAATTTGATAAATTGCAATTTTTCCACATAAATATTTGGTTGCGCCATACATTTTATGGTAAAATAAGTGATGTAATTACAAAGTACAATTGGTGACGCAAAAAACAAGCCCTCATATGGGTCTGTGGGTGGAAATATAAAAGTTATGATTTTTAGAAGGCGATGAGGAAAAAACTAAAATGCAAAAATAAAATTGGTCAAAAATAAAAAAGGCCAAGACAATGTCTGTACGTCCCTTAAAGACCAGGCCTGTTTCAAATCAGGGATGTCTGACTTCATCAGAGAATAACTCTGGCAATGTTTTGCCAATCACGATAATTATGACATTGTTTTTTTTTTTTGTCACAAGTTGTCCTTCATGTACATAGTAAAAGTCAAAAAAATGTTGGTGCTATTTTAACACTAATAGGTTGCATACATTTATACTTTCTGACCAAAGAGTTTATGAAACTTATACTTTCAGATGTCTACTTTAATTTCAAAGCATTTTTTTTATTAACATTTTAAATGAATTAGAAGCCTGACAATTGTACTTGAAATTTTCTAAATTTGAAAAGTACATCTTTTAAAAAACAAAAATGTTTATGTGCTATGCAAGGTTTGCAGGAATTGGAAGTTGGTAAAACATAGGAACTAGGGATCGACCGATTATCGGTATGGCCGATATTATCGGCCGATAATCACGATTTTGGGCATTATCGGTATCGGCAATTACCTTGCCGATAAGCCGATAATGCACCACCGCACCGCGACCGCCCCCCCTAACCCCCCGCCCCACCGCGTCGCACCCCCCACCGTAGTGCTGGGCGGTATACCGGTATGGATTTTTGCCCATACCGCTATACCGGTCGGGCCCCTCCCCCACCCTCCGAGTCAATAAAAAAAAAAAAAGAAAAAAAAAAATTACCCGTAATGGGGGTGGTCCGGGCCATCCATCCATCATTCCTTCCTTCCTGTAGTGTCCGGCGCCATTCCGAGTGGAGGGTGCACCGTTACGGACTGTCCTTCTCCGGGGGCCCTCTTCTCCACTCCGGGCTGGCTCCGGCCTAGAACGCTGCATAGACACCGTGACGTCAGGTGCGTCGCTGCGCACGGGCGTCACTGCGCAGCGGTGTCTATGCAGTGTACTAGGCCGGAGCCTGCCCGGAGTGGAGATGATGACCCCCGGAGAAGGACAGCCCGGACCGGTTCACCCTCCACCTGGAATGCCGCCGGAAACTACAGGAAGGAAGGATGGATGGCCCGGACCACCCTGACAGGTAGGGGAGAGAAGCAGGTGGTGGCGGCGGCCTATGCCCCCGCAAAAGCCAATGCAGTGCATTGATTTAAAGCGCCCGCTTTAAATCAATGATCTGCAGCGGTGTCGTGGGGGGATAAATAGCCGATAACTTATACCGGAATATCGGTATAAGTTATCGGCTATCGGCCCTAACCTCCACCGATTATCGGTATCGGCCCTAAAAAAAACTATATCGGTCGATCCCTAATAGGAACCCTCCCAAAATGACCCATTTTAAAAACTAGACCCCTCAAGGTATTCACTAGGGGGTACAGTGAGTGTTTTTACACAATGGTTTTTTGGCAGGAATTATTACAAAGTCAGTGTTTAAAAATTCAAAATTAGCTTTTTTTTCACAAATGTATTATTTCTGGGATATATTTTTTGTACATCGCTTCTGCTATTGAACGAAATGCACTCTATATTTTATTGAGCTGCTTGGCCCGTGTTTGGAAATCCCCCCACTTAGGCCATATTTGGTTCCTTGGCGGCGTGGTAGGACCCAGAAGAAGAGAGCCATTTGGCTTTTAGGGCATCATTTTAGACCAGATGGATTATAAACTGCACTTCATGCCTGCAAAGGGTTTTAGCTGCCAGAACCATACAGAACCCCCACAAGTGACCCCATTTTGGAAACTACATCCCCTAAAGTATTCACCTAGAAAAGGGAGTACTTTGAGTCCTTTTTGTGTTGCTGGAATGGTTACAAAGTCAGTGGAAAATGTTAAATTTATAGATTTAGATTTATATCAGTCAGTGGAAAAAAAATAGCAATTAGCTTTTTTCCCCCCAAATTCTTTTTGTGGGACATTATTTTGGTACATCACTTTTGAAATGTAGGAAATGCGCCCATATTTTATTATGCTGTTCATCCCGGGCTGGGCAGTACCACTACTTAGGCCATATCTGGTTGCCTGACTCCCTGGTAGGACCAAGAACAATACCGCACCCCTACAAGTGTATTGGCTGGACCAGGGGCCGCTCTGATCGGCATGCTGGGAGTTGTAGTTTTGCAACAGCTGGAGGTCCTCAGGTTTGAGACCACTGCTGTACGCTGTATCCCTATGCCCGGGCTGCAAAAGATAAACAAAATAAACTTTAACTTACCTACGTTGGCCTAACGCTGTTCCTGGGGACTGGAACGTCGAAGAGCCGTCAGCCTATCGCCGGTTGCAGCGATGTTCCGCCTCGGCCAGTGATGGGTTAAACGCACTGTCATGTAAGAAGCCGGCTTCTTACATGACAGTGGGCTCAGCCTATTACCTACCGCCACCGCTGGCTGCCAGTCTGAATCTCCCCTCTGTAGTGTGAACATACCCTAATATAGAGGTATGTACACTATGGCCCTAAGAGTGTTGTGTAGGTTTCTTTGTGGGTTTTAATTTCCTTCAATTTTTTCCCCCACGGTATTTGCTAAGGTTTTCTCCACATTTTCCACTACTTTTCCCTACTTTTTTTAATTTTTTTTTTAATACACATGCTCTGATCTGTCGGGTTTTCCTTGGCTCAAATCCACCACATTTTCTGTGGAACCTTAGTAAGGCTGGGTTCACACTACGATTTGAACTACGGTTCCCGAATACGGCTGGGAGGAGGTGGTCGACCACGTTTTTGCCTGCGGTCGGGAAACCGCATTCAGCTGAAAAAGCAGCTGACTGGAGGCGGCGGTTCACTCCGGTTGGCTCATAGACATACATTAACTACGGTCCCCGAATAGGGCTGAGTGCGGTCGCCGCGATTAAGCCCCGCCCCCCTCCTCCCAGCCATATACGGGAACCGTAGTTCAAATCGTAGTGTGAACCCAGCCTAAATATGTTTGGTTTTTGTGAAAATGTCGGGAACATGCCCCTTTTTGGTGACCACACCCCCTTTTCCAGACATTACGCCCCTTTTTAGGATTTTCTCAGTAAAATTGATAGTTTGGTTGTTCTCAATTCTGGCGCAAATTATGGCGCAGACAAAATTTTTGGCGCAATGCGCCAGAATCTGGCACACAACCTGACAAAACATGTCTGGTTTGCAGTAGTAAATGAGGGCCTGTCTTGAATGTTTTTACCCTCTGTTCACATTATCATGGGTTCCCTTATTAAAGGATTAATGACTGTGATGGATTTGTTTTAAAACACATCTTATTGACCAAGTGGGTTTATCACTGCAAATTTGCAACTACACTACTATAAATGTGTAGGCCTCTGCACAGGGTGAACAATTTGTGTGGGCATAGGGAGTACACATGGGCATTTTGAGTGTTGGTAGTGAATAAAGATATGGCCCTGATAGAATTTTGGCCAATATAATAACCATGTTGGTGGCTACTGTAATGAAGAGCATTCATTGTACTGATATTATGTAAGCAGCATATTTGCCAGCCATTAATGTATAAGTAGTATGCTAGTCTTCTGCTGTAGCTGGATAGTCTTTATTAAATCAGTAAGTCAGGACCTCAGGCTGCAATAAAAGTGCCTGTGTCTAATACTTAGAGCAGGGAGACTGAAGATTGGGTAATACCAGTCACTCTTGAAATGAGGCACATTGTTTTTTTATTCTGTGCTGCTGGACTCCACCCATAGGTTGTAAAAATTCAAGTTTGCATTGACATACCTACCTCTGTTTTCCTGTTGTCCTAATGACAACCGCGGTTGTGAGCTTTAATACTATGTCAGCCGGCCAGGCTGTAAGACACTCATAAACATTTCTGTCCAAACTCTGTAGATGGGTTTTTAGCATGTAGAATTAGGACGATTGTGGTCATGAGAAACACATGAGAACGTGGGTGTATGACTGACAGTGAGCAACTTTTTACCCATATGGCAACTATTTTCACTTATTTCCTATTTAGACTACCATATATACTCGAGTATATACGGTATGTTCACACAGCTGAATTTAAGTGGAATCTGCTGCAATAATTCAGCTTATAAATTCTGCAGTGTGTGAATGTGTGCTGTCCCATTCACATGGCTGTGAAAATTCTGGATTCTGCAAAAACATTAAACCTGTCCAGAGTTTTTACAAAATTTCATGCAGAGCTCCATTGTGGTAAATGGAACTCTCAACTATTGTGGAGCGCACAAAAATTCTGCATCAATTCTGCACATAATCCACAAAACTGCTAAAAATCAGCAGAATGTAAACGGAATCACAGAATTGCTGTCATGTGAACGACCTTTACTATATTGCATTTTCCCTTTTGAGGCAATGGAGGGTTAGGTGGGAATTTGTTATTTTTGAAGGGTTTTTTATTTTTTCGTATTTTATTTTATTTATAAATTTTTTGCCTATTTTTGTTGCAGTGGTTTGATACAGGTATTTTCTACATCAAGTGTGCAACTTTTAATATAGATTTTTAGAGCTGTTGACTATATGGTTGTTTGGTTACACATTTTTCTGTGGTAATAGATTTACTTTGTGCTTCTTTTCAAAAACACCCAACCCTGTGCTGACTCCATAAAGTTATAATAGCCAAAGTTACCACACGCCTTGCAATAAAATAACACATGCTAAACAGGTTAACAGTTGAAAAAAAAAAAATCCTCTCCTTAGCTTTGTTTTTCCTTAACCCCTTAAGGACCAAGCCCATTTTCACCTTAAAGGACATGTGACCGGTGCTCACTTTTCTTATTGTATCTGTTCCGGGCTGCAAAAGAAAAAGAAAAAAAGCTTTCTCTTGCCTGCCTATGCTCCACCGGTGCTCCGGTACGGGTATTCGGTCCCGGGGCTATATTCTTCTTACTTCCTGTTAGCCCGGCACGTCACACAGAGCTTCAGCCTATCACTGGCCGAGGCAGGACATCGCAGGAAATCTTTTATTTTGCAGCCCGGAACGGATAAAATAAGAAAAGTGAGCACCGGACATGTCCTTTAAGGACCAGACCAATTTTATTTTTGCGTTTTTTGTTGTTTCCTCCTCTCCTTCTAAAATCCATAACTCCTTTACAATTTCCATCTACAGACCCATATAAGGGCTTGTTTTTTGCATGACCAATTGTACTTTGTAATGAAACCTCTCATTTTAACATAAAATGTACGGCGAACCCCCCCAAAAACTTTTTTAGGGAGGAAATTTAAATGAAAACCACAATTTTGCGCATTTTGGAGGATTTTGTTTTCACACTTTACAGTAAAAATGACGTGTTCTTTATTCTGTGGTTCAATACGATTAAAATGATACCCATGATACTTTTATATTTTTGTTCCGCTTAAAAAAATCTAAAACTTTTTGTACAAAATAAGTAATCTAAAATCGCCCTATTTTGACCACCTATAACTTTTTCATTTTTCCATATATAGGGCATTATGAGGGCTCATTTTTTGCGCCGTCATCTGTACTTTTTATTGATACCACATTTGCATATATAAAACTTTTAGATCATTTTTTTATAAATTTTTTTTAAATAAAAGCATCATTTTTAGACTTTTTAAATTTTTTTACGTTTACGCCATTCACCGTACGGGATAATTAACATTATATTTTGATAGTACGGACATTTACGCACGAGCGATACCAAATATGTTTATAAAAAATGATGCTTTTTGGGGGTAAAATGGGGAAAAACTGACAATTTTTATTGGGGGGAGGGGATTTGTTCCACTTATTTTTTTGTACTTTTTTATTTTAAAATTTTTCAACTTTTATTTTACACTTTTTGTGTCCCCATAGGGGACTATCTATAGCAATCCTTTGATTGCTAATACTGTTCAGTGCTATGTCTTCTGCTCGATCTCAGACCAGAGCAGAAGATCCCGGGAGCCGGCCGGAGCCAGGTGAGGGGACCTCCGGCCGCCATGCTGGACGATTGGATCGCCGCGCAGCGCTACGGGCGATCCGATCATCCATTGAAAGTACCGCACTGCCGCAGATACCGTGATCTGTATTGATCACGGCATCTGAGGGGTTAATGGCGGACATCCGCATGATCTTGGATGTCGGCCATTACTGGCGGGTCCCCGGCTGCTACTAGCAGCTGGAACCTGCCGTGTATGACGCGAGCACCGTTCCGATGCTCGCGGTCATACACAGGACGTAAATGTACGTCCTGGTGCGGGAAGTCCCGCCAAACCAGGACGTACATTTACGTCTGTGGTCGTTAAGGGGTTAAAAAATATATAATTTTTTTCCCCCCTCAAATAACAAATTAATACAATGCTGTTGAAGGTGCAAAACGAGTATATGACTAAAGTAGTATATAACTATAACAAGGTATATGTAATAAAGAGGAAGAGAGAAATGGCGTCTCATATCATATCTGTCGATTAGTTATGTGGAAATCCTATTGCCAAACGCCCGGGTCATGCAGTTCAGGGTGTCGGGCAGGTGAATTTTTCATGCATTTAGCCCTGCTTTGGCGGTGCGATCACCTGTGGGGTCAGCCAGAGGGCTTAACTCTTATCCCATGGATGCCGTGGATCTGCAATTGATTGAGCCTGTCTGGAGGTGGATCTACCAAATGAGCACAGATCACACAGATCAGTGGAGTTCAATATAACTGCATTGATCTGTATGAGGAATCTAATGATTCCTCCTTAACCCCTTAAGGACGCAGATCATTTTCACCTTAAGGACTGAGCCCTTTTTTGTAATTCTGACCACTGTCACTTTAAGCATTAATAACTCTGGGATGCTTTTACCGACTATTCTGATTTTGAGATTTGTTTTCTCGTGACATATTCTACTTTATTTTGGTGGTAAATTTTCGTCGTTACTTGCAACCTTTCTTGGTGAAAAATCCCCAAATTTCCTAAAAATGTTGCATTTTTCTAACATTGAAGCCCTCTGCTTGTAAGGAAAATGGATACCGTATAAGCCGACCCGAACATAAGCCGAGGCCCCTAATTTCACCCCAAAAACCCAGGAAAAGTTATTGACTCGACTATAAGCCTAGGGTGGGAAATACATCATCCCCCTATCATCCAGACCCCCCGTCATTAACCCCCTCATCATCATCACCCTGTCATCATCCCCCCTTCATCACCGCCTGTCATCATCCCCCCCCTTCATCAGCACTGCCTATCATCCCACTCCCCTTATCATCCCCCCCTTCATCATCACTGCCTATCATCCCACTCCCCTTATCATCCCACCGCCCCTTCATCATCCCCTTGTCATTATCCCACCCCCCCCTTCATCATCCCCTTGTCATGATCACACCCCCCCCCTTCATCATCACCACGTCATCAGCCCCCCTCCCCCACCCTTTCATCATCACCGCTTGTCAATGTCTGATACAGTGGTCTTCAACCTGCGGACCTCCAGATGTTTCAAAACTACAACCTCCAGCAAGCCCGGGCAGCCATTGGCTGTCCGGGCTTGCTGGGAGTTGTAGTTTTGAAACATCTGGAGGTCCGCAGGTTGAAGACCACTGCGGCCTTCGACATCATCCAGCCCCCCCCCCCCCTCACCCCCTTTAGTTCTATACTATAATATATAACTATATTTAGTTCTGTACTCACCTCCGCTCGACGGGACGTTAGGGTGTGCTGGTCCGGGCCATCTGTGCTGCAGGGACAGTCCGGTGCAGAGGGATAGTCGTTCCGGGCTGTCAATCTTCACCGGGGGGCCTCTTCTCCGCGCTTCGGCCCCGGAATAGATTCATTGCCTAACGACGACGCACAGGGACGTTACTCATGAACGTCCCTGTGCGTCGTCGTCAAGGCAACGTGACTATTCCAGGGTCGGGCCCGAAGCGCAGAGACGAGGCCCCCCCCCCCCCCCGGTGAAGATGGACAGCCCGGAACGACTATCCCTCCGCACCAGACTGTCCCTACAGCACAGATGGCCTGGACCAGCGCACCCTAACGTCCCGCCGAGCGGAGGGGAGTACAGAACTAAAGGGGGTGAGGGGGGGGGGGGGGGGGGGCTGGATGATGTTGAAGACCACTGCGGGTGGAGAGTTCACTCGAGTATAAGCCGAGGGGGGGTTTTCAGCACGAAAAATTGTGCTGAAAAACTTGGCTTATACTCGAGTATATACGGTATTCAAAATAAATGTTATATTGATTCACAAATACAATAGGTCTACTTTATGTTGGCATCATAAAATGGACATATTTTTACTTTTTCAAAAAATTAGAGGGCTTCAAAGTATAGCAGCAATTTTCAAAATTTTCATGAAAATTGCAAAATCTGAAGGGACAATGTTACAGAACTACAACTCCCAGCATGCCTGGGCAGTCTAGGCATGCTGAGAGTTGTAGTTTGGCACCACTGTAATAGTGGAAAAATAAAAATGTTATAGGGGTCAGAATATATATATTTTTTTAGTTTACAAATTTTTTAAATTAATAAAACATGATTGAAACTAAACAAATTTGGTATTGCTGTAATCAGTGGAATCCTGTATTATCTCTACTGGTGTTATCTTTCACTGTAAAATTGTGAGAAGAAAGAAATTACTGGGAAATAAGCTAAACAAAACGGGAAGTATCTGCAAGATTTCAGTATTATCAAACATAGATGTAAAATATACGGAATGGAAAATTAACAGAAGTAACCAAAAATTCTTAAATATAGTTAATAAAACAAAATTCTTCTAAAGAAGTAATTTTCTGAGGACAAATTCTCTTTAGGATCTGCCTCAAAGGACATACAACTAAGTAAATGTTAGCCATCCGTTTAGTAGTATTTGTGCTGTGAATTCTGAGCTTAAAGGGGTACTCCGCCCCTAGACATCTTATCCCCTATCCAAAGGATAGGGGATAAGATGTCAGATTGCCGGGGTCCCGCTGCAGCACCCCGCTATCATTACTGCGCAGAGCGAGATCGCTCTGCACATAATGATGGGCAATACAGGGGCCGTAGCATCGTTACGTCGTGGCTCCGCCCCTCGTGACATCATGGCCCGCCCCTGTCAATACAAGTCTATGGTAGGGGCGTGGCGATCGTCACGCCCCCTGCCATAGACTTGCGTTAAGGGGACGAGCCGTGATGTAATGAGGGGCGGAGCCATGACGTCACACTGCTCCGGCCCCTGTATTGCCCATCATTATGTGCAGAGCGATCTCGCTCTGCGCAGTAATGATAGCGGGGTGCTGCAGCGGCGATCCCCGGGGTCCCCAGCAGCGGGACCGCGGTGATCTAACATCTTATCCCCTATCCTTGGGATAGAGGATAAGATGCCAGGGGCGGAGTACCCCTTTTAAGGCTAAGTTGCCACTGCAGTTTTTGAGCCACGCAATTAGCTAGACACCCCCAATAAAGAAGTGGTTCTGCAGGTGGTGACCACAGACCACTTCTCAGTTCCTATGCTTCCTGGCTGATGTTTTGGTCACTTTTGAATGCTGGCGGTGCTTTCACTCTAGTGGAAACATTAGACTGAGTCTACAACCCACACAAGTGGCTCAAGTAGTCCAGCTCATCCAGGATGGCACATCAATGCAAGCTGTGGCAAGAAGGTTTGCTTTGCCTGTCAGCGTAGTGTCCAGAGCATGGATGCACTACCAGGAGACAGGCCAGTACATCCGGAGACATGGAGAAGGCCGTAGTAGGGCAACAACCCAGCAGCATGACAACTACCTCTGCCTTTGTGCAAGGAGGAGCACTGCCAGAGCCCTGCAAAATGACCTCCAGCAGGCCACAAATGTGCATTTGTCTACTCAAATTGTCAGAAACAGACTCTATGAGGGTGGTTATGAGGGCCCGACGTCCACAGGTGGCAGTTGTGCTTACAGTCCAACACCGTGCAGGACATTTGGCATTTGCCGGAGAACGCCAAGATTAGTGGTAAATTCGCCACTGGCGCCCTGAGCTCTTCACAGATTAAAGCAGGTTCACACTGAGCACATGTGACAGATGTGAAAGAGTCTGGAGAACGTTCTGCTGCCTGCAACATCCTCCGCATGACTGGTTTGGCGCTGGGTCAGTTAATGTGTGGGGTGGCATTTCCTTGGGGGGTGGGGGGGTGGTGCACAGCCCCCCATCTGCTTGCCAGAGGTAGCCTGACTGCCATTGGGTACCGATAGGTGATCCTCAGACCCCTTGTGAGACCATATGCTAGTGCGGTTGGCCCTGGGTTCCTCCTAATGCAAGACAATGCTAGACCTCATGGCTGGAGTGTGTCAGCAGTTCCTGCAAGAGGAAGGCATTAATGCTATGGACTGGCCCGCACGTTCCCCAGACCTGAATCCGATTGAGCACATCTGGGACATCATGTCTCGCTCCATCCACCAATGCCACGTTGCACCACAGACTGTCCAGGAGTTGGCGGATGCTTTAGTCCAGGTCTGAGAGGACATCCCTCAGGAGACCATCCACCACCTCATCAGGAGCATGCCCAGGCATTGTAGGGAGGTCATACGGGCACGTGGAGGCCACACACACTACCGAGCCTCATTTTGACTTGTTTTAAGGACATTACATGAAAGTTGGATCAGCCTGTAGTGGGGTTTTCCACTTTGATTTTGAGTGCGAGTCCATATCCAGACCTCCATGGGTTGATAAATTTCATTTCCATTGATAATTTTTGTGTGATTTTGTTGTCAGCACATTCAACTTGGTAAAGGCAAACGTATTTCATATGATTAGTTCATTCATTCAGATCTAGGATGTGTTATCTTAGTGTTCCCTTTATTTTGCGCGGTGTTTAAGTCCTTCCTTTATATGTCCTATTCCTTTTGAAATACATTTCTGGCTTTGGCTCAAAAACTGCAGTGGCAGATATCCAAAAACTGCCCGAAAAAAAAACAAGTGGAGACTTAGCCTTAGAAAGACACTGCAGAAATGTTGCTCTTTATTCTAGTTTATCTCGTAAGGAGTCACATTGAACGGTTTTTCTAGCATTTTCATGTTTGCCTAAAAATTCTGACTCCATGCAACTGTTTAATTTCTTTGACAGCAGTTATTTATGGAGGTAGGTTATTGAAATGATTTGACATCTTAGCATTTTATCTTCAAAATTCCTTCACTTTTCTTTCAAAACATGATTAAATTTTATTTTCTCCAAAAAGGTGAAATGAAAGAGAAAATTAAGATCAAGGATAAGGAAAAACAGAAGGAAAAAAAGAAACATAAATTGATGAATGAGTCCAAGAAGGAGAATGGAGAAGTGAAGTTACTGCAAAAAGGTACGTGTCCAGGGCTGTGTTCTAAAGAACAAAATGTTCTTCATCCTGGGTGGAAAGCTCCTCTATGGTTTGCTAACTGAGGGTTTGCACACGAGGCCAAGTATTGTTCTAGTGGTGGGCTTGTGTTTTTTTTTTTTTTTTTTTGTACGCTTTCATGTTTTGTACCGTTCCACGTTAGAAAAAATGAAGAGCAGCAGAATATTAAAAGCTAGGTTAGAGAATAAGTAAAACCTCTTTTTGGGCATGTAAATTACTCATTTCTACGGTAATTTTTTACTTAGCTTTGGGCCCATTTCTCTTAATCATCATGGAGATGTGACTCCAATCAAGGTCTAAAAAGCTGTGGTAAATTCAGTTAATTGGACAAGATTTGGAAAGATACAGGACTGTCTATATGTTTTACAGCTGACAATGCATATCAGAGCAGTTGCCAAGCCATGAGGGGGAAGCAGCTGCCTGTAGAGCTCAGACAGGATTGTGTGGAGGCACAAATCTAAGGAAAGTAAAAGAGCATTTCTGCTGCAGTAAATGTCAAATATACAGATCAAAAGCATGTTCAAACAGTGTGACAATGTCATGGACCTGACTAAAAAAATAAAATATAAAAATCAGTTGTGGTGCATTCCTTTACTGTAATCAAGCTATTAGACAGACAAGGGGCTCATGGGAGGGTTTTGCCCACCAGACAATTGGTATAGAAGGGATACCTGACCAGACAGTCATTCACAAAAAGCAATTAATGTCCTCCCAGTCTCCATAATTCTTAAATGGATGATGAAGTGTGGAACAACCAGGACTTTTCCTAGATCTGGCCACCCAACAAAACTAATAAATGCGATAAAATGGCCTTGCTAAGAGAGGCAACCAAGAATACAATGATCATCCTTGCTGAGCTCCAAAGCTCACTGCAGCACTCCACCTTTTGTGACCAGAAAGAAGCCTCTCCACACTAAAGGGGTACTCTGCCCCTAGACATCTTATCCCCATCCAATGGATAGGGGATAAGATGTCTGATCGCATGGATTCTGCCACTGGGGACCCCCATGGTCTCGCCTCCGGCACCCAGACATCCGGTGCATGGAACTTTCTCCGTGCCGGATGACTGGCGGTGTGGGGCGGAGGCTCGTGACGTCAGTCATGCCTCCTCAATGCAAGTCTTTGGGAGGGGGCGTGACTGTGCTGCATCTGACGCTCTAAACGAATGCTGGGTGCAGCAGGGAGATCGTGGGGGGTCCCCAGTGGTGGACAACATTCTCTAGTCTGATGAAACAAAGATTAAACTTTTTGACTCTATTCTAAGGATCTATTCACATGGCAATGTACGCGGGACTGCGGAATCATATGGAAGTGTATCGGGCTTTCATTTCGGGCAAAATTCCGCCTGTGTGAATAGACCCTTAGTCATGTCTGGAGAAAACCAGCCACTGCTAATCACCTGCTTAGTACCATCCCCATAGTGTAGCATTATGGTAGCAAGAACATTCTGTGGGGTATGTTTTGTTGCTAGAACAGGAAGACTGGTCAAGGTTGAGGAAAAGCTGAATAGAGCAAGTTACAGTAATTCGATTTGTCACAAACTTCTCGGCTCAGCATTTGCTGACTTTTCCTGCATAAATTAGTTCAGCTCTCAGGAGCTCCAGTGGGCTGGAAAATGTGGATACAGTCCTAGTCCTAGAGGACTCTCTCCTAGGACTGTATCCACCTTTTCCAGCCCACTGGAGAACCTGAAAGCTGAACTAATTTATGCAGGAAAAGTCAGCAAATGCTGAGCTGAGAAGTTCGTGACTAATCACATTTACTATAACTTTGCTCATCTCTACAAAGTATATTCTTAAAACCTGATCTGAATGTTCTGGGCCAAAGGTTCACCTTACAACAAGACAATGGGGGAGATTTATCAAAGCCTAAAGAGGAAAAGCTGACCAATTGCCCATAGCAACCAATCAGATTGCAGCTTTTATTTTTCAAATCTGATTAGTTGCTATGGGCACCTGGTCAACTTTTCTTCTGCATAGTTTTTGTAAATCTCCCCCTGTGATCCTACGCACACAGTCAGAACAACACATGAAAGGCTTAGTGACAGCTCTGGATGTCCTTCAGTGGCCCAGTCAGAGCCTTCACTACAACCCAGCTGAACATCTCTGGAGAGATGGAGAGCAAAGATTTTAAACATGCTGCTTCCACTATCACTACTACGGTTATAAGGCCGCCACATAATGAAATGTGAGAAAGGGAAGGGGTCTGAAGACTTTCTGACTGCATTGTAGAATTTCTTTGTGTTCTAATAGAAATTATTTTCTCTGACTCTTGGGCCCCGTACACATCTTTACTGCAGTCTGTGCATTACAAGTAGAGATGAGCGAACTTACAGTAAATTCGATTAGTCACGAACTTCTCGGCTCGGCAGTTGATGACTTATCCTGCGTAAATTAGTTCAGCCTTCAGGTGCTCCGGTGGGCTGGAAAAGGTGGATACAGTCCTAGGGAAGAGTCTCCTAGGACTGTATCCACCTTTTCCAGCCCGCCGGAGCACCTGAAAGCTGAACTAATTTATGCAGGATAAGTCATCAACCGCCGAGCCGAGAAGTTCGTGACGAATCGAATTTACTGTAAGTTCGCTCATCTCTAATTACAAGGTTTCTGTATTACAAGGTTTCTATAAATGAGTGCCTGTTTAATGGTTTGCTGTTTATCTGAATTTTTAGTTCTTGCACTTGGTTGTGGGGATTTCACTGACATGCAGTGGTACAAATACAGGCTTGATAGACTGGTTTCTCCCTACATCATACGCATTCCTGCACACAAATGTTCTTTTTAGTTGGACCATGGGTGATAAACAAAACATAGGATCCCAGATGTCAGTCAGGCTTATTAGAGCTAGTTTAGGCAAGCTTATGTTAGGTTACCTTCATACCTGTGAAGGTATGAAGGTCAGCATAGCAATGCTCAGCATGGCAGCTTAGTTCTCCCACAGAACTTTACTCACAGTAATACGCAGCTATCTATTAATCTTTATTTCCTAATGTATAGGCCTAGGGGCAAAAATTCTTGTGATCAAGAATTGTCAGGAACATAAGTCTATTAGAGCTCATAGGTGGCATCAATCCTGCGAAAGGGTACTTTATAGACTGCAGCATAGACACAGCAATTGATAAACAAGTGGTGAACAGGAAATGTTAACACCCTTAAAAAGTACCAATCACCAAATAAACTGTTCTAAACTAACTCGGACTAGATTCCCTAACTACTCCTAACACTCCTCCAGCCCTTAAAAAAAAATCTAAGCTTTAAAAAGTTGTGTATCATTTCCCAGCAGGAAAAAGTAGGCGCTTCCCAGCAGGCAAAGCCTGCTGGGGAACACTTCTGCCCTCACATGGTTGCAGTGCTGTGACTGTGAAGACCTCAGCTTTCAGTCTGTGTTGCTATCAGTGAGGCTCTCCTGCAGGTTTCAGTCTGTGCAGCTTTCTGTGAGAGTCTGTGGAGCTTTCACTTTCTGTGCAGCTGTCAATCAAGCTCAGTGCAGCCAGAAGCACTTCCTGAGTTTTGACTCCTGCCAGGTAGGGAGGAGAATAAACTCGCTGTATTCATTGTGGCAGTGAACAGAACAATTTTTTTTTATTTTTTATTGCTTTTAGAATTATCAACATAAGGGAATTAAAATTTTTTTATAATAATAAAAAAAAAACTGTTCTAAAATGGAGCAAAATCTAGTTGTCCCTCATGATGATCCACTTGTCCGGGCCAGTTTTTGCTTTTACACTCGCTTGTTTTTCCTCCTCACCCAATAATAGCCATAAATAACTACTATGATACCTTTAAATTTTTCCATAAAATATTCTCCGAAACAAAAAATATTGGTTAAGGGAAATTGAAATGGTAAGATATTTTTGCTAATTTAGTGGTTTTCTCTTCTACACCATTTACCTTATGGTCAGCTAACATATTTTGATACTTTAGGCCAGCCCAATTACAGCAATATAGGATTTGTATAGTTTGTCATGTTTTACAAATTTAAAAAAAAATTCTGAACTTTTTCGAATTTTGAATTGCTCTTTTCTGACCCCTGTAGCTTTTTTTTCTTTATTTTTGCATACAAGGCTGAGGGCTTATTTTTTTTGTGCCATAATCAATGTTTTGTATCTGTACAATTTTGGTATTGATCTGACTTTTTATGGTCTATTCACACGTACAGTATTCCGTGCAGATTTAATGCGCAGGATTTTCTGCTGCAGATTTCAATGTAAACTGACTTGAAATTCTGCGCATCAAATCTGCGCTTCAAATATGCGCAGAATATTGTACGTGTGAATAGACTCTTAATCACTTCTTTCTGGGATATTATAAAAATTACAATTCTGTTTTTTTACTTTTACCACGTTTTTGCCTGCGGTCGGGAAACCGCATACGGCCGAAAACGAAGCCGACCGGAGGCTGCGGTTCACTCCGGTCGGCTCATAGACTTGCATTAAATACGGTTCCCGAATACGGCTGAGTGCGGGCGCCGCAATTAAGCCCCGCCCCCTCCTCCCAACCGTATACAGGAACCGTATTTAAAAAAAACGTGGTGTGAACCCAGCCTAAGCCCTCCGGCTACCTCTATAGTGGATTGCTACTTAAATCAGCTGGGGGCCGCAGAGTATGGAGTGGGCACGAGTCCGGAGCCCGCTTCATACACTCCTCTGAGCGCAGCCGTGCTTCTTGGGGGCTTTCAGGTCTGGCCCTACTTGCCCGAAGCAGGGCTAAGGAACTGAAAAATTCACCTGCCAGACGCCTGGAACTGTATGTCCTGGGCGTCGGCCGTTAGGATTTCCACATCCCTGACATAAATATGTTTAAAATGTAATTGAATGGGAAAGTGTCTGATAATTACACAAGGAACACTAGATTAAACGTTGTATTTGGTGACATGTACTCTTTAATGACCAGGCCTGAGTGGTCTTTAATCCCTTTTAAGACAGCCTATTTTGGCCTTAAGAATCTTTGCATCTTAGTATTTTCTCCTTGCATAACCTTAATTTTTTTTCATCCATAGACCCATGTGAGGGCTTGTTTTTTGCGTGACCAATTTTACTTTGTAATGACATCCTTTATTTTGCTATAAAATTATGTCGCAACCCAAAAAATTCCTATCACGCCCCCTCCCATAGTCATGTCTGAAGCGGGCGTGGCGGGACGTAACTAAGGGGCGTGGCATTACATCACATCTAGAGTCCTGGAAAGAAAGCGGGTGTTGCACGGAGATCGCGGGGGGTCCCAGCGGTGGGCCCCCCGCGATCAGACATCTAATCCCCTATACTTTGCATAGGGGATAAGATGTCTTTGGCCAGATAACCCCTTTAAGTCTGGCCTCGTTCGTGTTCACTGATGTTTTACAGATCTGTGCTCTATGCAGCGGACTGCACATAGGCATCCTGTAAATAAATTATACAACACCATATATACTTGCAGTGTGAATGTAGCCTAAGTCTTTCTGCCTTGGTCTATACCAGTCTTTTGTTTTAAAACCTAAGAAAGGTTCTCTAGGATTAGAAAAAAGAAAGGGACATTGGGGGGGGAATTTAACGCAAAAAATCTGATAGAATTTTTCATAGCCATGTCTATGGTTAAGTTTACCATAGAGCACTTTCTACTGTAGAATTGAATTTATTAACTGCGTGGTATTTTTTTTTGTTTTAAACGCAAAAAAAATTCACAAATGCACTTTTCTTGCGCAAATATTAATCACCTCGAAAGACACGTACCACTTCTAAAACATCTGAGAATTATATGAACTATTTTGGGACAGTTAGGACTACTACTCCCATCATGGACAGACTCTGCCCATGATGGGAGTTATAGTCCAGAGGCAGAGGTCATTCTCCAGAGACCCGCTGCGATACGCATTTATTAACTGTAAAAGCAGGCGGTACATGCGGCTACACTGCGCTGCCCGCCGACTCCTGTATACTGTATCACATTTCATAATCCCCGCCCGGGAGACGGGAGCTCTGATTGGTGAATAGCTATTCACCAATCAGAGCTCCTGTCTCGCGGCGGCAATTATGAATTATGAGCGGTGTATACAGGAAACGGCAGGCTGCGCAGTGTATCCGCATTTGCCGCCGGTTTTACAGTTAATAAATGCAGATGGCTGCAGGTCTCTGGAGAATGACCTTCTGCGATCTGACCCTCAGCCCCTGAACTATAACTCCCATCATGGACGGAGTCTGTCCATGATAGGAGTAGTAGTCCTAAGTCTCGCATCCGTGGTATGATCAAGTGCTATCCCTCAGCGCTGCGGTACTACAACTACTCCCATCATGGGACAGACTCTGTCCCATGATGGGAGTAGTAGACAGAGGGCAGAGGGACAGATCGAGCTACACAGTCCAGCCCTAACTCTGTTCTCATTATGTGTTTTGCATAATGGGAACAGAGCCTTCCTGGCTGTGTGTCCCCAAACATGGAGACTCCAGCTGTAGCTTAACTACAGCCCCCATGATGGGAGTTGTAGTTTAGCTACAATTGGAGGCTCCCTGTTTATGAACATGTGCATTATGTGCTCTCTCCCCCCAGGGGAGAGCTCAAAAAAATGTACTAACTCATATTTCTTGTTTTTCTTTTATCATTTCAGATACCTGAATGCAGAGGACTACGTCAGATTCGGTGGACTGCGACGATGACCAGCGTTTTTTTAAATTTTTTTTTTTTTTTTTTTTTTATATCAATAAAATGGTTGAGTGCTGTGGGGGACTGTTTATAATTTTTTTTTCAATGTGTTGTGTTTTTTTATAATTGAATTTACAGGCTTAGTAGTGGAAGGTGTCTTATAGACTGAATCCATTACTATGCAAGAGCTTAGCGTTGGCCCCAAAATCGGCTAACGCTAACCTCTAATTATTACCCCGGTACCCACCGCCGCAGGGGTGCCGGGAAGAGCCTGTACCAACAGGCCCGGAGCGTCAAAAATGGCGCTCCGGGGCCTAGGCGGTAACAGGCTGGCGTTATTTAGGCTGAGGAGGGCCAGTAACAATGGTCTTCGCCCACCCTGGTAACATCAGGCTGTTCCTGCTTGGTTGGTATCTGGCTGATACTGAAAATAGGGGGAGCCCTATGCGTTTATATTTTAAATAAATAAAAAGTGTGTGGTTCCCCCATTTTTTCAGTATCAGCCAGATGTTACCAGGGTGGGAGCGAGGACCATTGTTACTGGCCCTCCCCAGCCTAAATAACACCAGCCCGTTACTGCCTAGGCCCAGGAGCTCCATTTTTGATGCTCCGGGCCTGTTGGTACCGGCTCTTCCCGACACCCCTGTGGCGCTGGGTACTGGGGAGCAATAATTGGGCGTTAGCGCTAGCTGTTTTTGGGGCGAACTCTAAGCCCTGGCTTAGTAATGGATTCTGTCTACAAGACTCCTTCCACTACTAAACCTGAAAATTCAATTCTAAAAAACACAACACATTGAAAAAAATAATTCTATTTAAAAAAAAAAAAAACTACCCCACAGCCCTCGTTAACCATTTTATTGAACTAAAAAAACGCTGGTCGTCACAGTCCACTGAACCTGAAAAGTCCTCTGCATTCACGTATATAATTTGAGAAGAAACAAAAACAATAAAACTACAACCATTTCTGTGATTTCTTCTTCAAAAAGCTGATGTGAAATGTTTGATGTAAACACGACTCTCGCCCCTTTGAAAATATCATGTAAAGCAGCACAAAGCTCTTTGAAAATGTGATCGATACTTTTCGCGCCAAAATTTATTTATTTATTTTTTTTTTGGGGGGTGGGGGGCGCAAAATTTTTTGAAAATCTCCCCCTCCGTGTATCATAGATTTATGATTTTACTATTGTGCAGAATTTTGTTTGGCGCACACTGCTGCTCCGGCACTTCTAGCTATGTGAGCAGTGTACAGCGGGAAAATGCCACAGCTCTCTGAAGTGTGAGGTAGAGAAGGAGTGCGCAGTAGAACAAGGGGGGGGGCTTTCTATATTTGCACTAAATTTATCAAAGGAGTGCACAACGTTAGTAAATCTTGAGCGAGAGTGTAAATTAAAAAATGGTAAAATAGCAGTCCTACTAGGCTAGGAAGAAAATTTAGAATAAGGCAGAATAAATAGAGATAAATAAGAAAGAAAGGAAGTGTCTGATAATAAGATATAAAATATAATTACACTTATTGAATAATACTGTGAGGTCTGGGGTAGGGCCCTTGCCGCAGACAGCTCACTAAAATAGAATGGTAAAAGTTAGTTATAAACATTTAAAACATGACGTTAAAATAGTATTGCACTTAAACGGTGGGACAATGGTGGGGGTTTATAGTCCAATGTTTGTAATAGGATATGTCCAATAAACAGTTTTTGCAGCGCTGGAGGCTCGCAGTTACGAGCCCGCTGAGTATACTTGTATGCACAGTAGCGCTAAAGATCTATCCTCTATACCCTGACGGCACGGGGACAAAGTACAAGAGGGAAAATAGATCAGTCAGGCACTTAGCGCTTCTTACCGGCTCCGGCGAAAGTAGTCATATGCGCATAGCAGTGCTTAACGGTGATCCGGATTGATGCCTCTCGGCCCCGGCAGCACGGGGAAGGTGTAGGAGAGGTGAAGATGGTTATTGCGTAGTCCGCTGGAAAAGGTAATGTTCCTTTGTAGCGTGTGGCAGCGCTGGAGGTCTTTGATGTGGGATCCCTCTTTACCCTGACGGTGCGGGGAGAAGCTGAGAGGGCAGTAAAAGACCAATAGTGGTGGACAAATAATCCAAATAGTCCCGACTTCTTGTGCAAAGGCAGTCTTGGACGGACTCGTTTCGGGGAGCAGCATCCCCTTTTTCAAAGGCATATCCACCATTGAAAAAGGGGACCCTGCTCCCCGAAATGCGTCTGGGAGGAGGAGATCGGAGCGACACCACTCCAACGCTGGCGTTTTGGCAGGAAAGCCTTTGACGAGGAGGTTCATTGGTGGATGCCTATATAAAAGGTAACCCCCACTGGATGCACATCACTCCTTGTCAAAGGCTTTCCTGCCGAAACGCCAGCGTTGGAGTGGTGTCGCTCCGATCTCCTCCTCCCTACTTAGGATATTTTCTGTATGTATACCCCCTAATCTTGCATATATACCTTTTGTGGTGCTGTTTTGATTTTTCTTTTGGGACACTGGACAGTGCTATCTTTTACTATGTAATACTGTTGCACTTCAGTACTGTTTTGCATTATTGCACATATAGGTATCCTGCTATTTGACTCATGCATATGCACTTTATTGGGGACAGTAATATTTTATAGTCATATATTGTCATAAGGGTTACTGGAGGGGCTCGGAGTGACACCCCTTTGTTTTGCCACTTGTTTTTTCTCCCCTTGGGGATTGTTTCCTCTCTTGTTTTTATGTTACTAAATAAAGGAATATTGTTTATATAAATTGGTGAAATGACTCCTTTTTTTCTTTTGTGTGTATAAATAGACACCTAATGATAAATCTCCCCCATTGAGCACATTGTGCATTGAAAGCTCCACACCTGTACATGGGTTGGGCATAAAATCTGACTTGGCACAATCATTGGGATCTAAATGCACCACACACAACCTATAGACAGGTGTGGTGCTGTCCTTAAACTGTCTCAGCTGAGTGTGCCCTTATAGTTTTCCATAGAGGGGTAAATAGGCTGCTGGCAGAACTTTTTGGACATGGCCTTATAGGAAAGGCTTCGGCTACTCTGTATGCAGGATCATTTTATTTGGACATTTATGCATGTGACAATACCCGTTATGTTGTGATTTTTTCATATTTTTTATATATCCATATTACCCCACCACACTTCTCACTCGTGTGTGTAGGGATATGGGAATGGGATTACAAATGTGTGGACATCGGTGATTCCCCACGATAAGCTGGCAGTCTGCTCTGCATTGTAATACCCTGGTCTTCTGAGCTCGAAGGAGCAATCCAGCAGACTCCTAGATTCTTCAGTAGTGTGTATGGGCTGTTTGCAGGCTTACTGTACTGAGAACTCACTGGCATTGTCTTTTCAGCTTTCCCTGCATTATAGTAGTTTAGGACCATTTTTCAAGGTGACGGATTCCCTATATGAGTTTTTCAAACTTGTCCTTGAAACGGTTCTGTTAACTGGTTGCTGTGGGCAACCTGCAGGCATTTTCTATGAGTGTTTTATATGAGGACCCTTGAGTTGAAAGCATGCCTGTCTCTATCATGGTCATTTTCTGTGGAGACCAGTGTTTCCAAACCAGGGTGCCTCCAGATGTTGCAAAACTACAACTCCCAGCATACTTGTGAAGCCTAGGAGTGACCACTCAGAGGTCTGCACAATTTCCTGAAAACTTTGTATTGATGGGGTGGCAGGAAGATGCACAAAAGCAAAGTGACCACCTTGTGAAGGGTCGCTTAATGGGATGTCTGAAAGCTGTATGTTAGGCCATATAGGTGTATTATGGATTTATTTTAGTTTTAAAAAATGCAGCTCTAGTAAATTTTCTATGCAAATCTGTTTTTATATAATTTTATTTTAAAGGGAATCTGACACCAGGGTGACCTGGTTTCTGGCGCTGCTTACCGTATGATATGTGGGTTCCTTGCTGTGTACAGTGGAGGCGGCTGCTATGAGCCAAGATTTCTCTCTTCTCCATTGGACAGAACAGGGAATTTGCATTGGCGGCGAAACCGATGTCTCCAGAGCGATTGCGCTGATGTTCACATGGCGACTAGTGATAGAAACCGGGTCACCTGCACTACCTACCTACAAATTCAAGTTAGTGCAGGTGACTCTGCTGTAAGATTGCCTTTAATTGTAGGTAGTATCCACTTGTAGGTAGTATAGAAAGCTGCAAACATTAGTAGCAGCCCCACCCCTGGAGACTGCAGCCCCCCCCTTGTAGACAGGGCCCCCTCTTTTCCCCCTTGTAGACAGCGCCCCCCCGTGTCCCACTTGTAGACAGTGCTCCCTCTTGTCCCCCTTACAGACAGCAGGCCCACCCCTTGTAGACAGTGGGCCCCCTCCTTGTAGACAGGGAGCAGGGTCCCCCCTTGTAGGGAGCAGGCCCCCCCCCCCTATAGACAGCAGGCGCCCCCCTCCCTTATAGACAGCTCACCTGCGGCTGTCCTCGGGTGTTGCCGCTCTGCTGTCCCGTTCTCCCGATCACATCATTGCGTCCTATGGAGGAGCATGTGACATACATGTCACTCTGCTTCCTCTGTAGCTTTACGCTGGGCGCAGGGGAGGAGGAGTGACGTGTATGTCACATGCTTCTCCATGAAACGCCATGATGCGATCGGGAGAACGGGACAGCGGCTGCACAGCAGCAGGTATCGGACGTGGAATCGGGGACATTAAACGAGTCCCCGATACCATGCAAATGCCGAGTATCTGCCCCGATACCGATACTACTATCGGTATAGGCCCCGATAACGATACTAGTATCGGTATCGGGACATCCCTAAAATATATATATAATATACACACACACACGTGGCATTAAGTGCTGCTATTTATCAAACGTTGACATCAAGGAGACAGAATGGCTACAAAACCAAGAGTGTGGCATGCTGTGGTTGTAAGAGTGCTGAGTTAATGTGGAGTGGGAGATGCAAAATGTCATTAAAGTACTGTAGTCGAAAATATATACAGTTTTATATTAACAGCAGGCCTGTTTAAATTAATAGATCAGTCTACTGTTCCCTAAACAAATGGTGTAATTTACCACCAAAGAAGGGCCACCATATTATGTACCGTAGCCGTGCAACACCAATCTGACATCAAAATAAATAAATAAAAATTCAAATGTTTTTGCAATACAATTATGCAGAGCTGCACAAACTACCTTTTTTTTTTTTTTCCTCCTGCGACTTCCGTCAGAAAAAGGGCCCCACCTCCCCTGACGGACCCCATAATAGAAAATGGGATCTGCCAGGACCCGTTGTGCCCCATCAAAAATATAACGTCCGTTAAGGCACAAAAAAACATCTGGGCACAACGGCATTGTAAAAAAAAGCCTTTAAAAAAAATAGGGCTGCGCTAATGGTGTATGTAGCGGGCTCCTGAATTGTGCCCGCTCCATACCCGGCGTCCCCTGGCTGATTCCCGTAGCTGGAGGCTGCCGCTAATAACAGACATCTGGCGATCGCAGCAGGCAGCTAATAACATTTAGATCACCGTTGTCAAAGCTGACAGCGGAGTCTAAAGGGGCCTTTAAATGCTCACTGGTGGTCCATTGGGGTCCCCCACTGCGCATCATATTACAGAAAAAAATTATAAAAATATCTGATCAATACCAAAATGGTAACGATACAAACATTACAGTGCAAAAAATTTGCCCTCATTCAGCCTGGTATACGAAAAAATAAAAAATAAAGTTATAAGTAAGGATGTCCCGATACCGATACTAACCATTTCCATGGTATCGGGGATTCGTTCAATGTCCCCTATACCAAATCAGATACCTGCTGCCGCTCCGCTGCCCCGTTCTCCCGTCTGCATCGTGGCGTTCTATGAAGGAGCATGTGACACACACCTCACTCCATCTCCTCCACTGCGCCCAGTGTAACGTTATGGAGGAAGCTGAGTGATGTGTATGTCACTTGCTCCGCCATGATGCGGACGGGAGAATGGGGCAGTGGAGCGGCAGCACCCATCAGAGGACTGCTGCAGGTGAGCTGTCTACAAGGGTGGGGGCTGCTACTAATGTCTAAAGGGGGGGGGGGGGCCTGCTGTTTACAAGGGTGGTTGCGGTCTACAGGGGGGGGGCTGCTACTAATGTCTGAAAGGGGATACTACCTAATATTAAAAGCAATCTTACAGCAGAGTCACCTGCACTAACTTGAATTTATAGGTAGGTAGTGCAGGTGACCCGGTTTCTACCGCTGCTCACCATGTGGTCATCTGTCTCGCCGCCAATGCAAATTCTTTGTTCTGTCCAATGGAGAAGAGGGAAATCTGTGCTCATACTACAGCAGCTGCGTTGATTGCATACAACCAAGAATCCACATATCAGCATGGTAAGCAGCGCCAGAAACCAGGTCACGCCGGTGTCAGATTCCCTTTAAAATAAAAGTACTCGTGCTTGGTATTGGCGAGTACTAGAATTAAAGTATCAGTACTTGTACTCGGTCTTAAAAAAAAATGGTATCTGGACATCATTAGTTATAAGGGTCAGAAAATGGCAATTTAAAAAAAAAATGATTTTGAAAAGTTTAGAACAGAGGTTCTTAACCTTGTTGGAGGTACTGAACCCCACCAGTTTCATATGCGCATTCACCGAACCCTTCTTAATTCGAAAAATAAAATGACTTTTTCAAATTCAAAACATAGGAGGTATATATTTAAGTATATATTTATACATAGGTGCACACATTGAACAAATCCATTAAAGAACAAAACCATGAAAACATGATTTACACACAAAAACATAATAATGAATATTTACTGCAAATCAGTGTGACTTCTGCTGTTGTCTTTCAGAGACCAGTTCAGAAATGCGCGGCTGTACCTTGGCAAGTGCCACGCTCATGTCATTTTCGCAACAATGGCAGTGGTTCCCCCCACATTAGGCAGGCAGAGGTTCCCCCCCACATTGGGCAGGCCAGTGGTCTTCAACCTGTGGACCTCCAGATGTTGCAAAACTACAACTCCCAGCATGCCCGAACAGCCAATGGCAGTCCGGGCATACTAGGAGTTGTAGTTTTGCAACATCTGGAGGTCCACAGGTTGAAGACCACGGATGTAGGCAGTGTTCCCCCCCCCCACAGACATACGGCTGTACAGTGTATGGCTGGCGGCTGTATGCCTGTGTACTGCCCACTTCAGTGCTCCAACCACCGCTCCGGCTATAGCAGTAGGTCTCTGGATTGGTGGTTGGAGCACCGAAGATGACGCGACGCAGGTCATTTACCAAGCTGGCCAGCGCGCGTCTTCCTCCGGTCCTCGGCGCCTTCGTTTCGATGGGCGCACGCACGGGACGTCAGTGACGTCCCGGTGATGGGTGAGCTTTTCAAACCCACCCATCACCGGCGTGTGCTATGCCCCGGCGACCCTGCGTTTTTAAACTTAACGCGGGGCTGCAGGGAGTTAATAGTGATGGGGGGAATTGCCCCGTTGCTACAGGATGGGCAAACACCGGCTCTGCTCAGGGCCCCGGGCCAGCTCGGGGCCCCAAGCAGTTGCTTGGTTTGCCTGTCCTGTTGAGACCTCCCCCGCCGAACCCCCGGGACTGACTCACCGAACTCATTGGGTTCGATCGAACCCAGGTTAAGAACCACTGGTGTAGAACTTTTATTTAAATTAGTAAAACATGACAAACTATACAAATTTGGTATTGCTGTAATCGAGCCAACTTAATCAAAATAAGTTAGTTTGACTTGACCACAAAGTGGCGTAAAAAATAAATATATACCGTATATACTCGAGTATAGGCCGAGTTTTTCAGCACGATTTTTCGTGCTGAAAACACCCCCCTCGGCTTATACTCGAGTGAACTCCCCCACCCGCAGTGGTCTTCAACCTGCGGACCTCCAGAGGTTTCAAAACTACAACTCACAGCAAGCCCGGGCAGCCATCGGCTGTCCGGGCTTGCTGGGAGTTGTAGTTTTGAAACCTCCGGAGGTCCGCAGGTTGAAGACCACTGCGGCCTTCAACATCATCCAGCCCCCTCTCACCCCCTTTAGTTCTGAGTACTCACCTCCGCTTGGCGCTGGTCCGGTCCTGCAGGACTGTCCGGTGAGGAGGTGGTCCGGTGGGATAGTAGTTCCGGGCTGCTATCTTCACCGGGGAGGCCTCTTCTAAGCGCTTCGGGCCCGGCCTCAGAATAGTCACGTTGCCGTGACAACGACGCAGAGGTGCGTTCATTGCGAACGTAATTCTGCGTCATTGCCAAGGCAACGGCTCTATTCCGGGCCGGAAGCGCGGAGAAGAGGCGCCCCCGGTGAAGATAGCAGCCCGGACCACCTCCCCACCGGACCACCTCCTCACCGGACAGTCCTGCAGGACCGGACCAGCGCCGAGCGGAGGTGAGTACTCAGAACTAAAGGGGGTGAGAGGGGGGCTGGATGATGTTGAAGGCCGCAGTGGTCTTCAACCTGCGGACCTCCGGAGGTTTCAAAACTACAACTCCCAGCAAGCCCGGACAGCCGATGGCTGCCCGGGCTTGCTGGGAGTTGTAGTTTTGAAACCTCTGGAGGTCCGCAGGTTGAAGACCACTGAGGGCGAATGATGAGAAGAGGATGATGAAGGGGGGGTGTGGGGATGATGAAGGGGGGGGGGGTGTGGGGATGATGAAGGGGGGGGGGTGTGGGGATGATAAGGGGATGATGAAGGGGGGATGTGTGGGATGATAAGGGGATGATGAAGGGGGGATGTGTGGGATGATAAGGGGATGATGAAGGGGGGATGTGTGGGATGATAAGGGGATGAGGAAGGGGGGATGTGTGGGATGATGACAAGGGGATGATGATGAGGATGTTAATGACGGGTCTGGATGATGACGGGGGGGATGAGGTATTTCCCACCCTAGGCTTATACTCGAGTCAATAACTTTTCCTGGGATTTTGGGTTAAAATTAGGGGTCTCGGCTTATACTCGGGTCGGCTTATACTCGAGTATATACGGTGTATGTATATATATATATATATATATATATATATATATATATATATATATATTGTAAAATATATATTTTTTTTTTTAACCTCACAATTTTTTTTTTTTCAAACTATGTTATGTTAAAATGAAAGGTGTCATTACAAAGTACAATTGGTCTCGCAAAAAAAACAAGCCCCTATATGGATCTGTAGATGGCAGAAATAAGAGTTTTGCCTATTATAGGGTGAGGAGGAATAAAACTAAAGGTCAAAAAGGAAAATTGGCCCAGTCCTTGAGGGGTTAGTGTTTTTAGGTCTGCCTATTAAAGATCTTATTTACATACTATTTTGATTGAAATTATTTTGTGTACCAGGGAAGTGGATCGTCATGAGGGACAAGTAGATTGTACTCCTATTTTAGTCCTTTGGACAAGTGTTTTTTTATTTTATTATTTCTGCTCCCCTGTATCTATACCCCAGCCCACTGCATTTCTAAAGTGGAAAATGGTTTTCACAGCAATTGCCAAGTAGATTGTGGTAACAAATTTATACCCCATTGCAGCGAAAAAGCCACATGTGAGGCAGGTGCATGATACAGGATAAAACTACATATACATTACATGCATAGAATGAGAAACCTCATGTATGTTTTGCCTATGCTTAATCAGGGGAGTGATGAAGAGAGGGTGAAACATATGTATGTATTATACCTGCTATAATGTATTTCATGTATATGTAGTTTTTAATCCTGTCTTATGTGCAGCTATATTATTGCAGCAGTGAGTGACTATATAAATCTGTTACCATTTTCTCTGTCGGTACGGCACAGAAACCGTGGGTATATGCTCTTGCCACTAGGAGGCACTTACACTAGGCATACAAAGAAAAGTCTGCTCCTACTGGCAGGATATACCCGCCTACTGATCCATTTTAGCTAAGTGTCAGTAGGAGGCAGACACAGATCTGGATTTCTCCAGACCTGGTTGTCTTTTTTATTTTATTGCTACGGCCTGTTTTAGATTCTTCTCTCCTTTTTATTATTTTCAGGTGGGGGTTCAGGAGAATGGTGCTTCCTGTTTCCCCATATGCGGTTAAGGGGCACATGGCATAGAGAGTGCACAGTTAACCCCTTCCCGCCATCGGCCAGTGCCTGGGGTCACACCTTGGTGCCAGGACCCCAATCTTCCCTGCTTGTCCTGCTGTCTCAGTCTGATGTGATGCAACTGACTATAGCTGGCTGAAGACCTTTTAGGGAAGTATGGCGGTGTACAGGGTGAGTATTTCTCTCCCCCTTCCTCTCCCTCCTCTCCACTCTCCTACCATCGCTCTTTTTCGAAGTATGCTAGGTCCTTACTGGGGAGCCCCTTATCTCTGGATCTATTTTCTTTGAGATAAAGAATCGGGTGAGGTGTTTTTTTTCTCATAGTGCTGGGGCTCCAGGGAGTGCAGGGTCGTTTCCTCCCCTTCTCCCTCCTTGGCACTGCTTAACTTGCGGAGCGCTTCTCTCAGAGATGCCGGCTGCAGCTGCGCTGCGATCATGCAGCCAGCGTCTTTTTACTTTCACTTTCGCTGGCACTCGGCAGGCGTATGGAGCAAGTTAATTAATATAGACCATGGCTGCGGCTGGGTCTGGAGCTTCTCCCGGCCTGCATTTGGACGTGCGGCGGAGCTCCCACCCTCTTCTGCGGCTGGCCAGCGATTACTTTGCGCGCGCACCAGGGGTCACTAATTTACCTATCAACTCGGTGCGCGCTTGGGGTAATTTTTCACCAATGAGGGTCCGTCCTGGGGAGGAGGCATCCTCTGGTACGGACTGCTAGCTCCTGCTCTTTTCTCTCCTGCTCCGTGGACCACATCGTTGCAGCTCCTCCTGGTCTCCTCAGCTCCAGCATCAGGGCGTCTACAGCCTGCTTCTCAGTTCCAGCAGCGGGACACATACCTTTGGTGAGATTGCTTGATTTTATTTTTGCTGACTACTTTTACTAGCTGCTATGTCCAACCCCAGACCCGTTTCTTCCCTTACCCAGTCAATTTCCAAACTGGCTAGGGTCTCGAAATTGGTGGCTTCCGCCTTAGAGAGGTCTTACTTGCATACTTCTCCCTGGAAGTCACTCTTCCCGTAGGTCTCGCTCCTCTTCCCCAGCTCACCGGCAGTGTCCCCTCTCCAGGGACCGTTCTCCGGATAATAATCCCAGGTCTCCGATTCCTTGCTCCAGGTCTCACACGCCTCAGTCTAATTGGTGTCAGCCATCAGGGACAATTTTCATCTGGAGGACCCAAGAACTTCGGATCCTGATCCGGAAGTTTCTTTTCACCGCTCTCTGCGTTCTCCCTAGGCTTTCAATTCTCATGCGGAATTTGACGCCTTGTTGGACGTGGCTTGGAAGCATCCAGATGAACTATTTCAAGGAACCAAAAAGATCCAAGCTCTGTTTCCCTTTCCTCCGGATCTGGCTTCCAAGTGGACAGTGCCACCTACAGTTGATCCTCCAGTCTCTCGCCTGTCCAAATCTACTACTCTGCCTCTTGCAGATGCTGCATCTCTTAAGGATCCTGCGGACAAAAAGATAGAGAACTTGGCGAAATTTGACTTTGAAGCATCCGGTTTATCCCTGCTTCCCACCTTTTGCATCCGCTTGGGTGGCCAAGGTTGTTTCGGTTTGGGCATCCCAACTACGCCAGGGCATTGGCGGATATTGCTCTCCGGTGACTTTCTCTGCTTAGCAGTCTTGGAGTAATTTGCCGGTTGCCATTCGCCGCTCCATGTGGCTGAAGGCGTGGGATGCTGATGCTGCTTCGAAGAAATCTCTAACAGTTACCTTTCTCCAGTTCCCTGCTCTTTGGGAAATGGCTAGATGAAATTATTTCCGAAGCTACTGGAGGTAAGAGTTCTCTGCTGCCGCAGAACAAGCCTTGTCACTCCGATCCTTGTCGGAAGGAGACTTCCTTTTTAGCCCATTCTGTCCTTTGCATCGGGTCGCCCTCCCAAGCAGGTGCACTCCCAATCTCTGAAAGCCCCTTAGTTCAAGGCACATCCTTCCTGGAAGTCTCACAACCGCTCCGGCGGTTTCACGGCCAAGTCTGATACCCGTAAGCCTTCCTCTTTATGACGGTGCGCCCCCACCTGCGTAGTCTTCTCGGGAAGTTCTGCTCAGGTTCAGGACTCCTGGGTATGGGACGTCATCTCAGAAGGTTATCGGAGATAATTCACTTCCATCCCCAGGGATCGTTTCTTCCGATCCCGCCCTCCTCGATCCCCTTCTTTGGCAGCAGCTTTTCAGGTCGCTTTAAGTACACTCCTCTCTCAGGGAGTGATAGTGCCAGTTCTGCCAGGGGAGCGTTTTTCAGGGTTCTACGCGAACCTCTTTATCGTTCCCAAGAAGGAGGGCTCTGTCCGTCCCATTCTGGACCTCAAGTTACTCAACCGCCATTTGCGGCTCCCGTCCCTTTCATATGGAGTCGCTTCGCTCCATGGTGGCTTCTGTGGACCAAGAGGAGTTTCTTTCGTTGGTGGACATCCTGGACTCCTATCTCCACATCCTTATTTTCCCAGCCCATCAGCGTTTCCTTTGTTTTGCTGTCCCTGCGGGTCACTTTCAATTTGTGGCTCTTCCTTTTGGCTTAGCTATTGCTCCCAGGGTTTTCACCAAGGTCATGATGGCGGTGATTGCCATTCTTCGGAGCCGGGGGATCTTGGTTCTCCCCTACCTGGACAACCTTTTGATCAAAGCCCCGTTCCGGTCCCAAAACCTAGAGAGCCTTCATTTCACGTTACAGACTCTGTCCACCTTCGGTTGGGTGATCAACCAACCGAGAGAAGTCTCACCTGTCCCTCTCCCAGTCTATTTCTGGGTCTCGTTTTTGACACTGCAACCGCCTGTGTTCGTCTCCCTTTGGACAAACGGCGCTCCCTGCAACAGGGTGTCCGTCGCCTATGGTGCCCCTCCCTGATTCCAATTAGATTCTGCATTGGAGGTACTGGGCCGGATGGTGGCTACCATGGAAGCGGTTCCTTTCCCCCAGTTTCATTATCGCCCCCTACAACTGGCCATATTGGCCAGGTGGGACCTAAATCCTTTCTTCCCTTTCACTGGCAGGTCTTCACGACCGATGCAAGTCTCCAGGGCTGAGGGGGTGTGTTTCGAAATCTGGCGGTCCAGGGTCGCTGGTCTCCTCTGGAGGCTTGCCTTCCCATCAATCTTCTAGCGCTCTGGGCCATCTTTCTTTGCCTTCTCCACTGGGAGATTCTCCTTCAGGATCGGCCGGTCCACGTTCAGTCGGACAATGCCACAGCTGGGGCTTACATCAATCACCAGGACGGCATGCGCAGTCGCCCGGCGATGGAGGAGGTCTCCAGGATTCCAATCTGGGCCGAGGCTCTAGTTCCTGCTCTCTCCGCGATCCACATCCCGGGTGTGAAGAATTGGGAAGTGGACTTTCTCAGCCGATCTTTGGCGGACCCGGGGGAGTGATCTTTCCATCCGGAGATGTGGATCTCTTCGCGTCCCGTCACAACAGGCGGGTTCCCCTCTGTCGCAAAGTTGCGAGACCCTCTGGCGGTGGGCGCTCTGGTCATTCCGTGGTTGTCCTTCCGTCTCCTTTACCTCTTTCCGACTCTCCTGCCCAGGTTTCTGAGGAAACTCAAGGCGTAGGTCGTTCCCGCCATTCTGGTGGCTCCAGACTGGCCCAGGCGCGCGCGGTATGCCGACATACTGCTGCGTCTTCCACTTCGCCCCGATCTGCTCTCCTAGGGTCCTCTCTGCTACCCCAGTTTACTGTCTCTGCATTTGACGGCGTGGCGGTTGAAACCGCGGTTTTGAGAGCTCGGGGGTTTTCATCCGGGGTGATTCGTACCATGCTTCGAGCACGGAAGGATTTACCACCGCACTTGGAAGGCTTATTTCTGGTGGTGCGAGGCTTAGTCTGTTTCCCTGGTCCGGTTTTCCTTTCTGCGCCTTCTTGCTTTTCTGCAATCCGGTTTAGATCAAAATTTGACCCTCAGCTCTCTCAAGGGTCAAGTGTCGACTCTTTCTATTCTGTTTCAACGGCAGTTAGCTTCTAATTCTCATGTCCGCACGTAAGGTGCCGCCTTTCAGGTCTCCCACTCCTCCTTGGGACCTCAACCTGGTGCTTGGTGTTTTGAGGGAGGCTCTGTTCGGACCTCTTCGGGACGCCTCTCTTTGCATCCTTTTGTGGAAGGTCTCTTATCTCATCGCAGTCACTTCCGTTAGGAGGGTCTGAGTTGGAGTCTTTCCTGTCGCTACCCTCTTTTGGTCCTTCATCAGGACAAGGTAGTTTTTCGGCCACCTCCCTACTTCTTGCCCAAGGTGGTTTCCCTCTTTCACGTGAACGAAGATGGTCCTTCCTCCTTTTTGTTCCAATTTTTCCAATGCTAAGGAGCATTCCCTACATAGTCTGGACATTGTTCAGGCTGTCCAGATATATCTTTCGGTCACCTTTTCGGTGTTCGCAAGGATCTTCCGACTTCCAAAGCGACCATTTTGCGGTGGATCCGTTCTGCCTTATCGGAATCGTACTGTCGTAAAGGAAAGGTCCCACCTTTTTGGGTGACTGCGCATTTAACGCGTTCTGTTGGGGCTTCTTGGGCTCTCCGCAATAGGGCTTCGGCCCTGAAAGTCTGATTAGTGCAGGGTATATCCTGCCAGGAGGGGCTGACTTTTCTTTGCCCAGTGTCAGCACCTCCTAGTGGCAAGAGCATATACTCACAGTTTGTGTCCCCCAATGGATCCTTCGAGAGAGATTTTTACGGTAAGCCTAAAAAAATCAACTTTTTCTATTTATGCACTGTGACATTATTGTTGTTCATTTTAGGAATGCAGCTACATACATGTATTTAGGGTAGGGAGCTAGATAGGATCTACAGGTGTCTTTGTATGTTTGTACACCTCTTAAATTCTTCTTATGATTGTTTAACATTAAAGCTTTAATTATTTTTATTATGAGGTCCATCAGGGAAATGTCCTAAATGTAGTCACTTGTATACAATCTTATGTTGCAAATTTGTGAATGCTGTATGTAAACTTGACTTTGAAGCCAAGTTTAATGCCTCTCTCTGAACTCTAATGGGGGGGGGGGTTTCATCCACAAAACCGATTAAATTGGCACCTGCTGATTTATAAAATATGCATATATTCTATATGCCTATGTGAACAGTCCTATAGATTAAAGGGTTACAACAGGAAACTGAATTTGTCCTCCTCTGTCTTGATACCAGGAGGCCGACTGCTGGAACCCCCTGCAATCTCCTGCTATGGTCCACAAAAACTGATGTAAGATGGATAAAAAATTTGCTAATGTAAAAGTGACCTAGATTAGGGTGGGTTTACACTACGTTTGTAGTGTATGGGTCTGGTTGGGAGGAGCGAAAACAGGCCATTCCAGTACCCCAGCCGCATCTGGCCGGAACTCCATTCATTACAATGAGCCGACTGGAGTCTAACGCTGACTCCGGTCGTCTCCTTTTTGCCCCACTATACGGTTCTCTAACTGGACCTATAACTGTGGTATCTCATGGTTTTAGGTCTTGTGGGAAAACAGATATAGGGGGCAAAAATGAGCCGACCGGAGTCGGTGTTTGACTCTGGTCTGCTCATTGTAATGAATGGGGATCCGGCTGGGGTACAGGAGCGGCCGGTTTTCGCTCCTCCCTACTGGATCCGGCACCCTTTTTTATTTTTCTTTAAAAATTCTCAGGAACCGGAGTGTGTAAATATATAGAATCAATACTGCTAAGGTGGATTTTACAGGAAAAGAAAAATTGTGGCTTGGTTAGTTGGGATTGTTTTGTAACCAGTTTATTAACCAAATGAATTTTCTAATAGCTTAGATATCCTCTTACGCATTGTACACATTTCATAGACTTTTCACCTAGTAGTGTCTAGTGTATGTGCTTTCTGCTGTTCAGCTAGAGTTTTATGACTACACAGTTATTAAAATAATCATAGGTTTTGCTGCAGCTTGAGCAAGATGAACCATGTAATTCAATCTTGCAGTAATGCTTTGAGACAAAAGGGCTGAAAATAAATCTGCCGACATCTATGCCTTCCAGCACCATCTCTATCCTGTTTGTTACTTATTTATCAGCATAGTCTCACTGAGTATGTTTATGGGCTTTTCAATCCCACATGCCAAAATACACTTGATGAATGAGCCCCTTTTTGCTGAGCTGCTTTACTGACTACAAGCAGTTCTAGTGTGTTTTTTTCCCCTCTTTTTTTAATATATTTGCACAATTCTAGTTTTAGCCATCAATGTTTAAAATAGTTTTACCTGTCATTTACTTATAGAATATAATTTTTTAGTAAGTAGATGGTGTATTTGTAGAACTGTATAGGGAGATGCCAATGAATAGAACACACATCTTGTTGGCTGTCCACCCACTCATCAACAGGCACAGACTGCAGACAGTCGTCCATAAATAGTGTATCCTATCCAATGTACTGCACGGTGTATGCGATGCCTTCTGTTGATTCATTGCCAAAGCCAAGCTGTAGGCCTTAAAGACACATCTTCCTAATCATTCTTTGCTCCTACAGAATTTGCAATTATTTGTAATTTCCCTCAGTGAAATCCCGATCCTATTCTTAGCATTTGGAGACCAACTTTGTATACAAGCATCAGAGAGTAAATGAGTATTAGAGAGCATTTATATTACAGAAGTACTCTGATAAGCAGCATTAAAGGGGTACTCCCGTGGAAAACTTTTTTTTTTTTTTTTTTTAATCAACTGGTGCCAGAAAGATAAACAGATTTGTAAATTACTTCTATTAAAAAGGGGCTATTTTAGGGGCTGTATATTAAAGAGAAATCCCAAAAAGAAATGCATTTCCTCTGATGTCATGACCACAGTGCTCTCTGCTGCCCATTTTAGGAACTGTCCAGAGCAGGAGAAAATCCCCATAGCAAACATATGCTGCTCTGGACAGTTCCTAAAATGGACAGCAGAGAGCACTGTGGTCATGACATCAGAGGAAATGCATTTCTTTTTGGGATTTCTCTTTAGTATACCTCCCCTAAAAAGTACTGAAAGGATTAAGATTTTTTTAATATAAGTGATTTACAAAGCTGTTTAACTTTCTGGCACCAGTTGATATAAAGAAAAAAGTTTTCCACCGGAGTACCCCTTTAATATTGCATGAATAGGTGCTCTAATGTGTTGGTATACTGAATATACTATTTAGAGGAAATTCACTTGAAAGAGTGTACATGGCTAATCCGACTTTCAGAGAAGTGGACCGCATTAGACAAAGTCCTTTGAGCTAAATCCATCCGCAGTGGACGTTTCTGTTGAGGTATGTTCACATGGGTGTGTTTTTACTGCTAATTATCCTACCCATTAACTTTGAGTAGCAGATCTGCAGCAAAATATGACGTGTGAACTGACCCTTAAAGTGTATTAACATGTACAGTATCCTGTACATTTTTGATGCTGCAGATGTCATTTTAAAGGGGTACTCCGGTGGAAACCATTTTTTATTTTTTTTTAAATCAACTGGTGCCAGAAAGTTCAACAGATTTGTAAATTACTTCTTACTTATCAGCTACTGAATGATCCACAGGATGTTCTTTTCTTTTGAATTTCCTTTTCTGTCTGACCACAGTGCTGACACCTCTGTCCATGTCAGGAACTGTCCAGAGCAGGATAGGTTTGCTATGGGGGTTTGCTTCTACTCTGGACAGTTCCTAAAATGGACAGAGGTGTCAGCAGAGAGCACTGTGGTCAGAAAGGAAATTCGAAAAGAAAAGAACTTCCTGTGAACTGATTAGTACTGGAAGGATTAAGGTTTTTAAATAGAAGTGATTTACGAATCTGTTTAACTTTCTTGCACCAGTTGATTAGGAAAAAAATGTTTTCCAGTGGAGTACCCCTTTTTAAATCTGCAGCATCAAATAGGCACAGGATACTGTACGTGGGAATTGATCCTTAGGCCCTGTTGACACATTCAGAATTTAGCTGCAGATTTAATGCTGTGAGTTTGAGAATCTGCTGTAAACTCATGGCTAGCTTTCTTTTTGTTTTTGTGGTTGAAAATAGGTTTTGTATTGTTTGTTTTGTTTTCTGCAGTTGCGGTTTTCCTGCTGCCGATTTTTAAATACCGTATATACTCGATTTCAGCAAGATTTTTAGTGCTGAAAACATTCCTCTCGGCTTATACTCGAGTGAACTCTCCGCCCTCAGTGGTCTTCATCCTGTGGACCTCCAGATGTTTCAAAACTACAACTCCCAGGAAGCCCGGGCAGCCATCGGCTGTTCGGGCTTTCTGGGAGTTGTAGTTTTGAAACCTCTGGAGGTCCGCAGGTTGAAGACCACTGCGGCCTTCGACATCATCCAGCCCCCCCTCACCCCCTTTAGCTCTGTACTCACCTCCGCTCGGCGGGACGTTAGGGTCCGGTGCTGCAGGACTGTCCGGTGGGGAGGTCGTCCGGTGGGATAGTGGTTCCTGGCTGCCATCTTCACCGGGGGGCCTCTTCTCCGCGCTTCGGGCCCGGCCCCGGAATAGTCACGTTGCCTTGACAACGACGCAGAGGGACGTTCATTACCAACGCCCCTCTGCGTCGTCGTCAAGGCAACGCCTCTTTTCTGGGCCCGAAGTGTGGAGAAGAGGCCCCTCGGTGAAGATGGCAGCCCGGAACCACTATCCCACCGGACGACCTCCCCACTGGGCAGTCCTGCAGCACCGGACCAGCGCACCCTAACGTCCCGCCGAGGTGAGTACAGAACTAAAGGGGGTGAGGGGCGGGGCTGGATGATGTCGAAGGCCGCAGTGACATCAAACATTGACAAGCGGTGATGATGAAGGTGGGGGGGGGGGGCTGATGACATGCGGTGATTATGAAGGTGGGGGGGCTGATGACATGTGGTGATGATGACAAGGGGATGATGAAGGGGGGTTGTGGGATGAGGACAAGGGGATGATGAAGGGGGGGTGTTGGATTATGACAAGGGGATGATGATGAAGGGGGGGTGTGGGATGATGACAAGGGGATGATGAAGGGGAGGAGGGGATGATGAAGGGGGGGTGTGGGATGATGACAAGGGGATGATGAAGGGGGGGTGGGATGATGACAAGGAGATGATGAAGGGGGGGTGTGGGATGATGACAAGGGGATGATGACAGGGTGATGATGAAGGGGGGATGATGACAGGCAGTGATGATGAAGGGGGGGATGATGACAGGGTGATGATGATGAGGGTGTTAATGACGGGGGTCTGGATGATGACGGGGGTCTGGATGATGACAGGGGGGATGACTTATTTCCCACCCTAGGCTTATACTCGAGTCAATAACTTTTCCTGGGATTTTGGGATGAAATTAGGGGCCTCGGCTTATATTCGGGTCGGCTTATACTCGAGTATATACGGTAAGCAAACTGACAGCGTCAGACCTGTACAATATCAGCAGAAAAAATTTGGTTGTGTGAAAGGGCCTTTTAAAGTTAAAGTATTGGCCTGGACTGCAGGTCGTGTAGCTCACATAACTTTTCCTAGACTACATACAGATATACTCCAGACAGCAAGCAGCATAACTAGCTATTTACCAGGTTGTAAACTGGCACAAAGGCCTTTCACTTACAAGGCTTTCATGTTTACTTTGTCTGATACCTTTGTGATAAGCCCAATAAGGCAGGAGGGCTTAGCAAAAACTAATGTGGCTTCAGTGCTACTTTAGGCACCCATGTTAAATGTGTGGCAGTATTTTTTAAATGAACTATTAAAAACCTGTATGATTTTCTTACATAATCTCTTCTGCTTTTATGGAGCCCTTTAGAGCTCCCTCCATGGTGCACATCTATTTGTCATCCCTATTTCCAGGGGCGAGCCCTCCTGTTTGCTAGAAGTACTCACACTTGGAATTCCACTCTCCTCTCTTCTATGCCATAACAGGCTGGGTTCATGTCAGCAGTCATCATTTCCGTTAGAAACATAGAATGTGTCGGCAGATAAGAACCATTTGGCCCATCTAGTCTGTCCAATAATCTGAATCCTATCAATAGTCCCAGGCCCTAGCATTGAAAAATTTTAGAAAATTAAATTAAATTGAAGTTCAGACCCTATTAATTTAAATGCATGATTTTTCATCTCCGCTATCCTTAGTTGTCATTAGTTCTGCTTAATTTCCTCTATTTTAACGGAATAAAATGCCGGACAGTCTTATGTACTTTAGTAATTTAACAGTAAAGTCTGTGGTGATGGAAGTAATCTGTTAGCATTCATAATTTTTACATCCGTTGTCGCCACTGAGCATGCCTAGAAAAAAAACCAGAAGGAAGTGGTTTAAAAACTTCCTTAACATAAGTAAAGGAATGTTTCAATGAATAACATGTTAATGGTCCATTATTTTATATTTAAATTTAATATTTTGAATTTAATTTAAACTTTTTGGTTCCCCACAGGGCACTGTGTCCTGCCAGTTTTCCTAGTAGGCCCTACTAGGCCCTATTGCATGCTGATTGGTGAGAGTCGAACCGCTGGAACCACCGCGGAATGAAGGGAACACAGTACCGTGCAGGAATAGCTCCATTTATTCTTTATGTAGCAGCCGGAAGCTTCCGATCTCTGAACTTAAATGTTCAGTGGAACCAAAGGGAATAAATGGAGCTTTGGCTGCGCAGTACTGTGTGTGCATCGATGAGTGTCCCAGCGGTCAGACCCTTACTGATCAGCATATTACCCCCCCCCCCTATCCAATCGATAGGGGATAACATGCTTATATGGTAATATATCTTAATTTTTTTTTTTTTTATATGATGGAGGAAGTAAAATAAATAAGAATAGTAATTTACGCCCTGTAATGTATTTTTGTCACTTTCATGGCCTTATTAATCTGACCACTAGGGGTCTCCCTTCTGTTCCAGACTGCATTCAGTTTGTTCAAAAGCACAGTCTTTGGCCTTCTTGCCGGAGACTAAACTCAGTGCGGTCTGGCCATGGGCAGTGAATAGCACTCGCTCTTCCTGTTTCATACACAGGCAGAGAGCAAATGCCATTCATTGCCTAAGGCCAGACCTCTCTTCCTGAGTTTGGTCCCCTGCCAGGAGACCAGAGTTTGTGCTTTTGAGCAGACGGAATGTGGTCTGGATCAGAAGGGAGATGCCTAGTGGCCAGGTTTATAAGGCCGTGTAAGTGACATAAAAATACATTTTATTACAGGGAGTGAATTACAAATCTTTATTTTACCTGCTCTATCATATGCAAAAACATTATTTTAATTGCAGTGCCGATTTAAAAAAAAAAAAAGCTAAAAAAGTACTGTGTACTGCCTGTCACCAAACTTTTCTAGCTCCTGAAGAGAATATATATGAGGAAATTGGGAAAGCTGGGTGACAGGCATTCACAGTACTTCTCCGGCTTTTGTCATCCAGCTTTCCTAGTCTCCTGACAGTCTCTTCAGGAGACAGGAGAGGCCGGATGACAGGCAGAAGGTAAAACACAAAAACCTTATACTCGCCACGTGCATCCTTCGTCCTCTGCTCTGAAGCAGGTGGAGTAACATCAGACGCCCCTCCTGACGTTGTGGCCTACGTGGAGAGCGCTTGTTTGCTGGGGTATCCGGGACAAGTGTTCTGTGGCTAGCTATATTTCAATTAAACATAAAAACATATTTACATACATATATCATATGCATCATTGTGGAGACACTATATTAGTCTTTTAACCCCTTAAGGACCCAGCCATTTTACACCTTAGGACCCGGCCATTTTTGGAATATCTGACCACTGTCACTTTAAACATTAATAACTCTGGAATGCTTTTACTTATCATTCTGATTCCGAGATTGTTTTTTTGTGACATATTCTACTTTAACATGGTGGTAACATTTTGTGGTAACTTGCATCCTTTCTTGGTGAAAAATCACAAAATTTGATGAGAAAGTTGACATTTTCGCATTTTTCTAACTTTGAAGCTCTCTGCTTGTAAGGAAAATGAATATTCCCAAAAAAAAAAATTCTGATTCACTTATACAATATGTCTACTTTATGTTTGCATCATAAAATTGACGTGTTTTTACTTTTGGAAGACACCAGAGGGCTTCAAAGTTCAGCAGCAATTTTCCATTTTTTCACAAAATTTTCAAACTTATTATTTTTCAGGGACCAGTTCAGGTTTGAAGTGAATTTGAAGGGTCTTCATTTTAGAAATACCTGATAAAAGACCCCATTATAAAAACTGCACCCCTCAAAGTATTCAAAATGACATTGTCAGCATTTTAACCCTTTAGGTGTTTCACAGGAATAGCAGCAAAGTGAAGGAGAAAATTCACAATCTTCATTTTTTACACTCGCATGTTCTTGTAGACCCAATTTTTGAATTTTTACAAGGGGTAAAAGGAGAAAATGTATACTTATATTTGTAGCCCAATTTCTCTCGAGTAAGCACATACCTCATATGTCTATGTAAATTGTTCGGCGGGCGCAGTAGAGGGCTCAGAAGGGAAGGAGTGACAAGGGGATTTTGGAGAGTACATTTTTCTAAAATGGTTTTTGGGGGGCATGTCACATTTAGGAAGCCCCTATGGTGCCAGAACAGCAAAAAAAAAAAAAAAACAACACATGGCATACCATTTTGGAAGCTAGACCCCTTAAGGAACGTATCAGGTGTTTCACCACTTTTGGATATGTAAAAAAAAAAATATTTTTTTCACTAAAATGTGTTTCCCCTTAAATTTCGCATATTTGCAAGGGTTAATAGCAGAAAATACCCCCCTAAAACTTGTAAACCCATCTCTTCTGAGTATGGAGGTACCCCATAAGTTGACCTGAAGTGCACTACGGGCGAACTACAATGCTCAGAAGAGGAGGAGTCCTATTTGGCTTTTTGAGAGCAAATTTTGCTCGGTGGGCATGTTTCATTTAGGAAGCCCCTATGGTGCCAAGACAGAAAAAAAAAAAAAAACACATGGCATACAATTTTGGAAACTAGACCCCTTGAGGAATGTAACAAGGAATAAAGTGAGCCTTAATACCCCACAGGGGTTTCACGACTTGCATATGTAAAAAAATATGTGTTTCCCCCCCCCAAACTTCACATTTTTGCAAGGGTAAATAGAAGAAAATAGTCAGTCAGGGGCCTTGAGCTTCATATGGAGCCAGGATGTGGGACCCCCCCAAGGACTGTTAATGGGGGAGCACTGAGCCCTTAAATAGGGGATCACTTGGGGGACAACGGGCCGTAACTGGGGTAGACAGGTGGGGTACAGAGGCCTGTAATATGGGGTACAGTGGGCCAGAAAATTATAAATAATAAAACAGGATATCATCCCAGAATGTTGACCCAGAGCATAGCCAAAACAAAAAAAAATATGCCCGCCCCAAACCCTATGCTCTGAGTCATCATTCTGGGAATGTGATGTGTGTGTGGCCGTCCCTAACCTGTTGCCTCAAATGCGCACCCGCTCAGGTGGAGAGAGCGCTGCGCATTTGAGGCAACATAAAAAGTCCCCAATGATAGTGACTCAGTGACCTATGACCCATTTTTGGAAAAAAAAACTCCCCCAGAGGTCTTATCAGGTTTTTTTTTTCCTGTTTTTTTTTAGGCAATTTAGTGGTCAATGGGGGTTCAAATTTTGAATGTACTCTGGACTTGGTACATTGGTCAAATTATGGAAAATTCAAATGAAAAGGGAAAATTTTGTGCTCCATGGAAGTGTGATACTCCCTGAAGCAGTTTTTTATGCAGAGGCCCGGATGATCTGGGCAAGTGTCGCACTGAGTGGTGGTGTCCTTCCTTATCCCCTTCCTGTGACACACTCTGCATCTTTTCCTGGATCTCACCTGGAAAGTGCTGGCCAGGGACTATCCTGGCGCCTATAACTCCAGACCCTTGAAGTCCGGCCTGATCTTTCCCGGTCAGCAAAGATCAGGAACCTTAGGACTTCTTCATGGTACTGGAGGAATGTCCCTGTTGCCAGCGTCCTGGGATAGTACAAAAGTGTTGTACGTGGCAACCTGTATCAAGTAGACCGCAACTTTTTTGTACCATGCCCGTGTTTTCCGTATGGTTTTATATGGCTTGAGGACTTGATCTGAGAGATAAACTCCCCCCATATACCGATTGTAGTCCGGAATACAATCTGGCTTGAGGACCGGTCCCACGGTACCTCGCACAGGGACAGGGGTGCTGCCGTTCCCATGAATAGTGGTGAGCATAAGGACATCCCTCTTATCCTTATACTTCGCCAACAACAGGTTATCATGGATCAGGGCAGGAGACTTGCCCTTGGGGATAGGCGTCTGGACCTAATTTAGAGGGAGGCCTCTCTGGTTCTTCCGCGCGGGTCCAACAAGCGGACGTGGATCTGGCGGAAAGGGATTTGAACAGAGGGATGCTGGTATAAAAGTTATCCACGTACACGTGGAAACCCTTATCCAGCAATGGGTGCATAAGGTCCCAAATTAGTTTCCCGCTAACACCCAGAGTGGAATCTCATCCCTCATATACTCTAAACTTGCAAGTGTACCCGGAGATACACTCGCAAAGTTTATAGAGCTTCACGCCATACCGCGCCCGCTTCGAGGGAATATACTGGCGGAAGATGAGTCTCCCCTTAAAACTGATCAGAGACTCATCTACCGAGAGGTCCCTGAGCGGTATGTAGGCCTCCAAAGTGATCGATGACCGGCCTCACTTTGTAAAGCCGGTCATAGGTGGGATCACCTCAGGGTGGACATTCCGCATTATCTGCATAATGCAGGCATTTCCAAATAGCCTCGAACCGCTTCCGTGTCATCGCCATACTGTAAAGCGGGGTCTGATAGAGGACTTCCCCGCTCCAGTAATGATGAGCACTTGGTTTTTTGACCAGGCCCATATGCAGCGAGAGGCCCCAAAATGTCCTCATTTCCGCTGCATCAATGGCGTACCATTCATTGGACCTGGCCAAAAACGAATCAGGGTGGTGGGAAATGAACTGCTGGGCATACAAGTTTGTTTGCTCCACCATGTGATTGACCAGGCTGTCACTGAAATTTAAAAAAAAAAGTATGTAGTGTGGTGCTTGGTGTACTACTTTATATAACGGTGTGTGATTATCCCTCACACACCGTTATAATGGGGGGGGACGCTGCGGCCCAAAAAAGGGGTGTCCCTGGTGACACTGATCACAGGACCTTAGGGGCCTATTAGGGGGGGGGGGGGGGGGGGTTTATACTTTGACTTTTAGTTTATACTTTCACTTTTACTTTACACCTACCTTTCCCTGAAAGAACACTGTCCCTGCACTAGGGGGGCAATCGCCTTGGATGAGGGGGCTCCGGAGCACAGAGGGGGGTCCCGGTCCTCTTCTGGCACCTCTGCCCACGGGCAGGGCTGCGTGAGGGGACCGTTAACCTCTCCTCTGCCGCACTGCTATTGGCTGTACGATCGTCGCCCAATAGCAGCATTGCTGGGGCGGTGACAGTATTGTCACCACTCCCAGCAACCGAATGTCATTGGCGGTGTATCGTACACCGCTGATCACCTTCGTTTTCCGGGTCATCGGGTCGCAAGTGACCCGAATGACCGGAATCGCAGCAGATCACTCACGTGAATTCGCAAGCGCTCTGCTGCGATCGCTGACATGTGGGGGTCCCGGGACCCCCTTCGGCGTTTGCATGGCATGCCTGCTGAATGATTTCAGCAGTCATGCCATTCTGATCTCTGCCGGGCGCCGCGGCAATGACCGGAATATACCATGACGTACATGTACGTCATGGGTCCTTAAGTACTGGGGTCCCATGAAGTACATGTACGTCATGGGTCCTGAAGGGGTTAAATGGACTTCTTGCTACATGTAGGATTTGCAGCTGGATTTGGAAAATTGGAGGAAAGTAACATGGTATGATAAGATGACAGTTTAAAAGCAGTTGAAGTGGGTGGAGTGAGCTTTAGAACGACTGAAGACTCATGGGAAATGAAGTCTTCAGTAGATAAGTGGAGATATGCTGTGAGAGTGAAGGGCATTGTTGACCTGTGGATCCTTCTCGAAGTTCAATAAAAATGGCTCTACTAGGCACAGTGGGGGAGATATAACAAAATTTGTGTGGAGAAAAAAGTTGACCAGTTGCCCATAGCAACCATTCAGATAACTTCTTTCATGTTGGAGAGACCCTTTCAAAAATTAAAGAAGAAATCTGATTGGTTGCTGTGGGCATCTGGGCAACTTTTGCCACATATGAGATATTGACTTCGTACCAGAGGCTGTATGCATATGTGACATTAGCGTCACGGTACCACATCCAGTTGTACGTAAAATGACTGAATGTGCTTTAAAATGGTGTGTTTTACTGTGATTTGCATAACCAAGGTAAATTGCACATTTCTTACAAAAATTTCAGAAAATCTAAGTAAAAATGTGGAGGGACTGCAAAGCCAAGCATGCCTCCAGTTCAAAGTAAGCCACATTGTATGGTATGTTCAGACCCCATTCATTTCAGGACAAACTATAGTAGTGTTTGAAAATGTAGTACCATTGTTTTACTCCAAAATTTTGTTGGGCAATTTGGTAAAAAGTGGCACAAAGTTTTTTGGGAAAATGTTCCAGTGTATAGGGGCAGCTTGCAAATGCCGTTCATTTACAGGCTGCCCGAGCCTCACAAGTGGCTTAATGTACAACACACTGCCCCTCTGGACATGCAGTATTGTAATAAAGTATTTGCCACATTCTCTTGACAGGCTGCCATCCTCAACTTACTAATGTTTTTAATCTTTAGAATTTTTTATTTTGAGATGTCATTTTGGTGCTTTACAGTTAATTACTAGTTTTCCATAGATTTGCTATTTATACAATATTTTCAGCTTATAATGGTCATCCTGGAACCTTATATTAAAATGTATCCAGTAAAATCAGTAATGTTCTAAAATACGGTACTTGATTTATTATATATATCTATCTATATATATATATATATATATATATATATATATATATATATATATTTATATTATTTATATTTATTTATATATATATATATTTATATTATTTATATTATATATTTATTTATTTATATTATATATTTAATATAATTTTATTCTGTTGGTTAACCAGATAAATAGTATTTGCAAGCCTGCAGAGCACTGATGGCCCTTTACCAGGAATTCTTACAAATGCTTTTATATTTCCTATAATTCTTTTGAACATCACACAAAGAATCGGTGCAGACATGAAACATATGCTCCTCTGAGGCCTAGAGCCAGTATAAACTTATGAACCATAACCTTTTGATGACTTAAAAAAAGAGGAAAGCATACAGCATGTTTTTCTTTTAATAATAGATATTACGAGCATAGCATGTGGGTCCACAGTAAACAGATTAAAACAAAATAATTTTGTGTTGGCAGGATCAAATGAAAAGGCAAAACCAAGCACAGAAGAACTGCAGATCAAGAAAGTGAAGAAGAAAAAGAAAAAGAAACACAAAGAGGGTGAGAAACACAAGCAGCCAAAAATGTACAGCAAATCAATTCAGACCATCTGCTCAGGACTGGTATCTGACATGGGAAAATATGACAGCCAGGAAGCCAAAGTAGGAATTCGGGATGCTTTTAAGGACTTTGTGGTGAAGGTGGAAGAAAAGAAGGGAGTGACAGAGAATGAATCTCCATTTGTGTCTCTGAAGGAGCCTCGTGTTCAGCACAAGCTAAAGCGATTGGACTCTCTGGAATTCAAGCACCTCATCCACACAGAACACCAGCCCAATGGTGGCGCATCCTTAATACACGCATACAGCAGTGAACTTTCTCACCTGTCTCCTGTGGAGATGGAAAGGTTTGCTGAGGAATTTGTTGGGTTGGCATTTAGTGAAAATGAAAACTGTGCAGCTTATTATGTTATGGGGATTGTACATGGGGCAGCTACCTATTTACCTGACCTTTTGGATTATTTTTCATATAACTTTCCCAACTCCCCAGTTAAAATGGAGATCCTGGGGAAGAAAGACATTGAGACAACAACCATTTCCAACTTCCATGCTCAGGTAAGGATGCTCGTTCAGAATGTCTACTGTATATGTACTGTGTATGTAGATTATGCACATGCTCCCAACTAGTGCTGGGCGGTATACCGGTATGAACCGGATACCGTTTTTTTTTTTTCTCCCACGGTATGGATTTTTGCCCATACCGCTATACCGGTCAGGCCCCTCCCCCACCCTCCGAGTCAATGAAAAAAAAAATTAAACTTACCCGTAATGGGAGTGGTCCGGGCCGTCCATCCTTCCTGTAGTGTCCGGCGGCATTCCGGGTGGAGGGTGAACCGGTCCGGGCTGTCCTTCATCTCCGGGGGTCCTCTTCTCCACTCCGGGCAGGCTCCGGCTTAGTACGCTGCATAGACGCCGAGACGTCAGGTGCGTCGCTGCACACGGACGTCACTGCGCAGCGGCGTCTATGCAGCGTTACTAGGCCGGAGCCTGCCCGGAGTGGAGAAGAGGACCCCCGGAGAAGGACAGCCCGGACCGGTTCACCCTCCACCCGGAATGCCGCCAGACACTACAGGAAGGATGGATGGCCCGGACCACCCTCCCGGACGGTCCCTGCAGCAACTGGGAAGGTGAGTCAGGGTTCTGGGATGGACAGGGGTCTGTATAATATACTATTCCTACAGTAGGCCCTCCAGCTGTTGAGGCCCTCCAGCTGTTGCAAAACTACAACTTTTTTTTAGTTTTGCATCAGCTGGAGGCACCTCTAGTTGGGAAACACAGACCTATACTATACACTACTATATAGTCCAACATGCTGGGAGTTGTAGTTTTGCAACAGCTGGAGGCTGTAGGGTTGTTTGTTACATCTATTTAAAAGGGTACTCCACTGCCCCAGTGTTCAGATAATTTAGTTCCAAAAGCCCATTTAGTTCCACTAGACCACCTCAATGCAAGTCTCTATGTAAAAAAAAAAAAAAATACTGTGATACTTTAGAAAAATACCGTGATACTCATTTTTGGTCATATCGCCCAGCACTACTCCCAACGCACAAAAGAATTTTGCAGTTGTATGGGTACTGCAGAAAAAAAAGCAAGTTTTTTTTCTTTTCTTTTTTGACTGGGTTTCTTTAAATGGTAACTTTTCGTGACATATTGTCCTTTATATAAGTGGTGCTTTTTTGTTGACACGTGCAGATTTTTTTTGTGGAAAACACCAAAATATTGTGAAAAACTGGAAAATTTCAGGCTTTTTGTTTCATTTATGGTGTACACTGTGCGGTAAAAGTGATATTTTATAATATTCTGTGGGTCAGTACGTCAGATATATGGCGATACCCATTTTATATAGCTTTCTATGTTTTTTTCCTTTTCTGAGCAAAATTATTTTTCTGATATTCATTTTCCATCAGCTGTAACTTTTTTATTTTTCATCTGACGCCATTGAGTGAGGGTTTCATTTTTGCAATAAGTGCTACCAAAATTGGCAAATTTAGTTTTTTTTTTTCACGGTAATTTATTATAGTTTTATAGTTTACGTCATTACATACGTGGCAATACCTATGATGTATATGATTTGTTTTTGATCTTTTTTGATCACAATACAGGGTTTTATTGAAAAAGGGGCTTTTTTTGTAATTATTTTTGTTTACACTTAAATGGGCACTGTCATGAAATCTAAAAATTGATATGTTGTAGTACTTAAGTACTACAACATATCTCTAATATACTTTAATTAAAAGTGATTTTAAACAAGTTTAAAATCATTTTTAAATTCGGCCACTAGGGGTCGCCCTCCTAGTGGCCGAATGCATTCTGCAGTGACGTCACTACTGGATTTCGACTCATTTCAGCCTGGCAAATGAGTCGAAATCCAGTCACTGCGGTGCTCGCTCGCGCCTGTCAATCAGACAGGCGAGAGCGAGCACGCTGATAGCTGGGGCTGCGCGCATTGGCCAGCTCCACTGGCCTCGCGCGCGGCCCCGCCCCCCCCCCCCCCCCCCCCCCCCCCCCTCTTACCCTGTCCGGAGGCCGTTACCCTGTCCGGAGGCAGCTCATTGATCCTCTGGTAAGTCTTCCTCACTGGAGGAATGGGGTGGGGGAAGCGGGGTTCGGGGGAGTGCCGCCACTCAGCACTAGAGGTATGGGGGTGGGGAGCGGGGTTCGGGAGAGCGCCGCCGCCGCCGCCGCTGCTGCTGCTGCTCCCGAAGTAGCACTGCTTATTGTTTTCACCACAGGGTGCCTCCAGCTTTTTCACCACTACAACTCCCAGAATGCCCTGACAGCCAGTAGATGTTTGGGCAAGCTGGGAGTTGTAGTGGTGAAACAGCTGGAGGCACCCTGTATAGTGAGCTAAGGGCGGAAGTGCCGGCTCCAGCAGGCATCAGTGACGTGGTGCCTGCTGGGGAAGTCTGCCTGGTAGTGAACACACTACCAGGCAGACAAAAAGGGATTTTAATATAGTAAAAAAAAAATGTTAAGGGAGGGAGGGGGTTAGGGAGAGATGGGCAATAGGCAGGGACAGAAAGAAAGAAAAAATGGATGGTGGGAGCTACACTTTAATACATGTATTGAACAACCTTTTTTTTTTTTCTTTTTTTTTTTTTCTTTCCACTTTTTACAGGTTATACTATGCTGAAATACATTTCTTCTGCAGCACATTATGACCTCAACTGCTGCAGATACTACAGACTTTGCGATCCAGCCTGTGGCTGGATCTCACAGGATTCCGTAGCAGGCAGACAGCAGGTCATGATCTGACCTCCTGCTGCCAAAGCAACATAAGGCGACCCGTGATGGTATCGCGGCCCCACTGTTGGTGAACAGGGGGAGCACGCTTCCCCTGTCAACACCATAGTTGCCGTGATCAGGATTGATCATGGCATCTATTTGGTTAATGCTGCTTGGAACGGAACGATCGTGGTCCTGGCAGCTGCTAGAGGTCCCTGGCTGTGATTGACAGCCAGGTCCTGCTGCCCATCTGCTGCGCTGCCCGCGGCAGTACAGGAGATTGCTAGGATGTATGCATACGTTCCAACGTGCGAACATGTCTGGTGCTGGGTCGTATGCATACATCCTATAGTGGGAAGAGGTTAAAGAAGGTACAGAGGGAGGCAGAACTGTCAAATTTTTTTATTAGCACAAAAGTTAAAAAAAAATAAAAAATGCTCTACCTGAAACTTAATATTGGGTATATGTTTAACCCCTTAAGGACCAGGCCATTTTACACCTTAAGGACCAGAGCGTTTTTGCAAATCTGACCACTGTCACTTTAAACATTAATAACTCTGGAATGCTTTTAGTTATCATTCTGATTCCGAGATTGTTTTTTCGTGACATATTCCACTTTAACATAGTGGTAAATTTTTGTGGTAACTTGCATCCTTTCTTGGTGAAAAATCCCAAAATTTGATGAAAAAAATGAAAATTTTGCATTTTTCTAACTTTGAAGCTCTCTGCTTGTAAGGAAAATGGATATTCAAAATACATTTTTTTTTTTGTTCACATATACAATGTGTCTACTTTATGTTTGCATCATAAAATTTATGAGTTTTTACTTTTGGAAGACACCAGAGGGCTTCAAAGTTCAGCAGCAATTTTGAAATTTTTCACAAAATTTTCAAACTCTCTATTTTTCATGGACCAGTTCAGGTTTGAAGTGGATTTGAAGGGTCTTCATATTAGAAATACCCCATAAATGACCCCATTATAAAAGCTACACCCCCCAAAGTATTCAAAATGACATTCAGTAAGTGTATTAACCCTTTAGGTGTTTCACAGGAATAGCAGCAAAATGAAGGAGAAAATTCAAAATCTTAATTTTTTACACTCGCATGTTCTTGTAGACCCAATTTTTTTAATTTTTGCAAGGGGTAAAAAGGAGAAAATTTTTACTTGTATTTGAAACCCAATTTCTCTCGAGTAAGCACATACCTCATATGTCTATGTAAAGTGTTCGGCGGGCTCAGAAGGGAAGGAGCGACAAATGGTTTTTGGGGGGCATGTCACCTTTAGGAAGCCCCTATGGTGCCAGGACAGCAAAAAAAAACACATGGCATACCATTTTGGAAACTAGACCCCTCGGGGAACGTAACAAGGGGTAAAGTGAACCTTAATACCCCACAGGTGATTCACGACTTTTGCATATGTAAAAAAAAAAAAAAAAAAAATTTTTTTTTTACCTAAAATGCTTGGTTTCCCAAAAATTTTACATTTTAAAAAAGGATAATAGCAGAAAATACCCCCCAAAATTTGAAGCCCAATTTCTCCCGATTCACAAAACACCCCATATGGGGGTGAAAATTGCTCGGCTGGTGCACTACAGGTCTCAGAAGAGAAGGAGTCACATTTGGCTTTTTGAAAGAAAATTTTGCTCTGGGGGCATGCCGCATTTAGGAAGCCCCTATGGTGCCAGAACAGCAAAAAAAAAAAACACATGGCATACCATTTTGGAAACTAGACCCCTCGGGGAACGTAACAAGGGGTAATGTGAACCTTAATACCCCACAGGTGATTCACGACTTTTGCATATGTAAAAAAAAAAAATTTTTTTTACCTAAAATGCTTTGTTTCCCAAAATTTTACATTTTTAAAAAGGGTAATAGCAGAAAATACCCCCCAAAATTTGTAACACAATTTCTCCCGAGTATGGCCCTAAAGTATTCTCCCATATGTGGCCCTAAACTGTTGCCTTGAAAGACGGGGCTCCAAAGTGAGAGCGCCATGTGCATTTGAGGCCTAAATTAGGGGCTTGCATAGGGGTGGACATAGGGGTATTCTATGCCAGTGATTCCCAAACAGGGTGCCTCCAGCTGTTGTAAAACTCCCAGCATGCCTAGACAGTCAGTGGCTATCTGGCAATACTGGGAGTAGTTGTTTTGCAACAGCTGGAGGATCCGTTTTGGAAACAGTGGCGTACCAGACGTTTTTCATTTTTATTGGGGAGGGGGGCTGTGTAGGGGTATGTGTATATGTAGTGTTTTTTACTTTTTATTTTATTTTTTGGTAGTGTAGTGTTTCTAGGGTACAGTCGCACGGGCGGGGGTTCACAGTAGTTTCTCGCTGGCAGTTTGAGCTGCGGCAGAAAATTTGCCGCAGCTCAAACTTGCAGCCGAATACTTACTGTAAACCTCCGCCCATGTGAGTGTACCCTGTACGTTCACATTGGGGAGGGGGGAACATCCAGCTGTTGCAAAACTACAACTCTCAGCATGTACGGTCTATCAGTGCATTCTGGGAGTTGTAGTTTTGCAACAGCTGGAGGCTCCGTTTTGGAAACAGTGGCATACCAGACGTTTTTTAATTTTTATTGGGGTGGGAGGGGTATGTGTATATGTAGTGTTTTTTACTTTTTATTTTATTGTGTGTTCGTGTAGTGTAGTGTTTTTAGGGTACAGTCGCACGGGTGGGGGTTCACAGTAGTTTCTCGCTGGCAGTTTGAGCTGCGGCAGAAAATTTGCCGCAGCTCAAACTTGCAGACGGATTCTTACGGGGGAACATCCAGCTGTTACAAAACTACAACTCCCAGCATGTACGGTCTATCAGTGCATGCTGGGAGTTGTAGTTTTGCAACAGCTGGAGGCACACTGGTTGTGAAACACCGAGTTTGGTAACAAACTCAGTGTTTTGCAACCAGTGTGCCTTCAGCTGTTGCAAAAGCTACAACCCCCAGCATGTACGGACAGCAGAAGGGCATGCTGGGTCTTGTAGTTATGCAACAGCTGGAGGCATACTACTTTGGCTGGGGATTGTAGTTATGCAACAGCTGGAGACACACTGGTTTGCTACTTAACTCAGTGTGCCTTCAGCTGTTGCAAAACTACAATTCTCAGCAGTCACCGACAGCCAACAGGCATGCTGGGAGTTGTAGTTATGCAACCAGCAGATGCACCACTACAACTCCCAGCATGTACTTTAGCTGATTGTGCAAGCTAGGAGTTGTAGTTATAAAACAGCTGAAGGTACACTTTTCTATAGAAAAAATGTGCCTCCAGCTGTTGCAAAACTATAAGTCCCAGCATGCCCAAAAGGGAATGCTGGGAGTTGTGGTGGTCTGCCTCCTGCTGTTGCATAACTACAGCTCCCAGCATTCCCTTTTTGCATGCTGGGAGCTGTTGCTAAGCAACAGCAGGAGGCTGTCACTCACCTCCTGCTGCTGCTCCACGCCGCATCAGGTCAGTCCCTCGCCGCTGCCGCCGCTCCTGGGGCCCCGATCCCAACATTGACATCGGGGTCCCCAGCACCCAGGGTCGTCTTCCCGCTCGCGTCCTCCGGAAGAGGGGCGGAGCGGGTTGCGGGAGTGACACCCGCAGCAGGCGCCCTGATTGGTCGGCCGGTAAACCGGCCGACGAATCAGGGCGATCGTGAGGTGGCACCAGTGCAACCTCACCCCTGCTGGCTATGGCTGTTCGGGGCCGTCTCTGACGGCCCCGATCAGCCAGTAATTCCGGGTCACTGGAGACCCGATTGACCCGGAATCGCCGCAGATCGCTGGACTGAATTGTCCAGCGATCTGCGGCCATCGCCGACATGGGGGGGGCATAATGACCCCCCTGGGCGATATGCCACGATGCCTGCTGAATGATTTCAGCAGGCATCGGGCACCGGCTCCCCTCCGGCTAGCGGTGGGGGGGCCGGGAATGGACAGGACGTACTCCTACGTCCTTGGTCCTTAAGGACTCGGAAACGGGGGCGTAGGAGTACTTCCATTGTCCTTAAGGGGTTAAAGAGGCACAGTCAACAAAATAAAATATTGACAGGGCACAAAGAAACGGGTTGGCAACTTCCGTGTAACACAAGTATCCCCAATACGTAGTCTTGCAACAGCAGCAGGTTACCACTTGTGGTCCCACTATATTTGCAATCTTCCCGTGCTACAACCTCTTTAGAAATGAAAGTGCAATTCATCAAAAGTACTGAGAGGAACAGGGGGAGCACTCACAGTTTGGGAGAAATGCAGGTGGTATCTATAATTCGTAGACGGTGCGGTGTAAGGACTTCATACAGCGGGACGCCACAGACCCGCGGACAAACAGGTGAACAGCTGCTTTTGCATTGATCAAGCAGTCTTGATGAGTGCGAAAGCAGCTGTTCACATGTTTGTCCGCGGGTCCGTGGCGTCCTGCTGTATGTATATAGTAATTTTAACACTATCTCATGTCTTTTAAAATATTGTGGTTTATACTTTTTTTTTTGACCGTTATAAGTTCGGCCACTACATGTCACCATACAGACTAATTTGATACTGTTCCTGGCAGAGTCTTTTTTTTTTTTTTTAGGTTCTCACAGCTAATCATCTGGTCCCTAGACACTGAGAGACAGTCAGGAAGTAAAAGGGACACAGCCCCTGCTAGGGATAGAGGGGGAGATTTATTAAAACTGGTCCAGAGGATACATTGATGAGTTGCCCATAGCAACGAATCAGATTGCTTATTTCATTTTTCAGAGGCCTTTTCAAAAATGACTCCTTTTGATTGGTTGCTATGGGCAACTCAGCAACTTTTCCATTGGACAGGTTTTGCTAAATTTAAAAGCTAGTGTGAGTAACATCGGTGAGATTTTTAATTTTCTTTGAGATACATGGAGGGACGTGTCGGACACAGCTTCGTGCTAAACTACCACCGCTGCACCCAGTATGTTCAAATGACCCCCAAGAGTAGTTATTCCTGTGACAAATCCCAGCACGTTTTCCCCTTTATAATATGTGAAGATATTGATGGAGTAATTTTATGAAGAATTTATAATTCTTGTAATTGAACTGTAATAATAAAGATTAACCCCTTGGGGACGGACCCCATTATGACCCTAAGGATGGGAGCATTTTTTGCAAATCTGACCACTGTCACTTTAAGCATTAATAACTCTGGGATGCTTTTACATATAAATTTGATTCCGAGATTGTTTTTTCGTGACATATTCTACTTTATGGTAGTGGTAAATTTTCATCGATACTTGCATCATTTCTTGGTGAAAAATTCAAAAATTTGATGAAAAATTTAGAAAATTTGGCATTCTCCAACTTTGAAGCTCTCTGCTTGTAATGCAAATAGACATTACAAATAAATGATATATTGATTCACAAATGCAATATTTCTACTTTGTTTGCATCATAAAATTGATATGTTTTTACTTTTGGAAGACACCAGAGGGCTTCAAAGTTCAGCAGCAATTTTCCAATTTTTCACAAAATTTTCAAAATCTGAATTTTTCAGGGACCAGTTCAGGTTTGAAGTGGATTTGAAGGGTCTTCATCTTAGAAATACCTCACAAATGACCCCATTATAAAAACTGCACCCCTCAAAGTATTCAAAATTACATTCAGTAAGTGTGTTAACCCTTTAGGTGTTTCACAGGAATAGCGGCAAATTGAAGGAGAAAATTCAAAATCTTAATTTTTTTTTAAGCTCACATGTTCTTGTAGACCCAGTTTATGAATTTTTACAAGGGGTAAAAGGAGAAAAATCCTCTCAAAATTTGTAACCCAATTTCTCTCGAGTAAGGAAATACCTCATATGTGTGTATGTAAAGTGTTCAGTGGGCTCAGAAGGGAAGGAACGACAATGGGATTTTGGAGAGTGAGTTTTTCTGAAATGGTTTTTGGGGGGCATGTCACATTTAGGAATCCCCTATGGTGCCAGGACAGCAAAAAAAAAAAACACATGGCACACTATTATGGAAACTACACCCCTCAAGGCATGTAACAAGGGGTACGGTGAGCCTTAACAGCCCACAGGTGTTTGACAACTTTTTGTTAAAGTTGGATGTGTAAATGAAGAAAAACATTTTTTTTTTTTCACAAAAATGCTGGTTCCCCCCAAATTTTACTTTTTTACAAGGGGTAATAGGAGAAAATGTCCACCAAAATTTGTTACCCCATTTCTTCTGAGCATGGAAATACCCCATGTGTGGATGTCAAGTGCACTACAATGCTCAGAAGAGAAGGAGCGCCATCGAGCTTTTAGAGAGCGAATTTGTTTGGAATGGAAGTCGTGGGCCATGTGCATTTACAGAGCCCCCCCGTGGTGCCAGAACAGTGGACCCTCCACATGTGACCCCATTTTGGAAACTACACATCTCATGGAATGTAATAAGGGGTACAGTGAGCATTTACACCCCACTGGCGTTTGACAGATCTTTGGAAAAGTGGGCTGTGCAAACGAAAACATTTTATTTTTCATTTTCACGGATCACTGTTCCAGAAATCTGTCAGACACCTGTGGGGCGTAAATGCTCGCTGCAGCCCTTATTACATTACATGAGTGGTGTAGTTTCCAAAATGGGGTCACAAGTGGGGGGGGGTTTTGTTCTAGCACTATGGGGGCTTTGTAAACACACATGGCCTTCAATTCCGGCCAAATTTTCTCTTCAAAAGCCCAATGGCGCTCCTTCTCTTCTGAGCATTGTAGTTCACCCGCAGAGCACTTTACATCCACATATAGGGTATGTTCTTACTCAGAAGAAATGGGGTTACAAATTTTGGGGGGCTTTTTTTTCCTATTTTCCCTTGTGAAAATAAAAAATTTAGGGTAACACCAGCATTTTAGTGAAATTTTTTTTTTTTATATATCTCAAGCGGTTTCAAAACTACAATTCCCAGCATGCACTGACAGACCGTGCATGCTGGGAGTTGTACTCTTGCAACAGCTGGAGGCACACTGGTTGGAAAACCTTCAGTTAGGTTCTGTTGCCTAACTCAGTATTTTCCAACCAGTGTCCCTCCAGCTATTGCAAAACTACAACTCCCAGCATGTACTGATCGCCGATGTGCATGTTGGGAAATGTAGTTATGCAACAGCTGGAGGTACGAAACTACAACTCCCAGCATGCCGAGGCAGCTGTTTGCTGTTTGGGCATGCTGGGATTTGCAGTTTTGCAACATCTGGAGGGCTACAGTTTAGAGACCACTGCACAGTGATCTCCAAACTGTGGACCTCCAGATGTTGCAAAACTACAAATCCCAGCATGCCCAGACAGAAAACTGCTATGTGGGCATGCTGGGAGTTGTAGTTTTGCAAGATCTAGAGGGCCACAGTTCACTGCACAGAGAGATCCAAACTGTAGCCCTCCAGCTGTTGCAAAACTACAAACCCCAGCATGACAGCTTGTCTGGGCATGCTGAGAGTTGTAGTTCTGCAACATCTGGATGGCAACAGTGTAGAGACCACTGTATAGTGGTCTCAAACTGTAGCGCTCTAGATGTTGCTAGGCAACTTACCAGCTTCTGTGAGATCCAGGGAGCCAGCAGCATGACATGCCGCCGATCTCCAACACCGATCCTCGCCCGCAGGGTATGTGGACTTTGTCGCCGGTCCCCTTCGTTTTCCCCATTCTGCCCACCCCCCGCCCCCGATCTGCTATTGGACGTTGCTTCTAGACACCCAATAGCAGGGATAGGAGGGGTGGCACCCCTGCCACCTCACTCCTATCCCTTCAGGGGGATCGTTGGTGTCTTGAACACCCGCGATCCCCCCCTATTTTCCGGGTCACCATAGACCCGTATGATCCGGAATAGCCGCAAATCACAAGTGTGAATTCACTTGCGATGTGCGCCGATCGCCGCCCCCCCCCCTCCTGGGCATTTGCGCGGGGTGCCTGCTGATCGATTTCGGGACCGAAATTCCCACGGGTGTATGCATACGCCCTTCATCCCCAAAAGGTTAAAACTTAAAAAAAAAATTAAAAAAAAAGCTAATGTGGATCCATTTACAGTTGCCAACAGTCCATGATTGGATGACTCGTTCAGGTCCAATGACATAGTAGTGGTATAAACACGGAAACAATCCGTGAGGGGGAATTTTTTTCAAACCTTGTGTAAAGGAGCGGTGAAGCAAAAATAAAAGCTGGAATCTGATAGACAGCTGCTTCACTGTTCCTTTGCCTAAAGTTTAGTACATTTAGATTTTTGCCAGGTAGATGCTAGGTCTGCTTATTATCTGCTTTTGGGATGAGTTTTTCATGTAAATCAGAATCCCATTCCTGGAGGGGGCTGTGCTAGGTGGAGTAGCATGGAGTGTACAGAAGTTGGCCAAGGAACATTGTCCAGGCCTCTTTATACTAGCAGAATTTCCATTTTCTAGTGAGTAACACATAAGCAGACAGCTATGTTTTCCAGCATGTTTCTATATAAAGCTTTGTGATTCACCAAATTGGATCATTTTCAAAAATTCTGAAAGTGAACCTTGACCCAAGTATTAACAGAATCTTTATAGTGTCAAGGCTTTTCCTATTGAAAAAAATGAATCCTTGAAATGTTTTCTTTTAACGGATTTGTCCAGTTGCATTTGTGGCACTGTAAAACATTAATCCAAGCCTGTCCAGAGGAAAAGTTGCTGTGTTTCCCATAGCAGCCAATCAGATCGCTTCTTTCATTTTCCAGTGGCCTTTTCAAAAATAAAAGCAACTTTTTTTCTGGACAGGTTTTGATAAATCTCCCCCTTAACGTTTAGTATTGTAATATGATTTATAGAACTGGTCTGCGTACTGACAGCATCTGACATGGAAAAAGTGAGAAAAATAATTAACCCCTTAAAGACAAAGCCCATTTTTACCTTAACCTGTTAAGAACCAAGGTCGTACCTGTACTCAGTCTGCTAGCGTTCTATAACGTGGGACCATGGCGTTGCCCTGCGTCATAGCGGGTCGGGCCCTGCCTCTAACAACAACCGGGACCTGTGGCTAATAGTGCGCGGCACTGATCGCGGTGCCGCGCGCTATTGATCTTTTAGATGCGCCGTTCAAAGTTGATCGCCGCATCTAAACTACCCCCGGCTAGCTCAGTGGGCTGTTCGGGATCGCCGTGGTGAAATTGCAGCATCTTGAACAGCTGTAGGACAGCAGGAGGGTCCCTTTACCTTCCTCCTGTTGTCCGATCGCCAAATGACTGCTCAGTGCCTGAGATCCAGGCATGAACAGTCAAGCGGCAGAATCATTGATCAATGGTTTCCCATGAAAAACCATTGATCAATGTAAAAGATCAGTGTGCAGTGTTATAGCCCCCCTTTCCCATTTAAAAAAGTGTAAATGAAAATAAACATGTGGTATCGCCGCATGCAGAAATGTTGGAGTTATAAAAATATATCTTTAGTTAACCCCTTAAGGACCAGGCCATTTTACACGTTAGGACCAGAGCGTTTTTTGCACATCTGACCACCGTCACTTTAAGCATTAATAACTCTAAGATGCTTTTACCGAATATTCTGATTCTGAGATTGTTTTTCGTGACATATTCTACTTTATTTTAGTGGTAAATTTTCATCGTTACTTGCATTCTTTTTTTGTGAAAAATTCAAAAATTTCATGAAAATTTTGAAAATTTAGCATTTTTCTAACTTTGACGCTCTCTACTTGTAAGGAAAATGGATATTCCAAATAAATTTTATTTTTATTCACAAATACAATATGTCCACTTTATGTTGGCATCATAAAATGGACATATTTTTTACTTTTTGAAAAAATTAGAGGGCTTCAAAGTAGAGCAGCAAAATTGCAAAATCTGAAGCGACAGATGTTACAGAACTACAACTCCCAGCATGCCTGGGCAGTCTAGGCATTCTGAGAGTTGTGGTTTGGCAACATCTGGAGGGCTACAGTTTGGGCACCACTGTAACAGTGGTCCCCAAACTGTGACCCTCCAGATGGTGCAAAACTACAACTCCCAGCATGCCCAGACAGCCCTTGGCTGTCTGGGCATGCTGGGAGTTGCAGTTCAGCCTTCCTAGTGGTTGCCACAGTAAAAATCACTTTACTTTCAGTTTAATTTCTCACCCCCACCGTCGATTCCCTACCTGAGCCGGGATCTCCGGTGTATATCTGCGATGATTGCCGGGCCCCACGAGTCTTCTCCTCCAGGTACCGGCCTCCATGTTCTCCCCCCCGTTCTGCCTGACATCCAGGGGTGGGCAAAACGGGGGGTTTCCATGGCAACCCACCGTCGTGCTCTGCCATTGGTCAAAATCCGTTCTGACCAATGGGAGGAGATCGCAGCATTGCGACCTAACGCCTACCCTGCAGGATGCTGGGGCCTGTCACTGACAGGTCCGAGCATCCCTATTTTCCGGGTGATCGGGTCACCAGAGACCCGATCAGCCCGGAATAGGAGAAAATCGCATGTCTGAATTGACATGCAATTTTCTGCGATCGCCGACATGCGCGGGTCCCGGGACCCCCCTCGGCATCTGCACGGCATGCCTGCTGAAAGATTTCAGCAGACATGCCGTTCCGATCTCTGCCCGGCGCGTGGCAGAGACCGGAAATACAACAGGACGTTCTCTAACGTCCTTGGGCATTAAAGCCCAGGTAGCGGGGACGTTAGAGAACGTCCTATGTCCTAAAGAGGTTAAACCGCATGGCGCACGCGCAAAAAAAATTCCCAAGTCCAAAATAGTGTATTTTTGGTCACTTTTTATATCATGAAAAAATTAACAGGCGATCAAAAAGTCCGATCAATACAAATATGGTACCGCTAAAAACTTCAGATCACTACGCAAAAAATGAACCCCCATACCGCCCCATACGCAGAAAAATAAAAGTTGTAGGGGTCAGAAGATGACAATTTTTAACGTATTAATTTTCGTGCATGTAGTTATGATTTTTTTCCAGAAGTACGAAAAAATCAAACCTATATAAGTAGGGAATCATTTTAATCAAATGGACCTACAGAATAAAGAGAAGGTGTCATTTTTACTGAAAAATGTACTGGGTAAAAACGGAAGCCCCCAAAATTTACAAAATTGTGTTTTTCTTCAATTTTATCTCACAATTTATTTATTTTTTCTCTTCTGTTCAGTCGTAAATTTTTGGGTAAAATGACCGATGTCATTACAAAGTAGAATTGGTGGCGCAAAAAAAAAGCAATCATATGTATTTTTAGGTGCAAAATTTAGTTATGATTTTTTACAGGTAAGGAGGAAAAAATGAAAGTGCAAAAATGGAAAAACCCCTGGTCTGACCACTGTCACTTTAAGCATTAATAACTCTGGGATTCTTTTACTTATAAATTTGATTCCGAGATTTTTTTCGTGACCTATTCTTTGTTAGTACATCATTTCTTGGTGAAAAATTCCAAAACTTCATGAAAATATGAATGTAGCCTTTTTCTAACTTTGAAGCTCTGTGCTTGTAAGGAAAATGGACATGCCAAATAAATTATATATACACTAGCTTTTGCCCGTGGCTTCGCTCTCGTTAAATCTGGGGTAACATAGATTTACTTTCTACGATCCTATAGTAATGAGGCCGCTCTGGGTAAAGTCTACGGGCATCCAAACAACCCGAAACATGACATCTGCTTTTTCATGGAATTCAAGATCAACATCCTTTGAGGACTTTTACCGAGTCTGCGTGCAGGGGAACCCGCCTTCTTGCGCTGCTTATATACTGCCAACAGTCCTTGTATCCCGTCCTCATATCCCGTCCTCATATCCCGTCCTCATACAAACAGGTGATGCGGTCGGGTGGCTCGGGAGCGGATATTTACAAAAAGTTGCACGTGCGACTTTTCGTGCAACTTTTTGTAAAGCTTCACTCCCCGGCCACCTGCCCGCATCTACTACCCACCCGCTAGTTATTACAGGACTAAAACTCCCAGCATGAACTTATAGTGATGACATGCTGGGAGTTGTAGTCCCAACAGCCTGTGGGAGGGTGTTAGCTGTTAGTGGGTGCTGGGTAGTGGAGTGGCGTAAAAAAGATAAACTGCGGCTTTTTATGCGACTTTTTGTAAGTCAGGTCTGACCTGGTTTACACTTTTGACTTTTTGAAGGGGGTTTGCGACTTTTTTTTTTTTTTTTCCCTTAGGTGCGGCTTTTGCACTTAATAAATTCCCAACTATTGCAAAGTAAAAACTGAAAATTGCTTAGGTAGGGCTGATTGGTATTTAATGCTTACCCATTGCTTAGGCGCACGTGAGACTTGTGTAAGCAAAAAAAAAACTGCTTAAATCCCTTGATAAATGTCCCTCTGTCTTCTGTAGGTAAAGAGGACGTACTCTCATGGTACTTACAGAGCAGGCGCAATGAGGCAAATCAGCTTGGTGGGAGCAGTTGATGAAGAAGTTGGGGATTACTTCCCGGAATTCTTGGACATGTTAGAAGTGTCTCCTTTCCTGAAGGTAAGAGGACTGTGCATTCTATTTGTCCTTTGCTTGTCTTACTATGTTTAAGACTTAAGAAGTCTAGGAATTGACTTCACAGTCAGCAGTGATTTATGACAGTGACATGTCAATGTATTTCAGAGCGTGCCAAGAACTGAAGCAGCCTTAGACCACTGAGTAATGACATGGCGCTACTTGATGTCTAATCTGCTTGATCTCTTTAGTGATATAAGTTAGCAGGATTTAGTCCTTATGCATAGAACAGCAGATATTAATGTATTTATTTCATTATATTTAAACCATTAATCAGTTATGCCAATGATATAGGAAGGGAGCATCAAAGAGTCAAAGTAAATTGAGTTTTTTCTGCCAGTTTTAAGGATGCACTGGGTTTGTTGTATCCTTTATCAATATACCATTATCTAAAGATTCATTCTTATGAGGGATATTAACTACCGTATTTATCGGTGTATAACACGCACTTTTAAAACTTAAATTTAAGCCAAAAAGTCTGCCTGCGTGTTATATGCCGATAAATCTTCTGGTCACTGATTTAAAGCGCCCGCAGCTGCTGCTGCTTGTTAAGTATTAGCAGCACGGCCGCGGCCACTTTAACCCCTTGGGGACGGAGACCATTATGACCCTAAGGACGGGAGCATTTTTTGCAAATCTGACCACTGTCACTTTAAGCATTAAAAACTCTGGGATGCTTTTACTCATAAAATTGATTCCGAGATTGTTTTTTCGTGACATGTTGACAAAAGTTGACATGTTTTTACTTTTGGAAGACATCAGAGGGCTTCAAAGTTCAGCAGCAATTTTCCAATTTTTCACAAAATTTTCAAAATCTGAATTTTTCAGGGACCAGTTCAGGTTTGAAGTGGATTTGAAGGGCCTTCATATTAGAAATACCCCACAAATGACCCAATTATAAAAACTGTACCCCTCAAAGTATCCAAAATGACATTCAGTAAGTGTTAACCCTTTAGGTGTTTCACAGGAATAGCAGCAAAGTGAAGGAGAAAATTCAAAATCTTAATTTTTTACACTTGCATGTTCTTGTAGATTCAGTTTTTGAATTTTTACAAGTGGTAATAGGAGAAAAAGCCCCCCAAAATTTGTAACCCAATTTCTCTCGAGTAAGGAAATACCTCATGTGTATGTCAAGTGTTCGGCGGGCGCAGTAGAGGGCTCAGAAGGGAAGGAGCAACAATGGGATTTTGGAAAGTGAATTTTGCTGAAATGGTTTTTGGGGGGCATGTCACATTTAGAAAGCCCCTATGGTGCCAGAACAGCAGAAAACCCTACATGGCCTACCATTTTGGAAACTACACCCCTCAATGCACATAACAAGGGGTCCAGTTAGCCTTAACACCCCACAGGTGTTTGACAACTTTTCGTTAAAATCGGATGTGTAAATGAAGAAAAAAAATGTTTTCACTAAAGTGCAGTTTTTTCCCCAAATTTACAATTTTTACAAAGGGTAATGGGAGTAAATGCCCCCCAATATTTGTAACCCCATCTCTTCTGAGTATTGAAATACCCCATGTTAGGACATAAAATGCTCTGCGGGTGAACTACAATGCTCAGAGAAGGAGCGCCATTGAGCTTTTGGAAAGATAATTCGTTGGAATGGTAGTCAGGGGCCATGTGCGTTTACAAAGCCCCCCGTGGTGTCAGAACGGTGGACCCCCCCCCACATGTGACCCCATTTTGGAAACTACACCCCTGACAGAATTTAATAAGGGGTGCAGTGAGTATTTACACCCCACTGGCATTTGACAGATCTTTGGAACAGTGGGCTGTGCGAATAAAAAATGTAATTTTTCATTTTCACGGACCACTGTTCCAGAAATCTGTCAGACACCTGTGGGGCGTAAATGCTCACTGTACCCCTTACTACATTACGTGAGGGGTGTAGTTTCCAAAATGGGGTCACGTGTGGGGGGGTCAATTGTTCTGGCACTATGGGGGCTTTGTAAACACACGTGGCCTTCAATTCCGGACACATTTTCTCTTCAAAATCCCAATGGCGCTCCTTCTCTTCTGAGCATTGTAGTTTGCCTGCAGAGCACTTTACATCCACATATAGGGTATTTTCTTACTCTTTTTTCCTATTTTCCCTTGTGAACATGAAAAATTTAGGGTAACACCAGCTTTTTTTTTTTTTATTTTCCCATCCCAATTTTAATGAAAATTCGTCAAACACCTGTGGGGTGTTAAGGCTCACTATACCCCTTTTCACGTTCCGTGAGGGGTGTAGTTTCCAAAATGGGGTCACATGTGGGTATTTGTTTTTTCGTTTATGTCAGAACCGCTGTAAAATCCACCAACCTTGTGCAAATCACCAATTTGGGCAAATGTACATGGTGCGCTCTCAATCCTGAGCCTTGTTGTGCGTCCACAGAGCATTTTACGCCCCACATATGGGGTATTTCCGTACTCAGGAGAAATTGCGTTACAAATTTTGGGGGTATTTTTTCCTTTATTTTTTTACACTAACAGGCTGGTGTAACCCCCAACTTTTCCTTTTCATAAGGGGTAAAAGGAGAAAAAGACCCCCCCCCCCCCCACAAATTTGTAGTGCAATTTCTCTCTAGTACGGAAATACCCCATATGTGGCCCTAAACTGTTTCCTTGAAATACAGCACAGGGCTCCAAAATTAGAGAGCGCCATGCGCATTTGAGGGATAAATTAGGGATTACATAGGGGTGGACATGCTGGGAGTTGTACTTTTGCAACAGCTGGAGGCACACTGGTTGGAAAACCTTCAGTTAGGTTCTGTTACCTAACTCAGTATTTTCCAACCAGTGTGCCTCCAGCTGTTGCAAAACTACAACTCCCAGCATGTACTGATCGCCAAAGAGCATGCTGGGAAATGTAGTTATGCAACAGCTGGAGGTACTTAACTACAACTCCCAGCATGCTGTTTGGGCATGCTGGGATTTGCAGTTTTGCAACATCTGGAGGGCTACAGTTTATAGACCACTGCACAGTGATCTCCAAACTGTGACCCTCCAAATGTTGCAAAACTACAAATCCCAGCATGCCTAGACAGCAAACAGCTATTTGGGCATGCTAGGAGTTGTAGTTTTGCAACATCTGGAGGACTACAGGTTAGAGACTTCTGTATAATGGTCTCAGACTGTAGCCCTCCAGATGTTGCTAGGCAACTTACCGGCTTCCGTAGGATCCAGGGGGCCGTCCACTTCTGCCGCACGTCATCGCCGCCCGCCGATCAGTCGCCCACAGCCTCCGGATAGGTAAGTGGATCTTCGGCGCCGGTTTCCCCGTCCTGCCCCGCCTATTGTGGGTGGGCAGGACTGGGAAAACGAAAGTTGACCCCCGCGAACCCGATCTGCGTCTAGACCACCAATAGCAGGGATAGGAGGGGTGGCATCCCTGCCACCTCACTCCTATCCCTTCAGGGGGATGGTAGGTGTCTTAAACAGCGATCCCCCTTATATTCCGGGTCACTATAGACCCATAATGACCCGTAATCGGCGCAAATCGCAAGTGTGAATTCACTTGCGATTTGCACCGATCGCCAACATATGGGGGGGGGGGGGGGTCCCCCTGGGCAATTGCACGGGGTGCCTGCTGATCGATATCAGCAGTCAGCCCGGTCCCCGCCCGGCGCGTGGCGGGGACCAAAATTCCCACGGGCGGATACGCCCTTCGTCCTTAAGTACCAGGTTAAATCAGTGACCAGCGGCGTCTCCTCCCTGCTCTGCTTTTTACTTTTCTTACCCCCTCCCCCTCCATCATTCCCCCTTTTCACTGCTTTTCATTTTTTTTTTTATTATCCTTACCTGGCTGCGCCTCGGCAGGCCAGGTCAGGCGGGGGGTCTTGCGGGCTGTGGTCAGTGAAGCAGATGAGTGACGTCCTCTCCCGGCTTCTCTGCGCGGCATCAGTGACGTCACTGTTCACTTCCTGTAGTTGCCGCACTCCGAAGTCTTACTAGCGGCGGTTACAGGAAATGAAAAGGGACGTCCCTGATACCGCGCAGAGAAGCCTGGAAAGGACGTCACTCATCTGTTTCACTGACCGCAGCCTGCAAGACAGCCGTAGCACAGCCAGGTAATGAAAATAAAAAAAAAACTATGAAAAGGGGGAAATGATGAGGGAGGGGAAGAATGGCATAGGAGGAACATGATGGGGGGATGATGAGGGAGGGGAATGATGGGGGATGATGAGACAGGGGGAATGATGGGGACATGATGAGATGAGGAAATGATGGGGGGACATGAGACAGGGTGGGGGATGATGAGACGGGGAATGATGGGGGACATGATGTGACCGGGTGGGGGGATGAGGAGACGGGGGGAAATGATGGTGGGGGAATGCTTAATGTCTGTATGGCTAGTGGTGGTCTATGACAGGGGGAAATGATGAGACATGGGGGGATGATGAGACATGGGGGGTGGGGATGAGAGGGGTAAATGTGGCACAGGGACTGATAAAAGGGAAGGAATCATGTGGCACTGGAGTGGACAGGACCAAACTGAGGTACAGAAGAAAACGAAGTTGGGGGGATTATGTGGCATTTAGTCAGTCATTTATTTTACATTTTTATTTATTTTACTTAAATTTCCCTGTTAAAATGGGGGTGCGTGTTATACGCCGATAAATACGGTATTATTGAGAATCTCCTCTGTAGAAAATGCATGTATTAACTCATATAAATACCGGTTTGCTAATATATTCTTGTTTAACAGCAAATGTGTAGAAACTGACTGTGTCAAACTTTTACTTGAATGACAGCGAACTTTGCCTTGGGGAACTCAGTCAAGCCTTGAGCTAAAGAGCCGTAATGAGAGTGATGATGGTCCTATAATGTGGGTGCGCCCAGGGGAACAGATGATTCCTGTGACTGATATGCCAAAGTCTCCTTTTAAAAGAAAAAGGTACAAGTCTCTAGTCTGAGCAATAAGGATGATTTTATGTTTGCACTAGCACTGGTATGAGTTTATTTGGTCTGCGACAAGAGTTCTTTTCTTCAGTTACTGTCAGCAGACTACAGGCTTTAATGTAACAATGAACCCGTACAACACGTGCTCCTAGAGCTCCACTCTACTCTAAGGAACAAACACAACTTTTGGTTTGCTATTTTATGGCTAGAAAAGAAAAACTACCCTATCAATGTTGTACTCCCAAGATAGTTTTTGTGGCACTTATTTAAAAATAAAAAGAATCCTTAGAGGGCTGTGTGTGCATAGTATGCCCATGCTGCAGGGTTGTTTGCACGAGCATTTAACAGTCTGAAAAATACGGGCACCTTAAGTTTGACATTAGTTTTAAATCCCAGACCCTAAGAGGATTGTCATGGACAGTCTTATGTTTTCAGAACTATTGCTGAACAGGAAACATTGTATGTTAGGGTCATCTCACACTGGTGGCATTACTGTTTGTATGAGATCCATATCATTTCAAGTTTTCTGATGGGCTCTCCTACACTGTATTTGTGCATTTATTGTCTCCTGTAAACACACAAACTAAGTTTGTCTGCAATACACAGATGATAGAGATGTGCCAAGCAAAACCAGTGTATCTAAACCTCCATGTACAGCATCACAAATATTTATTTGTGGACAAAACTCTGACCCTAAAAATCTACTTTTAATTATTTTACCAGAACTACCAATGAAATAAAAAACCTGCAGTACCTACCTCGAGCTAGTGAGCCTCGGGAAATGTTATTTGAAGATAGAACAAGAGCACATGCGGATCACATAGGGCAAGGATTTGAGCGTCAGACCACCGCGGCTGTGGGTGTGCTAAAGGCTGTGCATTGCGGAGAATGGTAAGTTATGCCAGCTTCTTTCTTCCTCTATGATCGATCGCTTACTTTATACTTTCACCATACGTTCAGTATGAATAGATGCTTACATGTACGTAGGGCTGGGCGGTATATCGGTTCATACTAAATACCCAAATTTTTGTGCTGCACGATATGAATTTTTCCCAATACCGGAATACCGGTTTGGCCCCGGAATGGCGGTTTGACACATGTACGCAGCTATAATATGCATTGCTTTCTTCTGATTACCCACCACCCCCAAAAAACTGTATTTGCACTATGTCAGCTTAGACAGACCCCTTCTAGTGGGCTGCTTTAAACAGTTTGGCATCTGTATGGTACCCATAACCCCCCTTCTTGAGGTACTTTTATAAAACGAAGGCTTTGTGCCAGTTGTTGGGAGACTTTTTGGGAGGCACTATGTTGCTACATTCATGGTGCTTTCTATTGAAAAGTGCTACAAATGCTTACATGCTGCCACTCCACCAAAGGCTCTGTAATTCTCGGGGCAGTGTGCATGTATATGTCCTGTCAGTTCCCCATAGAAATGGCCTTTACTGTCAAGGCTTATTGTGCTGTATAGTACTCTGCCATGAGACAGTGTCTGCCTAATCCTACCATAAGGACAGAGCTGAAATAATCAGTGAGCTCAGTGTTCAGCATAAGGACCTGAACACAGGATGGAAACAGTGAATCACACTTGGGCTGTTGCCATGGAAACCCATGATGTCATAGACTTGTGTGTGTCACATGAAGGAGGACAATATGCTGTGAGGATGCGATCTGTATCCTCCCAGCATTCCTCTGTCTACAAATCCGTGCCAGTAGTGCAAAATAAAATCTACTGCGTGTGGCCTAACCTTATATGTGAACTCCATGCAGAGAAACATTGTGACAGCATGAAGATCCCCTGGGGTTGGACAAAGCTGTGAGAAGTAACAAAACAATGTTAAATAAAAGTGAAAAAAAAATTCTAATAAAAAAATATATCCTGACTTTTGGTAGAAATATATTTACAGAGTTATCATTGTTCCCTTTTTTATACAATAAAACGTGACATTAAAGACATTGGAATTAAATATTGAGACTTGTATTCTAGCATTGCAGCAACAATGTATAACAGTGTACATAGATTTGGTAGATTATCATGTAGCATACTGTATGTGGATGAAGAGGCAATTATAGTTGGGATTACCCCTCAGAATGCAGCACTTAGGATGTCTGGATTATGAAAACAGCCAATTGGTCTTAAAATAACAGTCTGCAATGTTTTGTTTTTCCAAATTTCATTAAAAAGAATCCCAACACAACTGAAGCAAAAATATGGCATGTACCAGCAGCAGCTTTGTTGTAGTGACAGTAACTGGAAATGCAGTATCATTCCCTGGGGAGGGTTACACAGACCTTTATGGTCATAGGTTTGAAAGCTTCTATGCTGGCGTTCCACAGCGGCTGTTAGAGGAAGCATGGGAGCTTACTACATACTAATTGACTTCAGTGCATAAACAGCAGGCAGTAGGCTCCCATTGGTGGTATCTATAGTTAGCCAGAGCAGATGTACTATGGGGCAGCCTGAAACAGTGTTCACACATCGGAATTTCCCTGCCGGATTCCGCATTGGAATTCAGGAGGGAGATTCCGCTGCAGCAGTGTCCCATTGAATTCAACGGGATTCTGCTGAACTGTGCACACGGCGGAATTTCCATACCAGATGTTTCCAGCACGGAATTTTCTAGCGCCAACAGTTTGCGGAATGTCCACACAGAGATTTCAATCAAATGAATGGTATCAGTTCTACAATTTTGTGCTGCATGATATGAATTTTTCCCATACCGCAATACCGGTTTGGCCCCTCCCCCTTGGGAATGAATTATCAGCCCAGCACCCCACATCGAGGAACTAATCATATGTGACCCGCGAGCGCTGTTCTGCTCCCCCCCACCACCACCACCAAATCATGTGACCCGCCAGCGCTGTTCTGCTCCCCCCCCCTAATTATCAGCCCAGCGGGATACTAATCACATATGTCACCCGCAAGCACTGCCCTCCTCCTCTTTGTTGCGGGCCGCCGGCACTGGAACTCTATACTGTACGCCAGTGGTCTCCAACCTGCGGACCTCCAGATGTTGCAAAACTACAACTCCCAGCATGCCCGGACAGCCACCGGGCATGCTGGGAGTTGTAGTTTTGCAACAGCTGGAGGTCCGCAGGTTTGAGACCACTGCTGTACACCGTATCCCTATGCCCGGGCTGCAAAAGATAAACAAAATAAACTTTAACTCCCCTTCCTATGTCAGCTTCAAGCTGTTCCTGGGGACTGGAACGTCGGACAGCCGTCAGACTATCACCAGCCGCAGCAATGTTCCGCCCCAGCCAGTGATAGGCTTAGCCCACTGTCATGTAAGGAGCGCTGGCCGGCTTCTTACATTACAGTGCGTTTAACCTATCACTGGCCGGGGGCGGAACATCGCTGCGGCCGGTGATAGGCTGGCGGCTCTCCGACGTTCCAGTCCCCCGTTATATTCCCCTTCTCTGATGCCCCAGTGTCATTATATTAGCCTCCCTGATGACCCCTGCGCCATTATACCCCCCCCCCCCCCCTCTCTGATGCCCCTGTGTCATTATATTTCAGCCCAAACTTCCTGAGTGACTTCATTGCACGTGCCTATGCCGGGATGCTGTCATCCTGCGCGGCTCGCTATAGGCTGCAGGGTACAGCTGCAGTCTATAGGAGTTTAGTTACAGGGCAAAACCGATTGCCCCGTTATATGTGAATTATTTAGGCATTTAGCCCTGCTTGCCCGAAGCAGGGCTAAATACCTGAAGAATTCACCTGGCCGGCACCCGGAACTACATGTCCCGGGCGATACAATTTCCACATCCCTGTAACCTATTTTCCCTGGTTTTTTTTGCTTCTCATTTCAGATCAGTGTATCCTGTGGACTACAATGATGACCAATGTTTTTTTTTTTGTTTTTGTTTAATGTTAACAAAATGGTGTTTTTCAGAATGTTTTTTGTTTCTATTTATTTTACAAGCTTAGTTGTGGAAGCTGTCTTATAGACGGAATCCATTACTAAGCTGGGCTTAGCATTAGCACCAAAAACTGCTAGCGCTAACCCCGATTATTACCCCGGTACCCACCACCACAGGGGTGCCAGGAAGAGCCGCTACCAACAGGCCCGGAGCCTAGGTGGTAACAGGTTGGCATTATTTAGGCTGAGGAGGGACAGTAACAATGGTCCTTGCCCACCCTGGTAACGTCAGGCTGTTGCTGCTTGGTTGGAATTTGGCTGAGAATGAAAATATGGGGAACCCTATGTGGTTCCCCTCCCATAAATAATTAAATAACAAAAGAAAAACGTATAGGGTTCTCTCTATTTTTATTCAGCCAGATACCAACCAAACAGCAACAGCATAACGTTACCAGAGTGGGCGAGGACCCATCCCAAATAACGTCAGCCTGTGACCGCCTAGGGCCAGGAGCGCCATTTTTGACGCTCCGAGCCTGTTGGTACCGGCTCTTCCCGGCACCCCTGTGGCGGCAGGTACTGGGGTAATAATTGGGGGTTAGCGCTAGCTGTTTTTGGGGCTAACTCTGAACCCTGGCTTAGTAATGGACTTAGCCTATAAGATAACTTCTACTACTAAACCTGTAAAGTAAATTTAAAAAAAAATTTTTTTTAATTTATACAGAAAAACACTCCCCCACTAGCCCTTGTTACAAAATGTTAATATTAAACAAAAAAACGCTGGTCATCGTAGTCCACGAAATCTGAAGTAGTTCACAGGATAGACAGATCTGAAATGAAAAGAAAAAAAAAGAAAAATAGGTTAGTACATTTAGGGGGAAAAAAGTGGTAAAAAAAATGTAATAAACACATGGTATTCCAAAGTGTATTTTATTGGCTTTTGCTTATGTGAGCCAAATTTATCAACCCCCTGTGATAGTATGATAAATATATCACACATAAGCAAAGCCAAAGCAAAAAAATGCCTACAGAATGCTCTTACCAAAGCAAACAATGATAAATGTTCCCCAAAATCTCCATAATTTTTTATTTTTTTTTTAACACTAAAGCCCACAAAATTTGGAACCCCCTTTTATTCAGATTATGGAAATACCACATATGTGGAAGTAAAGTGCTCTGCGAGCGCACTACTTTTTTTTAATTTATTTTTAAGAGCCGAACGTGCTCTCGAATCACCCAAAGTGCAAGAAAAAGTGCGAACGTGTTAAACTAAAAAAAAGTGCATAAAGGATGCGGTCTATCGCAAGCCCTTCTCCGATAGGAGAGGCCCCCCCCCCCCAACAAACCTTACCCTTCGCCTCCAGACCAAAAGGTACCTGTGAGGTTCCAGGTTCCATGTCCCTTTTCGCCGAAGCTACTAAGGGACCACAAGTGCTCCCGGCATCCCCCTTGGCATTAGCCAAGGTATCTTCCCGCAGAGCCGATAACGGTAGGTAACCTGCCAAAGCAGGAGTACCTGGGATGTTTGCAGGGAGGTGCGGAACCTAATGGCCACACACACCTCCCCTAGACCACCAGGAGGGACACCCAGAAGGGCTACCGCATCCTGACAAATCCTGTGGACACACAACAAAAGTGACACATTGAGACAACAAGGAAATAAAGAAGTGAATGTGTGCAGATATACTGCCCGGACATCCGTTTGGATCTATAAAAATGTCTCTGATCCTAGCCAGAAGGCCGGGAATCAAGAGGTGAGTGCCACAAGGTGAAGAGATTATGGTGCCCATGCTTCCACTCGGTGAGCCAGTGAGTTTCGGCACCTCGTGGTCACCACTCCCTGAGGCACAAAAGTACCTCTGCTCTAGACCCTCTCAGCCTCATGGCGAGACCGGAGGGAGCAGGTCACATCGGAGCGCACTATAGGGCTCTGATGGGAAGGAGCAAAATTTGGCTTTTGGAGAGAATTTTGCTTAAATGGTTTTTGGGGGCATGTGTCCCATTTAGGAAGCACCCATAGTGCCATAACAGCAAAAAAAAGCTACATGGCATACTATTTTGGAAACTACACCCCTCAAGGAACATAACAAGGGGTACACCCCACAGGTATTTGACAAATTTTTGTTACTGTTGGACGTAAAATGCTGGAGTTAACTCATTTCTTTAGTGTATGGAAATACCCAGTATGTGAATGTAAAGTGCTCTGTGAGCACACTACAGGGTTCAGAAGAGAAGGAGCCCCATTTGGCTTTTGGAAAGAGGATTTGGATGGAATTCAAGGACCATGTGCGTTAACAAAGCCCCCACTGTGCCAGAACAGTGGACCTCTCCACATGTGACCCCATTTTGGAAACTACACTCCTCAAGGAATGTGATAAGGGGTGCAGTGAGTATTTAAGCCCCACTGGCGTTTGACAGATTTTTGGAACAGTAGGCCGTGCAAATTAAAAAATGTATTTCATTTTCACAGACCATTGTTCCAAAAATCTGTCAGACACCTGTGGGGTGTAAATGCTTACAACACCCCTTATTACATTCCTTGAGAGGTGTATTTCTAAAATGGGGTCACATGTGGGTGTGGTTGTTTTTTGTCAGAACCGCTGCAACTATTAGCCACCCCTGTGCAAATCACCAATTTAGGCCTCAAATGTACATGGTGTGCTCTTTCTCCTGAGCCATATTATGAGCCTGCATATTGCTTTGCATCCACATATGGGGTGTATCCATGCTCGGAAGAAATTGTCACAAATTTTGGGGGGCTTTTGTGCCTTTTACTACTTATGAAAAAGAGAAGTTGTGGGCTGCACCAGCATTTTAGTGTAACAATTTTTTTTTATTTTTAACACTAGCATGCTGATGTTGCTCCATAGAGAAACAAAAGTAGGGGGAATTCAGCTCACCACCGTGCAGTCTTGGAAACAGGAGCTCCTTAATGGCAGGAGAGCAGGGCAGGCAGGACACGGGCCGTGTCCCGGGAAACAATGAAAAGAACAGAAGCACGTGTTCAGGGGGGCCTCCAGCTGCTCCAAAAGTCCAGATAAAGAAATTTAAAACTTCACCTTTAATCCAACATGTTAAAAACAAAGGATATCCATAATGAAAAGATAAAAGATCGACACTGATGCGTTTCGAGCCTGTATTGGCTCTTAGTCGTGGCACATGGCATTGCGGGCAAGTGCCCCTTATATAGTGTAACTCCAAGTGAACCTAACGGAAACCAGGTGAACCAGGTCCCGGAAAAACAATGACGTGGATCGGTTGTAAGATACCTCTAAAAACTGATCTGGAATGGTCATCATGTGCAAGGTAAGTATTAGGGATCGACCGATATCGTTTTTTTCGGGCCGATACTGATACCGATAATCGGTACAGGTTAGGGCCGATAGCCGATAACTTATACCGATATTCCGGTATAAGTTATCGGCTATTTAACCCCCTGCGACACCGCTGCAGATCATTGATTTAAAGCGGGCGCTTTAAATCAATGATCTGCAGTGGCTTTTGCGGGGCCATAGGCCGCCGCCGCCACCCGCTTCTCTCCCCCTACCTTCCTGTAGTGTCCAGGGGCGTTCCGAGTGAAGAGTGAACAGGTCTGGGCTGTCCTTCTTCTCCGGCGGTCATCTTCTCCACTCCGGGCAGGCTCTGGCTAGTACGCTGCATAGACGCCGCTGCGCAGTGACGCCCTTGCGCAGCGACGTCTATGCAGTGTACTAGGCCAGAGCCTGCCCGGAGTGGAGAAGATGACCGCCGGAGAAGGACAGCCCAGACCTGTTCACTCTTCACCCGGAACGCCCCCGGACACTACAGGAAGGAAGGATGGATGGCCCGGACCACCCCCATTACGGGTAAGTTTAATTTTTTTATTGACTCGGAGGGTGGGGAAGGGGCCTAACCGGTATAGCGGTATGGGCAAAAATCCATACCGGTATACCGCCCAGCATCACGGTGGGGGGTGCGATGCAGTGCGGTGGGGCGGTGTGGGGGGCGGGGCATTATCGGCTTATCGGCAAGATAATTGCCGATACCGATGATGCCCAAAATCGTGATTATCGTCCGATATCGGCCATACCGATAATCGGTCGATCCCTAGTAAGTATGTAATAATGAGTGGTACATGTAACATGAGTAATTTATATTGGTGAGTGTTCATAGTGGGACTTAGGTCATGTATCGGTAGCACCACTCCAATGTAGTAGGGTTGCTAAGAGATAATATATGTGCATAAGAAAGTTATACCACATGCAGTATAAACTTGGCAACATAACGCAACTAGAAACGCCTCGTGTGAACAATGGGTTAAATACCAAATGAATAACATTGAAAAATCAAAATGACACATGGTCACATATGGTTCAATATGAAGTACTACAGCGTTGTTCAGTATTATATATAGAGACAGCTAATCAATTGAAACTTAAGTCATGTATCGGTAGCACTGCTCATATATAATAAAGTTGCTAAAAGATAATATATGTGCATGAAACAGTTCACCGCATGCAATGCATACTTTGCAAAAAAAAACGCAACTTGTAAATTTTTCATCAAAAATTGAAGCATGTATTTTATCCTTTTGTCCATCATGTATCAGATTGTCTAGCCTTGAGGTGAGAGACTAGCCTTGAGGTGGTGATTTGCGTTTTTTCTTTTTAGATTTGTAAATTACTTCTATTTAAAAAAAATTTAATTTCCAGTACTCGTCAGCTGCTGTGTGCTCCACAGGAAGTTCTTACCTTTTTGTTTTTATTTTCTGTCTGACCACAGTGCTCTCTGCTGACATCTCTGTCCTTGTTTGGAGCTGTCCAGGGCAGGAGAGGTTTTCTATGGGGATGTGCTCATACTCTGGACAGTTCATGACATGTACAGAGGTGTCAGCAGAGAGCTCTGTAGTCAGACAGAAAGGAAATTCAAAAAGAAAATAACTTCCTGTGGAGCATACAGCAGCTAAGTACTGGAAGGATAAGGTAAGATTTTTTAATACATGTAATTTACAAATCAGTTTTAACCTTCTGGCACCAGTTGATTTAAAAAAAAAAATAATGTTTTCCACCGAAGTACCCCTTTAACTTAAAGGGGAACTCCGGTGCTTAGACATCTTATCCCCTATCCAAAGGGTAGGTGATAAGATGCCTGATCGCCGGAGTCCTGCCACTGGGGACCCCAGTGATCTTGCATGCGGCACCCCGTTTATAATCAGTCCCCGGAGCGTGTTCGGTCCGGGACTGATTACCGGCTACTAAAGGACGTCACACGCGGCCCGCCCTGTAGTCGCCGGAAATCGGTCCCGGAGCGAACACGCTCCGGGGACTGATTACAAACGGGGTGCATGATCCTGGGGGTCCCCGATAAGATATCTAAGCACCGGAGTTCCCCTTTAACATAACATTTTGAGAGGCATGAGAACTTATGTCTGATTTTTGTCGTCCCCCCCCCCCCCCCCCTCAAATCCTGAAAATGTCTGCGTTGACTGGACTCCATATGAGATTTGATTTGTCTTAACCACTCGGTGTCACATGTTTGTGTACTGTCTCATATTACTTAGTTGGATTAACTAGATCCTATTTTGTCAAAGGCCATACTATTACAAATTAGAAATAACCTACATTAATTGCTAAACACTTGAATTATAGTCCTTTATTAATGAAAATTGTAATTCTATAGATACACGGGAGACAAACCCCTGTTCTCAAATAACTGGACCTCATTACTGTTTGTGTGGCCAACAAACCACCGGCTGCTTTAGAACATATTCTGGGAATAGAATTTTCTAGTAGCACAGATCTGTATATTATTGAATAAATGGAATATGTAGATCATGTGCAGGTATTTCAATAGTTTATTATTATTTTTTTTCCATCTAACAATATAGGAATGAACAGCCTCGGATAACCAAAGATGTGATATGTTTTCATGCTGAAGATTTCTTAGAGGTGGTACAAAGATTGCAGCTAGACTTGCATGAACCCCCATTGTCCCAGGTAAGCTTGCCGACCTGTGTTGTTTATAGACTGTCAATATTTTATTTTCCGCTATTAAGGGGAAACTCAGAGGACACCTGCCCTAACCATCCAGCCATTCAGGAGTTATCACTGTAAATGTATTTATGCAGATTAGAGTAAAATAGCTATGGGATCGTTATCAGTGTTGTGCTGCACTCTCCCACCGCATCCAACCCACCCCTTCGTCAATATTTACCACCTTCTCCTCCTCCTGCTGCCATTTGTATAACAAGCAGAGTCAGAAGATTATAAATTGGGATGAAAACGTTTGGGTAGTAGTAGTGCTCATAGCCATTTTCTACAGAAAGATCTACACCAAATTGATCTAACTAGCCAATAAATGTTACTTTCAACTATTATAGTTTCAGTCATAAGTCTAAAAACAAATTGGAACCTATAGCGCTTCAGTATGCCATGACAGTCTCAAAATGTAATGACCTTCTAAATCTAAAAGCTTGAAGAGCTGTAGGTTGCAGATCCATTGTTCTTCAAGGCTTTTTTTCTTGTGTCAGATCTGCTGCATGCAGCATACAATGGCATGTGACTGTGACCATAGTCCTAGAGATAATGTTCGAACACTCATACAGTACAATAACATGAAAACAAATAGAAAAACATTTAGAAGGAGATTTCATTCTTTTCAAACGTATGGCTTTTGCTAGAGAGTGACAAGGGGGGGTGGGGGCGTACCGCATCGGGTGACACCCTGACTGGCCTGCCTGGCACTAAATAGCTGCACTCCAACTATCCCGCAACAACCCATCAACCCTCCTCAGAAATTAAAAAATATTAAAAACACACTATGCTGCACCATGAATATCCGTACTCTGGAGGCTTTTTTTGTTTCATTTTGAGCCAACATTTTGTGACATTGGTGGGCGGGAGTCTTGCGTTGCTGTGCTGAGGCCGGAGTTTCCGTCTGGTAGGAAGACAGCGCAGCAACAATAGTGAAGCAAAAAAAGCTCGGCATGTCACATTTAGGAAGCGTCCATGGTGCCAGAACAGCAAAAAAAAAAAAACACATGGTACAGTATATGGGAAAACACACCACACAAGGAATGTAACCAGGGGGGTTAGAGTGAGCCCTAACGCCCCACAGGTGTTTGATGAATTTCCGTTGATGTTGGACGTGAAAATGAAAAGTTAGATTATTTTTTTTTTTACTTAACTGCTGGTGTTACCCCAAATTTTTCATTTTCACAAGGGTAATAGAAGAGATGGGGTTACAAATTTTGGTGGGCTTTTTTTCTCCTATTACCCCTTGTGAAAATGAGAAATTTTGGGGAACACCAGCATTTTAGTGAGAAAAATCTTAATTTTCACGTCCAACTTTAATGAAAGTTTGTCAAACTTTGGGGTGGGGTGTTAAGGCTCACTGTACCCCTTGTTATGTTTCTGGAGGAGTGTAGTTTCCCCAAATAGTATACCATATGGGGTGTTTTTTTTTTGCTGTTCTGCCACCATGGGGGCTTCCTAAATGCAACATGCCTCATAAAATGCATTTCAGCATAATTCTCTCTCCAAAAGCCAAATTTTGCTCCATCTATTCTGAGCATTGTAATGCGCTGGTAGAGAACTTTTAGTCACCTAATTTGGACGTAAAGTGCTCTACCAGCGTACTACAATGCTCAGGTTTGCACGGACCGTATATGCCCCCCAAAAATGCAAAAACAAAACAAAAAAAAGCCTGCACCCCTTTAAAATCTGGGGGCAGGCAGCAGACCAGTGGTCTCCAAGGTTTGGCCCTCCAGATGTTGCAAAACTACAACTCCCAGCATGCAATGATCGCCGAAGGGCATGCTGGGAGATGTAGTTATGCAACAGCTGGAGGTACGCAACTAAAACTCCCAGCATGCCGAAACAGCTGTTTGGGTATGCTGGGATTTGCAGTTTTGCAACATCTGGAGGACTACAGTTTATAGAGACCACTGCACAGTGATCTCCAAACTGTGGCCCTCCAGATGTTGCATAACTACAAATTCCAGCATGCCTAGACAGCAAACTGCTGTGTGGGCATGCTAGGAGTTGTAGTTTTGCAAGATCTAGAGGGCCACAGTTTAGAGACCACTGTACAGTGATCTCCAAATTGTAGCCCTCATGCTGTTGCAATACTGCAAATCCCAGCATGCCCAAACAGCTGTCTGGGCATGCTGGGAGTTGAAGTTTTGCAACATCAGGAGGGCTACAGTTTAGAGACAATAGAGAGCACTGTATAGGGGTCTCAAACTGTAGCCCTCCAGATGTTGCTAGGCAACTCACCAACTTCTGTAGCATCCAGGGAGCCGCATTGCCGTCCTCTGCTGCCGATAGTCTCCGCCACCGATGGGAAAGTGGACCTTCGGTGCCGATCCTCCTCGGTTTCCCCGTTCTACCCTGCCTATCTGCTATTGGTCATCGCTTCTTGATGACTAATAGGAGGGGTGGCACCCCTGCCACCTCACTCCTATCTTTTCGGGGGATCATGGGTGTTTTGGACAACCCCGATTCCCCTTATTTTCCGGGTCACCATAGACCCGTATGACCCGGAATCGCCGGTGTGAATTCACCGGCGATTTGCGGTGATCGCCAACATGGGGGGTGGGGGGGTTGTCTGACGGCCCCCCTGGGCAGTCACCCTGGTCCCCACCCGGCGCATGGTGGAGACCGGAATTTCCATGGACGTGCCCGTATGTCATGGGTCCTTAAGACCCAGGGTCCCATGACGTTGCAGTACGTCATGGGCCCTTAAGGGGTTAATGAATGCCCTATATATACGGCGGAATGCGCAAAGGTATCGCGTCATCTGCCGTATATATGGCGTTCGGGGGGAAGGGGTTATAGAATCAATTATGTTTACGCTTTACTGGAACCAGATTGTGAAGCATTGATTTTAATATGCACTTGGTCACTTTTTGAATAACCATGGAAGTAATGTAATGAACACTGAAATATTTAATGATATTGTGTGAGCACTTATGAATTTTAATGTGTGTAATTGATGAATTCACTCTTTGATGGATCACATATTTTGGGTGTATATACTAAGGATCGACCGATTATCTGTTTGGCCGATAATCACGATTTTGGGCATTATCGGTATCTGCAATTACCTTGCCGATAATGCCCTGCACCGCCACCGACCCACCGCACCGCGTCGCACCCCCCACCGCACCACCCCGGCCCCATTGCCTCCCCCATCCCCGGTTTTATAATTACCTGTTCCCGGGGCCCACGCTACTTCTGGCTCCTGCTGCGTCCTGCGTTAAGCTGTGCGCAATGACGAGCGACGTGACGTGCGCGACGTGACTTCACCGTCAGCGCGCACAGTGACAGCTGAGGACGCCACCGGAGCCAGATGTAGAGTGGACCCCGGAAACAGGTAATTATAAAACCGGGGATGGGGGAGGCAATGGGGCCGGGGCGGTGCGGTGGGGGGTGCGACGCGGCGCGGTGCAGCGGTAGGGGGCGCGGAGCGGTGCGGCGGTGGGGGAGAGAAGGGGGAGAGAAGCGGGTGGCGGCCTATGGCACCGCAAAAGCCACTGCAGTGCATTGATTTAAAGCACCCGCTTTAAATCAATGATCTGCAGCGGTGTCGCGGGGGGATAAATAGCCAATAACTTATACCGGAATATCGGTATAAGTTATCGGCTATCTGCCCTAACCTCCACCGATTATCGGTATCGGCCCTAAAAAAAATATCGGTCGATCCCTAGTATATACCCCTAAGTACTAAGGATCTTTAAGCTTGAAAAAGGTTCCAGTGTGTGACTGAAATGTTGCTGCTATGATGGGAGACTATAAATTAACAATTTTCTTTGCACATTGGAGTGCTGCACCATTCAGCAACGTTTCAGTTCATCAATAGAATCATTATCAGGCTCTGCTTGAAAATGATTCTATTGATAAATTGAAGCGTTGCTGCTGGAACATGAATTGAATAAATCAGTTTTTTCACCTTTTTACCAATCTGAGTTCTGCGTAGTGGTTTTTGTTTATCTACGGAAATGTTAATCAGATTTTGGTTGCTGGCACCCGTCAAATATTTAAAAGTAGTGCTGCTTTAGAGAGATATATATGTGTATATGATATCTATCCTATCTTATCTCATCTCTAAAGTAACACAACGTAGAGTATGATTCTACCCAAAATATAAAAATGTTTGTTTGTTTAAAATACAAAACCACTGAATAAAATATAACAGGCAGGAATTCCCACTAATTGCGGGGCGGTATTGCACAGAAATGATTAGGTGGTATGCATACAATACCACATATACACCATGGAAATCGCACAAATAACTGCATAATGTTTACCAATGCTGTCACATTTACACCAGGAGATATAGCTATAATTATGGCTCAATATTAATGCTATGTCTGGCTAGTTTATATCCCTGACATTCTAAATGCAGCATAATCATGTGGTCCCATGCATTGTATTAATACACATCAGGGCGTCATGTATATAAAAATATCTTACCCATGTTGGATCTGTGCACACACCACGCTACCCCTACACCTTTTTTGGCTCCTTCCTGAGGGGGCACACCCTTTACTTGTCCTGAGCTCATTTTTATACTGCTATTCCCCCTAGTCACTTCCGGGATGCTACAGTGACTTCTGCCCAAGTCATGTTGATCACATGATACAGCGCGCATTACGTGAGATGCCAAAGGATCGCGCTGTGATCTCCCGGCCTCATCGCACTACTGCGCAGGTCAAGCTTACTCTAAAGCCGACATGCGCACAGAGCTTCTAGCCGCCGGAGGTCCCGATGCTCCGGCTATTAATCACCGATGCGCGCACTTGTGGTGATTACCATGGTATGGCACATCGACATGTGTTATGGTTGATTATTTACTTTTTAATATAATAATAACAGATGTTATTATAAAAATGTAAGTGACAGTGCAATATATAAAAACACCACTAATGAGATATAGTGTCAGAAGGTAACAATGGATGCTCATCTTCGCCATTCAGGTTTTTTACATATATATCTTTAATTTATATTAACCCCTTCATAATATTGAGGGCATGAAATGAATCCATTGACACCCCCTATACCCTAAATCGCAATATTAATTGTATTTCTACTAACTATACTGCTCTGACCAATTAATACTCCAAAACTGTGCTAATACAGAGACCTATATGCTGGTGCAATCCATATACAATACATTACAAACACTACAATCATAATAAAGTGACTCGTGCATATACAAAGATTTTGGTCTAAAACACTTAAGTGAAAAATTAATAAATAACCATAATTTGTGTGTAGGTATAATCTCAATTTAACCCTTAAGGTGTTTTATGGGATTAAAGGGGTTATCCATAAACAGGATATAAAACGGCTCTACGTATGTCCCCAGGTTGGGTGTGGTATTACAACTTACAAACTCTATTCATTTCAATGGAACTGAACTGCAGAACCACACCCAACCTGGAGGCAGACGGACGGAGCGGTTCCTAAAAGAAATTAGCTCTGTTTTTCTGTTCCTGGATAGTCCCTTTAAGGCCAGGACTGCTTTACAGCATGCTCTAGATTTTCAAACCAAACTGAACAAACATGTCTCAATTGACCTCTGTGCTCATGTGCACAAAGAATACCTTTTGTCTAAAATGTCTTTGTATGTGGTAGAATTAACATTACCCTTTACTGTTTGAAATTCCTGAACTTAGAAATCTGACAGGTTGTCCACATTCCCTGGGCAATGTTGTATGAAGTACTAAATAGTATAAACTATCATTTGTCTGCAGGATATATTACATTGAATATCTTGCTTTCACTTAATTCTCACAATAGGTTCACTAACTAGTAGCTTTGTGTTTTCATTTCAGTGTGTCCAGTGGGTCGACGATGCAAAGCTAAACCAGCTGCGCAGAGAAGGCATCCGCTATGCTAGGATTCAGTTATATGACGATGACATCTACTTTATCCCACGAAATGTCGTGCACCAGTTCAAGACAGTGTCCGCTGTATGTAGCCTTGCCTGGCATATCCGACTCAAGATGTACCATCCAGAAGTCGCTCAGAACAACAGTAATTTGGAAGACACTCCTAGTAAAAATGAGATCAAACCAGATGTGGGGAGAGAAGACAATACTTTGTGTGCAGCAACCACATTTACCTCTCATGTACAGTGTTCTGACATTAGGCATCTGAAGGACCTTGAGCAAAAACCCCAGCAAGTAAAACAGGAGCCAGTGTCACCCCACCAAATGAATGAAGCTTTTGGCAATATTTCCCTTCCACCTGTTTCCACCACAGCCTCAGAATGTCTGACATATACAGTAAAGACTGAGCATATTAAGGAGGACCAAGGCAAGGGTGGGAGGGAGTCCCTCCTGGGACTGATTAATATGGACGACACGCGGCAACCTGTATCAACAAACCCAATTGTGCGGACAGAAGAGGAACCTCTGTGCTAAAATATGTATATAGAGTTTTATTTTCATTTTACATGACATAATAATTATAATAATAATGTAAAGATTGTTAAATCATGGGACAAGCTTTGGCTTGCTCTGTAGTCTGTTACTGAATATAGTTCTGTAGCGATGTAACATTCCTCAGTGCCTGTCCATAACTGTGAACTATCAAAGCACTTAGGGCCAGATGCACTGTAAACACTGCAGGTTTAACATAAAGTCTCTCTAAAGTTTTGAGTTTTAGGTTCTAGGATAGAGCTGACATTAACATATATATATTTTTTGTAAGATGAGCCAGAATTCTTTTTGACAATTCCCGGCTTTTCCATAGAGCTTATTTATATCAATTTTTCATTTTAAAGGTGTCAGCACTGTAGTGTAAATAGCTTTTTTTAAAATCTTTTTAGTGTGATTTATACTGAAATGTGAACCACCTAATAAAGGTTCATAATGATGCATTGGGTTTTATTTGCTGAGATGGTCTGGTGTGGCTATAACAATTGTGGAGTTAATGTAGTAATTTCCAGTTCTTCCTTAATCATGGCTGGTTACTCATTGTACATTGAGAGTATAGAACACAAAAGCTAGCTCTGCACAAGGGAATTCCCGCCAATAGAACAGCAGCTGGATTGCATGTAATCCTAATTTTCATTTCAAAAGATGGATTTATTTTCTATTTACCTCTTCTTTTCCAATATAAGTAAATTCCTAATATTTTCTCCACTCCGAACTCTTCAAACATGTCAGCTCACTAGTGGAATCTGAGCTGAGATCTGTCTCTTAGCAGACCATGTAGTTCTAGAACTCTGAAGATAGGTCCGGAGACAGTGATGCTCTGCTTAGCTTTAGCTCAGACTCCATTATGCATCTGTGACCTGTCAAAAAAAAAATCATTGGGCAATATTTACCCAGGCGACAGATCTTCCAGGACATGACTGTTGCTTTTTCCAATTTGTTTGATTATTGCTTCCACAATAAGAATCCATTTGGGGAGGGGAAACAGTACATCCGATCTAAAATTGCTATGGTATTTTGCCCAACTGTTTGCATGAAACGTTCATGAAAGAATGGCACTCTTAATACAGATATCTAATGGTCTTTATTTTAATGGACATGAAGAATTTACTGTACAGCCCTCAAATATAAGTTAATAGGGGCTGTTCACCATTCACTGTCTTTGCTCAAGAAGTTCTAACTGTACGTTACATAAACCTATTGGTCAGCAACTTTCCAATCATTATTGGTGCTGTTCTAGTGACACCTTTCATTGTCAATACTCCGCTTCAGGAGAGCTGCATGGGAAATCCAGTCTGTTGGCAATACCGTTTGGCACTCTGCACTCACTTTTCTAACTTAGTAGATGTCTGTATCAAATGTGACATTGGCTTTTAACACGGCATTTTGGTTTAATATGAAAGGTGCGCTTTAACATATTGTTGCATGTAAACACTGGAGATAACAGTAGTTTTACATATGAATAACATTAAGATACTTACATTTTTTTACGTTTTTCATATGGACATAGCATGGTATTTTTAATATGTGGCACTAAGCTGCCTTTAAAAGGGTTTGCTCATCTGCAGAGGATTTCAACAGTTACAAAATTATCA